>NW_024543070.1:49947678-50557500 GCF_018167655.1 Microtus oregoni | reverse complement strand
CAAACCGTGGCATGGGGAAGACAGACAAGCTCTGTGCATTTGACTGGCTGAACTGGGCTGGGCGTGGTGGCGTGGGCCACAGTGGAGCTGGACTGGGAAGCAGGCAGGACTCCACCATCCTGTCTCAGCACTCTCCCCGTGCTCGGGGAATGGGGGAGTCCTGTTTCACACTGGTCTCTTTGGGCGGGGATTATTATGTATATTTGCCTGGGTAAGCACATTGATCAACTGTAATAAAGTGCATCAGACCATTCCCTTGGCAGGGCCGAGCAGAGCGGCCCGTGAAGCAGAGCTGTTTCCAATGGAGCATGAAGAGCTTTGAAAGCCTCGGGAACAGCAGAAAGCAATATTTGAAACCACCCTTAAACAATTGTTTGTTTTCCTCCTCTCCAACCACGTTTATAGAAATTTGGTCAGACAGGCATTTCGTTTTGATTTAAACTCCTCTCGGTGACTTGTTATCTGCCCAGGGCATGCGCACCATGGTGCTTTTTCTTTCATTCTTGAAACTCTAAACCCTTTCCTCAAGTTCTCCCAGAAGCCCCCCTGTGCCTAGTGAGGTCTCTTGTGTGCGGAGGGGGTGAAAGGATGCAGGCCTTCGGGAGACCTTGAAATTTGAAGTGCGCAATTGCGTTTGTGGACCAGAAGCGAGCATAGCCGGGCCATTCCCGATTGTTTGTCTTTTTCTCCTTCCAGGGTTTTTCACTGCAGAAGACACGGTTACCTTGGGCATCTGGTTAATCAAATCATCTGTCCCCTGTAAGCATGACAAGAGGCGTGATTGCAGCATTTGTAAAAATTTGGCTGATAGTAAGCCTCATAATTTTTTTTTAAAGGAATTACTTTTTCACTGACATTAAAAACCAAAAGCCAATCGAAAGGCTGTGGTTCATAACACCACACCTGGTCCAGATTGTGCTGGATGAATCCATGTTTGCCTCACTGTAAATGATTCTGAGGGTGGAATTCTTGGATTGCTTTCTGTCTTGTAAGTCCTTGACATTGTACGGTACCTGTGTGCTTCCAAACCCCGGACATGGGAAAGGCCGGCTCAGCCTCCCAGTGAAAGGCACGCTGGCTGCATTTACTCTGCGTGTCCTAGAAGGAGGACAGGATATGACAATAAACAGAAATGCCTTTGCTGAAGAGAGAAGGAAGGCTGGTGTTTATCTGGTCAGGTGGTTTAGATTAACTGTGATGCGGCTCTGTATTATGTTACTTTAAATCCTTGTGTCCCAACAGGACATAAATTATGAAGATTGTTACAGTATGTTTCATCCTATGTAAGATCAACAAATTGGAATAATTTTTTTATAGGAAAATCACAGAGCTTTCAGCCAGGACTATTGAAGCCTTTAATTTGACTCCGGTATTTCTCAAATATTATTGCCTAATATATAAAGTATGATTTGCATAAGATATGAAATAATAAACTTTTCAAAACAAAAGGGAGGAATGTTCCCCCTGCAGCACTTGCCTCAATTGGCCGTGCACTCCCCCACCCCCGCCCCGCTCTTTCCCCGATTGTGCCTGCTCCTTCCCTGTGGGCTCTGCTGTATCTGCTGTGGCCTCACCTGGCCAGAGAGATGACAGACCCGAAGGAGACCAAACATTCTTGTTCGTAAGTCAGGAAAACACTTTCCCCAAATACATTGTGAAAGAAAATAAAACCCAAGCTAGAGAAAGCCCTACTAACTCGGCAGCTGAAGTTAAAGTAATTTATGTATGAATATTGAAGAAAACCAACGAAAATGTATTCTCTTGCGAACCTCCTTCATCCTTTGCTCTCTTCTGAGTTCCGGTGCAGATATGAATCTTGATGTGATTGCTTTTCGGTTGTGCTTTATTAAGTTATGTGGTCACAAAGAACCAATGTTTTAGTTTAAAAAACATTGCTTGTGCATGATGAAGCCCTGTGGTGGTTTGTCGTCTGTGCATGGCAGTCCTGCCTTTACGAGACCTCTCATGTCCCACAGTGAAACTGAGAGTCGGGGCAGCCTCTTAGGTTTACAGGGACGAGCAGAGGTTCGGAGTTTACTCAGTACAGAAGGAGACATCCCCAGATTCGAAGTTTCCAGGTTATGATGCCACTATCCACCCAAGCACTGAGTCTTTGATACCAAAAATAAAGTGATTGCTAAGCTTGCCTACTCTCTCTGTGGCCGTGAGTGAGTGCCAAGCTTGCTTACTCTCTCTGTGGTCATGAACCCTGAGGGTTTTCTTTAATTGTTTAGTAATGCTGTTTAAAACACAAAACCTAGTCCCTTCTTTCAGTCTGCAAGAGTGAGACTTGAGTGCTCCTTAAGCTCCATCCTAACAGTGGTGACAAGTCCTGAGTATACTGTGGTTTCCCTCTGCTCGGCGTCTGAAGACAGGTGTACAAACGCCCCATGCTCGGTACTGTGGTGAGCTCTTCCACACAAACACACACACACACAAATGCACACCCAAGACAGGTGTACCAGTGCCCTGTTCTCAGCCTTGTGGTGTGCTCTTCCATACAAACACATACACGCATACACACACACCCAAGACAGGTGTACCAGCGCCCTGTGCTCAGCCCTGTGGTGAGCTCTTCCATACACACACACACACACACACACACACACACACAAATGCACACCCAAGACAGGTGTACCAGCACCCTGTTCTCAGCCCTGTGATGAGCTCTTCCATACAAACACACACACACATACACACACAAGACAGGTGTACCAGCGCCCTGTGCTCAGGACTGAGGTGTGTTCTTCCACACACACACACACACACACACACACACACACACACACACACACCTGAGACAGCCTCTTTCCTGGTTGCTGCCTGCTTGACACAGATTCCTGGAACTTGGCTCTGGTAGCTGCTTTTCTTTGGGTAATGTGTTGTCATGGGAGGTCCTCTGTGGGGTTACCAGGATGTCCAATGTTTGGGTGATGCATTTCCTTACAGAAAATAATAGGCAAATGTGGTAGAAAGTACTTTAAAAATCCAAAAAGGAAATGGACTCCTGGCTTAAAACAAAGTAACGAAAGCATCACCGTGGGCTTGTGGTTGTTTGCAGACCGGTTTGTGCCATCAGATGGTTGGGGATGTGAGACGGGAGGGTATGAACCAGATGTAACGTATGATGTGTGCAAACCCACAGCATGTATCCTATAGATGATAATGGGGCCGGCATTTTGTCTGCCTGAGACCTTGTTCTCGCCCTCCCCCCTCAGCTGTAGGATCCTGACTTTCAGTTTAATGCGCTAGTCTCTGTCCCTGGAAGGGTGTAGAGACCGCTGTGGCTTCATCTCCCAGGTAATCCTGAACTGCGTAGCGTCAGTGGTAGCGGAGCCTCAAGAGCAGCTGTTGATTGATTGATTGTGAAGAAGAAAAGCAGGTCTGGAGATGTGGCTCAGTTGGTGGGGTGCTGGCCTTGGGTGACTGACGCCCGACGCCCTCCGTTTGGTCCCCGGTATTGAATAAACTTGGCATGATAGTGCACACTTGTAATCCCAACACTAGGGGGCTGAGGGGAGTAGGGACCTTAGAAGATCCAGGTCATCCTCAGTACAGGAGCCCAAGGCCACATGAGACGCCCCCCCCCCCCAAAAAAAAGCAGCCAGACATGTAACTCCATAGCATTTGGGAGGCTGAGGTGGCAGGAAGGGCTCTCTGAAGGAACAGACCTCTATTTTGTGTATTATTTGGGTGCCTTTTGTTTTTAATGTGTCTGGCCTGATATTCTGAACCCCATGTTTTTGCATGCATGACATTGAAAACAGACACTTTTTCTATATAAAGTTGAATTTTTATGAATTTTATAATGATGAAAGCATCAAGGAGCTTAAAGTTCAGTTCTTACAGAGATTGCTGAAAGGAAACAAAGATCTTTGGTAATTTTTGTAATACTTCTCACGTCACGAGATCCAGAGAGCTTAGGAGTCAGCTAAGGAAGCCTCCAGAGGACAGTCCCGAGGTGGCTGCGTGGTGACAGTCAGCGGGAGGTACCAGGCGATGTTGTGACGTTAGGCATCTCCAGGAACTGCTTCTCTGGCGGCTTTCTCTGGGGCTGGTTTTTTTGTTTTTTTTTTTTGTTTTTTTTTTTTTTTTTTTTTTTTAGTTTTAGTTTTTCCGAGACAGGGTTTCTCTGTAGCTTTGGAGCCTGTCCTGGCACTAGCTCTTGTAGACCAGGCTAGCCTCGAACTCACAGAGATCCACCTGCCTCTGCCTCCCGAGTGCTGGGATTAAAGGCGTGCGCCACCATCGCCCGGTTGTTGATCTGGGGCTGGTTTTGACCAGTGTTTTGTCTGCATTAGTGGAGGAGAGCTGGTGGCACATGCTGATTTGGAGCACGCAGGACTGAGGGATGTGAGAAATCCAGGAAGTGGCTGGTCAGCCCAGGCAGTTAGGGTGAGTGTGTGGAGGAGTCCAGAAGGGCGGATATCTTTTGGGGGAAAGAGCTAGAATGCTCTTATTTATTTATTATTATTATTTTTTTATTTTTTGGTACAAATCAGCTTCTGAGATTTATTTGAAGACCTCTTACTCTGAACAGAATAGAAGTGAAGGGTCCTTAGGTAGATCGATCACATGTGGAGGGTCTGTGTTGATCAGACTGCTGCCTTGAGAACCGAGGACTTGTGTGGGTAGATGATTCCTGCGGGGGCGGGGGTGGGGAGGCTTCACTGGTGTAGGAACCCAGGACGCATGCCCTCAACATGACGGGTCCTGATTCTGCAGCCTTGTGTTTTCTGTTAATGATGTGTTTTGACGGTGGTGCCGTGCCTTAGCTAAAGTGTTGCTTTCTTTTTCAAATTGACAGTCTAGGGTACTGTAGAGGTTACCAGAAATAGTGATGTCGGAATGAAAAAATTCTTATTATTACCGTCATCATTATCTGTGTGTGTGTGTGTGTGTGCGTGTGTATGTGTGTGTGTGCGAGGGAGACGATAATTCAGCCTGGGGCAGGGTAGAGGGGCTGGCTCTACCTGAGAGCATAAGAAAACTGGCACGAGAAAGCCAGTTCAGTGTTAGAATTGGGTTTTCTTGTCCCGAGTAACTGGAATGGTGAGCTCTGTAGCAGATTAGGTGGAGGGCATGCAGACTGCAGCCCCAGGACTGGGGGGGCTGTTTCTGCCCCCAGACAGATGGAAGCCTGAAGAGTGGTCCTCAGGTCTTACACACACACACACACACACACACACACACACACCGCCCCCATACATACACCCAATACACACCTTATACACACACAATACCTTATAGACACCGTACACACATACACTCACCACACATACACACAACCTGTGCTTGTCAAAGGACTAGTCTCTCGACTTAGCTGCTCACACACCCCGAGGAAGCCTTCCCATGGCAACACCAACTTAAAGAAACCGTTCTCAAGATGTTGCAGGTTTTCTCAGCATTGTGAAGGTAAATTTGTTTGGTCTCCAGGTTGGTGTTGGTTTGGAAAAGAATGTTTCCTTTTCAGCCATAGGTGCTGCAGTGTTGAAGCACCGAACCAGTGCTTTAGAACCAGAAGCAATGAATGCTAACAGTGCCAGGCCTGGGGAGGGTGGCTCAGAGTGCCTCTCTCCTACACAGGAGGGAGCCCTGCCGAGGAACTTTGCCAGAGACTACTGCAGTCTGCAGCTGAACCCAGGTCTCTGATCTCAAGCTCTGTAGTCGGCCCCTGGGCTCATGTGCAGAGGGAAAAGCAGGAGGGAAAAGCAGGAGTGAATCACATCTTTGCCTGGGCCTGTCCCTCACAATTCTGGTCACGAATATTGTGTTGACCCACAGATTAAGATCTGATGTCCCCTTTGCAGTGGCTGGAACAGGGACCAGTGTTTCCAGTGGGGAAGGCACAGGGAGATGTGTAATCGTGCTCTGGGCACCCAGCAGTGTTTACGTGATTGATGTCACCAACGCCCAGGGAAGGTCCTGTCCCGTGGCATGTGCATGCTTGGCAATGATCTTGCCTTGTATTTTGCTTAATAATTTTCATTATTTTTAATTAAAGTTGAAGAAGTGCAGACCTGAGCTGAAATTAAGGTAGGCTGTGTTGCCGGAATCTGGTAATTACTTTAATTGATCACAAGATAGTTTCCTTGATCACCAATTAGAGGAAATTGCCGATCAAGTTTCAAGACGTGAAGAAATGCCCAAACTGATTTATGTAATAGTGTTTTCATTTCTAATCAGACATAAATATCATTTCCTTCCACAGCAATTGTGTTTTTTAAAAGAAGGGTTATAGGCCTACAAACATGAAGGTGATTCGTAAACAATAGAGAGTTCTAATTCATTGCATTAGTGAGGGAGTATTTAACGGCTTAATGGAGATTGTACTGGCGAAATTACTTGAGAGTACCTGGTGCTCATTTTCTTAGTGGGAGATATGTTCTTTTTTAGTATGTAATTAAAATAGTCTATAATCAAAATATGAAGGCAGCTGATTTGAAGGACGTATATCAAAGGGAACTGTGCTGAGGACTGAAAGGTTCCTATTGTAACCGCGCCCGGAGTTAAGCCTGTGCGCTTTGATAAGTCATACATGTTCTTAGGACCGAGGCTCCGCTCTAAGTTTGGGGTGCTGTTATGTGTTTCACAGATCGACACGGGATCCCTGTTTCGGTTTTGTGAGTCTGATAGTGTTCATGGTTCCACGAGTGAACTGAAACAAAAGTTACTTTGAGAAAAATTCAAGTTTCCAAAGAGGACTTGATTTGGGTTCACGGAGAAAAAACTTTACTTGCCGATGATTTGGAGATTTCCAAATGACAAACTTCATCGGCCCAATTTGCGGTGATTGTAATGCTCGCGTTCCTCGAGATGGCAGAGTGACTTCAGGAGTCATACTTCATCATGCACTCATGGCTTGTTCGCGAAACGTCTATGATTTGCAGTGCAGGAAAAGACTGAAACTATTATCAGCCATTATATGTTATTTGTTGACCATATGTTTGTTTGAAATGGCCGTGGCTCAACAGAACACGGCTCATAGACAAACTATGCTGTAAATTGGCACTAAAAACCCACCTCAACAGGTAGGCATATGTTAAGAAGTTAACATGAGCCAAAGTATTTTAATATGAACCATATTACATACATTGCAGGGTCTTGGCTCCCTTTTCGGTGATAACTTCATTTGCATGATTCCTTCATTTTTTTTTCTCCCAAACTAATTTTTAAAACTAGATGAGATATATTCATTGTGAAAATTCAAAAGGTACTAAGGATACAGTGAGTCCTTCCTGTTTCTGGCCCTGGTCACCTGACTCCCAGCCAGTGCCTCCCGCCCCTCACATTGCTCCTGTATTTCTTGCAGCTTGCTCTACGGTATGAGTGTTCAGATGAGCTTGGGCCTTGCCCGTCCTCTCATGCAGCTCATAGACCCTGTGTTCCTCATGTTGAAATAGATCTTGGCAGTACTTCCATGTCAGAGGGTGGTTTTCTCATCCTTCTTGACGATTGCATCAAATTCCTGTGTCTAAGGAAGGAGAGTACAGGAGGTGACCATTATTGTAACTGTTGCATGAGTGCTGAGAAGAGGACCTGTTCATTCTAAACTCATGGACTTGTGTGCATGCATGTATGTGCACATATGTACATTCGTGCATGTGTACGTGCATGTCTGTGTGAGAGTGTGGGCACATGCGTGCTGTGGTGCATGTGTGGAGGCCAGAGGGTGACTTTAAGGAGTCGGTTCTGGCTTTCACTGTGGATTCCAGGCCTTGGACTTGAGCAGTCAGTTAGTGTGGCAAGCACTTTTTTGTATAACTTATTCTCTTATTACCTGGTACGGGGCCTCACTACGTAGTTCTGGCTGACTTGGAACTCAAACTCACAGAGATCCACCTGCCTCTGTTTCCATGCGTTGGGATTAAAGGTGTGCACTACCAAGCCTGGCTTGTGGGTTTTTAAAAAATAATTTATTTTACTATTTATTTATTTATTTATTTATTTATTTATGTGTTTGAGGCAGGGTTTCTCTGTGCAGCTTGGAAAGCAATCCTGGAACTAGCTCTGTAGACCAGGCTGGTCTCTGCCTCCCAAGTGCTGGGGTTAAAGGTGTGAGCCACCACCAATGGGCTAATTATTTTGCTTTTAATTTTGTGTATATCTGCATGTCTCTGTGTAAGTATCCCCTGAATCTGGAGTGATGACAGTTATGATTGTGAGCTGCCTGACGTGGGTTCCAGAAATTGAATTCTACTGGAAGAACAACAAGGCCTTGTAATTGCTGAGCCCTCTCTCCAGCCCCCTGTTTTGCTTTTTGAGATAAGTTGCCATATGGCACAGGCTGCCTTCAAGCTCGGGAGCCTCCGTATCCAGCCTCCTCAGTGTTTGATTATAGGTGTCTGCTGCCACGCCTAGCAGAGCCTTTTACATTCATGTGTACTGGAGGTTTCTGAGAGTTTCATGTGTGAGCATTTCAACTATGGCATCCCACCCCTTCCTTGCTCTTTATATATTTAAAAAACAGTTTGTCTATCTATCTATCTATCTATCTATCTATCTATCTATTCATCTAATGTGTATGGGTGGTTTTTTTTCTGCAGGTATTCCCAGCTTCATCTAAAAATAAACTTTTTTTAAAAAGGAGGATGATTTATTGTAAACAACATTAGAACCAACCCTCAATTCCCCCTAACTCCCACAACATTTTAAAGATTTATCCATGGCCGGGTGATGGTGGAGGCGCACGCCTTTAATCTTAGCACTTTGGCAGGCAGAGGCAGGCAGATCTCTGTGAGTTTGAGGCCAGCCTGGTCTACAGAGAGAGTTCCAGGACAGCCAGGGTGGTTACACAGAGAAATCCTGTCTTGAAAAGTCAAAATTAAAAAAAAAGATTTATTCATTTTTATTTTTTTATGTATGTGTTTGTTGGTATGCTTGTATGTGTATCGTTAACATGCAGGGCCTGTGGAGGTCAAAAGTGGGTGTTGGATCCCTTGGAACTGGAGTTATGGGTGGTTGGAAACCTCCATGTGGGTGCTGGGAACCCAACCCAGGTCCTCAGCTATTGCTCTTAACTGCTGAGCCATCTTCATAGCCTCTCCTCAACATTTTAATAAGGGGCTTATTGGAGCCTAGTAAGGTGACGTGTATGCCTGAGTTCAAGGCCAGCCTGGTCTAAAAGTGAGTTCCAGGACAGTCAGGACTATGCAGAGAAACCCTGTCTCAAAAACGAAACAAAACAAAACAAAAGCAAAAAACCCAAAACAAACAGAAACAAGGGCTTATTTGTGGTATGATAATGCACCAACTCAAACATAAATGTTTTATTTGCCTTATATTTTCTGTACTTTCTGCCTGGTTAATTTTGAGGCTATGTTTGTGTAGTACCAATAACTCATAGTCTTCATTGCTGATGAGTTTATTTTGACTTTAATTGCTTGGATTTAGGCTGCGCACATTTATTGATTGTTTGGTTTTGTGCACCATGACAAAAGCAGTGTCTACTTACCTTAAACTATATATGAGTAATGCTGTTTAAATATGGTATTTTGGTGTGTTTTCAAGTTTTTAGTTGTGTTTTCCTTAGTTGGGAATGTTTGTTTTCAATTTTGAGGGTGCTGTTCCTCATACAGTGTTAGACAAATCTAGCCCCTGTCCCCTTAGCACATTCCCGCTAGAGCTATCAGAGCTCCTCGGCTGCTTTCTCCCCTCCCTTCCCCTGTTCAGTCCTACCTGATGCTGTTTCCTGCTTCCCGTCTCCCGTGTTTCACCTCTAAAGACCTCTGTCACTCGTCTTTCAGCTTTGAACCTGCCTGTGCTTCTCTTCCCTTTTCTAGCTGATGACATTTAATAGCTGATAACAGTTGCTTTTGGTTCCTTAATTGCTATAGTTGTGCTAACCGGAGTCCTAGCCCTTAATGAACTTACTCTCGTCGCCAGCACCTTGGACATGGTTTTCCACTCGGCTCTCAGCTCTAACTCCTCCTCCTTCAGTCGTTTCCTTAGAGGGGTGAATGGCAGTTGTTCTGAGCTGCTGCATTTCTTTTTTAACTAAATAAATTTAAATGTGTGTGCATGCGTGTGTGAGTGAGTGTGCATGGCACGACATGAACGTAAGGTTCATAGGACAGCTTTATGGAGCTGTAGTCCCCCCTTCCGTTTCTATGCGGCTTCCGGGGATTGGACTCGGTTGCCATGCTTGTATGAGAAGGACTTTACCCATGGAACCATCTTGCTGACCTGATTTATTGTATATCTGAAATATCAGTCCACTGCTTCTATTTGTTTGTTTGTTTGTTTTGAGACTGGATTTCACTATGTTATCCCTAGCTATCCTGGAACTCACAGAGATCTGTCTGCCTCCATCTCCTGAGACTGGGGTTAAAGGCATGTGCCTCCACATCAAGCTATTGCTTTTATATTTTGAAAACTAGTTTAGCTGGCTGTGAAACTCTTGCTGGGAGTGGTGGCACAAATCTTTAATCCCAGCCCTCAGGAGGCAGAGGCAGGTGGATCTCTGAGTTTGAGGTCAGCCTGGTCTACAGAGCAAATTCAGTACAGCAGGGCTGAATAGAGAAGCCCTGTTTGGAAAAACAACAACAAAAACAACAAAAATTTATTTTTTCAGTCTTTGTTTTCACTTTTATTTCCTAGAGTCTTTGCAGGTATTGTCCCTCTCATGCCAATATGTGGACATTTGACGTCAACAGGTTTCTTTTTATCCTTATACAGGGAATTTCTTACTAAATGATAAAAGGACTTTTTAAAAAATCTAAGTGTGAGCATGTGTGTGTGAGCATGTATGTGAGCATGTGTGTGAGCATGTGTGTGTGAGCATGTGTGTGAGCATGTGTGTCTGAGCACGTGAGTGTGTGAGCACGTGAGTGTGTGAGCACGTGAGTGTGTGAGCACGTGAGTGTGTGAGCATGTGTGTGAGCATGTGTGTGAGCATGTGTGTGAGCATGTGAGTGTGTGAGCATGTGAGTGTGTGAGCATGTGAGTGTGTGAGCATGTGAGTGTGTGAGCATGTGTGTGAGCATGTGTGTGTGAGCATGTGTGTGAGCATGTGTGTGAGCATGTGTGTGAGCGTGTGAGCATGTGAGTGTGTGAGCATGTGTGTGAGCGTGTGAGCATGAGCATGTGAGTGTGTGAGCATGTGTGTGAGCATGTGAGTGAGCATGTGAGTGAGCATGTGTGTGAGCATGTGTGTGAGCATGTGTGTGAGCATGTGTGTGAGCGTGAGAGCATGCATGTGAGAATATGTGTGAGCATGTGAGCATGTGAGTGTGTGAGCATGTGTGTGAGCATGTGAGTGTGTGAGCATGTGAGTGTGTGAGCATGTGAGTGTGTGAGCATGTGTGTGAGCATGTGTGTGAGCATGTGTGTGTGAGCATGTGTGTGAGCATGTGTGTGAGCATGTGTGTGAGCATGTGTGTGAGCATGTGAGTGTGTGAGCATGTGTGTGAGCGTGTGAGCATGAGCATGTGAGTGTGTGAGCATGTGTGTGAGCATGTGTGTGAGCATGTGAGTGAGCATGTGTGTGAGCATGTGTGTGAGCATGTGTGTGAGCATGTGTGTGAGCGTGAGAGCATGCATGTGTGTGAGCGTGTGAGCATGTGAGCATGTGAGTGTGTGTGAGCATGTGTGTGAGCATGTGAGTATGTGAGCATGTGTGTGAGCATGTGAGTGTGTGAGCATGTGTGTGAGCATGTGAGTGAGCATGTGAGTGAGCATGTGTGTGAGCATGTGTGTGAGCATGTGTGTGAGCATGTGTGTGAGCATGTGTGTGATATGTGTGAGCATGTGAGTGTGTGTGAGCATGTGTGTGAGCATGTGAGTGTGTGTGAATATGTGTGTAAGCATGTGAACATGAGCATGTGAGTGTGTGAGCATGTGTGTGTGAGCATGTGTGTGAGCATGTGAGTGTGTGAGCATGTGTGTGAGCGTGTGAGCATGTGTGTGGAGGATAGAGGCTAATCCTGTCTGCCTCTCCCTGGATTCTGGGAATGGAACTGCCAGGCTTGGGAGGCAAGAGCCATCTCACTAGTCTCTCTTTACAATGTTTCTTTTTATTTATTTTGTATACAATATTCTGTCTGTGTATATGCCTGAAGGCCAGAAGCGGGCACCAGACCCCATTACAGATGGTTGTGAGCCACCATGTGGTTGCTGGGAATTGAACTCAGGACCTTTGGTAGAGCAGGCAATGCTCTTAACCTCTGAGCCATCTCTCCAGCTCCCACAATGTTTCTTTTACAACTTTTTTCCTTTGCATTCTGGAGGTGAAACCCAGGCCTTCAGCAATGGCAGGTCTGTCCTGAGCAGCCTGGCCCCTTGGCCCTATTTACAGATTTTTTTTTGGGGGGGGGAACCTTAGTACTGTAGTAATTAAGTTTATGTTAGTCTTATATGTCTTTTTTTAATTTATTTTTTTATTGAAAAAAATTTCCGCCTCCTCCCAGCCTCCCATTTCCCTCCCCCTCCTCCCACACCTCTCCCCCTCCCCCTTATATGTCTTATATATTGGTTTTCTAATTCCTTTAAGCTCATGTTGGTTCTTTTTAATTTTATTTATTTTGTGTTTATGGGTGTTTTTGCCTGCATGTATGTCTGTGTACCATGTGTATATGTCCAGGGCGGTTAGAGGAGGATGTTGGATTCTCTGGAACTGGAGCTGTCTTGTGGGTGCTGGGACTTGAACCAGGGTCCTCTGCAAGAGCAGCAGTGCTCTTAACCACTGAGCCACCTCTCCAGCTTGTTGATTTTGTCACTGTCCATTTCCTTAGTCACACTGGGTTGCTAGTGAGTCTGTTCTGCCCCAAGCTTTTCCAGCATTGCTGGATGGGACTGTTTAAGAAAACCCCACCCTCTTAATAACTCGGGGTCATTAGGTCCCAGCGGGAGCCTTGGTAAGAATAGCCTGATGCTGGCCTGCAGCTGCGCCCCGGGTGAGTTCCTTCATCGCAGTCCACAGCAGTAGCCACAACGCCCCCTTGAATTCCTCCTCTTTCCTGTTATCCACTCATGTAACTCCTGTAACAGTTTGTCTGATGACTTGGATATATATTGCCATGCATGTTTTAAACGTGTAAGCTCTGAACTAGGCAGGTAATAGATTTGGGTCTGCTAAGTGGAAGAAGGCAAATGGGCTTTGCCCTCTGGGTCAATTGCTTACTTCTCCTATGGAGAAATCATAAATAAATCTGGTGTGGCTTATCAGATTTTGTGATACTTTCTTTTCTAAGTTAAATTTATATTATTGTTTATTATTATTGTGTGTGTTACAGGTGTGTGTACCATGAGCTCTGTGGAGGCCAAAGGAGAACTTTTGGGAGTTGGTTCTTCCCTTCTTCTGTGGGTTCTGAGGGTGAAGCTCAGGTGTCAGGCTTGGGTAGCAAGTGCTTTCACCAGCTGAGCCAGCTCACTGGCCCTGTAATATTTTTTTCCTCTTTCTTACTTCTACCTCTTTTTTTTTTTTTTTTTGAGACAGGGTCTCACTCTATAGCCCTGTCTGGCCTCAAACTTACAAAAATCCACTTGCCTCTGCCTCTTGTTATATTTTTTTTTAATCTGACTATTAAGGGCTGGCAAGATGGCTCGGTGGGTAAAGGTGTATACCACCAAGCCCGATGGCCTGTCTGATGTCTACAGGCAGCCTTAGCATGCACATCTGTGCACATACACTATATAAGTGTGAGAAAATATTAAAAAAACAAAACCAATATGACTATGATGTGACAGTTGAAAGAAATGGACAAAGTCGAGGCAAATACAAACTGGTGCTTTGTGGCTGTGCACTTTAAAACACTGACTTAGGTATGGCAGAGCCCATTTATTTGATCAGTGTACCCCTCAAGCTGTGCACGTTCCCTGGAAAACCCGCATCTTCTGAAGGTTTCACTGGTGTGCTGGAAGCATGCTGGAGGTTAAGGGTGTGAGGAATCCACTTGGTCTGTTTGTTCTCCTGAAATGGCAAGGGATGCTATACAGCACTTGGGACCTTTTGGGATGACATAGTCTGCAGAGATTGTGGCTATAGGGCAGTGACTGACTTGACCTGACCTATTGTCATTACACTGTCTCCCTATTCAGTATATCCCTTTGTTTCGTGTATGTCTGAGTCCCTTTACCTGACACACTGCTTGACCTCTGTGCGCTCATCCTGAGCAGTGCTGGCACAGCTGTGCTGTAGCTGAGGTCTTCTGTGCTAGCGGCTGCTTGCTAAGCGCCTTTCACACCTCACCTCAATTCGTACTAGACTGCATTAGACCATAAGAGCTTTTTATTTCTCTCTGTTTTATTGACAAGAAAACTGAGCCCAAGCGGGAGCATTGCATAAGGGGCAGGAAGGTTGTTGACCAAACGCCAGACCCAAGGGCGGCCAATGGCTCTGCACACTCCACGCAGTCACTGCAGTCCTGATCTCAAGACAGTAGTTACCGCCACCAGGCCCCTGTGACACTGGCCCCTGTTAGCAGCCCATCAGGGAGAGGGGAGGGGCTCATAAGACCCTACCCCATTACCTCTGGCTACTGACCCTTGCTAGATTCTGGGGGAGGGGATCACTGTCTGCAGTTACCCACCCACTACTGAGTGCATCAGGCTCTAGTGTTATCTCCAAACTCCCGGCCACACACACGGCTCTGGCTGGTCTCGGTGGGTCCCAAAACAAAGGGAGTAGACACACGTGTGTGTGAGGGAGATTTGTGAGGGGTGAGGCGAGAGTAGACGGAGGCGGGAGGCAGGTGAGCGTGAGAGGGTTCGGTATGCATTATGCACGCGTGAGAATGTCTAAGAACAAATTAAGTTAATTAAAAAAGACCACTAAGGGCTAGATGGACATCTGGATGGACATCTGCACGATGGACAATGGTTCAGAGTGTGCGCTGCCTTTCCGGAGAACTGGAGTTCAGTTCCCCATGTGGGCAGTGTACAGCCCCCCCGGGACTCCAGCTCAGGATGGACATACGCACTCAAAGGCACACATACACATCCTTCAAAAATCAAATCTTAAAAAATAACAGAGACGGGAGAGAGAGCACGTGTGCTCGGGAGAGCGAGCTGAGCCTGGAAACCATTTATGGAAGCACATACCTATTCTAGTACTTAACAGTAAATTTGAGGTCAGCCTGGCCTCATGAGAGCCTCTCTCAAAACCCCGGAAGTGGGATGGGGAGAGAAAGGGAAAGAAAAAGAAAACGGAGCCTAGGATCACATGACAGTTAAGTGGTAGTGTCAGAATTTGAATCCAGAATTCCCAGGTTCAAAAGGCCAGGAGGCCCTGAGCCTTGTCACCGTCTGTCACTGAGGACAGACAGTCTTCTACTTCAGCTAATGCTGAATAAAAAATCCGTCACGTTGACAGTAGAGATTCCCACACAGCATTGCTGACTCCGTGTTTGGCTAATTAAACCAGACTCCCCTACATGACTGGTACCTCGATGGCATCTAGGGAATCGGATTTGGAATGGAAGGGGGCAGGAGAATACATTTGCTTTTCTCTGGATCATTCTGTATATAGTAGGTTCTTCCCTCCCCTTCCTTTTAAAATGCGTTGCCTGTGATTGACAGTTCACAGGACTAGTCTGCTGTGTGCCCTGGGCAGGTAACCAGGATGGTCATGCGCTCATGATTGTGCGGGTTGACGAGTGTTCCACCTTCCTTCATTGTGTCTTCAGCCTCTTGCACACTTCGTGGTCCCCTTCCACAGTGTTCCCTGAGCCTTAGAGGGTCTGTGTAAAGTAGGGTTATTATTTGCCATCGCCTTCGTAAAAATGTGACAGGAAGCAAAGATGAGTGTTTTCCTCAGAACAGTGGCCTCCTGCTTGGTGTTTCTCTTTTCCCTGTGGTGTGAGCCCCAGCTGTCCATGTTGTTTCCAGACTTGGCTTCTGTGGAGGGACACTGTCACCTCAGCTTGGGGCTGTAGCTAGAGGCTCCCCAGCAGGCACTCAGTGTTTTTCTTTCAGGCTGCTTGGCGCTGAAGGTAGGCCTTCGCTGGCTGCCCTGAAGTGTGGGCTGGGACAGCTGTGGGCCTTTCTCCACAGCCTTGCAGCTGATGGCCGAGGCGGCCCATTCACTAACAACAGAAGGAGTGGTTAAGGAGTAAATTGGCTCTCTTGATTTGGGGCAGGTAGACCCAGGGCACCGGGTTGAAGAGAATTATTCCTGTGCAGTCGGGAGGCCTAGGACAATTAAGCAGTCCAGACAGGTCACTAGGTGACACTCATTTCCTGGTTTGTTTATTTGAGCCAGATTGTTTCCCCACCTCGCAGTCTGCTGCCCTGGTGCCCTGGCCTGCTGAGAGCAGCCCTTCCTGTGTGATCTCTGAGGCTTCCCCAGAGTCCCAATGAGCCTTCATCTGGTTGGGTGGCTCTGGGGTCTCCCAGCTACAGAGTGCAGGGCGGGTCCTGTAATTCCGGACTTGGTGTTTTGCAGGCTTTTGGCTTCATGTCCAGGGTTGCCCTGCAGGCAGAAAAGATGAATCACCACCCAGAATGGTTCAACGTCTACAACAAGGTAACTGGACCTCTATCTTGCGATCACTAATTTGAGAATTGAAGAAACTGATTGTGAATGTGGTGTTGAGGATGTTCTCTTACTCTCGCTCAGAAACCCTGTGTCATTGTTGGCAGAGTTCAGGGCTTTCCTGAGAGCAGAAGTATAGTCCTTTGCTCCTAGACTTGGCTTCCAACATTTATTTTGGAAGTTTGGACTGTCCTGAGTTAATCGTGGATATTAGCCATGAAGATAGAATTTTACGTAGTTTTTGTGGAGGGGTATTTATTTGAAGGGGTGTATTATTTAAGTCAGAGTCTCCCTGTGCACCCTGGAACTCACTGAGAGCACCAGGCTGGTAGGAGGTCCTCCTGGTTTGTGGGATCACAGGCATGTGCTGCCATGGCCAACTCAGTTACCTGAGACCTCAGAGTTTTAATTTGAAAATAATTTATTAAAAGGAATAGTAGCAAATCAGATAGCATGGCGTTATGTGTCTCACTGAAATAAATCTCAACAACTGTCTCTTGGTAGTAAATGTTTATTAAAGATTTGATCTCCAGAAGGCAGACTAAAATCTTTGAAGGGGTGCAGTGAGAATATCCACACCCCAAGAGTGTCTCTCCGCTCTGCATAACTATCTAGAGTTCTTTGAGGTTTTTTTTTTTCTTATAAAGGAAAGCATTTAATTGGGGTTGGTTTACAGTTCAGAAGTTTAGATCATCGTCATCATGGTGGGAAGCTTAACAGGACGCAGCAGACATGGTGCTGGAGAGGTAGCTGAGAGTTCTACATCCAGATCGGTGGGCAGCAGGAAGAGAGAGTGCCACAATGGGCCTGACTTGGGTTTCTGAGACCTCAAAGGCCACCCTCTGTAACAAACTTACTCCAACACAGCCACATCTCCTAATAGTGCCACTCCCTATGGGCCTATGGGGCCAGTTTTATTCAAACCACCACATTCCAATCCCTGGCTCCCATAGGTTTGTAGCCTTATTATAATGCAAAGTGCTTTTAGCCCAACTCTGAAAGGCCCCATAGTCTGTCACAGCATCAATCCTGTAAAGGTCCAAAGTCTCTTCTGAGATTCATACAATCTCTTAACTGTAATACCCCATAAAATCAAAAAGCAGATCACATACTTCCAACATATAATGGCACAGTACTTATATCACCATTCCAAAATGGAGGAGAATGAGCACAGTGAAGAGATACTGGGCCAAAGCAAGAGCAAAAACTATCTGGAGACTCTAACCTCTGCATCTCCATGTCTGATGTCAAAGTGCGCTCTTCAGACTCCATTCCCTTCAGCTTTGTTGACTGCAGTGCACTTCTTTTTCTTGGGCTGTTTCCACTCCCTATTAGTAGCTTTTTAAAAAGTTGTTTTATTTTCCTCCCCTCCCCTCCCTTTCTTCCCCTCCCCTTCTGCCCTCTACCATGATCCCCATGCTCCCAATTTACTCAAGAGATCTTGCCTTTTTCTACTTCCCATGTAGATTGGATTCATGTATGTCTCTCTTAGGTTGTGAATTGTTGGCTGACTTTTCTTTGCTCTATGTCTAAAAGCCACTTATCCCACGTCCTCTGAGAAACAGAGGATTTCATTATTGTTATTTAAAAAGAAGCAGTTTCTAATTGTCCCGTTCCAGGATGAGCATCTACTTTCTGGACACTTTTGCTTTTTAATCTTGTTGAATGATGAGCCCATCCATGTTCCCTCATTTGGTCGCCTGCTTTCCTACCTCACTCAGGTACTGCCTGATAGGTCGGCTTGCCTATTCTTGGTGGCCTGAGCAGGGTTGGTATAATTAAAGTTCTGGGAGTTAAAATGGCGCTTCTGTCTCTGTTTATGCTTCCCAGGAAGTAAGATTTTCCATCCGGGCTGCTGACTTCCCTCGTCTTCTGGGAGCCTTCCCTCCTGGGTGGCTATCACACCCAGCTTGGTGCAGCCTGTACCCCAAGCTCCCTGGGTTTGGGAAATGCAATGTCTAGTATTTTCTAAATATCTACTTTCTGGTTCTCAGATAGGAATGTTGAGACACAGATTGACTTCTGAAGCACCCAGGTCTCTCCCGCAGGTCTGCTCAGATCTGAAAAGCTGTTTTCCCATCCGCAGGTCCAGATAACTCTCACCTCGCACGACTGTGGAGGCTTGAGCAAGCGTGATGTGAAGCTGGCCCAGTTCATCGACAGCGCTGCCGCTTCTCTGTGATCGCCTTCCATGCGTGTAAAGATCAGAACCTGGTCGTCTGCAGCGTTTTTAAGGCCATTCATGTGAATAAGTTAAATCATAAATTTGTTTGTTTTTACATATATACATTTTTGTATACTTGACGCTTAAATACAGAATGATTTGAACCCGAAGCTTGAGTTATTTTTTTATTACATCTAATCAGACATATAATAAGCCAGCCTGAGTTATTTAAAAATGTGACGCGTGTGTGTCTTCGTGTGAATACGCGTGTGTCCAGTTGCTTGTGGAGGGCACAGGTGCAGGATCCTCTGGAGCTGGAGTCAGGCAGTTGTAAGCTGTCTGACATGGGTGCTGGAGCTGTACTCAGGGCCTCTGCAAGAGCAGTGTTAAGTTCTTGACTGCTGAGCCTGTGTTCCTGGGTGGTAGTCATGCAAAATGGCTCCATGATAAACTACATCTTATTTCCTTTTGAGGGTGAGATCCATGTTTATTTTTGCATTGACAAAGGTTATAGTTAAGAAGTAAAAAGAAGAGAAAAGGACAAGAGGAAGATGGAGGACGAAGAGGAGAAGAAGCCTGAGAGACTCCCAGCTAGAGGGTATATAGTAAAGAAGGCCTTATAGCACACTGCAGGGAGGGGAGGTATAAGGGTGGGGTGTGGAGTATAGGGAGTGGGAGTGGGAACGTAAGCACAGTCCTAAAACCTAACCCGGAAGCACATGAAGACCATCGTGGAACACATATGCTGACGGGTGGATTGCTGGCCCAGCTATGCTGAGCTGGAAGGTGAAGTTCTCAGATCCTCTTGGTTCTAACTCAGTGGTTCTCAACCTTCCTAATGCTGTGGCCCTTTAAGGCAATTCCCCATACTGAGGTGACCCAACTTCATAGCTGTATTTTGCTACTGTTATGCTGTCTGACATGCAGAATGGTCTTAGGTGATCCCTGTGCCAGTGTCATTCGACCCTAAGCAGTTGCAACCCACAGCTCTAGATGCTTCCACATGGTGCCGTGTCGGTGAGGGGAGAGTGAAGCCATGGTCTGACCACAGCTTGTGTTTCTGGGTTTGTGGTGTGTGATGCAGGGAGGTGGTAAGTCCTCTGCTGGTACCTGCCCTTGGACCCCGCACTCCGTCTTGGCTTGTCTGGCGTATGGAAGGACATCACTTCACTTGCAGTTACCAAATACTTTTTAAAGCTTTGCTTTGTGTGTGTGTGTGTGTGTGTGTGTGTGTGTGTGTGTGTGTTTTGTTTTTGGAGACAGGGTTTCTCTGTAGCTTTGGTGCCCGTCCCGGAACTAGCTCTTGTAGACCAGGCTGGCCTCGAACTCCCAGAGATCCGCCTGCCTCTGCCTCCCAAGTGCTGGGATTAAAGGCGTGCGCCACCACCGCCCGGAGTGTGTGTGTGTGTTTTAAATCTGCAGATAATTGATTGGATGGAACTAGGTGTGGTGGCACACACCGGTAATCCCAGGACACCACACTTAGGAGGAGGGGCTGTAGTCCTAGGTCATTCTCGCTATATATGACATTTGGGACCAGCCTGGGCTATGTCAGACTGTGTCAGAAAATCAGTTTTAAAAAATTGTGTGTCTTTCTGAGACATGGTGTGATGTACTAGTGCATGCATGTATTCTGCATTGCCCAGCTCGGGGTACTTCCCTCTGTCTCCAACACTTAGCATTTGGGATCAGATTTGAAGTCCTCTCCTAATTTTATTATGTGACATAATATTGTTGAGTATAATCGCCAGGACTTGCTTCTTCTCTCCGGCAGGTATAGATGCTGTTATTTCTCAATTCAGTGTTTTAGTTGCTTATTTGAGTATTTTCCTACCAGCAATGGACCTGCACACATGTTTTAGAATATTAAGGACTAGCTGGGGTAGAGGCCCAACACACAAGGATGTGGGGTCCACCCCTAACACTGCAAATAACAGAGAAGAAAGACTATTAGGGACAGGAGGGACAGTGGGGTGGCTACCCCATTTCCTTGTAGCTCAAGAACTTGTGTTTTCAGGAAGTTGACTAACTCAGTGATTAAACTTTTAACATTACCCAGCAATCCAGATCTCCATGTCTTGCCTTGTGAGAATCAAGCCAAAGGGGGGGGGGAGATAGTAATTTTGAAGGTTAAACAGAACTAAATCTCTATAGCTCTTGTACTTAAAAACATCTCTAGGTCTTGCGCTCATTCCTCACACTCAGAAGTTTCCACATTGTTCATGACTATATCCTCTGAGGCAAGCAACCAGTATCGTTGGGAGTTCAGCCATGCTGGCTTGCAGGATCCTCCCAGCTGTGCTTGCTGACTGGAAGGAAGGATGGGAAGGCTTGCAGGACCCTGAGTATCCAGCCATTCTAGGGTTGCCTGCAATTCTGCGCTGATTGCTTGTGGCCTGAGGGCAAGGCTAGAGTCTATAGGCTGGTGAAGGTTAGGTAGGGGAGGGTGCCTCCATTTATGCATCTATGGGAAAGAAATAATTCCTGTGTGGCCTTTGGGAGGGAACTCCTACCTCCTGTATGTAACCCCTTATCTGTGCTCTGTAAGTAAGCCCAATAAACTCCCTGATTCCCTGGGCGTGAACTTTGATGGGGTCTTCTCTGAATTTGTCCTTGGGACTTTAGACACTTTACATTTTCCTCAGGAAAGGAGTCTTGGTACCTACTGTGGGACAATGGTCTTGTAGCCTGTAAAGGTTTGTCAGTTGACTGGTTTAATAAAATACTAATTGGCCAGTAGCCAGGCAGGAAGTATAGGCAGGGTGACCAGGATAGAAGAATTCTGGGAAGAGGAAAGGTTCAGTCTGCAGTTGTTACCCAGACACAGAGGAGGCAAGATGAGAATGCCTTGCCAATAAAACGTACCAAGCCACGTGGCTAACACAGACAAGAATTATGGATTAATGTAGGATGTAAGAGTTAATAAAAAGCCTGAGCTAATAGGCCAACCAGTTTATGATTAATGTAGTCCTCTCTGTGTTTCTTTTGGGACTGAACAGCTACGGAACATGGCAGGACAGAAATCTCCGTCAACATGTAACCACATCCAAAACTTCTAAATAACAAGACCTGGAAATGCTTTCTCTGCTTTCCCTGGGATTTTATGTCTACTGCCACACCCATTGCAATCTTCCTTTCCTTCTAGGTGTCCCTGGTGTTGGCTCTGGGTGTGTTCTGTTCCTTAGAAACTCAGAAAACTTAAATTTTCCTCCTACATTAGCCTCGACTTGTCTTACCATCTTATAAAAGACCTTTGTCTGCAGAGTGGGCACACTATGTGGGGACGTCTTCACTTCTCCAGTGTTGTCCTGCTTTACCTTCTGTTGCTAGGTGCTCATCCTCTTTGGGGCATCCCCGCCTCAAGAAGAGGGACTTGTAAGTGGCTGAGCCCACAGGCCTTCTTCTCAGGCTAGTAACTGCCGGAATGCCTAAGAGTGACCTCATAGAGCAGAGAACCCATTCCAGGGTCCCTCTTGCTGCTTCTTAGAATCCAGGTGCCGAGGAAATCCTTAGGCAGAGGATTTTTGGTTATATGATAAAAGCAAAGGATAAAAATAGAAAATTTGGGAAATGTCCCAATACTTTCACCACAACCCTGGAAGGGTTGTGTCTAGCTCACTGTTTGGCACTGCATCAGAGGCATTGTATGCAAGACTGAAGAAGATTAAGTAAGTATCCTTTATCTCCATGGTTAGAAAGTGTGGGAAGGGCACTGTGGGGACAGGCTCATGAACTCTCCTAGCCTCTTCTATAGGGACTTGTCTGCATCCCAAGGGAGAAGAGCTTGTCTCAGACATGCTGGTTTCTCTGGAGGGTGAGGCTGGTACATTTGCTGTTCACCTGGAGTTTGAATTAGACTCCGTGTTTTACTAAAGTATTAATTAATTTGAAGGCTTTCCCCCCTTTCTTTTTCTACAAGACCTATTTCAAATCAAATTACATATTTTGTTATAGATTATAAGGTATATAGTCTGTAGCAGGCTTTCTTGGTTATGAATTATTATTAGTTATGAATGCTCAGCCGTAACTTAGTCTTGTCCCACCAGCTGTTATAATTTAATTTAACCTGTTTCTCTTCATCTACAATTTGTGTTGTGGCTTTTTACCTTTCTTTCATTCTGTATGTCCCAGGTCTCTCTTTCTCCCTTGTTCTCTCCTTCCTTCTCCTCCAGAGCCTAGATTCCTCCTGCTTGTTCTCTCTGCCTGCCAGCCCCACCTATCTCTCTACTGCCTAACCGCTGGCTGTTCAGCTTTATATTAGACCAATCAGATTCCTTAGAGGCAAAGCAACACATCTTTACATCATTAAACAAATACAGCATGAACAAATGCAATACACCTTTACATTGTTAAAGTAATATTCCACAACATTTTCCCCTTTTAAAACCTAAATAAAAAGGTTTTAAATGTAGAACTGTATACAATAAGAACAATTATCAAGTGAGAATTACATTTACAATATCTAATCCATTTGTATTTGGCAAATTCAGAGAAAATACTCCATTATTTATCCTATCTTTTTTTTTAAAAAAAAAGATTTATTTATTGTGTACATTCATGCTTGCAGGCCAGAAGAGGGCACCAGATCTCATTATAGATGATTGTTAGCCACCATGTGGTTGCTGGGAATTGAACTCCGGACCTTTAGATGAGCAGGCAGTGCTCTTAACCACTGAGCCATCTCTCCAGCCCTGTTTATCCTATCTTGATGAGTCCAAAGTTTTGTACCTAATTTACCTTTAATCATAACTAAGGAGTACTATAACGATCGAGTCTTCAACTTCATCAAAGACCTCAGAAGGAGATAATATTACCTGAGTAAACAGGAAGTACAGTGCAAGCCACTTCTAAAACTATAGAAATGGCAAAGACATCTGACTGCAGAGCCTCTTAAAGGAGCCATATCCAGTTTTGTTTTGTTTTTCCAGCTTTCTCAGGCCCTGTGTGGAAGATTGGGCCCCACAATGGAATGCCAAATGTAGCAGTCTTTCTTTTAGGCCACTAACCAGCTCCCAAATCATGGCATGGAGACTTGTTATTAGTTACAAATGCTCGGCCTTAGCTTATGCTTGTCCCAGTAGCTCTTATACCTTAAATTAACTTGTTTCTCTTCATCTGCCTTTTCACCTCAGGGCTATTTACCTTTCTTTCCCTATGTATGTCTTACTCAGTGTCTGGCTAGCTGGGGGCTGCCTGCCTGGCTGGCCCTGGGCATCTCCCTCTTTTTATCCCTCCTCTCCCCTCTCTCTTTCTCCTACTTATTCTCTCTGCCCACCAGCCCTGCCCATCCCTCTACTGCCTAGCTATTGGCCATTCAGCTTTTTATGAGACCAATCAGGTGCCTTAGGCAGGCAAGGGTGAAACAGCAACACATTTTTACATAATTAAACAAGTACAGCATGAACAAATGCAACACATCTTTACATCATTAAAGTAATATTCCACGATAATAGTCTGTGTTCTTTTTGTTGTTTTTTCTTTGTGTTTTTCGTGAGTGTCAGCATGTGTGTATGTGTACCCCCTGCATCACCTGCATGTGTGGTGCCCACAGAGGCCAAGGGGGCTTCAGCTCCTTGGTGGTCTGTGTCTTAAGGTGAAGGCCTCACTATGTTGTAGGCACAAGCTGTCATCCTGCCCCCCTCTCGTGTGTGTGTGTGTGTGTGTGTGTAAGAATGTATTCATTTGCTACAGATAGTAAAGCACACTACTCTTTAAGAAAACTTTTAAAGCGCAGATGAATGTGACCAAACAGGAAAAAGAATGTGGCCTATCCACTCCCGCGGGCACTGCTGGGATGTGGCTGCCATCGCTCTTGGTGCCCTCTGTACTTGTACATGGATGAAATCTTTTTGAGATGAGAATGTTTTCATCTTGTTTTTGTGCTCTGTTCTCCACCAGATCATCAATCATTTTTCTAAGCTGTGAGAAAACGTGTAGATATACTTTAGGAAATACTTCAGTATTTCATGGTATGATATCCCTAGTTTACTTAACCAGTCTTTTAAAATTATATATATGGGCATGTGTGTGCCCCGACACCTTTGTGGAGCTTAGAGGACAGATTTTGGGGTTGTCCATGTGGGCCCTGGGGGTTGAGCTTAGGTTGTTGGGCATGGCAGCAAGTGCATTTATCCTTTGGACCATCTCACCAGCCTGTAACCAGTCCTTTCTGTTAGATTTTAAAATCATTTCCGTGTTCTCATCACTATAAATACCCTGGGAGAAACGTGTTGGACTAAGTCACCACGTACATTGCAGGTTGTGTTCTTTAGAGTTTGGGGGAGAGGAACGGTTCTGGGTTTTGTTTTGTTTTTCATCAAATTAAGCTGACCAGTGTATGTTTCCCTGTTCCTTAAGCATGTCCATCACACTCCCCGCCCCCCCAATCGCTGGTGTTCACTGTCACATGGAAATTTGGACTAAATTTCTGGGAAGAAGCATGAAGGTGTTACTTTGTATCCCCGATTCCATTTGTACTGTCATGATTGGATGTGTGTCCCCTTTCTGTGAGAATGTTTGACTTTTCATCATAGATTGTGTGTGCATGGGCGTGCGCGTGGGTGCGTGTGCTTACCCATTATCAGTTTCTCCTCTGAGATATGTTCCTGCTTCCCTGGTGTTTACTGACAGTAGTCACCTCAGGACGGTTTGTTAAGTAAGTGGAGATAGTGTTTCCTGGGTCTGAGAAGTGGTGACTGTTCTTTCTCAGAAGTCCAGGTAGAGGCTGGGGACAGGCTGTTCTGCTCATGTGTCGCAGGGCCTCCTCTGTATGTTTCTTTTTACGGTGTGGGGAAAACAACCCCTAAGAGGGGTGCATTTGAGCGGGAATCAAGCTGTCTGCGGTAACCACACCTCTTGCTTGCCCCTCTGACAGGAGGAAGGACGTGGACTGTCAGAAGTTCTTCAGGAAGGTCCTCAAAAGCTCTTTCTTCCAGGTGCTCATGATCAGCGCCATCACCACCAATGCCGCCTTCATGGTCTTGGAGACCGATTACAACATACATTATAGGATGTTCCAACTCTTCGAGGTGAGCACGTCAATGCTTCTAGTCTGCATTGTCTGTTTTATTTCTGAAAATGTTAAAATATTTCATGGGCATTTTGCTGCTAGAACTTTTCTATAGAAACAGTTTAAAAGACCTTTGACCTCTGCAGTAGCATCAGAGAGTGGCAGAAGCAGCAGTGGCAATGTTACTGGACAACCTCCCTGAATTCTGTCTTATTTATAGACAGAGGAACTAGATTTCATCTCCAAGACTTATGGGCAGCTTTCCCAACCATATTAGTGCCAGTCCCTATGAGGAGGAAGCAGAGGGGCACTAGGGGGCAACTGTGCTGAGTTGAGGTGAGGATAGCCATCCAAAGCAAGAATTGTGCTGCCCACACCAGTAGTGAGCACAGAAAGTTCTCAGGCATCTCCGAAGGGGCTAGAACAAACCAGAACCGAGGAGTTTGCAGAACTGACCAAGAAGGGCTCCCTCCAAAGGACTGTGCACTTAGAATGGATGTAAAATCTAGCAGGCTGGAGACAGCTAAAAAAAAAAATAGGGTTAGATAAAACAGAAGGAAATAGGATTCAAACAGTTCCTAAAATGAAGTGGTGTACTTTCGGACAAAAGTTGAATGGAGTTAGAAGCATAGTTCTTCAAGGTTAGGAAATAAATTTAGGAGGAAAAGCACAATAGGAAAGGAGAAAGGTAAAATATCACACCTTATCATAAGAAAACAGAACAAGGAATCAGATCATAGAGGTGTGAAACCCTACTGTAAAGATAAGTCTACAAAATCAGATAAACAGGAAAGCATCCAACCCCAGAGCAAAGGAATGTTCACGAAGACTCTGCAGGTATAGGAAGGAACGGAAACAAAGTTTTAAAATTTGGGAAACAACTAGAAACCAAATAAAACCATTTAGAAAACAAAGGCTAAAGTAGAGCAAGCAGCTAAATACAGCCTGAGTTAAACTGAGGAATTAAAAATCTCATTATGAATGGAAGTGATGAGAAATACTCAGAAAGTACTAAGTACTGGCATTGAGGGGCAGTGCCTGGGTAGGGACAGTGGGAACTCTTGAGTTTCAAATGTCCAGGGGTCAGAATGCTAAAATCTAAACCCAAGGAAAATAACCTCAAAATCTGTATGTCAAAAGGGTGCACATAGCATACCCAAGAATATGAACTCAACCCAGCAAACGCTAGGGCGCTGGAGAGAAACAATTGAGCTTCGAAGTGTGGGGAGTCCAGCTAATGAAGAGGCCAACTGCCATCACATTTCTCCATGGCTGTGCTCTCTGCCCACGGAGAGTGGGGTGACAGTGCAACTTCCTCAGGAAAGAAAATGCGAACCAAGAATGTGAACGGAGGGGTCTCAGGCTTTCTAAAAAGGTTCCAGACTCATTGATGTTCAGAAACATGGTATGTGCTTCCCTGCCCGTCGTTAAGAAAAAGTCGCAGCCAGCCCAAAAGGCTGAAGAAGGATCGCTTCGTTGCTTTGGTGATGAACATGGCAGGTATAGTTGTTTGTAGAAGTAATGCTGACTGTTATTTCACAGGAAAAACATAGCCTATAATGAATATGTTCTTTGATCCTAAGGTGATAGCAGGACTGAAAGATGAGAGCCATTACAAAAAGTTTTGTTTTTTTTTTTTGTTTGTTTGTTTTTGTTTTTCGAGACAGGGTTTCTCTGTGGTTTTTGGAGCCTGTCCTGGAACTAGCTCTGTAGACCAGGCTGGTCTCGAACTCACAGAGATCCGCCTGCCTCTGCCTCCCGAGTGCTGGGATTAATACAAAAAGTTTTAAAATTTTATTTTTGTTTTGTTTTTTTAGACAGGGTTTCTCTGTGTAGCCGTGGCTGTCCTGGAACTCACTCTGTAGACCAGGCTGGCCTCAAACTCACAGAGATTCCCCTGCCTCTGCCTTCTGAGTGCTGGGATTAAAGGCGTGTGCCACCACTGCCTGGCAAAATTGTGTTTTTATTTTTAAAATTATTTTATTTTATTTTTTTGAGAACTTCATACATACATACAATAAAATATAATCATATCTATCTTCCTTTCCCCCTCCAGTTTTCTCCATATCCTTCCCATGATGCCTCTAGCAAAATGTCATATCTTTCAAATTTTTTGATGGCTCACTAGGTCCAGTTAGTGTATAATTAGTTACTCAGTAAGTGCCTGTAACACGGGCTGGCCCTCCGAGAGCTGGCCAGCAGGAAGAGCATTTCCTGGTCGGTTTGAGATGACTTCTTTATGACCTGTTCCTTATCTGTCGTCCTCTCTCTTCTGAAAGCATGTGCTGTCTTCAGCAACAGGGTCTTATCACGCGGACCCATGTTTAACCATTGCCTTAGTCGTGATGCACATGGTAGTGTTATTCTGAGACACTGTGGAATCTGTGATTCAGCACATGGGCTATTGTGGACTTTTTCTGTTTTTTTTTTTTTTCAGGGTGAAGGGTGTGCTCACACATAGTAGGCAAGCACTCCACCAGCAGCTTACATCTTCCACCCAGGATGGCTTACATTTTGTTTGTTTTCTTCCATCTTCCGTGTTGTCTGTTTGTGGTATTTATCTGTCTGTTTATAGCAAGATTTTGTGTGTAGCCCAGGCAGACCCAAACTTGGGTTCCTTTTGCTTCAGCATCCTGATGCTGGGACCACCCCATGCTACTGAAAATGAGGATGCTCATGGAAAAGGGAGATAGAGATGTGTAGACACCGTTGAATTCAAAGTCTGTGGTTCTGTGCTTGCTTTGGGAATATCAGCATTAACATCAGGGGCGTTTTATCTTCTCCACCAATGGCTAGAACACAGACCGACACATTCTTGGTATCTATGATGAGATGTTGGAACCAGAGCTTAGAGAAACAGCTTATCCTGGATCTTGTCATCTTCCCTGTAAGAAAGCTGTCAGAGTTTATTTGCAAAAGGATGCAGAAGATAATTTGGGGATACTTCTGCTGGCCACAGATGAGACAACGTGAGGCATAAGGATAATAAGTACTATGGTTAGAAAATCCTCAAAAATTGAAGTGAGGCCAAGGAGGCAAGGGACTAAGTATTCCTCTTGAAAAGGAAATTACAGAGTCAAGCTTTACTGGTATTTCTGACATGAGCCCTAACCTTAAGGGGTCATCTACTGTGAGGCTACTCCTACTGCAGTTCCTGATTGTTCCTTTGGAGACAAGTCCATGCTCTGCAGCCCAGGTTGGCTCCAAACTCATGACCCTTCTGCCGCAGCCTCCCAAGTGTTGGGATTTCAGGTGTGTCACCATGCATGCTATTTCTATAAAGTGTTCTAGCTGGTAAATTAGAAATGATAGCATGTCACCCACTTCAGCTCTGGAGAAGCAATGGCCATTGAGTATCAACAAGAAGCCAGCAGAACTATGTGCCTGCTCTGAAAAGGGGCACCTGCAGCCTTGCTTAGGGTAAACCTGAATGTATTCAAGGAACCAACTGTCCACTGCCAAGAAACAGGGAGGAGAGGAAGGGCATGCTACAAAATGCAGACTGGAATATTCTTCAGTCATGCTACGTGGATTAAAAAATTATTTCTCTCTCTCTCTCTCTCTCTCTCTCTCTCTCTCTCTCTCTCTCTCTCTGTGTGTGTGTGTGTGTGTGTGTGTATGGGTGTGTGCTGAGATACCTATGGAGTCCAAAAGGTAGTGTTAGATCCTCTGCCTCTTGAGTGATTGGCAATCTTGAGCCACCTGGTGTGGGTGCTGGGGAATTAGCTTGGGTCCTCTGCAGGTGTTCTAACCACTGTTCCATTTCACGGCACTTGGAGTCCTTACCAGATAATAGGCAAGGCATTAAAAAATGGGGGTTAAGGAATTTTATGGTAAATACTAAATTATTCTGGGAATATAGATATAGGTTTCTATTATAAAGAGCCAAGTTTTAATAAATAATAGGATGCCAGGCCGTGGTGACACATGCCCTTAATCCCAGCACTTGGGAGCAAAGGCAGGTGGACCTCTGTGAGTTTGAGGCTAGCCTGGTCTACAAAGTGAGTTCCAGGACAGAAAGGACTAAAAAGGGAAACCCTGTCTCAAAACAAACAAAAACAAACAACAACAACAAAACCAGGAAAGTTGAAATAATTGCCTGTATTTTATATGATCACAATGGAAAATAAAACTACAAAGCCAGAGCAAGAGAAACCCATGGAGTCAATGAGTTCACTATTAAACAACGAATGGGCCCTCGAAGGAATCAGGAAATAAGAGCATTCCTAGAGCAAATGAAAAGGAAAACATAGCACAGCAGACCTAGGGAATACGTGAAAAAGTCCTAAGAGGGAGGTCATAGCTGTAAGTGTCTGCCCTTCAAAATTGGGCGGGCTGGTGAGATGTCTTATGAGGTAAAGGTGCCTGTCCCATGAGCCTGGAAACCAGAGTTCAATCCCTGGAATCCAGAGAATAGTGGAAGGAGAGAACCAGCTCCAGAAAGATCTCCCCTTGACTCTCCTAGCTCCTCTGGCTATGAAACACACACACACACACACACACACACACACACACACACACCGCACAAGCACACACACACACCGCACAAGCACACACACACCACACAAGCACACACACACACACACACCGCACAAGCACACACACACACACACCGCACAAACACACACACACAAACCCTTTTACAATGACAAGAGAAACTAGGTTCCAAACAAATTACTTACTGATCCAACTCAGGGCGCTGGAAAAACAACAAACCAAACCTAAAATTAGCAAATGGTAGAAATAATTATGATCAGGATGGAAATTAGTGAAATAAAAATGATTAAAACAAGAGAGAGTATCAAAGAGTTGCTTCTCTGAAAAGATAAACAAGTTTGGAAAACCTGTAGGGTCAGACCAGAGAAAGAGGGCCCTAAATAGTAAAATAGAGAGGAAAAGGGAGCCATCACAATGCAGAATGTAATTAGATATACCTTAAAACCTTATAGTTCACTAAATCGAAAAATCTTAAAGAAATGAATAAATTTCTAGATACTTCTTTGACAGTGAAAATGACCTTTTATTGAACATCACATACTGGTAAGCACAGATGACCAAAATGCTGTGATAAATATTAGAAACTAAAGATTGCACATGTATATTTACCATTCAAAGGAATTAGTACAAGTATTTTCTTTTCTAATTTTTAGGCTACACTACAGATCTGTCAGTGGCCCCATCACAGGCCATCTTTAAACAGGCATATATGTGGACCATCTAGCTAGATTTGTCAATGCTTTGAGAAATTGAGAAAGAAAAAAATACCTTTTCTTCATTTAGATTAAAAATAGATATTTTTCACACGAAAGAACAAACATGCAAGTAGTTAAGAGGCATTTTTAAAAATGTTAAAGATATTTTAAAAATTAAAATAGAATTGCATGATTTCCCTTAGATAAATCCTTTTATTGGATCTGCAACAAACAATGAGATTGAAGCAGTAATAAAAATTTTATGACTGGAAACGTTCAGGTCCAGAGGATTTACTGACGAACCCTATCGGTCTTTGGAGAAGGGTCAGTTTGTCAAACCTCCACACACCAGGGGAGCAGAGGTCATTAGTGACTTTTTAGGAAGCCACGGTTACCCAGATACACATACAAGAGAGAGACAAAGAACAGTCTCCCCAATGAACATAGACACAAAACAGTTCCCTCTGAGATTTGCAACCCAAACCTAAGAACACAGCAAGGTCCCTCACCGTGCTAAAGTTACACACGCAGGTAATGAGGGATGGTTCTGTAGGAACAGATGGACTCAAGGACAGAAATCATGTGATCTCAACAGAAGCAGAAAACACTTCCGATAAAATCCCAAATCCCTTTGTGAAAAAAGGTCCAAAAAGACAGGCATAGAAGGAACCCGTGTTGACACAAAGGTTCCATGTGAAAATCCTACAGCCAACAGTGGGAACTTGGGGAAATGGAAAGGATTCCCACTAAAAGTACATTGCCTACCTTACCTGATTGCTGTGTTGTTGGCCATCTTAGCTGGAGCGGTAAGAGAAGAGAAGCAGATAGATCCAACAGGGAAGAAAGAGTTGGGTTCTCTGATTGCAGATGATGATACCACACATGAGACCACCAGAAAACTGAGAACATCTGAAACACTCTCAGCAAAATGGCAGAGCATACAAAACTAATGTATGAAAATCAGAAGCCTTCCTGTCAACCAAGAACAAAGACGCTGAGGAAGAAATCAGGGGAACAACCCCATTCATAGTTACATCAAAACCAAACCACGCTGCCCCACTACCACCCAAACAGTGTAGGTCCGTGGATGAAGTCTTGTGCTGCTGAGCCCAGAGACCCAAGTGCAGTCTTCCATGGCAGAAGAGAGAACAGACTCCCACTAGTTGTCCTTGGACAACCACATGCTCACTGTGCCCCCCAACTCTCTCTCTCCTCAAACCAGGTACAGGTGTGTACATATAGAATTCCAGTATTCCTACTCCAAGATGGGAGGTGGAGATGGGAGACTTTGGCTGGAACTCTCGGGCTAGCCTGGGGTTCGCAGTGCTGTGGAAACGGGGGGAGACTTTGCTTCAACAAGATAGAATGAAAGAACCAGATTCTTGAGAGTTGTCCTCTGACCTCCACAAGTAGGCCATAGCAAGCATGTGCTAGCACACACACCTACACACACAGACACACAGACACACACAGACACACACAGACACACACAGACACACACACACACACACACACACACAACCCGGAACACACCATACAGACTAATAAGGACCCCTAGGCAATCGTAGAGCCATTGAGTTGTAGGCAAGGGAGAGACATTCAGAGGAGATTGATTCACAGTATAAACGTTGGAAAAAAGCAGAATGAATGTCCTTTAAAAATGGGATTTTAGTTGACTGATTTTTGAGTATGTATGATGAAGGTAATGGATTAAATATAACTATATATTTGTATACTTAAAAGTGTTTATATTCAGGATGGCCAGAAAACCCTTGTGACTTTCTCTTGGGGGAAGAGTTATGTCAGGAGGTCTGCTAAGTTGAATACTGACCAGGAACTGTATATAGAGCCATTTGCGGCCAGCTGCTCAGCTACGAGGTAGTCATGTCTTGCATCTAGGGGAAACCTAGCCGCCCTAGGCTTAGTGCCACAGGCAAGGAAGAGCAGATGGGGAAGGGATTCAGGCTCAGTAAGAGAGCTGGGGGCTCTGTCTGGGGTTTTCCACACCTGGCTGGGTGGTCTCAGCAGGGAGAGGGCCAGGATTATGGGGCTCTGCCGTTGTTTTGATCTATGACCCATGTGACCCCTGCAGATCTCCGAGATTCTCTTTGTCTCCATCTACACCTGTGAGTTCCTCATGAAGGTCTATGTGGACCCCATTAAATACTGGAGCGATGGCTATAACCTACTGGATGTGGTCATTATCTTTATCATCTTGATACCCTATACCCTCCGAAAGATCAAGGGACGACTTTACAAAAACCTCAACATTGCTGACGGGATACAGTCTCTGCGAATCCTGAAGCTTATCTCCTACAGCAGAGGCATCAGGGTACGTGCCTCCTGTGTGTGCACCCGTGCATGCCTGCGTGGGAACGGGGGGAGGGGGTGTTGGTGTGAGATAATGCCTAGTTGGGCATGGTAGCACATGCCTTTAATCCCAGCACTCAGGAGGCAGAAGCAGTCCGATCTCTGTGAATTTGAGGTCAGCCTGGTCTACAAAGTGAGTTCCAGAACAGCCAGGGCCACACAGAGAAACCCTGTCTCAAAAAATCAAGAAAACAAAAGATCGCTCAGAGAGGAGGCAAAGTGAGAGAGAACAGCAAATACAGAACCAAGCAAAGGCCAGGCCAGGAAAATCCACACTGAGGAGGCAGCCTGGAGGAATCAAGTAGTAGCAAGGAAACTGAGGCAAATGCCTTTCAGATGGGCAACAAGAGGTTGTTAGCATCCTCAGAGAGGCTAGTCACTCAAGAAGAATGTAAATGGAGATTGCACTTTTGTTTCCTGACTGCCCAGACCTGAGCAATCACACAGAAACTACATTAATTACAACACTGTTCAGCCAGCGGCTCAGACGTATTCCTAGCTAGGTCTTACATTTTAAATTAACCCATTCCTATGATTTTCTATTTTACCATGAGGCTCATGGTTTGTTACCTCACATCTTGCTTCTTGGACAACTACATGGCGTCTTCCTGACTCTGTCATCTTTCTCCCTGCATTCAGTTTAGTTTTCCCGCCTAGCTCTATTCTGCCCTGCCATAGGCCAAAGCAGCTTCTTTTAACCAGTGGTAATAAAACATATTCATAGCATACAGAATGGCATCCCACATCAGGTGAAGAAAACAGTCCATGGTGAGGGACAAGGAAGTATGAACAGGAAGTACAGACACTGGCCTGGAACTGGAGAGGAGTGAGACCTGGGCACACACATATGCACACATAGGCACGTGATTACATGGGTGTAAGGAATGAGTAGCTGTGGGTGTATGCCATGGGGAGAGCTCACATTTAGGGCTCACACACACCCTACTGGACAAAGACAACAGACCCAGACAAGCCTCTTCCTGGAGACCAGGTCCCTGGGCAAACATGGGCTGAGGATGCATGCCTGTAGGATGGGTTGAGGTTGAGACATGAACCTGAGGCTGTTCTGAAATGTTCTAAAGAATGTTCCAAGACTTTGGCAACTCAGGAAGATGGTGGTAATGGAGCTCACAGAGTGCCCCTATCAAAAAAAGGAGACCCTCCCCATCAAAAAAGAAAAAAATGGCAGCCGTGGTCAAAGCAGCCCAAACACTGGTGGGTTCTGGCTCACAGCTCACAGCCATTTCACCGTTTGAAAGGCAGCCAGTATGGATGGATAGGAAGAGTGGCTCAGATTGGCCTGTATAGCCAGACACAGCTTTCGGAGCTCAGCCCTGACATTTTATTAAAGTGTTTATTTTCTTTGCCTGTGCGTTAGTATGTGTGCTGTTTGTGTCTGGTGCCTGGGGAAATCAGAAGAGGGCCTTAGATCCCCCAGAACTGGAGTTACAGAAGATTGTGAGACACCATGTGGGTGCTGGGACCTGGACATGGGTCTCCTGTAGGAGCATCCTGTGTCAACCACTGCACCATTTCTCTAGACCTGAGCCTTGGCGTTTAACTCGAGGAACCTTGTGCCTCAACTCACTCATCTGTAGAGTAAAGCTAGTCAGTCATGCTTTTTACTGGTTTCAGGAGCACGGTGACATTAGTAAAGAGTAACCCACCATACACCTACGGTCAGACAGATTAGCAGATGTAACACTTAAGGAATTGTTTCTTTTGTTAATTTTTGTTTTGTTTTAAAAAAGGGTTTCTCTGTGGAGCCCTGGCTGTCCTGAAACTCACTCTGTAGACCAGGCTGGCCTCGAACTCAGAGATCTGCCTCCCTCTGCCTCCCGAGTGCTGGGACTCAAGGCATGAGCCACCTAGATTGCCAACTGAAGTTTAAAGGAGCCCCTAATAAGTGAGATATCTCAGTACTTAAAGCTAGTACTTGGTTCCTGACCCCTAATCATTAAAAAGTCAGTGCCTCCCACCTAATGGCTGTATGACTTTCACAAAGCCTGTCCTTGGCTTTTCACACCAAGTTCTGCCAGATGAGCGCCCAGCTATCTAGGGTCCCCACTGCCTCTGCCTTTCAGCCTGGAGCTGCCACCTTCCTGTTCCTGCCTTCTGAGGCCTCCTCATTCCCCCATATCCAAGAGGCTGTGGAGGATGCTTCCTCAGTGCCCCGGACCCAGCCACTTCTTGTGCTTAGAGGCACCCAATGTGCCCTAGGGCTAAGAGAACAGCAGTGGTTGATTCAGAGCCCCAGGAGCTAAACCGGTACTAAGAACTGATTCTCCTAGCAACTGGGAATTCAAAAGCAGATGCTGCTTCCAGGCCAGACCTCAGAACCTCGAGACCAGGGCTTCTGGAGACAGAGTCCCCACCCTCCAGATGAGTTTCTGTATCAATCTGAACCGCACACTGCTGGAGCCCGGTGGGCTTGTGCTTGAAGAATGTGGCCTTAAGCAGCTGGTGGGGTCCCTGCAGAGAGCATGGCTTCCTTCCCTCTGACTGCCACCTTCAAGGTTCCTCTGTTGTGATCTCAGGTGCCACCCATCCATGGTCTGGCCCAGAGGTGGGAACCTGGAACAGCCACTTCCTGAGCCCTATGCAGGTTCTACCTCTGAGCACACTGGCTTCCTGCCTCTGTACCTTATACGGGTGACATGGCCACAGTGCCCAGGGTTTCCCACTTTCTTCAGCCTTGTGTGTTAGCTAGCTTTCTGTAACTGTCACCAAAATGACTCAAGAGAACAGCTTAAAGGTAGGAATTGTTTATTATGGTCCACATTCGTGCAAGGCTGCAGGGACGGAGCTGACTCAGGTAGTGAGGGAGTGAGGGAAGCACAGATGACGCAGACAGACACACAGACGACACAGACAGACACACAGAAGGGTAAGCAGAAGTCAGTGTACTGTGCACTTGGATGGAGAAAACTCAGCTGCCCACCTGAAGCTCAGCATGTGGATGGTATAGAGAAGAGCAGGGCAGCAGGGGGATTGCACACAGATAAACAAGGAAGCAGGTCACACAACTGATCAAGGGCGCAGGTCTCGCTAACCCCATAGGAGCAGTCTCCATAGGCAAGCAGTTTTGAGTCTACAAACATCCCAGGAATGGGCAGAAAGCTACAGCGGACATTTTCCGCATGCACTGTTAAGAGCCACACTTGGATCAAAGGGAGGCTTTGCCTTGCTTCTGAGCCTCATGCCGAGGGGGAGGCTTTTAGTCTGAGGTTCTGCGATTCTTGACTTGGCTGTGCCCAGTCAACAGCACCCATTTTCCCACCTCTTCACTCAGGGTTTCCTCTGCCCTCTATAGTTTTAATTCATGATTTTATTGTGCCTTTGTTCTGTTGGCGAGAATGGTGTGGCGGAGGCACTGACCTCAGTTGTCCAGTGTGTGGCAGAGGCACTGACCTCATGGCAGACGGGAAGCAGAGAGCAGAGTACAGGAAGGGGCCAGGGCAGCATCCTCAAGAGTGAGCCACCAGTGCATTGCTGCCCTCAACTACGCTCCATTTCCAGCTCCCCCATACTATCATACTGTAACTCTATCAGGCCATAATCCCTTGATGATGCCAGTGACCTCAGGATCCAGCTGCCGCTTCCAAAAAGCCAATCAACTGATTACCGAGCCCAAGTACATGAGCCTGTGGGAGGCAATTTATAATAGCTTGGGAGAGTTCCGAGGCCATCGTCAAGACTCAGTTCTTTCCAAATGAATCTGCAAAGACCGCTCTTATTCCCCAGGGGAATTTAGGGCAGTGTGTTTCTCTGAGATGACTTTTCCACCTTCCAGAATTCCCATTGTCCTCTCCTCTCTCTTCTGTGTTCAGCTCCTAGCTGCCTTCCTAGTGTTAAACCAGTCTTAATAGTCACTGTGCTCAAGGCCACTGGTGGTTGAAGGTGTGGCATGGGGGAAGGGTTTAGGGCTCACTCCTCACTCTACCGTTGTATTGTGACCAGGACAAACTGGTCCTCTAAGTCTCTGAAGCGTCATTCTGATACCAGCCACCTATTTGAAATTATGTCTGTGTCTTAGTCAATGTTCTATTGCTGGGACGAGACACCATGGCCAAGGCAACTCTTATAAAAGAAAACATTTAATTGGGGGCTTGCTTACAGTGTCAGAGGATTTCTGTCATCATTATGGGAGGAGCATGGCAACAGGCAGGTGTAGCGGCATAAGCGAATGCAGACAGATTGTAAAAATATATATATAGCTTTAATGGAGACTTACAGAACCACCGTTCCCGCGGAGACCAGGAAAGCAGAAGCAGCAGCTGGGAGCACGCTCACCAAATTTATGGGCAAACATTAGCCCGAGGCGAACACGCCCCCTTAGGGGCGGGACTTATCCCTACATCTCCCCTTTTTGTCTAAATAAGACAGAACTAAACCAAATACAACTATATACAATAATAACAAATAATAAATATAACAAACAATATTGAGAACAAAAGTTTTGCTAAACATTCTATCTCAAGGAGTCTAAATAATGTAGAGAGTAACTACAATTATATAATCTTCAACTCCGTCAAAGATCTGAGAAGGGAAAATATTACTTAACAAACGAGATATATCTAAAATGTGCAACAATTGACAGAGACAACTGACTACCTGGGCAATCACCCAAAGTCTCGTTTGCAACGTTGAGTCAACCAATTTTGGCTAAGGCCTAACATAACTGACATACCATTATTAAAGGCAAGGAACTTTTCAAAACTATCTTACCCTCTCTTGGCAGGATATGACAGTCCTGTTTTATCCATTGATGCATGCTCTGTATCTCTGTCAGTGGTTGAGGTATGGGCATTTCTTTGCCCAAAGGCCAGTTCTGCCAAATAGAAAGGCTCCAGGTGGAGTGTCTTTGGTGCTCAACATTCTCTCGGGAATAGAGTGGTGTTGCCAGGAGCAATTGTGTCTCACTACCACAAAACTCTGAGTTAGATTAAAGGCCATTTTCTACAGCTCTTTGAAGAGGTTGAAGATTATCTATCTATACTGAGTATAATCTCTATATATCTAGAGAACCTGATTAGTCTAATTATAAATGACAAACTTAGATGACTATTTATCTATATAATTCTCAATATCTATCTAACTTAAAGACTAAGACAATAAACAACTGTGTAACAAATGAGGATAATGACCTCCAAATATAAACACTGTACAAATATACATTGCAATATGGTAAATATATATCAATACACAAACATTATATAAATTTCTTAATCAGAGGTAGAAATGTACACTGCAATATGGTAAATATATACAATATATATATATCAATACAATATATGTCAATACATAAAAATGTTTTAAACAGACATAGAAACATGCATGCATACAATAGTCAATATAATTTAACTTTGTATCAATATACAAGAATCGATACCAATATATTTGTCTAAAAGCAGTAACTCACAATTATAAATCTATTATTCCATCATCCCCTCTTTTTTTTTTTCAAATTGATCCCTGAGCTTATAAAATTCCTCCCCCAACCTCCCAACCCCTAAATGATGTCCCTAAACCCAGGGGTAAACTTTACTGGGAGAGGGGACGTCGTCCTCTAGAATTACTTCCAGCTGTCATGGGGGCGACGTTCTTTCTGGGGGATCCTGTGAAAGTAAAATGGTGGTTAAATTTCAAGATCAATGTCTTTTAAAATTGCAAATAGTCTCTGAGTATTTTGTGGAGGTCTGGCCAGAATGTTGTACAAGATGTGCACCATTTCAGCTAACCAAGTTGGGATCGTCTTGTGCAGCTGGTATCCAAAACAGGTCTTGTAGTAGCACTATCAGTATCATGACGTCATATCAACCAGGTAGAGTTGTTGTTGTGGGGCCCCATCTTCTTCCTGGAAACTTCAAATGTCACTTCAGGAAAAACTCATTGTTCATTGTGAAAAACTTAAACATTAGTCATATAGACATACATATATATATTCAATGAAAGGCATGATAGATATATTCAATGAAAAGTATGATAGATATGGAGAAAAGCAAAGATGTTTTCTAAACTCATATTTCTTTCTGTCCCATATCATGGCTCTTGACATGAGACAGAAACTCCAGAAACTCTGGGTTTTTCTCTTATTAACAGGCTTGGAATTGGAGAGGGACTGAGCCAGAGTCCAACTTCAAAACCAGCTCTACGTATTTATAAAGAAATGTTTAATAAGATATATATATATATATATAAAATTAATACTTACAAAAATGTGTCCATCCATCAGTAATTAAATATTCAGGGTCCCTTAATTTCTTTGAAGATGAGTATTTTCCTGTGGAGATAAGAAAAGAACCCTGGGCTGGGCGGTGGTGGTGCAGCCTTTAATCCCAGCACTCGGGAGGCAGAGGCAGGTGGATCTCTGTGAGTTCGAGACCAGCCTGGTCTACAGAGCTAGTTCCAGGACAGGCTCCAAAGCCACAGAGAAACCCTGTCTCCAAAAACAAAACAAAAAAAAAAACCAAAAAAAAAAAAAAGAAAAGAACCCTGCCTCCAACCTATCTCTGTATTTCTTACCGTCAGTATCTTCGCCATCCTTATGAAAGAATTGTTATTTATCTTTTCCAAGTGGCTTCTCTTCTTCAAACCGAACCTTTATTAATTTTGATGGTATCCACAATTTTTCCTCACCTGTGGAGATAAGAGCAAAACCCCTTCCCCAACGTAGCACATCTCCTGGCTTCCATTGTGAGGTCGGCACATCCTTGAAATAAACTGGTTGATTTAGTTCAGTAGACTTTTCCATTATCCAATGTCTTTCTGCATCCGTTGTTCCCTTCTCATTAGCGTTGAGAAAATTCAAGGTTAACAAAGCATTATGTAACCTATTTCTGGGGGTGTTTTCCACCCCTTTCTGTTTGTTCAACATATCCTTTATAGTTCGATTTGATCTTTCTATGACTGCTTGACCTGTAGGATTGTATGGTATACCTGTAACATGCTTGATATTGTAATAATCAAAAAACCGTTTCATTTTCCTAGAGACATAAGCAGGACCATTATTCGTCTTTATTTGTGTAGGTATACCCATGATAGCCATGACTTCTAATAAATGAGTGATTATTGAATCAGCTTTTTCTGAACTTAAAGCAGTTGCCCACTGAAAGCCTGAATAAGTGTCAATGGTGTGATGAACATATTTTAATTTGCCAAATTCTGCAAAGTGGAACACATCCATTTGCCAGATTTCATTCCTTTGGGTGCCCTTTGGATTAGCCCCTGCAGGCAGTGGCGTTTGGTTATAGAAAGAGCAAGTAGGGCACTTCTTTACAATCTCCTTAGCTTGTTGCCATGTAATTGAAAATTCTTTCTTCAAACCTTTGCTATTAACATGATGTTTTTTATGAAATTCAGAGGCTTGTAGCACACTGCCAATCAATAATTGATCAATTTCTGCATTATCTTGTGCTAGAGGACCTGGCAGACCCGTATGGGATCGGATGTGTGTTATGTACATAGGGCAAAGCCTGTTCCTGATCAAATCTTGAACCTGGAGAAACAATGAGGTTCGTTCTGTATCATCAGGTATAAATTCAGCAGTTTCAATATGTAAAATAACTCTTTCTGCATATTGTAAATCTGTAACTATATTCATAGGTTCTTTAAAATCTCTTAGCACCATAAGAATGGCATATAATTCCGCCTTCTGGACAGAATTATACGGACTTTGTTCCACCTTACCCAAGTCTTCTGATTTGTAACCTGCCTTCCCTGATTTATTGGTATCAGTATAGAATGTACGGGCTCCAGTTATTGGAGCATCATGGACGATTCGAGGAAGAATCCAAGAAGTTCTCTTTATGAAGTTAAGCCTCTTGCTTTTTGGATAGTTGTTATTAATGTCTTCCAAAAAATTAGCACAAGCTCTTTGCCATGGTTCATTATCTTCCCATAATTTCTTTAGTTCATCAGCAGTGAAAGGCACTATAATTTCTGCTGGGTCTATGCCTGCTAGTTGACGAAGTCTCAGCTTGCCTTTTTAATTAACTCAGAGACTTTTTCCACGTAAGTTTTCAGTTTCTTACTTGGTTTATATGGTAAAAAGATCCATTCCAAAATAATATCATCTCTCTGCATTAAAATTCCTGTAGGAGAAATTTTTGATGGTAGTATGATGAGAATACAATTGAGCTCTGGATTCACCCTGTCCACATGTGCCTGTTGTAATTTTTCCTCAATCATTGTCAGTTCCTTTTCTGCTTCAGTTGTTAATTCTCTGGGACTGTTTAAATCTTTATCACCATCCAAGGTTTTGTTCAAATGAATTATTAGATCAGGTGTTATTCCAATAGCTGGTCGTAGACTGGAAATGTCTCCTAACAGTCTTTGAAAGTCATTAAGAGTCTGTAGGCGATCTCTCCTAATTTGTGCTTTTTGTGTCTTAATTTTTTGCAAACCTATTTTATAACCTAAATAATTAACAGAATCTCCCTTCTGAATCTTTTCAGGAGCGATTTGCAATCCCCATTTAGGTAAAAGTATCTTTATTTCTTCAAACAGTCTTTTCAAGGTATCCATGTTTGAATCGGATAACAAAATGTCGTCCATGTAATGGTATACTATAGATTTGGGAAATTTCTTGCGTATTATTTGCAATGGTGCTGGAGAAGTAACTGAGAGCTGCTACATCCTGATCTTTAGGCAGAAAGAGAGACTGGACCTGGCATGGGCTTCTGAAACCTCAAAGCCTATCCCCAGTAACACACATTCACCAACAAGACCACACCTCCTAATTCTTCTAATCCTTTAAAATAGTGCCACTCCCTGGTGACTGAACATTCAAACATATGAGGCTATGGGGCCGTCCTTATCTAAACCATTACGGTTTGTGAAAACAAGCATTCTTAGTAGGTCAACAGTTATAAAGCACACACTCAGTGCAAGTCTCAGGGCATCGTAAGTGCACAATAAATGTATGGAGCACTCCAGGGACAGCCGAAGGAAGGGAGGACAGGAAGTTAGCCATTTTACAGGATGAAGATGAAGGTCTTAAGGTAAGGTGAGGTCCAGAAAGAACGGGGAGACATTTTTCTCTTAGCCCTCTCTATCCTGAGGTATATGACGGTGTCCCTATTCCTCCTGGACCTGGGGGAAAGGACATTTGGGGCTGGCTCTCAGCAGAGAAGCACAAATACAATATCCAGGGCTGACCGCAGATTCAGGCTGGGTTCAAGTAGAGAGGTCACTGGGGCTGATGGAGAGGTGACCCAGTCCTGAGACTGTGTACAGTCCACCTGTGACACAGGGTGGACGCCGTGTCCTGAGACTGGTGCAACCCTCTGTCTGGGCACAATCTGATCATCCATTCAACTGATACTTACTGAACATCTGCCACGTGCCAGGCGTGGCCCCAGGCCCTGAGGGCCGCTGTGGACTGGGGAGGCTGGACCTCTGTGATCTGGCTTCGCCAGGCGCTGCTGTCTAGCTGCAGTATCCCTGCCTTGTAGACACTCATCACTGCTGTGGGGCAGACAGTCTACACGGTGGCCTCTGTGCTGACTCTGCTCTTCGTCCTCATGTACATCTTCGCTATCCTGGGATTCTGCCTGTTTGGCCTTGTGGAGAGGGGCGACCTGAATAACTGGGGGAACCTGGCTTCAGCTTTCTTCACGCTCTTCAGTCTGGCTACGGTACTTGTGTTTGGGGTTGGGGACCGTGGCGAGGGTGGAGCCTGGAGAGGGACTGTCTAGGAAGTGTGAGCGTGTAGACATGTTGGGCCTCTTGTGGAGCCTTCCCCACTTTCAGGTGCTTATTAGTGGGCACAGGAAGCTGGGGTTCCCTGCTGGGGCAGTCGTAGGCCAGTGGGCTCCAATTCTGTCTCTAATTCCGTGATTTTATAAATCGCTCCGTGGGTTGCACAGGATAATAAAACTTGCTAGAATTCTCAAATGATACTTAATTTGGATTAACCTTGTTATAAATGAAGCCCACAACATACAATTATTTTTTTAAAAAAACAAGCTGTCACAAATTCACCCAGAATAAGCAAAACCCAAGTCTCAAAGTCTAGACTTTTGAAATATATAAAGAGTGGCATTTTTTTTTTAAAAATTGTTTTGCTTTTATTTTTTCCAAGGATGGGCCTGGAAATAGACTGTACATTTTAGGAGAAAATGGGAGATCTTGAGACAAGAGACTCTCTTAAACACATTGGCTTCCAACTAGTGGCACCCTGCATTTCTTTCTTTCTTTCTTTCTTTCTTTCTTTCTTTCTTTCTTTCTTTCTTTTTTCGAGACAAGGTTTCTCTGTAGCTTTGGAGCCTGCCCTGGAACTAGCTCTGTAGACCAGGCTGGCCTCGAATTTACAGAGATCCGCCTGCCTCTGCCTCCTAAGTGCTGGGATTAAAGGCGTGCGCCACCACCGCCCGGCTCCTACATTTCTATGTGTAGCTGACAGCCAGTGGATGGGGAGGGGCCAAGGACTGATGTGGAGACGGAGCTGGCAACCACCTTAGTGGGTCTGGCGCTCCTCTGGCATAGGTGACATGGAAACCTACCCTGCTGGGTCTCGGTGCTCAGTATACCCTGCCTTGCCTGACTAGGTTGATGGCTGGACAAACTTGCAGGAGCAGCTGGACCAGAGGAAGTTTACTGTTAGCCGGGCCTTCACCATCCTCTTTATCCTGCTTGCTTCCTTCATCTTCCTCAACATGTTTGTAGGTGTGATGATCATGCACACGGAGGTAAGTCTGTGCCTGTAGAGTGTGTGTGCGCGCGTGTGCATGTGTAGAGTGTCTGTGCCTGTAGAGTGTGTGTGCGCACGTGTGCATGTGTAGAGTGTCTGTGCCTGTAGAGTGTGTGTGCGTGCGTGTGTGCATGTGTAGAGTGTCTGTGCCTGTAGAGTGTGTGTGTGCGCGTGTGTGCGTGTGCAGTGCTCAGGTTAGGTATGGCAGATAGAGGCATGGGCCAGGTGACCCCTCTCATGTGCGCCTCTTCTCCCTGAGTTCACCACTTCACGATGGGACCGGCAGGCCGGTGGAGTGGGGTTCAGGGCAAGCTAGGCAGAGAAAGGCTGGGAACAGAGAGCTGCAGAAGAGACACCGTGGTCTTGACTTATCTGTTCTGCTTGCTAGGACTCCATCAAAAAGTTCCAGCGGGAGCTGATGGTGGAAAGGCACGTGACACTTCTGGAGGAGAAGCAATTGATCCTGAGGCGCCAGCAGGAGGAGGTCAACAGGCTGATAACCACCAAGGTAGTTGGCCACACCGGAGAAATGACAGACAGACAGAGGATTGGCTAGGAGGAAGGGCTTTGCACTCAAGTAGAGGTCAGGTGGTCTCAGGCGCGTGTGGTTTTGGGTAAGGCAGGCCTCTTCCCCTGCAGCCACGAGAGCCCTGCCTTTCTTTCTGTGTGTGTATTTCCCGGAACAATGTGGATCCTTGGTGGATGGCTCCCCACTGTGGGGTCCTTCGTGCTGGAGCTTCTCACTGAGGTTCCTCTGGTATCAGGCAGCTCAACCCCAGGCCACTGTGTGGGTGAGCATGGGATGCTCGGCCAGGGTGTCACTCAATCTCATATCTCCCCCTCCCCCCAGGTTCCTTGAATCAGGACAAGAGTAAGCACAGTGTCAAGAGTCAGCCAAGCATGGCACCACCTTGTAGGCTGCACTCTTTTCTGTCTGATGCTCTTGGTCTAACTTGGGGGCCCTACTGGGTCCTTCGGCTGTCAGAGTGTCTTTTTTCTGAGGTAGACCTGCCAGTCTCTCATGCCCAAGGTTTGTTCAGGGTTGGAGGAGGCCACACAGAATCACCCTTAGACATTCTCTTGTTCCTTTAGACCCTTGGCCTCACACCAGGGATGGTGATCCATGAGACTGTTTCTTTCCCACAGGCTCTGGGCTCAGTGGTCAGGATGAACTTGGGACTCTTGGAGTCCACAAGGGTTATCAGGTCTCTGTAGCTTGGCTGCTCTTGTCCTTGGTCTCTCATTGCTTTCCTCTCTAGAAAACCGGAGGCAAGAACTTCACGGAGCTGGTGGAGGAATTCAAGAAGACCCTACGGCACACGGATCCCATGGTCCTGGATGATTTTGGTACTAGCCTCCCCTTCGTCAATATCTACTTGTCCACTCTGGACAACCAGGACAATACTCTCAAGAAGTGAGTGACTGGTCCCCATGGCTTCTTCAATGCCAGGGCATATTGTAGACCCCAGGAGATGGAAGGGTTTGTAACCAAGGTGCATGGGTGGGTACACAGAGTTCCTCCCTGAGAGTGCAGGATCCCATGTATGCCTGGGTGCTTGGGCTGCTGTGTGCAAGGGTCTGTGTTGGAAGGGGCTCTGCTCTGCTGGCCCTCCCAACTCTCTTTCTCTCTCTCTTCCCCTCCCTCCCTCCTCCTCTGCCTCCCTCTCCCCTCCTCCTCCTCCTCCTTCTTCTTCTCTCTCTCTCTCTCTCTCTCTCTCTCTCTCTCTCTCTCTCTCTCTCTCTCTCTCTCTCTCTCGTTTGTACCCAGATGTTTTGTTTGCTTCCCTCGTCTCTTCAGGCCCCTGCTCACTAACACTTTCCAGGGAGCAGCGAATATGTGTGCAGGAGGTGCTAAGTCAAGTGCAGAGGGTCCTAGCTTGGCTCTGCTGCCATCTTCCTTTTAGCTTTGAACAAGTACCACACAAAGAGCCACTGGGCCAGCTACATGAGACCCGACTCAGGTCTTATCCTCAGTGCCAGCTAACTGGGGTTTTGGCTGGCAGCTGAGGAGTTGTGGACACTAGGAAGCTACTGTGGACTCTGAGCAAGAGACTTCAGTGACTAGGGGAACTGACTGGAAAGGAGTGAACCAGGGAATGCCCATTTTGGGTTCAAGCACAGGCCAGGTACTGTTTAGGCACCAGCATGCCATCCCTGCTTGCAGAGTGCAGGGGATTGTTGTGGACATGCTACATGAGACGGATGAGTTAGCTTATGTCGGGGACCCCCGGCAGAGGGACAGATGCAGGGTTCCAACCTACCTGGAGTCTTACTTCTCTCCTGATCCTACACAGACCCCGTGGGTTCCATGACTGCACGGGTACCAGTATGTGGTATGTGGGGACGGCATGGCATGGAGCCTGCTTTGTCCTCAGGTCTCCGCTCCTCTGCTCTCCAGGCTTCAGGAGCTGTACTATGAGATCGTGAATGTGCTGTGTCTGATGCTTGAAGACCTGCCCCAGGAGAAGTCGTCCCACAGCTCGGAATTACTGATTTAGAGGTAGTGGGGCATGTGTGACCTCAAAAGCGTAGCAGTTCCATTAAACAGCGGCCTTCAGAGGTGGCTTCCAAACTTGTTACAGTCTTGGTGTTGGTAAGACCTGCCTTTGGGGGATAGGCCTGGGTGAGTGCTCATGGAAGTCGCTCTCCCAGGGCCTCGGTTGCGGGAACAGGTGGGTTCAAGATCTACCCTGGCTAATAACGACACTCGGTGGACTCTCTAAACCCGACAGCAAGGGCCCACTGAGCTCCCAGGGAAGCTGCCCGAAGACCACAGACCAACAAGAGCCTCCGTGGCTCTGTCACTGCTCATGACCCCTGCAGGCTGACCTGTGCAGCTGCCCCTGTCTGACAGACCCGTTACCCACACAGACTCTACTTTGGAAGTTCATGTTGATTTCCTCAGGGTTCATGCCAGTGCCTGTGGTGTGACCAGAAAGGTTAACATCCTGGACTTCTGCCCAGGGGAGCCGCCTACTGGCCATGTTAGGACATCTCCTGGAGTCTGGAGCTGCAGCTGGCCCTTCAGACTTCTCTCCTGTGATTGGTTAAGACTGTTTAGATGGTGGCGTTTTCTGTATCACTACTGGCCAAATGTCTCTTGGAAGTGCGAAAGCGGTAGGACCACTGTGCAGGGTTAGAGCCATCCGAAGATCCCCTGGGGCAGGCCAAGGAAGGCCAGGGCATCAGGACCTCTTGCTCTAGACAGGTCAGCTCAATCCTGGTAGTGCCACTTGCTCCTCACTGATGTGCTCTGTGCCTGAGACCTGTCAACTGCACTGTGTCATCTTAAATAGAGAGGGATGTAGGTCCTGAGAAATGTGTGGAGGGAGACTGGTACCCTCTGCTGGGTACCACTGGCCCCAGCTGTGAGCAGGACAGCGAGAAGCAGAGGTGGTAGACCTAGACATGGTCCTCACCTGCGAGGGACCCTTTCCCAGCGGTTGCCTAATGTCACCCTGCGTAGCAGATATTTTCACTATGATTCATAGCCGTAGCGAAATTACAGGCATGAAGTGGCGGCAGAGATAATTGTATGGTGGGGGTCATCACAGCGTGAGGAACTCTATTGAAGGGTCGCAGCGTTAGAAAGGTTGTAGACCAGAGGTTCCATGGTTGGCCAAGGGGCTCTGGCTTGAGTTGTGGTAGCCTGAGGCCAGGGGACAAGGGCAGGAGAGGGAACCTTTCCTCATGGCTTCATTTGTACCCAGAGCAGTGCTCAGTGAGCTGTGCCGTGTACGGGGTCTTTGGTGATGGAAGCTGAGTACACTCCTGGCAGTCAAATCTAGCCAGTTACGTGTTCAGAGGTACAGAAGACCTTTTTCTTCTCCTCCCCCCTCCCCTCTTCCTCGTCTCCTCCTCCTCTTCTTTTTTCTTTTTAAGACAGGGTTTCTCTGCTCCTGCCTATCCTGGAAGTTGCTCTGTAGACTTCTGTAGAGCAGGCTGGCCTTGAACTCACAGAGATCCACCTGCCTCTGCCTCCCAAGTGCTAGGATTAAAGGCGTGCACCACCACCCACGGCCTGGCCTTGTTTATAAGAGCCTCAGGTCATTTCCCCGAGCCAACACTCACCTTCCAAGGACATGGAGAGAGAGAGAGAGAGAGAGAGAGAGAGAGAGAGAGAGAGAGAGAGGAGAAATTGCTAGTGGGGGTGTGACAGCTTGCCCTGCTGTGGAGGGCCCATCGGGTAGGGGGTGCCATCAACCTGTCTTCTGTGCTGATGTTTAGACATGGGCCTGAGATCAGTTGAGTGTCTATGTCCCTTTGGTAGTTGGAGAAGCTTGGGGTTTTAGTGCCAGTGAGGAGATTTAAATAACCATGCTGAGAGCAGCCCACTAACAGGGTAAGTAGGTCTGAGGTAGTGGTTCCAGTTTGGGTCTAGGGCAAAGCAGGCAATGTTATTTGCTGGCCATAAATGTCCCCCTAGCATGAGGAACATGGAACTCACCCACCTGCTCCCTTTAGGAACCTTGGGAATTTCCCAGGCATTTTGAAGTGAAGAAAGAGATGGGAAACCTTGCCCAGGAAGGCCCCTGGTTTGGAGTTAGGACAAAACTGACTGCTTAGAAGGACTAAACTGAGTCGGGCAGTGGTGGCACACACCTTTAATCCCAGCACTTGGGAGGCAGAGGCAGGGGAATCTCTGAGTTCAAGGCCAGCCTGGTCTACAAGAGCTAGTTCCAGGATAGGCACCAAAGCTACACAGTGAATCCCTGTCTTGGGGAGGGGGGGGCGCAGAGGGGAGGAGCAAACTGAACACATGTAAGAGAGTAAGGAATGTTGCCAAGCCAGGATTTGGTACTTCCTAGTGCTCGGCCCCCTCTGCCCTGGGCTTGGTGGACAGAGGAAGCTGAGCAGTGCTCAGAGGGCAGGAGTCTATGCAGGGCCCTGTGTGAATGCGTCTCCAGATAGAACTGGTTCCAAACGTGAAAACAGGAGGTTAGATCTGGAGAGCCAGGTCCCAGGTCCCAAAGGATGCCCAGGTGCACAGGCCACCAGATGTGGGGGGCACTCGCAAGTCACCTTTAGGTACAAGAAGGCTTTGGAGAACAGAGAACTGGGAGAGGTGACGTGGTCAGGGCTGGCCCGGCCCCACTGGCGGAATAAACCCGTGGCTATTTGGCATAGAGGCCCGGAGCAGCGTTTCTGTTTGGCTCTCGCAGTCCACAGAGCAAACACTGGCAGCTTGCAAGTCCCACTTGGGTTCTCACCAACTCAAACAGGCTTGGCCAAGACTCGGATTGATTTGCTAGGGACAGCAGAAGTTCTGCTTGCCCGGGCCTGGCTGTGGAAAACAGGACTTTCTTCCCTGTATAACTCATAACAGGGCTGTCCTGAGATTTCTGTTAGTGCCAGGTTCTCCCCCGGCTCTTGCAGGAGAGATGTGGAATCTGAATTGGAGGTGGTTTCTCTGTTTCTGTTTTTGTTTGTTTTTGTTACTCCCCTCTACCACTGCTGAGTCCTCCAGCAATCTAGTGATGTGGAGACCATCTCTATTCGAGCAGCCTTTCGAAACTTGGTAGCTAGACACTGGGAGCAAGCAGTACACCTTGGTGTCTTTAAACAAACAACACGGGATGTCTCTCAACTGAACTAGTCTTCGACAGGCAGGGTTCTCTCTCTCACTGGCATCAGATCATTGCCTGTTTCTCACTCTGTCCTGGGCCCCACATGGGCTTGCTCCATTGTTCTGCAAGCATTTGAAAAGGTGACTGAATTCCTCCACAGTCCCCACAGAAAGGAGACTCGGGCAGAAAGGAGGGAGTCCAGTGGGACTGACACGTCTTCTCTAGACCACTCCTCCCTGGAGAGAACATCCTTGTGCCTGGTCAGCCAGGCCACCCTCTGCTGAGTGCTGTCTTATGTTTCTCCAGAGCAGTGCTTCTCAGTGCTTCCTAATGCTACAACCCTTTAATATAGTTCCCCATGCCCTGGTGACCCCAACCATAAAGTTATTTTGTTGCTACTTCCTAACTGTAATTTTGCTGTTATAAATTGTAATGTAAATATCTGATATGTTCCCCCCCCCCCCCAAGGGGTCAAGACAGACAGGTTGAGAACCACTGCATTAGAGACTTTGTGTGTCGAGCCCTGGAAGGACTGTGCTGTGCAGGGCCAGAGCTGGGAGGAGAACATTCTTAGCTCTTGGTTCTCCTCCAGGGTGGAGGAGAACCAGGGTAGCAAAGCAGAGGGTACTCATTGCACAGACGTGGGCTTGGTGTATCTGCTTGAGAGCAGCTGGGGGAAGGGAGGGGAGGGAGAGGGCAGAGCCGAGGCTGGGTAGATGGTCTATGACAGTCTGATATCCTTCTGGGCTGAGAGTTGGATCCTGCCATTCCCTGAGAAAGGCAAGCAATCTTTGGGATTTTTTTTTTTTTTGAGACAGGGTTTCTCTGTATAGCCCTGGCTGTCGTGGAACTCACTCTGTAGAATAGGCTGCCCTTGAACTCATAGAGATTCAGCTGCCACTGCTTTTGGAGTGCTGGGATTAAAGGTGTGTGCCACCACTGCCCAGCCTTTAGTTGCTATACTGGACCTTTTAAGTGGAGCCCAGTACTCTAATAGATTAGACCTATATTTATTTAGGTTACATTAAAGATCCTCTGGGGCATAGGTGTCTAGCTCAGTGGTGGAGAGTTGCCTAGTGTGTGTGTGTGTGTGTGTGTGTGTGTGTGCGCGCGCGCGCGCGTGTGTGTGTGTGTGTGTGTGTGTGTGTGTGTGTGTGAGAGAGAGAGGTCTAGGTTTCCAAGATAGAGATGGTAGAGTAACAGAGATATAGATAGATAAGACAAGATTATCTTTAAACTGGGAGTTGTTAATAAGTCTAGGTGTGGTGCACGCCTTTAATCCCAGCACTCTGGAGGCAGAGGCAAGCAGGTCTCTGAGTTTGAGGCTAGCCTGGTCTACAGAGCTAGACAGCCAGGGCTAGGACAGCCAGGGCTACACAAAGAAACCCTGTCTTGAAAAACCAAAACTAAACCCAACCAACCAACCAATAAACAACAACAACCTAGAAGCTTCCTCTAGTATCTCAGAGGTGGTAGCACCGAGCATGACTGTCTTTTGCAAAATGAAATGACTCAAAAAGGGAGCATGGAAGAGGCCACAAGGGAATGGGGAGTTTGTTTTCTAACTCCAAGAATCAGGGTTGATTGAAGCTTGTGCATACCAACCATGAGAGAGGGAGGGGCTCAGGGCAGAATCCCTACTGCCCTCTGACCCTTCCCAGGGTGCCCTGTCTTGGGACTGAGGCCTGAGGTGAAAAAAAAAAAAAAAAAAACACAAAACTTGACACTGAGCCAGAGGAGGAACGAGCCAAGCAGAGGTCAGGCCAGGCCCAAAGGTGCAGCTTTCTGTCTTTGTTGGCCAAGGAAATCCTGCTTTCTGCTTGCTGGCACTTCCGTTCACCGGCCTCCTAAACACGTACAGATGTAAGCACAGAACCCCAACATGGGTGTCTTCATGGTTTCCATTGAGCAGGGGGCAAAACTGAGGTTCAAAGAGGCGATGTAATGGGTCTGGGGTTGCACAAGTTGGGAGGAGGAACAGGATTCCAACCCAGCATGCCCGGCTCTTCAGCCACCCCGCATGCAGCAGCCTCCACAGGAATCCTTTGTCCTGTTTTATAGGTGGGCAAGCTGGCACCAGATGAGACCCACGTAGCCAAGATCAGCATTTGGTTAGTATCTGAATGCAGGCCACACGCGTGCCCCTTTGTTCTGCTGGGGCGAGAATACAGTGGCCTTTTTCTTTCTCGCTGAAACTGTTTCTTGAACTCTAAAAGCCAAGCCCTGGTGGTCCCTTCTGAGTTGGCCTGGTTGGGAGGGAGGGGCTCACATAGGTCCGGTCTGGCTAGTCCCTTGGCCCCTTCCCAGTGCCCAGTGGGGCCCTCTGAAGTCTGGTTGGTCCTAGAGGCCCAGGACCCTAGAGAGTGAGACGCTGCAGGAAGCAATCAGTGTGTGTGGAGAGGGTGGTGACTGTGAAGCCTAATGAGGAAATTACAGCCCAGGAAGAGAGAGGGTTTGTCCTAGACCGTGCCTTTCCCTAGACTTCAGTACAGCAGAACCACATGGAGGCTCGGCTGCGTCCAAGTGGGTGTGTTGAGCAGGCACAAGTGGCTGGGGGAGCAGAGCCAGGCCAGCCTCTTTGGAGGGGTAACCAGTGATAGCTCTTTGGTGGATGAGAGCTGTGGCACTTGGAGGAATGTGGCACAAGCTGCCGAAGTTTGGTTGGAGTGTCTTCCCCTCCCCTCCTTCCCCAACTATTGCCAGAAAAGAAGGGAAATAAATATTAAGTGTGAAAAGCCATTAGGTGTGGAACTGCGCATACACCGTGCACGACACTACTGTTAACACACACATACACATGCATGCACGCACTCACATGCCCACACGCATACGCGCGCACGTACTCATGCATGTGCGCATACACACACACTGTTGATGGATTTTCCCCTTCGAGGTAACAGAAATGATAGACATTTCTAATTCTGGCCTGGGTTTGAAGAATGGGTCCCTTTGTCAAACCTGGCAAAGCAGATAGGAGCTACCTCGCATGCATTTTCCAAGGGGCCCAATGACCAGGGAAGGAGATGCCTGAATGGGGATGCTTGCCGTGACTGCAAACCAGAGGGACTGAGGACCCACCTCCCACTCATGGCGAGAAAGTGGGCCGAGTTACATCCATATGTGTGGCCATCGGAAGAGTTTGTTGGCCGAAGAACATCTTTGTATTTAATGGAATGGGAAAAAGTGGCTTCTGGAACTACCTTCGGCAGCTCAGGTGTCTGCGCTCAGAACCGCTGGAAGCAGAATCGTGAGAGTCATAGTTTGGGGGCAATTGTCACTTTTGTCCTCATCCTGATCTAAAACTTTTTGAGTGCTAAGAATTAATAGTATGTTATGATCAGGAAAAAGTACACAGTTTTTATTCTGAAAAATATGTTAAATGACACACTGTGTGCTTGTGTGTGCACTTGAAGCTGCAGGCGCATCTGTGTGCCCACACCTATGGTAGGCAAAGGGCATTTCAGGTGGAAGGGAAAGAAGGCCGGGGTATGCAGGGGACTGGGAGAGAGCTGAGGCGTTGGTGAGGCCTTGCGCTACTGACAGGATGAGGGTCCTCGTAGGCGAATGTGGAGGAAGCAGACTGCCTCCGGGCCCTGAGGGCCTTGAGTGTCTGTAAGCAAAGCAGTGACCTGGAGGCAGCTGTATTCAAGGTTGGCACCTGGCATTTTAAGCTCTCCAGTTCTGTCCTCTCTATCTTCCAGGAATTGCTTTTGCCTGACTCAGATTTACTTCAACTGCATACTTATTCCCACAGCTGCCTGTCCTTAAGGCTCCTTACCTTGCCCCCTCTTACACGAAGCCTTCCCAGATTACTCCTGTTGCCCTCGGACTTCTTCCTTCTTGCCTGTTTATGTAGTGATATTTCATCTGTATTTTAATAAGTAATATTAACCGTGCTTCATGTTTACCCTCGACCTTTCCCGTTTTCTCTTAATCCTTCTCCATGTGGACATTTCTCCTAGCATTTCCAAGAGGTTGGAACCCTGACAGAGGAAGGGAGAGCATGGGCAGGGTAGAAAACAGATCCCATGCTTATTTTGGGCCTTACTATGTCATAGACATGGCTACAGATATGGACATGAGGATTCCGCAGGTTACATGGCAGTGAGTACCAGCGCCACAATGCTAGAGTTGTACCCGGGCTTGGCGTGACTCGAAAGTGCGCTCTCTGTGCCTCTGATTGGCCTGCCTTGGGCTCTCACCCCCAGGTGCTGGCTGAGGGGAGCAGCAAGTGGGGGGCCTTCCTGTGCTCTGTCTACTCTGTACTCAGGTGATCTCCAAGAAGGAAGGGGATTCCAGCTCACTCCAGCTCCAGGCCTCCGGAGAGTCCAGGGCAGGGCAGCATCTCTGTAGCATCCTTAGGTGGTACAGGGAAAGAGTGTGCTGGAGTCTGGCCGGGAGGGAGGCTGGACGTGCTGAGCATGAAAGAGCACTCTATGGACTCAAGCTATGGCTCCACGGGAGAGTGATTGCTGGCATGTTCCAGACCCTGGGGTAGATCCCAGCACCATGGAGGGCTGGGAGGGGAGACAGGGAAGGATCCCTTATTCAGCAATTCTCCAGAGGTGATGATGATGATGATGAATTTTGTACATTTGATCAATAGCTCCCCCCCCCCCCCTTAAAAGCTATGTGTAGTGGTCACACCCAGGGCTCCTCACTCCCGGATAGGAAGTGCTGGTTCACTCCAGGAACCGGCAGGCAGGTCCAGTTCCTGCTCAACAGTGGGAAAGTCAAGCGCTGTGAGAGAACCAAGGGTTTAAAGTTCTGGTGACCTAACAGAAAGAACTTGGCAGGCTCTCCAAGAAATGACAGCTGCTGAGTGGCTGGAATCCGGGCCTCTGTTCCCACCCCCAAGGCTTCCCAGGTTCCTCATCAGTCCTGACTGAGTGGATATCCCTGCCTTGAGGGGCCGGGAAGTCTTGGGAATCTGGTGGGCTGTGGGGGTGCAGCATCAGCCCCTCTGAGCTCCTGTCTCTGGGAGAGCCAAGAAGCTCAGAAGCAATCTGGTGCTTCCCATGCACTGGTCTTCTCACTAGTGGCTCAACAGCAGGCGGTGGGGGGAACCGTTGGCTATACTTTCAGGGGGCTGGGGACTTTCCTATAAAACACCCTTCACTGTGTGTGCCTCTGTGAGCGTGTGTGTGCATGAAAAGCTGCAGTGGGACGAACATTTCTATTATGTCCTGGAAAGTTCCCAGAGAGACCACAGGCAGGCAGTCTGGGGAAGCCCTGGCGGGCCTGTCAGAACCTGGCAGGCAGAAAGGTGGCCAGACACTCTGAGGCTGCAGTGGCAAGTTTGCCAAGCACTTTCCATGAGGCCACTGGGATGTTAAATGCTTGGTTCAATTAAGTGGGTTAATAAGCTTTGTCTGATTATGATGGCTAATGATATTATAATGTGATAACAGCAATAATAATGCCGTTAGCGGCGACCGTCGAGTGTGCTGCACTGTCCCGGGCACAGAGGGAAGCTCAGCACACACACCCCTACCCAGGCCCTATTTTCCACTCATAAAACCCCATTCTTCAAAGCTCTTCCAATCCAACTCCCTGTATCCATTTTCAGGACAAATTACCAACACTTAAAAAAATTGGTCCATTTTGCATGGATGCCAAGTTCAAATGACTATTACTTTCCCCTATGTTTGAGATGTAAAAGGGAGGGAGTAGGGACAGGGGCAGGAGGGGACCTGGGATGATGGAGAGGAAAAGCAGGCGAGGGGGAGCACAGGGAGATGACCATGAAGGAGGAGAAGGAAGTGAGCTTTCTCAATTCAGTAAAAGTGTATTTCTGGAATTTTTCAATTCGGTTTACTTGGGCAGAAAAATTAGGAATGGCGGACTTATTAAGCTGAGGAAGCGTGGCTATTTTTAGTAGTGGTGTAAAACCTTGGTAATTTGGACCTCTTTCATAAGGATTCCATAATCATGGGGGCTTGCAAGCAGGCAGGAGTGTGCGTGCGTGTGTGTGCGTGCGTGTGTGTGCGTGCGTGTGTGTGCATGTGTATAGGCAGGTAGGGCTATCTAGGAGGTTGAGTTGGGAGCATAGAGGGGACCCTAGGAACGAAGAGGGGAGAGATGGACAGATGACTCTTCCTCCACACTTGTGCTGGCGTCTACTCACTTTGTGTAAAGAAGGCTGCATTAGAAAACAAAAATGCGCTCTCTGAAAAAGCATTTATTAGATTTAGTTGACGACTACCGCACCAACTGTGCTGCCCGGAACGAGAGGGATCCTAGGCACTCAGGGTGTTTCGTTTTATTGTGTTTTGAGACAAAAGTCTCACTGTGGAGCCTTAATTGGCCTAGAACCCTATGTAAACAGGCTGGCCTTGAACTCACGCAAGTCACCTGCCTCTACTTCCTGAGTGCTGGGATCCAATGTGTGAGCCACCGTGCCTGGCCACTTGGTGTGTTCTAGGTGGACGCCTTGGGCTGAGGACATGGACACCGGGCGGAGTCCTTTAGCTTTAACCCATGGTTATAGATTTTTCCATTTTTCTTTTTTTTTAAATTGTTTTTATTGAGCTCTACATTTTTCTCTGCTCCCCTCCTCTTTAACCCTCTCCCATGGTCCCCATGCTCCCAATTTACTCAGGAGATCTTGTCTTTTTCTACTTCCAATATAGATTAGATCCACGTTTGTCTCTCTTAGGGTCCTCTTTGTTATCTAGGTTCTCTGGGATTGTGATTTGTTGGCTGTTTTTTCTTTATTTTATGTCTAACAGCAGCCACTTATGAGTGAGTACATATGATATTTGTCTTTCTGCGTTGGTTTTTCCATTTTTAAAATAGTATTTATTGCTTTATTTCAGTGTTATAAAAGTATTACATGCGTGAAAAAGAAAAAACATAGGACAAATGAGAAAAACATCTCTCAGTTTCTAAAAGTAGCTAGTGTTAACGGTTTCCTGAGACATCTCTGTACATATAATAATAGAAGTGGGTCCACGCTTGTAGGTCAGATGCAGCTAATATTGCCTAGTTTTTTGCACCTTGTTTACTTTCTTGACAAAGAAGCACATATTAAAACATAATGACAAACCTGTCACTTAATTCAATGCCAGTTTTAGTATCCATTCTTTCTCATGATTCATAGTTGATAGCTCAGGAAATGTTGTGGGTTCTCACCGTCACATGGCTCAGGTAGATGGAGAGTTGGGATGAGGGCCACATGAAGGGCAATCTATTGCAAGGCCCCAGCAGGGTTGCCAGCTGAGAAGGGCTGGCTAACCTGCCGAGGTCCAGCTCTGGAAGAGTGGACTTGGCCCTGGGAGTCCTGGCACAGGTCTCTAGGTGCCTCTCTGGAAAAGGCAGTGATATAAATACAGCTAGATAAATTGTTCATTTTGAGGAATACATACCATATGAGGTTGATCTTTTTAGTGGGTTCAGGCAATGAGTCCACACACACTGCTGGGCAACCATGCATCCCCACGACTCGTCTCCTGGACCTCCCACCCGAAACTCCATACTTATGACATTGTCACTTCCGGTTCCTCTCTCTCCAGCCTTGAGAAGCCATCGCCCTGTGAAGGTGTCTGTTCTAGGTCCCTCAGATACGTGGACTCCCATTCACCCTCTCTGCATTGCCATGTGTTAGAACTTCCTTCTTTTTAAAGGCTGAGTCATATTCCACCGCATCGTGCGCTGCTTTGTTTAGCCATTCGCGGCTTGGTGGCCACGGGCTGTTTCCTCCCCTAGCTTTGGCTGGTGTGAACATGTTTTAGCTACTGCTGTCAGCTTGGGGGAACAAATAGTTCTTTGACTTCCTGCTTTCAAATCTCAGAATTCCATACCAGAAGTGGAGCTGTTGGATCCTATGTCGATTCTATGTTCAGGTGTCTGTGTGTGTTTGTGTATGTGAATCGGGGTGCAGGTCAGAGGTCAGCTGCAGGTGTTCTGCAGGTGCCATCCCATCTTACTGATCTGGTGCTCACAGGGAGGTGAGGCTGGTTGGTGGGTGCACGGAGGATCTGCATCCACCACACCCTGTTTTTCCCTTGGGTTTTGGAAACTGATTTTAGGCCCTCCCATTTTCCCACACTAAGCCATCTTCCCAGACCTCAAGGTTTAATTTATTTTGAGGAGGTCTCTTGCTCCCCCCCTCCCGCACCAGCAATGGCTGGTTTTATATTCTCAGCAGCAGTGCGTACAGATTCCAGCTTCTCCCTGTTCTCGAGACTCAAGATGTGTGTTCTGGTTTTGGTACTAGCCATCCCCATGGATATGAGGTGATATCTTGGGGTGATTTTTAAGGCACATGTCTCTGACTAGTCTTCTGGGCATCTTGTCCTTTATTGGCCATTTGTATCATATTCTTTGGAGAATTATCTGTTGTAATCCCCTGAATATATTTTTAATAGGTTTCTTTTTTTAATTGTTCAGACATGCCTTTCCAAGCTGCCTGAGATGGGGTGTGTGTGTGAGTGGGTGAGCATGTGAGCATATGTGTATGTGTGTGAGCTCATGTGTGTATGTGTGAGTGTATGAGCATGTGTGTATGTTTGTGAGTGTGTGTGTGAGCATGTATGTATGTGAGCATGTGTGTGAGTGTGTATATATGTGGCATGTGTGTGAATGAGTGTGAGCTCGTGTGTATGTGTGCAAGTGTGTGAGCATGTGTATATGTATGTGTGAGTGTGTGTGTGAGCATGTGTGTGTATGTTGTGTGTGTGAATGAGTGTGTGAGTGAGCCCGCCCATGTGTGTGAATGAGTGTGAGCTCATGTGTGTATGAGTGTGAGTGTGGGAGCATGTGTGTTGTGTGTGTTGTGTGTGTGGTGAATGAATGAATGGAGGAAGAGGGAAGGGGGCAATAGAGATGTGGAGTGGAGCAGGAGGAGGAAAATGTTGAAATATGTCGTAGAGTGTGGGGGAGAGGGAAGGCGTCCCTCTTTTTGTTTGTTTGTTTGTTTTTCGAGACAGGGTTTCTGTGTATAGTCCTGGCTGTCCTGGAACTTACTCTGAAGACCAGGTTGACCTTAAACTCACAGAGATCCACCTGCCTCTGCCTCCCAAGTGCTAGGATTAAAGGCATGCGTCTCCATCACTCCACTTCAGCACCTTAATTTTTTTATACAGTGATACTTATTGATCATTCACTGTGTGAAGGACCCTTCTCCATGCTGCTGTTTGTGCCTGGGTGACTCAGGTCCCCCTGCTGTTCTCTGGGACTGCAGTGGCTCATCTGCCAGTGCCAGTCCATAGGAGGCAGTGATGGAAGCAATTTGGGCCACAGCCTCTATAGTCAGCCAGTTGAATATTCGAGTCCTGCTGTAATGTGTGCACCCAGAAAAATGGATTTCCAGAACTTCCCTGTCTCCATCACACACACACACACACACACAACGATGTTAACTGTACAGAGGGGGAGTGGGCAGCACAGGTCATGCCTCTGTGAAGATCACCCTGCCCCTCTCCAGAACTGTCCACCCGCAGAACTGTAGCCCCTCCAGAAGCCTGGGGGTCTCCCAGGGGCTTTGCAGTCATTCTGCATCGCCAGTCAGACAAAACCTAGCATCTTCCAAGATAGCAAGAAGTGTGACGATTGTAAAAAGGGTGCTGGGGCCTGGGGACAGGTCTGCAGGGAGTGGGGACACGGAAGGACTTCTCAGGAGCAGAGACTACAAGCCCCTGTCTGCGAAGGCTGCAATACTGACTGGGGGGGTGGGTGAGGGTGTGGGGGGCACTTGGCTTTAGGGCTGGTATTCCAGGGTCCTTTGCTGTCTGGTCTCCAATGCTGTCTACTGCTCTCACATTGCCCTGTGCTTGAGAGAGCAAACCCCAGGGCGCGTAGAGCCTCCTGAAGTGAGTTAACATTTTAGTTTCTTTTCCCACCTGAGTACGAGTGTGAGTCACATCACGGCAGCACAGAGCACAGTACAGGGGCAGCAGCTAACCAGGGGACCTGCGTTTCTGTCCGACTCTACTCTTTACTCATTGGCTTATTTTGGGGAAGTTACTGATTCCCACTGATTCTTGTGAAAATTAAGGGTGGCGGGTGCTGGGGTTCTTGCAAAATGTTTGTAACAAGCCTGGTGTTCAGTGAGGTCCTAAATTAGCCAGTGAAGTGATACAGAAACAAGAGTATCCATGTAAGGTCAACTCAGGCTGCCTGGAGCCCCAGAGGAAACTGTTTCTGTGGCCCATGTTTCCCCAGCAGACTAGTGGGTGGCAGGGATTGGATCTGGTTCACTCCTCTGGGTGTCTCCGGACCAGGACAGGGCCTGTGGAAGATGGTGAGGAAGCTGGACCCCCAGACCTAGGATGGGTTCCCTAGGGTCTTAGACCAAGGGAAGAGGAGAGGGAAGCGTGGTCAGCAGGAGGATCAATGATGACTCACATGCTATCCAGTGACCCTGGGGAACTCTGTCTAGAAACTTTTAGGGGCTGGAGAGATGGCTGAGTGGTCCAAAGCCCTGGCTGCTCTTCCAGAGAACCTGGGGTTCAATTCCCAGCACCCACATGGCAGTTCACAACTATCTGTAACTCCAGTTCCAGAGGATCTGACTCCCTCACACAGACATGCTGGCAAAATGTGGCTGCACATGACATAAAAATAAATAAAAATTTAAAAAGAAACAAACTTTTAACACGGGCTGGGGATATGGCTTGGTTGGTAGAATGCTTGCTTAGTGTGCATGAAGCCCTGGGATTGGTCCCTAGCACCAGCTGTGGTGGCACACACCTGTAATCCCAGTACTCAGGAGGCAGAAGGAACATAAGTTCAAAGTCATCCTTAGCATGGTATGTTTAAGGCCAACCTGGGCTATGTGGAGCCCTTTCTAAAAAAAGAAAAAAAGAGAGAGACCAACTAAACAAACCCACACCCCAACAGGAAGGACTCCAGTAGAAAGGAGATAGTGCAGCAGGACACCCCGCTTCTGGACACTTCACTGGTGTGTCTGATATTGACTGATGACAATATTAGTGAACCCCATCAACAATTCCCATTTCTTGAGAGAGGTATGTGTGCCAGCAGCACTCCTGGAGCCTGGTGTGCATTGTCTCAGAATTCTGTAAACAACAGGGCAGAATGACTTTTCCTTTTTCGGAAGAGGAAAGAGAGGCACAGGGATGTTAATGTGTTGCCCAAGACACCTCAATTATGGCGCCAGAACCCAAACTTTTTCAAAAACAAATGGGCAAGTTCTTGTAGATGCTGGGGCCTGTAACCAGCCCCCAAATGCAGAGGGTTAGGGACACCAACCCTTTTCTTGTTTCCCACACCTGTCTACTTGGTGACCCGGGTTATCTTACCTGGGATGGGAATAGGGATGGGGATGGGGACTGGTTCTGGCACAAAGACAGCACAGGGCCCCCTCAGGGCCTGGACTCCTGCATAACACCCCATCTGGCAAATCTGTTTAGCTCTGGTGCCTCTATCCGGTCAGATAACTCTGGTACCCAGGCTTGAAAGCCTGTGACCCCAAGGGACACTGCAGTCCAAGGGGCAGCATAGAGCCAGGGAGGTAGCTTGGCTCCTCCCCTAGTGAAAAGCTCCTCCCTTCAGTGAGCAGGCACTCCAGGGTTGTATACAGAAGGATTAGATCATCAGGTCTAGCTCTCCTTTATTGGCCTCCACGTCTCTCCCTGTTTTCCGATCTTTCAAAGCTGTAGGTGACTTTTGGTGCTCACTCTCTGAGGGCTAAGGAAGAGCGAGACTGCTTAAGGGTTGCTCCGAGGAAGAGGCTAGTTTTGTTTCGCCCTTTGCTTTGCCTTTTGGTGGATGGCAAAGGACAGCCCAGTGTAGGGGTAAAAAAGTTGGCACTGACTTTGAATTGACCCTGGCACCAAGTGAGGCAATCTTTCTGAGCTTTGGGAGCTCATGGAGAAAAGGGGTGATGAGAACCCTTCCTTCCTCCCTTCCTCCGCGCAGGCAAAGGGGTTCCACAGTGAGATGTGTATACAGCGTAGGCCACTGGACCCACTCAGGTTCAATGAAGTATAGTCCTTATTATTAAAGATAGCAGCAGAGCCCCTCCCCCGGTCACCCCCCCTTCTTGACCATCCTGCTGAAGGCAGGACTCCCATTTTCCCCCTGCTAACAGCGTTGGTGTTTCTTGCACACCTTTGTAATTATACTGTACACGTGTTTACTTGTCTGGGAGAGTAGGGGCCACCTCTTCTCCACTGCCCGGTCCCTAGCACCACCAACAAGAGCACAGTCAATGTTGAATGTCCCCTCCCTTGTCCCTCCAGCAAAATAAACCATTTTTTATTCCTTAGAGGATATGACTTTCAGAGCCCCCAGTCTTCTCCACCCACCCCCACCCCCTGGAGTTTACTGCAGTAGGGAAGGGATGCATGCTTTGTATCAGCTAGAGCAGGCATGGGCTGATCAAGGGCCTTGCGCTCACTCGTGATGGATGAAAGGGTCGTCATGGGACAACCTCTACCTTCCACCGTCTGAAGCCAAGCCGGCTGGCTTTGGTCCCCATATCTGCAGTGGTTCCCTCTCACCTGTGCTGTGCCTGGCTTTCAGGGCTGGGGGTGGAGTGGTTTCTCTCTGCCCCCTTTCTTATAGCCCTACCTCCGAGGTCTCCCTTACCTCCTTGCCTAGACCAGGACCCACAGGGCATGGCAGATGTGTGGGGCTGAGGGAGGCACTCTGTGAATCCAGATGGGATTTTGTTTATGTTTCCAGAGTGAGAGAAGGAGCTGGGACGGTTGCTGCTGGGGGAGGGGTGGTCAGGCTGCAGCCCCCCCCACCCCAAACTCCCCTCCCCTCCCCTCATTCTCCCCCAGCTTGTGTGTCTGGCCCTGGCTATATAGCAGAAGCCCATATTGCAAGTCCCAGCCTGAAGCTGACCTATCTATCCTCCAAGGTGGGCCTCCTTACGGTTCATCTGATGACTGGCCGTGGAATCACAAGGTCCATTTGCTTAGTGTGACCTTGGTCCAGTTAAGGACTCCTAGAGCTTGGGTTCCATAATGATGCCTGGCTGTGGGCTCACAAGGCCTGTTTGCTTAGTGTGACCTTGGCCCAGTTATAGAGTCCTAGAGCTTGGGTTCCATTAGGCTGGTGATGACCTGGTTTGTGACTGCTCTTCCTTCGTGACTAATCCTGTGGCGGTGCCCATCCCAGCCAGGACTTGCCTGAGTCCAGCTCCAGGGCAGTGCCAATCTCCACCACAAGGTGATACCGAAGCAGGGCAGGAGCCCCTCCTTCCTCCCCCGCAGCAGCTGCAAGCATTTTGTTTTGCCATTAGAAGTGACTTACTTAAGGGAAGCAGAATTTTACAGGCAGTTTACAGGCTGGTCTTGTTCAGTAGTTTTCAAAAGCTGGGGGTGGGGGACAGAGGCGGCCAGCAGCCTCCGTGAGTTAAGATAGGAGAGAAGTGAGAAGTGAGCCCAGGGTAAGGGACACTTTCTCCGCAGAGTCGCACGGCCTGGGCGGAAGTTAGCACATAGTTGGGGCATTAGGACAGTCAGAGGTTGAATCTGGCTAGACTCCGGAACTTCCGGTCCTCCCACCCTAGTCCTCCAGATCTGTGCTCCTTGGGGGACGAGGGGATGGGGTCGCGGGAGATCAAATCAGTTCCAACCCTAAAGAGGTTCTCAGAGAGTGCACCCGTATGAACTAGGTCAGCAAGGGTCTTAGAACACCCTGGGAAACTGAGATCATCAATAAGGCACAGGTTGAGGGCTGGCAGAGTTCTTGCCATGGAAGGAGAGGGATACCAGCTAGGTCGCCCGACTGTGCTGAGAGGCCAGGGAGCACAGGAATAGGGGTGGGAAGCTCCTGTCTGGACAGCCTCCGGTTCTTCCCTCTTCTTCCCTCGTCCCCACAGTGTCCGGGTGGCGCAGTTCCCCGTGCCTTGGCCTCCCTCTTCAGGTGAATGAAGCAGCCAGGGGCTCAGTGGTGCTTAGCACGCTCGGACTATGGTTTTAATAGACGTACATGGACAAGTCGATATAGACAGATTTATAATTCTATACAGTCAGTCCGACATACACAGGGACGCTGTAAACGGGCGCGGGCCAGAGAGCGGGTGTGCAAAGTGGGCGGGGGCCCTGGGGCTGCGGCCCCGCGCTCTCCTGGCTCGACTCTTGTACGGGCGGGTGGGCAGTGAGGAGGGGGCTGTTCGCTGGGACAGAGGGCCACCTCCTGGACCCAGAGTGAAGCAGAGGGCCGGGCTGACGGCTAAGCTTGGGGCTGGGAAACTCGGAGCTGAGCCCTTCCCCTCCTGCTGCCGACTGGCCACCGCCAGCTGCCGCTCTGTGGCCTGAAATGTGCGCCCCCCGAGCGCGCAGGCTGCTGGGCTCTTCCAGGCATCCCGGGACCTTGGCTAATCCAGCAGGAAGGCCGGATCCCCTGCAGACGCGGTCATCCCCAGCCAGGGGCACGCTCCAACAGCGATCCGCCCGGCGTGCGCTCGGCCAGGCCACACTTGGAGGGGGCCTCTCGGTTCTTGACCTGGTGGACGATCCCATACCCTCCAGGCTCCCTACATTCAGTTCACTGACGCAGGCGCTCCCGCCCGGACGCAGGCGACCAGGGTGTCTTCTCCCTGCTGCCTTGGCGCTGGCTTCCTCCGCCTCGTTCCCTCGGTGGAGTGGACAGCTGGGACCCGTGGGGCCGAACATACCACCTGCGCCATCTCCAGGGAAATTGCAACTCACCCCCCCCCCGCCCCAGTATTTTTCTCCGACGTCTTTGTGCTTTTCCCCCCCTCCCTTGGCTTTCTTTCTTTCCTTTTTATTCTTTGGGGGCAGAATGGGGTCCGGAAAAGCAAACACAAAACCAACCTGGAGGCGGGGTGGGGAGGAAGGGGCTGCGCTGAAGCGAGGTCCGCGGTGCTGCGAGCGCCCCGCGGTGCTCCGCGAGCTCCCCTGCGCCTTGCCGGCCGGCGGCCCCAGGGACCCGGCGGGGCGGTCAGCTGTTGTACTGGCAAGCGTTGAGACCCGACGCCGGGCCCTGCAGGCCGCCATAGCCAAACGACGAGTGCTGCTTGGACTTGAGCCGCAGGCTTGCGAGGCTTGAGTTGCACGTGTCCCGGTAGACGCTGTAGGGCGAGGCGGGGGTGCCGTAGGGGCAGGCGCCCGGCGACATGGCCGAGTTGAGCGAGGAGCCGGTGAGGTTGTTGATGTTGTTGAGGCCCGAATTGGGCATGCCGGGCACAGCGCCCGGGCCCATGCTGGACGGCATGGTCATGGAAGAGATGGAGCTGGGGGCCGAGAACATGGACTGAGAGGACAGCGGGCTCATGGAGTTGAAGAAGGTGAAGCTCTTGGTGGACAGCGGTGCCGGTGCCAAGCTCTTGGCGGCCCAGTTGTTGTAGGAGTAGCCGGCGGCATACACGTCCTCGTAGGGCTGCACCAGGCCGCTGAACTGCGGTACGTAGCCGCCCTTGCACAGGTCCAACTGCTGGTTCCGCTCCCGCTTGCGCCACTTGGCTCGTCGGTTCTTGAACCAGACCTAGGGAAGCGAGCGGGGGTAAAAAACGTCAGGGCCACGGTGACCTGGAAGGGCCCTCATCCCCACCTGAGCCTTTGCTGCCCCCTCTCCCAACATCCCTTCTTTTCTTCCGCCGCTGCTGAGGTTTTTGTAATGGTTTCTTTCCTGTCTCCAGAAAATACGAGCCCTCCTTCCCATTTTCCCGCTTTTTAAAAATCATTCCCCCCCAAGTTAAATTGGTTTTCTTTCCCCAACTCGGATTCTCTTTTGTTCGAACAAATATTCGTCCCCCCCCCCTCTTTCTACCATTTCCTCCAAGTGGGCACCAGCTCTCTTCGAAATAATTCAATCTTTTTCTTCTTCCTCAAACACACAAAAACATTTTCCTTCCCCGAAAATTACGGGCTCCGATTTTTGAGACGAGTTTTATTGTTCAAATAGTTTGTTTTCATCTGTATTCACAATATTTAATAATTTTCCTCTTGCCCGAAATGTAAATTTTTGTTCACTTCTTGATTATCTAAACTTCAGTCTGTTTTTTCTTTGTTTTTTGTCTTCATTTTTATTCTTTTCTAAATATTTAGTTTATCCCCCCAGATATCTGGCCTCTACTGCTTTTCTTAAATAATTGATCCTTTCTTTTTCTTAATGCTCAACCTCTTTGCCTCTCCCTTAAATATTTAATTTCTTTCCTGCTGCCTAAATATATTCCAAATACGTTTCTCTGCAAATATTTAATTTCCGTAAGTTTACTAGTTTCTCTCTAATCTCCGCCTCCATTTTCTCCTAAGAAATTGGTAAGAACCACCTTTTTCTCCCCAACCAAGTCCTCCCCAGTCTCACCTCTCTACCCACCATTGGCCCCCTGACCTCCTAGCTTGTTCTCCAGCCCAGAACCCGTGTACCCCAGCTTTTCACAGGCCCTGATTCCATGTACCCAGCCCCACCCCACCTCTACTGCCATAAACCTGGGCAGGATTAGTGAGCTCGGAATTATAGGGTACTCGGTCTGCATCCAGGGTCCCACTGGGTCAGACCAGTCTCATTGGGGCGGGCTGAAAGCAGGACTTATGGCAGGGGTTCTGTGGGTTATGTGGCACTTTGGACTGGCTCAAGAAGGGCTTTCAGGGTCTGATTAAGTATTTGCCACCTCGAGAAAAAACGATATTCTTACCCCTCTTTTAAGAAAGTATAGCATTTGCTGGGAACCGTGGGAGAGGCGCCAGAATACAGTGTGCTTTTGGGTCAGGGGCCTTGCAAATGATAAGGAGCGGGAGGGCCACTAGCTACCAGAGTCCCACTCCACAGGACCCCAGACCTACAGTGGGGAAGAGCTCTAGGCAAAGGTCCAGCTAGTGCCTGGCTGATTGGTCTGGAAAGCTCGGAAAATATCCCAAAAGCAGTCTGGAGAAGGTATACTCAGAATGAGACCACAGTTCCGAGAGGCTCGAGACCCCGCACCGCACCCCCCTACACCTTTCAGGCCTTCCGGGGCAGTCAAGCGCGCCCTGCCTTTCCCTTTCGTTTTCCAGGGGGTGAAGGCTCAAAGCTCCCGAGGTCCTCAGCGGCAGAGACTCCTCTGCCCAATCTCAGACCTTGAGTAACTCCAGGACCTGACAGAGTTCCCTGGGGTAGGGAACGGGGTCTTCTGACGGGGGGTTGCGGTAGCTCCTGCGGGTCAGGTAAAAGGGCTCAGGAAGTAGCAGCCTAGGGGCCTAGCTGACACGGGTGGCAGGGGCCTAAAGTGGGGTCTCCGATGAGAGAGGGGGAGGGAGGCCTGCGAGGTCAGAGTTAAATCTGAGCTACTGTGGGCCGCGCCAGCGGTGGCCAGAGGGAGGGTAGCCCGAAACGCGCCCCACGCTCACCCGCACTCTCGGCTCAGTGAGGTTGGTCCACACCGCGATCTCCTCTCTCATGCTCATGTCCGGGTAGCGGTTCCTTTGGAACGTGGCCTCCAGCTCTTGCAGCTGCTGGCTTGTGAAGTGAGTGCGTTGCCGCCGCTGTTTCTTCTTCTTGGCTGGGTCCTCTGCTCCGCCGCAGCCTGCGCTGCCCGCGCCGCCGTCCTCGGGTCCCTTGGCTTCCCCGCCGCGCTCCTTGTCTGCAGCAGGTAGGAAGGGCGCGAGTCACCTCAGGCTAACACTACTGCACCCGGTCCCGGCTCCACCGAAGCGCCTGCGGAGAGGTGGCTGCCTCTCATCTCCCTGGCCAGGGGCCGTGGGAACGGTCCCCCACTGGAAAAGAGCCGACCGGGTGCCGGTCCTCAGTAGGCACCTCTAGGGCTGGCGTTGCCACCGAGAAGAGCCCAGACGCCCCAACCGGGCCTGGGTTCCCGGCTTGGCCGGGCCTGCTCCTGTATCCCGCACTGGCTGTGGCCCTGCAGCTCTGGTCACCAGCAAAGGAGCGCTATGTCTGGAAACTAAGGCGGGCCTAAATCTGACTGGAGCACCTCTGCTTTTCTGAACTAATACCAGAACTTTCCAGCTGAAGCTAGCAGATTTGTGGGGTAAGAACCCGGTGGTAGCCTGAAATGTTTTCTTGTCAGGGCTATGTCAGAGCCACAACGACCTCGGGTCTCAAGGTCTAGAAAACCCACCAACTGCAGCCTAGATAGACAGATCTGGGTCTAAATGACCCGGGCTTCTCTGTCTCTTTAAAGCTACAGGAGATGCGCACAGTCAATAACATTCAAATATAAAGAAAAGGAATTTAAAAGCAAAACAGAAGCCCAGAAAAGTTCAGAGCGCTCTACCTAAAAACAGAAAGATCCGCAAATCCTCAAAGCTAGGCAGACAGAACCAGTGAAAATGTAAATGAAGGAGTCAAAACCGTTCGTGCAAACACACCCCTAAACTAAATACACAGCCAAATGTGTGTAAACTTCAGTCAGATAGGTATTTCTCTAAAAAAAATCCATGTATCATTGAAGAGAAATTTTAGACTCTTCACAGTAACACCCTGGTAGAGATTTTCAAACCCTAGAGAAATACATTGTTGCTAGACAATTTAAATTCACGAAATAAAACTGCTACAAACAGGTTTTAGGAAAAATCTCAGAGAAATGCGCCATTTTGGATTGACTTTTAAAAATTTCTCCAAGAATCGTGCTGCATGTAGATGTTTGAAATCTCAGAGAAACACGCGCTAGTAAATTGTTTCAAAGACGCATTCGGTTTAAACTGTTAATTTCCCCGCTGATTTGATTTGAAAGCCAATTTATATAACTATAGCTTTTTTTCCCCCCTGAGCAAACAACACCACGTTTAAAACTTTTGAAAACAAAAGTACAGTCAAAGCTTTGCCTTCTAACCAAGCAAACAGACCTGCTGGGGAAAGTCACTTAGAGATGGAAAACAGAAACAAACAGAGATTAAATCAATGTAGTAGAGACGCCCAGGGCCGGGAACAGCGGGCAGCCCAGAACTGCGCGGCCACTCGGGGCTGAGACCCCGAGAACCGCAGCCGCTCCGAGACCAGATGAGCCTGGAAACCTCCACAGCCGTAGCCGCCCAACCGAGGGCCCAGCTCTTTGGTTAAAAAAAAAAAAGAAGAAGAAGAAGAAAAAGAAAAAAGAAAAAGGCAACGCGGAGTTTGTAAAGTCAGTCTAGTACCCGCCCTGGCTGGACCCCTGGTGTCTTGGAGCTGTGGCGTCCACGTGGGGCGGGATCCCTCCAACAGTGTTCCTCCGGCCCTGCCCGGAGTCAGGCCGCGCCTCCTGGCCGGCTCGCTCTCGCTGTCCCCGGAGCTCCGTTGTACTGACCCTTCTCTTCTGGTCTGGTCTGTGCGCCCAATCCTCCTCTAGGACCCTCTCCTCCAGCTGCACCTCCCGGTCTGTCAAGGTGTCCGCCCTCCTGTGTCTCTCTGGGTACTTTGTCTCGCCTTCCCCTCCGTTCCCTATTCCGTCGGCTGCTTGCCCTGCGCCCCTGCGGCTCCTCAGCGGCCAGTTAGGGAAAACTTCACTTTTTTATTTTTCCTCGCGCGTGCTATTTGCTCCTGTTACACCCGGGCTGTCAGTCCCACTCTGGGCTTGGCTTATGGGGACTGCTTGGAAGTGGCTTCGCGTGTGCGTGCGAGCGTGTGTGTAAATTTCCGCGTTCACCGTCAGGTCGAGATCGGGAGTGAAAAAGAAAGCTCCTGAATGCCGAGGCGCAGAGGGGACCCGGCTGAGCGCCAAGTCGCTGGGTGCGCGCCGTGGCTGGGTGCACGCCGCGGGGAGCCGCGCTTACCTGGCAGATCCGTGTCGGACGACTCGCTGGCGGAGTTCTCCAGCGGCTCCCGGGGGTCGGCGGCGCGGGCCAGGTGGAAGCTGGGCCCCATGTCGTGCGGCGGCGGTGGAGGTGGCCGCAGCCCCTCGGGTAGCCTCTCTAGGCTCATGCCTCCCTTGAAGGCGTCCATGGAGGTGGGGACCGCAGCGGGCGCTCCAGGGGCCGGGGCTGGGCGCACCCGGCCGCCCTGGCTGCGACCTGTTGGGCACAAGAGCGCGGCGCCTAAGCGGCTGCCCCCCAGGGCTGCCCGCGCCCGCAGCGACGCCGCCCGCGCTCCATCGACTGCCCGGGGCTGCGGGGCCGTGCGTGGGGCTCCGTGCTCCGCCACGCGCTCCCGCTGCTCCGGCCTCAGCCGCCCGGCCGGCCGGGGCCCCGCTCCGGATTCGAGGCCGGTTTCTAAGGCTCGGGACGGAGCCCGCAGAGTCTGTCTGAAAACGACAGCGCGCGCCGCCAGGTTCCAGCAGTCCCTGCGCCAGGGGTGGTGGGTGGGGTGGGCCTCAGTGGGAGGGGGCTGGGAGAGAAGGAGGGAGGGCGCGAGCGGGCGAGCGAGCGAGCGCGGGCGGAATCCAGCCCCGAGCCGCCCGCGCCGCGCCCTCTCCGCCGCTCTCCCTCCCTCTCTCCCTCCCTCCCAGCCTCGCCCGCGCCCTCCCCCTCCGCAGCCACCTTCCCGCCGCCTCACCCCCCCCCCCGCGCGGCCTCACCGCGCCTCTCCCTCCTTCCCCGGTGACACACCGACTTCTCCCTCGGCCGCACAAAAGAAACGCATCTGGCCTGCAAGTCCCGCGCGGCTGGTGCCCACCTTGGGGCCCCAAATGACTTGTTTCGCTGAGAGTCAACTCCTGTCTGGGCCGCTTCGAAGTCCCCAGCCGCTGGCGAGAACAACCTAGGATGAGTGAAGGTTCGCCGAGCAGGATCGCTCTGAACCGGCGCCTGCGAGCCAGCGCTAGGGCGGGGACCGAGCCAAGGGCCGGTTCCCGGTTCCCGCAGCTCCCAGCGGTGTCCTCGAGGGGCCGCCGGCCCCTCCTTCCCCAGTCTCTTCTCCCAGGAACTCGGGCCGGTTGAGTGACAGCAGCCTGCGAGCTCTAATGGGCCCCCGGATGCTGTCTTCTAATTAGCTTGGACACTCTCCCCTAAGGCTGCCTCTCAGGCCTTCCTCTGCACCGCAGTCAATTTTCCGGGATTGGGATAGAAATGATGGCTTCTAATCAGACGAAACGTTTCTGCTGGCCCTAGGCCGTGGTGAGCGGGGCTGGAGACCCCAAGAGCGCAGCCAGGCCCATTACCTTTTCCACCTCCCCCTTTGTTTTCCACCTCCAAAGATCAGGGATTTTTGGCAGTCACGAGGTAGGCCTTGCCAGTCTCTGCCCTCCTTTAGGGTAACTTTGCCCCCCCCCCCCCCCCCCGCGCCCGGCGGGCAGCGTGGGGCTTGCTTTCTGACTTCCCAGGGCTTCAGGCATAGGCCTGGGAGACCAGGTGACTGCTGTTTCAAGACCCTGGGTTGAGAGCCTGGGAAGCCTAGAGTCTCCTATACCGTGCTAGGAAACCATAGCGGCAGAACTCCCCTCTCGCCAAGCAAAGACTTTACCCCCTAGGCTCCCAAGATTGGTCCCCTCCTTAAGTCCTCAAGCTTCAGTGAAGTTTGTCCAGGGATTTTATCCAACAATTGTTAACTGGCCCAGGGACCTCAGCGTCTTGAGTAAACAGGTCACAAACTGAGGTGGCTCTAACCTGCTTCTCAGGCCACAAGGAGACCCTTAGGCTGCAGATCTTCCCCTGAACCAGCCACTGGTGGGGTGGGAGCCCTGGTAGGTGGGACCTGGGGGAGTAGCACTTCCCCATTCTCTAGGCTCAGTGCCCAGAGCCCAGGGCATCTTTCTCTCTGCAGTCATTTCTTGGACAGGTCCTACAGGTGTCAGTGTGGTAGTGGCACTTCGTGTAAGGCTCTGCCTTTGACTCTCCTCCTGCCTTCTCCATCACCAGAGGGAGCCGGGCTGGGTTCCTTGGTGAGAATTGTGGGGGCAAGGGCAGATATGCAGGGTGGGACCAAGATTGCCTCTTACTCCTTTGGCCTTCCTCCAAGGTGCCCAGCTCTTTAGGGCCTGGCCCATTTTCCCTGTCTGACTGCAAGGAGGCAGAATCTAGGCAAAGCTGGAGGTATATGCTTCCCAGGGAGCTGAATTAGGCCCGGGGACTCTTGACTTCTCCTTGCAAGTGGAGCTCATCACCACGAGGTTGAAATTAACTTGACCACGGGCAGAGCATGGTTGACCAGCAGTCCCTGGGCTCCACTTTTTACCCCACTTCTTGGCTGAATGTTCTACAGCAGCAAACACCTCCTTTCAAGGAGGTACTCAGGTGTCCCACGATGCCCTCCACGAGGCGACACTACCTCAGAGGTCAGCCCTGAGCGCACAAGGATGGCGGTGTGCACACGGACACCTGCATCCCTGATGGATGCTGTGTGCCATGGACACACACAGGTGCTGTTTGGTGTGAAGTTGGATAGCAGGGGTTACGGGGTATGTTCTAAGCCCATCAAAGTCAGGCCAAGGTGGGAAAGACCAGTGCCCCTCTGCCTGGAGACAACAGCAATGGTCTGCCCATGGGTATTATGACTCAGGACCTATAGGATGGGGACTGTTCAGTGACTTCACTCCTTGATCTTCCACTGTGGACACATTAATGCAGTTATTATGCTCCCTCTGCGTTCCCCTCTGGACCCAAGTCTCTAGCACTGGTCTGAGTAGACACAGCACTCTTTTTATTTGGAGACCTCCAGGTTTACCAAGTGGGTGGAAAGGTCTTCAGACCCTTTTAGATAATCCTTCCACTATCCTCACAGACCTTGAGCCCCAAAGAAGCACTGAGACAGATGGGGACTGGTGGGGCAGTCTGTTTTTAAGTGATACTGAATGAGCATGGGTAGGGGGAGGACCAGCAAAAGGCTATACCCTGATCCTGAGTGTGTTGAAGAAGGCGACCCTGCCTCACCCACTGTCCTAGGCTAAGCAGGGGCTTCTTGAGCGTGTGAGCGTGCATATAGGTAGGAACCAACAATCTTTCCAGAGCCCAGGCTCCCGGCAGTCCCCTTCAGTTTAATGTGTGGCTTAGGGACTTGGCTTGCTTGACCTCTCCCTGAATCTTACTTCTCACGTTCCACAGTCTGACTGCTGTCTCAGCCTCCAGATCACACAGAGAGGGGATGGGAGAAGTGGAGGGAAGGGGGCTTACTGAAGCCAGCAGTCCAGGAGTTCTAGTCCACTGGCCACCCCACTACCTTCAGAGCCAGCGATCCTTTCTAGAAACTTGGGGACTGTGATCCGGAGGAGCCAGGGTTGTGGTGGTGGAGAGCTGAAGTAGCCAGCATAGGACCTTTGCTGAAGCTGGGCATATTTGAAACAGAATCTGGCCAAAAGATGGTTTAGTGATTTAATTCTTATGAAGGCCGAGTGAGGGATTCTCATGGGGACCATCCTTATGTCCCTGTGTGAGTATACTGCCCTAAATTCTGCGCTCCTAGAATCAAGAGATTTTAGGGAAAAGGAAGGAATGTGCCATGGCTTGCCCCCAGGGCCATCCGTGACTCTCTGGGACATTCCAGTCCTAAGCCTCTTAGGCTGTGGAGAAGCTCAAACTAGAAAACCCAGTTTTTGGAGTGCATCAAGGACCACCTACCTCTTTTTGCCCCATCTAATACCCCCTCCCCAATAAAAGCTCTTTGTTTTGTTGTTTGGTTTTTGGTATACAAGCAATTACAGACAGACCCATAGTGCTCAGGTGGAAATTGGAGCAACCTGTTGGATTCTGTCAGTTTCTCAGAAGGTTCCTGCCCATTGAAGTTTCTTTGAGGGGCAGGAATGTGTGGGAACACTGACTGGGCAGGACAACCGGCCACCAGGTACAATGGAAAGATAGAGCTTGGCTTCTCCAAGCTGCTAAGGCTCCTGGCTCTCCAGGCCTGTGCTCACTCCCTGTTGTTACCATGCTTTCTGGTTCTGGGGAATGTCTGAACTAAGGGAATACAGGACGGCTAAGAAAGTGGTGGTGGTTGCCACTCACTGTGGAGCGGAGGGCTTTGTTTTCCACTCTTCCACGGGTGCTGGAAGCCTGTCTCACTCGTTATCAGTTGCTCCCGTGGAAGGAAGCAGCTTCACTTGTAAGCCCAGACTCCTTTTATCCCCTCTCTGGTGGAAGCACCAAGGCCCAAAGCCACAGGGGAACCAGCGGGCAGGGAGTCTTCTTCCGGCCTGCCCCTGCTGCTGGTAGTTTTTGCTTTTACTCTACACCGGGCAGTTTCCCTAGTCCTCGTCATCCATTGGTGGACAACAACCTGGGGGGCACTCTAGCTGATTTTCAGAGATCAGGGAGATGCTAAGAGAATATCCGAGCCTTTGTTTCTCATCAAATTGGGTTCAATATTTCCTTAGATTTTGGTGAATTCCTAAATAGAAAAATCTCGGGGCCCAGAATTTCAACCCGAGATGCCCTCTATTGCGGTCAGAGGTGAGCCTCGGGGAGCCCTGGCTTTGCCTCAGTCTTAGTCCGTCTCAGTGTAGGAGATTTCGGAATTTAGAGACCCGGTTCTAGAGAAATAGTGTATGCCCAGGGCTTCTGTGTCAACAAGCAACTGGGAGACAGTCTCCACAAGGACTTCATCGGACTTTACAAAGAGCATTTGGAAGGAAAAGTCCGACTTGTGCCAGTGAGAGGGGGCTACCATGGGTTGGGGCAACTCTGAGGGTGGCGGCTGGACATCATGGTCCGGGGTGAAAAAAGTCAGGCTGGTATCCACAGCTTTTCGGCGGCGGCATTGCTGCCCCAACGAACCAACCAACGAATGAAGCAGTTTCGTTTGGTGAAAATACCCTTTTGACGCGAAGCTATGCCCCAAGTCCCTAGCTAGTCCCAGGGGCCAGCGTTTCCACTCGCGGTGGGGCCCCATTCCTGGACAAGGCGGCTGCGGGCCGGCTATCCCGCCACTGTCTCCCGCAGGCCCTTGCGTCCTGCACTTCCAGAGGCTTCCAGGGTTGTGCCTTTGCGGTGCCAGAGTCCGCGTCTCGGACGCGGTTGCCCTCTGAGGGTGTGGGGTCGAGTGGGCCCACGGGGTAGGTGAGTTAGCATCGGGTGATGGCACGATCCATCTGTGCGCGGGAACCAGTTCCTCGCGTTGCTTCGAAGGCGCGCGGTTCTGCGCTGCCGGCGGGACCCCAGGCACGAAGGAGCCAACAGCGCTGGCCTTGGTCGCCTCCTCCCCTTGCACCTCCGCGACCCCTCGCCGCAACCCGGCGTCTCTTACCGTACCGGGGCAGCGCTGTGTCTGCGGCTGGTTGGCTCCGGGTTCGCCCTCCGCGGACTGCAGATCAGGTTGCCGCCCGCTCTGCTCTGCCGGCAGTGTGGGTCCCCGCCGGTTCGTTACATCCCAGCGCGCAAGGTCGGGGCTGCCTCGGTTCAATCCGCTCCTCCCGCCGCCGCCCGTCGCCCGACGCCCGCGGGGAAGGCGGGGACACCGGCCGGGGAGGCGGGAATGGGGGGGTGGGGAGAAGCTAGGCTCTCGGACCCGAGGGGAGGGGGCGGCGCGGAGTCCCACGGGCGTGGGGCAGGGGCCTTTCTGCCCGCTCAGGCGACGTCGGTGCAGCTCACGGCCGCGGCCGGGTCCGGAGAGGTTGCACAGGACTCCGTGCACAGGGAGGGGCTCAGCCCTGGGCCGACGGAGCCCGCGGGTCGCAGCCTGGCCCAGCACACTTTCTCCAGGGTCTCAGTTTCCAGCCGGCACTCGAGGGGCTTGTCTGATTTTGGTTTAGTTGAGGTCTGGCCAGAGTTTTCCTGGGTCCTGTCAGGTGAAGGTCAAGCCGGGTCTATCATTTCCCACTTTTCTGCCCGACTTGCGGATTGGGATCTGGTTTCTGCGCGTTAGTTAGGAGTGTTTGCTGCAGACCTTGTTACTCACAGAGGACTGAGGACAGACTCGGGGGTTTCTGTGTGTAGGGGCGGGAAGTGTTAGGGGGGCACCCTTGTATACCTGCCGTGCGTGGGGGAGTCCTTCCTCCTCAAAGCGCTGGGCTTCTGAGGCAAGGGTTGACCGATCACAGCGAACAGATCCGCCGCTGCCCTTTGTCCCGCTCTTCCACCTGAACCCTCTCTAGCGGTCATCCTGATCTGGGATGGTGAACAGAGAGGCATAGAGTCCTGTGAATCTGTAGGCCTGGTCCTAACTAGCGGCCTTTGGGAGATGGCCAGAATTTAGGGGAACTGGTAGTCAGCCCTTCACACACTCGCAGCCCACTGGGTGCCCCAGTGGGTGCTCTGGGGCCATTTAGAAGACTCTTCTATTCTGGGAGAGGAAAAAACCCAATCGGCTGAACCTGTCTCTGCTTCCTCCAGCTCCCAGACCGACCTTCCGAGCCTTTGGCTGGCCGGGCTCAGAGGTTAGAGGCGATCCCGGCTGGGCCTGGGACTCCTGGATTGAGAGCAATCCAGCCTGGCCTCCATCTTCCTGGAGCATGAGATTCAGGGCCGCTGATCTGGTGTAAGGTGCCGGGAGATGGCTGCGCAGCGGACCAGCATTAATGTTTCATGAGGTGCCATCAAAGGCGGCGCCTCCCTGCCTAGTTCTAGCCGACAGCTGCTGTATGGATGCCCAGACTTAAGTCTGCCTCGGTACTCGTCGATACCCTTAGGGCCACCTGGCCTGGGAACCGGGAGACCCAAGACCTTGGCACCAATCTGCAGGTCCAGGCTAGCTGAGGTCTGGGTAGTTAGACTCTGAGCTAGGCTGAGGAAGAGAAACCCCACAATCTCTATTCTACCAGAAGAGCGGGTATGCAGAGCTCCAAGCTCACAGGGTCGAAAGGGTTAAGAATCCTGGTCGCCAGTACTTGCAGACCTAGGACCGCCTGGCAGAAAAGCCAGTTCCTAGCTTGGAGCCTCTGATCCCCATTCGCCAATGTCTCCTGAATCCTCCTCGCTGGTTTATGGTAAAAATGGCCTTCCCACCTTATAAAAGCCACTGCCCAGTATACTGGCATCTTTGAGCATAAAAACAAAACCCTGGACCCTTACTGAAGGGCACATAGGTGCCTGACTGGGATGACATTCTCCTGTGCCCTGGTGATTTCCTGGGTTGTGTTAACAACTTGACTGGGTAGCCAGTGAAACTCTCTGCATTGTTCCCAGGCATTGCCTGGGGGTGCCCCTGCCCCCAAAAGCTTCCTCTTGAAGCAAAGGTTGGCCAGAGTTGGAATCTTCATTGAATCTTTACTTTATGGCTTAGGGGAGTCATAGAATGTTCAGCCTCAGTTTCCCCATCTGTGGAATGGGGAAACGAGAGCTCTTAATTCCTAAGGAATTTTTGGATAGGATAACGATGAAGGGCGTGTCCTTGAGACCCTTGAGCAAACAACTAATGCTAATGGTGACACCCACTGAGCCACTTCCAGTTCCTTCTTTTCTCAGGTGATCACTGTGTTCAATTAAGGCAGGGATGGACCCTTTTTCTGGCTTAGTAAACCTGCTTCTAGGCCTTGCTTAGCTACTAGGAAGTTCCTACCCAGGACAGCAGGGCAGGCTGGTGAGCTGAGGGGTGACAGAAAGTCCAGAAGTCTTTGGTGAACCTCGAGGGGCCAAAACATATCCTTTCCCTGGTCTTGTTTTCTCACTTCCTCAAAAGAATGCTTTACACTTTCTCTTTGGGTCTTGGCATCATGGGCTGCATATATTTCCTGACCTCCAGGTGCATCATGGGAAAGGACAACAGGACAGTACAAGGACAGTCTGACACAGTGATGTTGGCATACGTCTTAGTACAAGATCCTGAGGAGAGCCGGGCAATGGTGGCGCACGCCTTTAATCCCAGCACTTGGGAGGCAGAGACAGGCAGATCTCTGTGAGTTTGAGATCAGCCTGGTCTACAGAGCTAGTTCCAGGACAGGCTCCAAAGCCACAGAGAAACCCTGTCTCAGAGAATCTGACACATGGCTTCACAGCAAACACAACAGACAAAGTCTTTGGCCACAGTTACCCCAAGAACGACCTAGGGATTCTTCAAGCAGCAACACGATGAACGTAGGGGGAACTTATTTTTTCTTCACAATTCTCACTGCTACATTTTTGAAATTAATATTTGTATAATGGTTGAGTAAAACCTGGGGTAGCTCCCTGAAAGCAGAGCCCAGTCTCTCCCACTACCTCCTCCCTGAGGTCAGCAAGGGGATCTGGGTGCTGATTGGTGGGGTACAGCTTACAAGCCCTCTTCTGAATCAATCACTTGGTGAGGAAGAGTGGCTCCGGTTTGTGGTTAGTTTACCCCAGAACTACCCCAGAAGGTAGGCTACCGTGGGAAGGAGTAGTGACCACACTCCTCCAAAAGCCCATTCATAATAATTAGGAATATTAACGATGGTGATGATAATGGCAATGAAATAAAGGTGCTTTCCAAAGAAACTGCTGTCCTTGGGGGTGCTAATCTGCTCATTGTGAGTGAGGAGGAGGCGCTGGCTCTCTCTGCGGGGAGAGGGGAGAGCAGAGTCTGTCAGGATCGCTGCTCTAGGGCTCTGTGAGGAGCAGAAGCTGTAAGTACCTCCCCTAGTCTACAAAGAGGAGGGGGTGGGAGGCCGCAAAGGTAGTGCTGTCTCTCTTGCATCTGGTAAGGCATTACTAAGTTTGAACATCAGTCAACTGCACCCTGAGATTCTTGGAAGCCTGGAAAAACAAACCCAGAAACTATCTGGCCATCTCAAAAATTTATCTCATTGCAGTCTGCCGAGCGTCTGCATGGGCTAGGAGGATTTCTGATCTGGAACCTTTCTGGGCCACCTGTTCAGGTAAGCAAAAGCTTGAGAGAATCCACTTTCTGTTCAGGCTCCCAGATGAAGACAGAGGGCTTCTACTCATTTGGAGAGAAAGGGACCTTGAGTGACAGCCTAAGGAGTTACCGGGGACAGTTTTCCACCCCTGGGCGCCTTCCCTCCAGGGAAGCAAAGGTTCCCAAGCAAGAGGAACTGTGGTTCCTGAAGAAAAGGGAGGATGGCCCTCTACAGTAGTTGCCCGGGGACAGGTGAGAAGGGAAAGAAAACATGGGGACATCAGTGAAGAATGGGAACCAGATGCCACAGATCTATGTGGGGTGTGATCCAGAAAGCAAAGAGAAGCAGAGGGAGGCTTGGAGTGGGAAGATGCGTGTTGGATGTCTATTCTAGAAAGATTAAGATTGCATGTGGTAGAGCACGTGCTTAGCGTGTGTGAGGTTCTTGGTTTGACCCCAGGCACCCAGACAAGGAAAGGAAAGTGAAGGAAAGAGACCATTCTAAGTGGGGTGGTGGTGGCGCACGCCTTTAATCCCAGCACTGGGGAGGCAGAGGCAGGCAGATCTCTGTGAGTTCAAGGCCAGCCTGGTCTACAAGAGCTAGTTCTAGGACAGGCTCCAAAGCTACACAGAGAAACCCTGTCTCAAAAACAAAAAACAAAACAGAGAGAGAGAGAGAGAGAGAGAGAGAGAGAGAGAGGAGAAGAGGAGAGGAGAGGAAGGGAGAGAGGGAGAGAGGGAGAGAGAAGAGAGAGAGAGAGGAGAGAGAGCATTCTATTTGGGTGGCAAGTGGACTTCATGAGCTAAGATGGTAGCAGGCTATTGCAACCTCACCTACATGCTGTCTGTCTGTCTTCCTGTTTCTCTGCCAGTCCTTTTGTCTGTCCATTCGTCTACTAAGCACTAGAGTCCACAGTGCGCCAGGGCAAATATACAGAGAAGTCGTGGCCCCCATCTTGCTAGACCTGCCTCTTTGGGGAGCCTTGGTTCCCCCTCCCTGTGACTGTCATCCTGGCTGCCACCTCAGCTGCCTTCCATGTGTCTGCTTGCTGTGTGAGGAGACAGGGTACTAGCGACCTGAGTGGTACAACCACAACCACAGCCAGGCAATCTGGGCACCAGCATGGTGAACAGTCCTGTCGGAAGCTTTTAACGTAATTACTCCTGCTTGGGCTGGCTGGTTGGGCTGCCCCGTTTCCCTGAGTTGGAAATTCTGAATTGTTTCATGACAATTGAAAGCATGGTTGGAGACCTACCAGAGGGAGCTGCCCATGAAATATTTATGTTTTCTCAGTGTCACGGGGGCTGTTCTCCTCAGTCGTGGGAACCTGGGCGTGCAGGACTGGTGGCTTCTCAGAGATTGCTATTGCTTGGGGACGTGGTCCCTGCTGTCTCTTCTCTCCCAGCTGCACACATCAGCACTGCCGGACCCAAGTGGGGCAGCACTTGAGGGCTGAGACCGTTTGGGTAGATATGAGGAGTCCAGAGTCAGCCTGGGGCTGAAGACACCTAGCAAGGCAGCCTGGGTGTGAATCTTAGCTCTGCCTTCTTACTGCTGTAAGCCTTTCCTTCTTAGCCGTTCAGTGTGGGATGCGAGTTCAGGCCTTGTAGAACTGTGAGATATGGGGATGACCACATGTGAGAAATTGGTGCTGAGCCACTGGCTTTCTTGTTAATCAGAGTCACCCTTGGTAGGTCCTGGGGCCACGCCAGGAACTGGTTCTGGAGACCCTACCAGTTCCCTAGAACCTCATTTTCCTCTGTGGAGTGCTTTGAAGCATTCTGTTTCCCCTTCGTTCTAAATTCTGAATAACTACTCATGTTGGAACCGTGCATGCTGGCCTCCTAGGCAGCTCTGATGGGTAAGGGGCCTGCGGATTTGGTAAGGAACTCACATGCCTAGCCCCTGGCCAGGAGCAAGGAAACCCCTCCAGGCCGCCTGACAGGACAGTCTGCTCAGGGCAGCAGGGGCCTCTTGTTCCTTGCCTTGTTTTAATTTCCTCCTCGCCGTTTGTGGTCCAAGCAAGCCTGTACCTATTGACGGCCTATTGGCGAAACCTGTGTGCAGAGGGGCTAACAGTTCTTGGGTATCATCTGTACTGGGTCTGTGCTGCATCGTTCTCACGGGCCATTTCCTCACCACAGCCAATTGTCAGCAGGTTTTCAGATGAGGAACCCAAGCTGGGAGAGGCTCAGCTACTGGCCAGAGATTGCCACTAAGGAATCACACAGCCCTGGATTAAGCGCCCAGATGCAGGCCCGCCCTCTGCTAGTGACATTCTGGGCAGGAGTTCCTTTAGCTTTAGACAAGGACCACAGGACCTGATCAGCTCTCTCAGGACTGAGATGTTGAGACATTGGAAGTGACAGAGCTCAGACTGGGTCTCCAGGCTCTGCCTGTCCACCCCTCCAGGGACCCTCATTAGTCTGATGGTGAATGGACTTCTCTCTGTGTTCTTAATACTTACAGACTGTGAGGGTTTGTCCCCACACCTTCTCTGTCTTCCTGGGCCTCCATCCTCACAGTCTCTGTCTTCTCCCTGGTAGTGACTGTGAAATCAAGGTCTGGCATCTCCCCACAGGATCCACCTTTCTGGGGGCCAACTACCCATCCAACAGCCTCTATCAGGTCGCACTGACCTGACTGGCTGGGAGGGAGGAGTCCAGTCACAGCGTCAGGGCAGGCTCTCTTTCACCCAGGTCAGACCTGGGGTGAGTCAGTACTCCTTCACTTCCAATTCCTCCCATTGGGGTCTAGCTTACACTCAGACCCCTACTCTAACCTTGAGTCCTCATAGGCTCCCGTTCTCCCCATCTTAAATCATATTCAAACTCAGCCTAGATGCGATTCTTGCCCCAGAGGGAATGCTTGATCCTCATGGAGCTGTGGTGACATTTCAAGCAGGGTGGGGAGAAAGCTGAACTTCTAAAATATTGATTCGAGGCACGCATCTGGGCCGCAGAGGGTCTAAGCTCATCTATGCATAGAGCTGAGAGCCTGCAGACTACACAATCCAGGGTAGGGAACTTTGGCACGTGTCTGTCAAGTGGCTTTTGACTTGGGAGTCAGGAGCAAGTTTGGCAGAACAGAGCAGGAGGGCAGCCTCCTGGGGGCTGTAAATGTTGAGGCAGGAGTGTGCCTTGGGCCTGAAGGCTCTGGCGGGGGTGTCCCTGGGTTTGCCTCTCCCATGTGTTTTTAGACCAGCTGGCCAGAGCCTGGCCCATATGGTGGTAATTTCCCCACCCCTCCTGGCCAAAGCTGAGCCACATCCTTAGGAGGTCCTGGGTGCTGCATGACCAGAGAGGGTTGAGGTAGGATGAACTATAACCTGTACATCCCAAGATTCCACTTTGCCTAAGATCTAGGAAGTTGAGTTAAAGCCAACAGAGCCGGTCTGGCACTGGGGCCTGAGGTATGACAATCATGGGCGGAAGCCCGACAGTCCTGTGTCCAGTGTGCTTAAGGAACTTCTTCAGCCAGCTCTCAGGAAGGAGAGGGGTAGCCAGACGTCCAGATGTCCAAGCTGCCTTGCATGTGCACCTCACTTAGGGGTGTGTGGAGGGGAACCCCATTGCCTATGAAGGCAAAGACTGACCCGGGGTCATATACTTCCATTCTGCAAACATGTGTGCCCACCCCCCGGCTCAGGGATCCATCTGATCTGTGGCATGGCAATGCAGAAGTCTGCTGTGCTGTCCACATACAGGAAGGGAATACGGAACTTTTGGTGGGACAGCTGGGTTATGGTGTGTGGGGCTGTTTCGTGGAAGCCTTAGTGACTGGCTCTCTCTCCTGCCAGCACCGTGCCCCCTTCACATCTCTTTACTGCCTTTCGTTCTCTGGGGGTGGGGCCTTGTGCTGAGTCTGGGGGTTGAAGAACAGCAAGAGGACGGCGGTATTCCTCACCTCTCTGCCGCAAGTCGTTGCTCAGGTCTGCAGTCCTGAGTTCAGTCTATCCCTATAGGGGTAAGGAGGATTGGGATAAAGGAAGGTTGGATAGGGGAGCATGGAAGCACAATTCTTAGTTAAGGGAGCCACCTTAGAGTTGGCAAGAGACTTGAACCTAGAGTGGCTCCCAGATGCCCAAGCCAAGGTCCCCAGTTAGTTCCTTGGGCAGCTGAGGATAGGGAACCTGAAATGACCCTATCCTATAGCAATACTGACGAATATCTTGCATATCATCATAGAACCTTCATCTGGTGATGGATGGAGATAGAGACAGAGAACCACACTGGAGCACTGGACTGAGTTCCCAAGGTCCCAATGAGGAGCAGAAGGAGGGAGAACATGAGCAAAGAAGTCGGGACCACGAGGGGTGCACCCACCCACTGAGACAGTGAAGCTGATCTATTGGGAGCTCACCAAGGCCAGCTGGACTGTGACTGAAAAAGCATGGGATAAAACTGGACTCTCTGAGCATGGCGAACAATGAGGGCTGATGAGAAGCCAAGGACAATGGCACGGGGTTTTGAACCTACGTAATGTGCTGGCTTTGTGGGAGCCTAGCCAGTTTGGATGTTCACCTTCCTAGAAATGGACGGAGAGGGGAGGACCTAGGACTTACCACAGGGCAGGGAACCCTGACTGCTCTTTGGACTGGAGAGTGAGGGGGAGAGGAGAAGGGTGGGAGGAGGAAGAGAAGGGTGGGAGGAGGGGGAGGGAAATGGGAGGCTGGGAGGAGGTGGAAACTTGTTTTTTTTCTCCTTTTCTCAATAAAAAAATGGAAAAAAATATGAATCATTGTCTATACTTTCATTTTTGTTATTGTATTTAATGTACATGGGTGTTTGTTCTGCATGTAGGTCTGTGTACCATGTGCACGACTGGTATCCATGGAGGCCAGGCAAGGGGATCAGATATCCTGGAACTGATGGTTGTGAGTCATGATGTAGTTGCTGGGGATTGAACCTGTGTCCTCTGGAAGAGCAATCAGTGCTCTTAAAGGCCAAGCCATCTCTCCAGACCTGTATATACCTTAAAAGACATTTGGGGGAGGAAGTGAGTATATACACACATGATTATACCATAAACACAATTGACTATTTTACAAACAACTTCTATTAGTGGTATTTTGGGGGACTGGAGAGGTGACTCATGAGTTAAGATCTTGCAGAGAACATGAGTTTGGTTCATAATGTCCACATGGCCCCTCAAGGCCACCTGTATATCCAGTACCAGGACTTCTGATGCTCTCTTCTGGCCTCTTCAGGTACTGCATGCACATGCTGCACATAAACTCATGCATGCTCACAATACACATATATATGTAAACGAGTAAATAAATACATGTTTTTTTTTAAAGCAGTATTGCCAGGGACCTGAAGATGTATCTCAGCGGGTAGGATACTTACCTGCATGCAACAAGGCCCTGTGTTTGATTCCTACCACCATATACATCAGGCCTGCATACCTGCAACCCATCACTCAGAAGGCCAGATTGAACTACTTAGTGAGTTTGAGGCCAGCCTGGGCTACATGGGACCCTATCTCAAAAACTGATATTTTGAAGATATACATGAAACAGTTTAAAGTTTACTTGGCATCTTGACATCCACATCAGTTTTGGTAGTAAAATTCCTTTCAGTGGCCAGAAACTAAAAGCAATGAAGATGCCTTGTAATTGGCAAATTGTTATCTGCACACAACACCATGTTACATCAGCAACCAAAAGGGACGGACCACTGAATCCTTTATCCTCGGTCTCAATGAAATTCTGAAGAATGTAATAAGCCAGTCTCAAAAGATCACCAACTGTAATCCTATTCATGTAACGTCCCCAAAATGATAAAGATTTTTTTTTCTACTTCAGTGCTGGGGAATTGAACCAATGGCCTTAACATTCTGCCATTGAGCTACATCTTCAAAAAAAAAAAAAAAAGGCAGAATTCTCAGCACGGAACTAGATGAATAGTTTCCACTAATTCATGGAGCCGTTGGGCGGGAGACAGGCAGTGTGGCAAGAAGGGTGTGGAAGTGGGATGCCCATATCGAGGGGTTAATTCACCTTGTTGATTCCAGGGGACATTTCATAAATGTCTGTTTGTGAGGTGTTGTGTAGCCTTTCCTCTAAATTCAGCCATTCTCTCCTGAAAAGAGGAGGGGAGCCCCCCAAGACCCAAGAAGCTAAGGAAATGGAGATGGCTTAGGAGACTGACAAGCCCACCTGTAAGTCTGGGAAAGAGGGGCTCTCAGGTAGAGCAGCCTGGAGATTGGGCAGGGAGCTGCAATGGTGCAGCTTTCTTGAGACTATTTCTATGGGGCGGGACTGTCTGTGATGCAGCTGCCTCCGAGTTGCTCAGGCTCCTGCCAGAGACCATGGTTTTGTAAGGATCTCCAATAAACTCACCAGTTTGCCAAGCAGGAATTGGGTGGAATTTTTTCTTTCATTTGTCTTTGTTACCCTGCTTGGGCCACAAGTAGAGGAAGAACGACACAGTTGTCATTATTATATCTTATATATCTTATAGCTACATTTTATATGTCCTGGTCTTGATAGTGTACTGGTCACATGTGGCTACTGGGAAACCAGGGAAAGGGACATGGCAGGTGTGTCACTTTTGGCAACGTCTGAAACATTTTCCCTTAAACTGAAATGAGAAAAGACCAGGTTGAAGTTCTGCTTAGGGGCCAAGGACATGCCTGTACAGCATACAAGAGTGGCTGGAGGGATCCTGGGAAAGACAGGAAGGCCAGGGACCAGAGAGAGTGTGGAGGGCAGGGATGAGGGTTGAGGCACAGTCTTGAGTCACTGAGTTCATTCAAACCTGCTTCTGGAAGAACCAGCAGGTTGATGCGGGATGCACATACAGGCACAGGCTGTGCAAGCGAGCACCGGAGTTCTGGGAGAACTGTGCCCAGGAAGGAGAGAGAGGGTGTGGGGGTTTTGCCTGCAAGAGCTTTGACTGACCTAGGAGAGGGCGGCTAGGTCAGAGAAGGCTCCACTCCCCTGAAGAGGCAATGCCGTTAGTGTCCGGAGATGAATGCAGGGCAGCCTGTGGCATTGCCGGCTTGCCTGGCTCGGACCTCTTGGTTACCCTTGAAGCATCTCCGTGGGCTGTTTATATGGGCAGCATGTAGTTTGTAATGATCCAGTCTTGTGGTGGCCTGGGAGCAGTTTACCTCAGAAGGAGAGCTCCTGACCACAGGAGCTGGGAAAACACCCCTGACTAGGGGCCCCTCACTGGCTTCCCTTGTCTTTAGGGCTATCCCTTGACATCCAACCAGAGTTCCCCTAAAGCAAACTAAAGCAGTGTCCCTGCCTCCCTCCCTTCCTTCCTGGCCTCCACTGGTGAGGCGGGCTGCCCATAGGGCCTTCCTAATAGGCTAATCCTCATCTTCGGCCCCCTCCCCCTCCCCCGCTGCTCTGTCCAGTCCTCTCTGCCTCCCATCCCTGTTTATCAAGGACCTGGTACCATACTGCAGAGAAGAGTTTTACTCCTCACCCAGCACAGACTGCTGAGATCCCTTCTCCAACCTCCCTTTCCTGACCCTGGCTGTCCACTTTCCTGTTTGCTGAGCAGGTTTGTCTGAATGTAGTTTGTCTTGTAGACTTGGTTATGGCCTCAGATTGGACTTCCTGGGGATCAGGACTACACCTTTTCCCAATTCTTAGCCCTTTGTCCCCAAGCACAGCAATCCATGTGAGAAGCCATGCCCTAAGGACAAAAAGCAAGCATCCTCAGTGAGGCTGGCATAGCTTGAGGCTTCAGGGGTACAGCCAGTCTGGGAAGATGAGCTGTGTATTCTGGCACCAGCCAACATGAAGACTGCGCCTGTTGGTTGAGTTCTCTGTGTGTCCCATTCCTCGCGGTAGGAACTTATTGCTTGGGCCATTTGACAGGTGAGAAAAGCAAGGCCAGAGGGTCGCTGGCCAATAGCAAGAGGGGGGAGCTGGAATTGAAACTTGGGCTGCCTGATGTGAGGGGCCCTTTCCCCATGTTTTTAACCGTGATACAATCCTGATGAGCGAATGGGGGTGATGACAGAGCCTCAGGCCCAGGCTGTGCTCTCTCTAGGTCCCAGCTGTGAGCACTAAGCTAGAGTGGGGTGGGGGTAAGGGACCCTGAGACACCCTGCATGACTTTAGTGGGATCTGGGACGAAGTGTCTATGCCCTGATGAGACAGACTGTCGTCTGGTCTCTGGAGAACCTGTCCCAGCTCCAGCCCTGCTTTTGATTTCACGTGGTTTCGGTCCCGTTAAGGTTTCCAGACGGCTTGGATCTGCATGTTTACTGCCACGCTGAGGAATGTCTTGTCTGCCCCAGATCTGAATGTCTGGGGGACAGCTGCCTGGACTGGAAGGGACACAGGTTATCTTGATCTCCAGATGGGGCAGTATCTGTCGGAGGACTTGTGGGGAAGGCTTCTTGCCTGGGATCTTGCTCACTCTCCCCTTCCGGCCCCTGATAAAGAGTCCCAAACACAGGGCTGTAAAGTCGGCCATAAAAACCGGGAAGAAATGCTGGCGCAGCTGGCTTATCAAAGCGCATCGCAGGCTCCCGCCAGGGCTCCCTACTTCAAGTTTATTTCTCCTCCTCTGCTTTCTTTCAGAAGGTGTCTTGTGAACAGCTAAGAGGGTCATTTATAAACGTCTGCCGTCTCTCCTGAGCAGCCCAGGCGCTGCTGCTTCGCTCCCGTGCTTCCTCGAGGTGCAGAAACAGCAGAGAGATGCTCCAGGTGCCAAACCCCGCGACCTTTGCCTCCCATCTCCCAGGTGCTAGCAGAGATGAGAAGTGGAAGTCACCGGGGGTCTCCCACATCCCGAGCAGGGGCGGGGCTCCTCGAGGTGAGTGGCAACCATCTCTTTGACCCTGGTCCTCCTTCAACTCCCACGGTACTGATGGAGGTAGAGGCTGAGGCTGGCCCCAAATCCCAGCGTATCAGAGTGGAGTGGACTACAGCGGCGGCATTGCCTTTTTTGCCCCCGCAGTGAAGCAGGCATGGTACCTGACCACTCTTGGCTCTCTCTTCCTTGGTGGATAAAAGCCAGCCCCTAACCTCAAGGGCTGCGGTCCTTTCTTCTGGCAAGCACACTTCAGGATCTTACTGGATCTTTAGGCCAAGCAAATGATTCCTATTTTACAGATATGAGGGATGGGTGCCCATGACTGCCCGAGGGTACACAGCTGGTCGGCCTCTGTTGACCATGACACAGCTGTATTCACTCTTGGCCTCTCCCATTCTCCACAGGGTGTTCCTTATTGAGTTTCAAAGAGGCTCATGGGACATAATCTAAACACAACCCTCAACACCCTGACCCCCGCCCTCACCCCTGACCTGTCAAGCCTACAGCTTCATAATCATGAGATGAAGCAGAGTGAGGTACTTCTCTGGCCTCAATTTCACTTCCGGTGGCGGGAGGGAGGGGTTGGGTTCCTGCCAGGCGGGAGGCTTGTGACTGCATTGGACAGAGCCCCCAAAAGGTGAGAGGAACTAGGGAGCTCAGGTTGCAGCTGAGAGGGCCCCAGCTTCGGAAGGCAAGTGGGCAAAGCTGAGAGAATGGCCGAGGGAGGAGTCTTGCCTGAGTTCTGTTGTCTTGGCCTCAGGCCAGGGCCAGCTCTGCAGCAAGCACAGGGCACAGACACTGACTAGCCAGCCTTCCTGGGCAGTGGTAACTGCAGCTGGTTTGACCACAGTGCTCTTTGCTGTCAGGCTTTTGTTCGGCATGTTTGTTTGCCACAGTCCCTGTGTGAAAGTGTTGGTCACTCTTCTGTCTAGCCCCAGAAGGACTTGGGGGATTTTACTCTTGTTCTTCAGCACTGGGTAGTGTCTGGGTCTATATTTCTGCACTCTCCGGGGACTTGGAGGGTTTTACTCTTGTTCCTCAGCACGCTGAGTGACTGGGTCTATATTTCTGCACTCTCCAGGTTCCCATTTGCAGAGCTGATTCCATTCTAGAGTCTGATTGTGTTATATGAACAACTCTCTGAACAGAAGTTCCCCACATTCCGGGAAGACAATACTGAATTCCCTCAGGAGAAAAGGATTCTGTGTGGGGATGGCGGGAGCGACAGAAGAGCCAGTTCTCGTCCAGGCCTCCGCATCCATCTCTTCTTGCTTGCCCTGCTTTTCTTGCCCTTTCCCAGTCTAACTTGCTGAACGGTTAGGGGATGTGCAGGCGGCTGTGGCAGAGACCCATGCTGAAGTCATGTGGGGGAGGGCCTCGTGTCTGCCTGGTGCCTGTAATATATTTGAATTATCTCCACAGATGAGCCCTGATTTAGCAAACAGTCTAGAGTAAACCTCAGCTCAAAGACAAATACAATTGACACTGGGCTTGAGTGGTTCAAAGGTTATTGGCACAAAGCTGTCGGCTTTGTTTAACAGAGGGGCTGTATTTATGACAGTGATTCCATAGTGCCATCCATAACTTGCCAGCGAGCGCGGTGACGTAGTGGGCCCAGAGACAGCCTATTTACACTGAGCTGCGAGTTGAGCTTCTCTGCTGGGAAATGCAGAGGCAATTCCCTTCGTGGCGAGTTGCTTTATGGGATGCTAGCTTAGGGCTGGTGTCATAATTTGGGTCATCAGTTAACCTTGCTGGGGATGACTAGTTCCCTGGAAGGGGATTGCTTCCTGGGTGTGTGTGCAATAGAGCAAGCTGGAGGAGGGGGAGGGGAGGGGAGGCAAGAGCAGAAAACAGAGAGAGAAAGGAGGGGGTGAGGTTTGTAAATGCTGACCAATGTATTTCACTTTGACTCTTAGTTAAGGTCCATATACTCTGGAGTGGGCACCACTCAAGAGTCCCTGGGTCCTGAGGCTGGAGCAGGGCTGTGTTTTCTGTGTGCTGTGGCTGGTTTAGAGAGAAGGAACCGTGGCTCCATCTTGCATTGCAGAGACATGGGCCTGCTGTGCTCAGCAGGCAAGTTCTGTAGACACTAAATTCTCTTGGAGAGAGATTGTCCTAGGATTGAATGAGCAAACTGTCTGTAAGGACCCATGGCCAGAGCTGGCAAGGAGAGCTAGGCAGGGTGGCTTCAAGGTCTAGGCTCTGGAGTGACTCTTTGGAAAGGGTGGTCCTTTCTACTTGCTTCCCTTATGACCCATGCCTGCGGTGCCTGAAACCCACAGAGAGGAAACCATCAGAGATGTGGACAAAGTCTCTTGCCCGTAGATGTTCAGTGGTTGCTTAAATAGTCCAAAGAGGGTGCAGCTTATGGGCTCAACAATGGGGGATTTTATCATATGAATTGTGGCACAGCGATAAAATGGAATATTATATACTTATTGTTTCCAGTTGATGTATACGGCGAGTCTTTAATGATTTTCCAAAGTGATGTCAAAGAAGGGAAGGGACACATCATACATCGCCTGTGTAGTGTGTTTTCTTCTTTCTGAAGAAGTATTTATTTCTGTGTATGCGTGTACACATACGTATGCCACAACATATTTGTGGATGTCAGGGGACAACTTGTGGGAGTCCGTTCTTCCCTTCAGGTCGTTGGCCCTGGTGGTCAGTGTTTGTGCAGGCTCAGCCATCTCTCCTGCCTCCCACAGTGTGTGTCCTCCCATTCAAAACATCCACAAAGAGGGGAGGAACTCGGAGAATACGTTTGAAAGTTCTACTGCAGTGTTCACTATTCATCACCAGGAGTAGCTTATGAAACCAACCCAAAGTCAAAGCTTTCACTTTGTTTCCCTGGGGATCTGGGGACGCTTGGCTGCAGGCGTCACTTGGTCCTGAGTTCTAGGCTGGGAGGAATGACCCTTGGGGCAATGTTGGCACCCTGCCCATGATCTCCATGTCCTGGGTCTAATGGGTCACCTAATTTTAGTGCCGGCTTGGGCAGCTGCTAAAGTGTGGCCCCAGCTGCTGGGTAGACAGTTGGGTGATACTGGCAATGTTGACAGCATCTCTGCCAGGAGGTGAGGTCAGAGCTCAGCTTGGGACCTGGCTGGCTAAATCATAGAGGCCCAGGGGGGAGTCTCAAGTGTCCGCCACACAGAACATCACAACACACATTTGGAAAGGAGCGGGCTAGCCCAGGTCCCTGGGCTCTGCTGAAGGCCACGCTGCTGGAGCAGGGGAGAGAAAGAGCTGCAGGCTGGAGGCTCTGGAATGCCAGCATGCCAACAGGGGTTTCCAGTTTATGGCTTGAGATTGTCTCTCAGCCTAGACCCATCCATCAATTGGGACTTGGTGGAGACATGGAAATTTCCCCAAAGGTCTTGGTCCAGAGCCTCTTCTGATAGCACACAGCTGTGGGCACCATGGCCATAACCAGAACAGGTACAAACCTGGGGTCTCCAGTGGTGTGAACTCGAGGACATCTCCGTTGAGAAGAGAATTCAAGACTTGGCAAGCAGGGTTCATGGTGAAGAAAGGAAGGTCTCCTGCAGCCAGCCCCTATTTACCATGCCCTCACTGCGACCCCCAAACCCATCTGAGTGTGGCATTCAGGACCTCTCTTTGTTTAGCTTTAGCCTACCTCTTTGCTCATGCACTCCCCACTCGACTATATGTTCTGCTCCCTTAGGCTTGAATGTTGTTCTTCTACCTTCTTTGCCCTCTTGTTATTTGTGGACTATCTGCTACATACTGGGTGTGATTCTCCCAGTAAACTGCTGTTCATCCCGCAAAACCTTATTTGACATGCCTTCGGCAGCATGATCTCCAAGGTATTCTCCACGAGGATGCTGTCTTTATGTCTCACATTTTCCAAGGATCGTGTCTCCTTTCTCACTGGGCCTTTGTAACCTTCCTCTGTTCCTGGCTCAAGGCATAATTCTCTGCACAGAGACATTGGGTGTCACATGCAGAAGAGGGTCATTAGTGAATGCCGGCCCAGCAAATGGGAGAGCCCAGCCCCTCACGTTGTAAGGACATAGGAAAATGATGACAAACAATGCCAACTTACACCGACCAAGGATGCTTCCTGTGCTAGGCACTGTGCCAAGTGCCTTCCATGTATTAACTTACGGACTCCCCCCACCAACCCTGGTCCCAGAAGCAGGTTGCAGCTCTCCTCTCTTACAGATGGGGAAACAGAGGCATAGGAATGGTAAGTCCCATGCAGCCAGACTCTATAGATTCTTTCTTATTGTGTGTAGCATCTGTCTGGGGAAGGGCGTGCAGGCCTGATTCTAGGGAGCCCTGGGCACTATAAGTGTTGGCAGAGGACGGATGACTTTCCTGGACAAAAGCACCTTCTTGCCTCTCCTCCAGTGTGATTCACATGTGTACGAAGCAATGCCACTTGCTGGCTCCTTGCTGGGCTCTGTAGATACAGAGGATCCTGCTCAGATGGAATATGGTTCGGGTAAGCCTGGCCCAGGTCCCACTTGGTGCCTCCCTCTGCTTACATTTATTTTGGACCCTGAGGTGGCATGAGGCCATTTCTGGGCCTTTGCCCACCTTCTTTCTGCCAGAGCTTGACTGTCTGATGTCTGGACAGGTGGAGCAGGAAGCCCATCCTGCGACTTAGTGACTTGAGATCAGGGAGGACAGACGTGGATATTAGCGTAGCTTGCAGCTGGGCTTGGTAATACACATGTTTACCACATCAGCAGCAGGAGTGGGATGAAGAGGCGCAAACACACAGCGGGGACCTTCTGGGCTGTCGCATCCTCCTGCTCGGGTCAGAGAAGAGACGAACTAGATTCATACCTATAGCAAAGTTACAGTTGTGAAGTGACAGTGAGGATAATTTCATGGTTGGGGGTCACCACAGCGTGAGGAACTGTACTAAAGGGTCTCAGCAGCAGGAAGGTTGAGAAGCACCGCCTTAGATGAAAGGCTGGAATGGTCCTGGCGGGATGCTGCTTGGACCACTGCAGTAAAATGCTTCAGATGGGTTCTTAAGGCAGTGGGGATCTGGCCACTCAGAGATCTGCAAGCCAAGTGTAAAACCAGCGTGAGCAGTCAATCATCTTCTTCCTTTAGGCTCAGAGGGCCGGGGTCCGTGTTTCTCCCCTGGCTTGCACTCATGACATCCCTTGGCATGTGGACCTACCATACCAGTTTATCTTCATTTTCACCTGAAATCATCTGTCTGTCTGTGTCCAAATGTCCCTTTGCTCGTAAGGGCACCAGTTGTCTGGGTTGAAGGGTCCGCCCTACTCCCATATGACCTCCTTTCAATGAGCTGTATCCCCGAGCATTAGGACTTCGGCATGCGGCATGCGGCTTGAGGGACACACTTTATCATGTCATCAGGCTGGCTGTTGACAATGCCTGGGAGGGGCTTTGTGGAATCGCTGGGCTGTGTCACCACTGCCCTTTCTCTGAGAGAGAGAGAGAGAGAGAGAGAGAGAGAGAGAGAGAGAGAAGAGAGACTGGAGCTCCAGGAGGCCAGTCCCTGGGTTTCTTCCTTTCTCCCTTTCCTCTTAGAGATGCAAATGGCATCTGGGGAGGAATCCTTTCAAAGGATGAAAGCAGTTTTTAAGAAGACATTAATCTCTTCACTCACTTCCTTCTGATGGCTGGAGATGAGTGACAAGCCTCGTAATTGAAGATGGTGGAGCCGATAAAGCCCGCAGTAGCCTGGGGAAGGATGTCTTGGGCTGTGAATCACTGTGTGCTACACAGACTGCAATGTCTCCCAAACAGCAGTGCCTGGGCTGGTGGAGCCTTTGGCTGGCACACCAGGGATGGAGCTGCACATGTGTATGTGTGGTGCATGTGTATGTACACGCGCTTGTGTGTGTGTGTGTGTGTGTGTGTGTGTGTGTGTGTGTGAAGGCTTGAGGGAGCCAGTTGTCAGCTGTCTGCAGCATCCCGATCCAGGGGAATCCTTTGTGGGAGCAACAGCTGCAGACTGTGGCTAAAATGGCAGGGGCCCCTACTGCGTACGCCGTCAGCTGGGCGGACGGTGCCTAGGACATAGTAGGTGTGATCATACAGTTGTATAGGGCATGAGACGCTCAAGACAGACGTCTTGGAACTTGGACCAGGCCATGTGAGCCCCTTCCCCCCAACATTGTTCTCTGCCCCACTATGAGGTAGCCCTCAATAGTTAAGAGTGGACCTAGGGACTCTGCAGCTGTCAACCCATGGGATCTTCTGCCAGGGTATGTGTTCTTGGGGCAGATGTGCCCTTTTTAAAATTACACCTTTTTTTATCCCTCCTAGACAAGGTCTCACTATGTAGCCCTGGCTGTCCTGGAACTCACTATGTAGTCCAAACTGGCTTCAAACTCACAGAGATCCACCTGCTTCTGGCTCCCAAGTGCTGGGATTAAAGGTGTGTGCGACTCTGCCTGGATTAAAAATTACATGTTTTTATTTAGTGTGTATGAGGATGTATATACATGTGTGTTCAGTGCATGTGTAGGGATCTGAGGACAACTTGTGCGAGTTGAATCTCTCCTTCCACCGTGTGAGTCCCAGGACTCTGGTCCTCAGGCCTGGCAGCAAACTCCTTTACCTGCAAAGTCTTCTCGCAGATCCCCAGACTTCTACAAATACTTTGGAAGTTCTCTTTGGCTGTGCTTGTGGGCTGTGAGAAGCCTCATATGACAGTAGGCAGAGAAAGCCAGGGCTTAGACTCCGTGGGCCCTACAGCCAGCTCGGAGGTTTCAGACAGGTTCTGCTTTGAGTTGAGGGTCTGAGGAGAATGGAGCCCTCTTTGCTCCACTCTTCCTTTCTAGTGTTGAATCCAAACCATCCAGAGAAGTGCTGCTCTCAAATGGGAAATATCTTATAGGCAGCCTGTTGAGGGTCTGGGAGGGAGTAGAGGGCTGCACTGTGTACGTGTGTGTGTATGTGTGTATATGTGTGTGTACGTATGTGTACATGTGCGTACATGTGTGTGTATATGTGTGTACGTGTGTGTATGTGTGCATGTACATGTGTGTATGTGTGTGTATATGTGTGTACATGTGTGTGTATATGTGTGTACGTGTGTGTATGTGTGCATGTACATGTGTGTATGTGTGTGTATATGTGTGTACGTATGTGTGTATATGTGTGTGTACGTATGTGTATTGTGTGTATGTGTGTGTGCGTGTGTACGTGTGTGTGCATGTGTACGTGTATGTGTGTGTGCAGGTAGATAAAAGGCGATGCTTTTCCAAATTCAACCATTTGGTTCTCTCATCTATCCTTTCATTCCAAAATTCAATGCTTTTCTTGGTGCTCTAAGGTGGGGAGAAAACTAACCTTGCTCTGTCTTCATGGAGCACACACCTGTGGGCACAGAGGTGGCCCTGACAATCATGTCAACAAACTTGGTGCTACTGAGTGTGGCTGGTGCAAGATGTGGTCTTGCAGCTGCCTGGCCTGGGCAGGGAAGTTGTGCTTTCTGCTTAGCGGGAGACCCCTGTGTTGGCCTGTACGTAGCAGCGGACAGTTGGAGTGCTCCAGATCCCCTGGCATATGTCCCTTAGGCTATCTCCCAAGTCCCTGTGGCCCCAGGGCTCTAGGAAACATGTGGTTGTGGGTAGGGAGCTGATGAGAATAGGGGGACAAGCGTCTGCAGTGTTGGATGGTGGCTCTACGTCACCAGGTTAGAGACCCATTTCTGCACGCGGAAAGGGCAGCTTAAGTTTGCTGAGATGCTTGTTCCTCTTCTGTATTCCACAGGCACCGTTGGCCTCTGTGGGCTTGTTTCCTGGGAGCACCTTCAGGGCAGCCACGGTCTCCTCTGGAGGTCATCATACAGGGACTGGTGGTACTGACGGGGCATAGGGACTCTTCCAGCACAGAGGTCTGGAATAGGGGGACCTGGCTCAAGTGGCCTTCTCTGAAGTGCCATGTTAAATCATTTGCAGCCTGAGATATGACAAGCCAGCAACACTGATTCCATCTTTAACATTTTGTTGTTTTTTAAACATGATTTTTTGCTGCAACTCAGACTTTAAAAAGTCTTGCGTGGAAGTAGTGTCTCTGTGATGATGGGGTCTTTGGCTGGCTGCCCTGCATTTTCAGGCCTCACTCCACTTTCCAGGACAAACCCAGAGGGTTCTCCATGTCTGGGAGCTTCCTCCTGGGGAAAAAGGCACGAGAAAGTCGGCTTCCCTGGAAAAGAGTGCTGGTATTCCTGAGGACCTGCACGGCTGGCCACCTGCAAGTCTGAGCTGAGAGGATTCTTCCTACAGCTGCCAGCCGGGCCCAGAGAGAGTCTTTCCACTCTTCCCAGGGTCACAGGCCCTCCACTGAAGCTGCCTGGACTGAGGACAACCTTTCAGGCCAGGAAGAGGCCAAGAATCATGGGCTGCTGGGGTCGGGGGTAGGAAGAAAAGTCTTAGAAACCAGGGTCCCCAGCAGCCAGCTCCAGCAGCTGGGCGTGTATCCGAGTCACCAGGGAGCTATGTCGTGCTGGCTGACTGCAAGCCATGTTGGCAGGGCCTAGACTCCCGGGCCTGATGCTCGGTATGCTGTCAGCACTCGGCAAATAATAAATAATAATAATATCTCCAGCATGTTTGGGGAGCCCAAGGGGGAAAAGCAACACAGAAAACATGTGTTTCATCTCACAGCGGGTACTGGGAAGCTGATGTCTGCTCAGCATCTCTTCAAATGGATTTGGGGGAAGCCAGAGGCCCCTCAACATCTGCAGCTTTGAGTAGGAAAATCAGCAAGGTGCAGGGCCTGCGCTGGGAACAGAGTTGCAGGGGAGCTGTTGGGAGTCTCTGACCTGCCCTTTGTAACAAGACCAGGTTGTCCTCAGATGTCCCAAGACTTGGGAGATTGTCATGCCTGGATCCGTGCTGCTATGACTCCAGACTAGTTGCTAGGCCACAAGCCACTTCAACTTTCCACACTTATAAAATGATAGGACACAGCCAGTGGTCCTGCAGGCTCTGGTCACTGTCGGTCCACAGGGGAATGCCCACAATTGGTCTTGTGGATAAAGATCATGAGGAGCGAGACAGTAAGAAGCCGACAGTGTCCTAGGTCTAGAGCTGGGTTTACAGAACCTGGGGCTGCCGCTGACGGTGCAGTGCTGAAGACACCCACTGCAGTGAGCTAATCCTCATGGGACTGTGGAACCTCCAGGGAGTGAGCATTGGAGGTTTACTGCTTGGTGCCGAGCTCCCCTGGGGACTCAGGGGCATGGGTGTTTGTCCCCTTGGCACCTGAGCATGAGGGCTCACAGTTGGTTTGGGTTGCAGTTCCTGAAGAGGCAGAAAGACTGGGGGCCTGGTGGAGAGCCCAGCATAGACCCTCATGATCTCCATCTCTCAGAAGGGCAGGGAGGAGCTGGAGCTCCAGTGTGGGAAGCTGAGAGAATGCGAAACTCTTTTCCCAGAGAGGCTGGGTTCCCTTTCTCAGCTGGTGAAGTAGGACTAGAATTCCAGGCTCCCTTGACAGGGCAACTTAATGTGCTTTCGCTCTGAGGGTGAACGATTCTTGGGAGGAGGAGACATGTTTCTGGTATCTCTTCCTCTCCCCATTCCTGGATTCTCCAAGAGGACCCTTGTCATTACTTACCATGGGTTTCCTGGCTGCCTTAAGATGGCTGCACCTCCCGGGTGGGCCAGGAAGCCTAGACGCTGTCCCCTATGGCCTGGCTCACTGTGGTGCCACAGGGGATGGGCCACTTGTCAAACGCTATTGTTTAATTTTCTTCTCTTAGACTCTGCTTGTTCCGACACCCTGCAATGACACGGGTGTTAAGAGAGCACCAGGGACTATAATTATCAGGGTTGAGAGATGAAATCTCCTGGAGCTGTAGCAGCTGCAGGCAGGAGCTGTCGGCTGATCTATCCCCAGAGAGGAGCTGCTCCGGCCGGCTTAGTATCCGAGGAGCCTCGGGCTTCAGGCCCTTCATCCTTGCCTTTGCCTGGCTGCAGCCCCCTGGGTGGTGGGTTTCTACCCTCTGCTGTTGCTTGTATGGGGTGTGGCCCCCATTACTTGGGGGGCCTGAGAGGAAGCGCAGGCACCTTGTGTGGTCCTGTGGACTTGTCAAGTTGGCTGTGTAGCCTCGACTGCATGAGTGCTGGAGGGCCGGTGCATGTTGCAGTGGTGGCCACAGCTGGACAAGTGTGAAGTTGTGCACGTAGGCTCAGGAAGTCAGCTTCCTCATATATGTGACAGGCCAGACTCAGCAGCAAGGATTTAGTTATAAAGTTGGGGTCCAGGGCTGGAGAGATGGCTCAGCCGTGAAAGGCTAGGCTCACAACCATAAAGTTGGGGTCCACTAGCCAGATGCTGTGTTGCTTAGAAAACACTCACAGAGACCACCTCCAGGTACATGATTGATTTGCTTAGAGTCTAAATTATGTGAATTCAGGGTGTTCTGGGGTTGGACCTGGAGCTATGAGGAACTGGTATCTGTTGGGGTGGGGGATGCTCTGGGGTCTAAGGCAGGTATGAAAAACAAGTAGCCAGTGACTGGACTCAACTCTATAAAGTTTGGCCTCAGCTCCTACTATACAATCCAGAATGAAGGGAATTGGTGTTAGGGGCTGTATCCTGGTCACTTCAGGCCATGTCCTGTGGTTGGGTCTCCTTTTTTTTTTTTTTTTTTTTTTTTTTGTGAGTCTGGGTTTCTTTCTGGACAGGACCTAAGGTCTTGCTTTCCTTGGACTTTTATGGATGGTATGAAGGAAACCCGGGCTGTGGAACACAGATGGAGGCTCTAAGCATTTTGTGGGCACAGGATGTAGGCACATTGAGCAGGGCTCTAATATGGGTTCCATGTTCATGGAGCAACACTCCTAAGACTTGGTCCCCAGTGAAACTCTGCGACCTCAGGAATGTGACTATGTAGTATGTCTGTAGAGCTGGGGACTGGTGCTGATCTTGGAGTGTCGGGGGACACGGAAGCTCTCTTGGGGGGTCTTCTTCTGGCTCAGCTCATTTGAGCTTCCATGTTGGCCGAACACACAGTAGGTCTTTTCTCAGTCAGCATGCTCAGTGGGCTCGGCGGATGCTGCAGACAGTTGGCAGTTGGGTGACCCTTATTTTTGAGAACCAGTGTTGGGCTTCCTGAGGGTCCCTGGCCTCTGGGCTTCCTCTGGGGCCAAAGGATGGGGTCTGGGGAGGAAGGAGAAGCTGGGGCTCACGGGGAGCATCAAAGGGCTGGTGCGAGGTTTATTGGGGCCTTTACTGCCCTAGCTTTCATTATTTACACCCTGTTGGTTCTAGGAGCTCCCGTTAAACGTGTAATAAATATAAAAATATTTTACAGGCCAGTGAAAATTCCACAGCAAAAATAACTCTATAAAGAGGGATTTCGCCCTGCCCTGCCCGCTGCTGAGTTCTGTGTGGCATTGCTTTGAGCCTGCTGGCTGGCAGCAGGACAGTGAGGTAGTTGCTCCCCAGTCATGGCAGGGGGCACAGCCACCGTTTGTTTCATCAGAACCTTTGCAGTCTGTGGGTAGGGTTGCTTCTCCTGGGCTGAGCTTGCCAGCTCTCCCGCACAATGATAAGAATGCCTGGAATAGGGCCTGCATCCCCAGTTGGGTGTGGAGGGCTGGGGACCGTGGGAGGGAGGGAGAGACAGGCAAGAGCTGACCTGGCACCTCTTTGCTTGCTGGGAATTTTTAGGCGTGGTAGTGGTGTGGGGTGGGGTGGGGGGGAAGAAAGGAGAAAAAGATATTGGCAACAAAATGGTAATTCAGAGGACGGGCTCTGGGGTCAGACTGCGTGGGCATCAGTGATACTTCTAGCCCTGAACTGGGTGACTTTGGGGCTCAGATTCCTCTCTGTAAACCTCCTCTCACAGGACTGCTGGGATGCTCTATCACGTTGGATGCCCAAGCCCAGCTTGCCTTGGCTCCTTCTGGTAGAATTCTCCAGACTCCTGAGTGTGTCGCCAACTTGGCATGGGGCAGTTCTAGAATTCGCATCCCTGCTTCGTCTGACTTCCCCAATTCTGTCCATCCTGACCCCAAATGGATCCAACTGGGTCCGGGTGAGGACTGTGGACAGACTCATAGCTGACATCTTGGTTCCCTAATTGGCCTAGAGTCAGCCGGTGGGTCCTGCAGAGTGCCCGGTTTCCTGAATCCACCTCTAGGAAAGGCGTGGATTCTGGGACACAGACCCCCATGTGAGAGCAGGATGGTGTGACAACATGCTGGGACACCTAGCATCCCTCTGCCTGCATAGGCTAGACGCTGGGCTGTGGCCTTTCCTGCCAGAGGCAGGTGCATCTGTGACTCTTGTTTTAGAGGCGATTGCCCTGAAACCAGGGAGTCCTCGTGACATCCCCACTGTGATGCCCTGGGACAGGAATCAGAAGCATGGACCAGGTAGGCCCCCTATGCTCTGCATGCTTCTGTGAGGTGGAGGCTGCCTTAGGTCAAGATGTCGTCTTCCTCAGGGGTGGGGCTGCCTCTTCCCTCCTTGTATACTCTCTTCCTGGCCCGAAGAAAAGCAAACTGGAAAGCCAGTAATCAAATGGGAGCAGAAGCTTCCCGTGATCGCTAACTCTACAGAAGTGGTCAAAGAGCCTGCATTCTTGGAATTTAGTTTGAACAGGAATCTGGTCTTAATATTCTAGAATCAGTCTGGGGAAACTGGTTACAGTCCTCATCGGGGCCATCGCTACAACAGCCAGTGTTGTGTGGTGCTGGGACTCAGCAGGTCTGGGAACACAGAGGGTCTCATGATGTGGGATTGACGGACACCCCAAAGGTGGCTTTGGTGAAGGCCTGGGTGTAGGGTCCGTGGGGTATAATCTCCCTTATTTGTGGCCCTCACTTTTCTAGGGACCCTTGGGTTGAGGCCTTTGGCTCAGATTTGTAGTCCAGCCGGGCTGCTGTCCCTTTCCAAGGTGTCAGAGCACATCACACTGTTTTTGCAGTCTGTGAGGGTGGTATATGACAGACTCACCCATCTTTTTTAACCTCTTGGCCACTGTTTCTCATATCAGGGTGAGGTGAAGCTGGCAGATGCTTACTGTTTTGCTATCTCTTTTTATCAGTCAGCTGTCTGGGATGGAGAAACTGTGCTTCTATTGTTAGAGATAGCTGGTGTAGCCTCAGCGGAAGACTCAGCCTGCGGTAGCAATAACCTTTGCCCATCGCCTCCATACAGGGGCCAGCACAGCTTATTGGAGGGCCGAGGCTCAAGGTCCAGTTAGGTCTGAGCCACTGGCTTTTCCAGATGCAAGGCAGGAGCCCCATGACTTAACTGGGGCATGTAATGGGTACAGGCAGCCATCAGAAGACAATGGCTCTGCCTTATCTTGGTCTGACTGGCCAGAGAGGGAGGTGTTCTCACAACCACACTGGGTCTTGGAGGGTTAGAAAGGACCTCAGTTTTTTGGAGAGAGAAAATTCCTGTGGCTGGATTCCCTTTGCCAGTAGAGGTAGTGACCATACTTTCTTCTCAAACAATTCAGTTCCATATGGCATACCCCCAGCACAAGGGTTTTCACGCTCATCCTGGAGGATGCTGGGGTAAGGCCATGACCTTGCAGAGGTCAGACTGCAAATCAAAGTGGTGGCATGGCCTTGGTTGCAGAGAGGATGGTAGTGAGCGATGGTGACTGCCTTCCAGAGCCACAGCCACCATGTAGAGAAGGCTTTTTTTCTGTGCTGGGGGGTTGTTGTCATTGTGGCGTGTCACAGAAGTATACCTAACCTTGCTAAGAGTCCCGGCTGCTGAATACCTGCCCACCTGCTCTGTTTCTGTAGGGCCATGGGAGGGTTGCTCTGCTCAGTCCCGGCGTTGCTTGGCGTAGATGTTCTTCTTTGAAGATGCAGGTTTGTCCTCACTGGCCCTTGACAGGCAATCTCTAATCCCTCCTTTGTGTCGTCACTGGCTGGGGTGAGAGTTCAGGAGAGAAGCAAGTACCTGGGATATGTAATTAAGTTATATACTTGGCACAGAGACCCGGTTATCACGCACATATCCCATTTGCTGGCTTTTCCAGGCCATTGTCCTTTGCCTGGGCTGTGGACTAATTATAAGGTGTAGGGCTTTGTGGTAGTTTGGGGGCCCAGCTAGTCCTGCTGAATGGTGTCTGCTTCTGGGTTCTGTTCAGGCCATTTTTGGGAGGGGACATAACTTGCCTGCTGGGTGGAGCAGCCTCACTTGTAGCTCTGCTGTTCCAGGGCGGACTAGAGGTCCCTTGGAGTTTGCTTTGGAGTGAGGGCAGGGTGTGAAGTTATCATTGGAAGAATGTTTGAATTCTCAAGAGATACCATCAGGTTGGGCTGGCCTCTGCAGCAATTTTGAAAAAAGAAAGGTGGAGTGAGAACTGGACTCCTGCCTGACTCTGGTGCACACAAGGCGCGTGCTTGATGGGGGTGTGGACTCTTGCCATGGATTGCCATGTAGTTGTCAGTCCTGCTGTGACCCTGCTATGGCACACTCAGTGAGCCTCTCTGTTCGGGACTTTGGGGTCCACTCCGTCACTTCTAGCAGAGGTAGACAGAGACAGTAGAGCATGAACTCCACTTGCATCATGCATCATAGGTGGAGGGACCCAGGCCTTGACCCACCGTAATGAGCTATAGCAGTGTGGCTTGGCGCCTGGATTCACAACTGGGTATGGATGCCGTCCACATTCGTTACCTTGGGGAACCCCTGTACCATGAGTGTATGCTGGGGTCCAGAGTGTATGCTCTGGTCCCCAGAGTCAGTTAGTCATCATAAGGGTCGTAAGCATTGCACTCTATGTTACCACTGCTTACCTGCTTTAGATCGCCTGGTTCAAGTCTCTTTAAAAAGGTATCCACAAAAGCGTGAATGATTTTTTTTCTTATTTTTCTCAGAGCTGTCCCCAGTGAACAGGAAGTATCACAGTCATTTCTGTTTGTCCAGTGTGGAGGCTGGGAAATATCTGGGGATGCCAACAGAAGCTTTTCTTTTGCTGTCTCCTCTGGAGAAAAGAATTTGAGTGTAGTGTCCGTGTATTACGGTACTACGCCTGTAGTGCAGTGCCTGCACTATGAAGTGGTTCGCATTTGTGAGCCTGGAAAGGGGCCTGGAGATTGAAACACATACATACACAGACAGAGACAGACAGAGACAGACAGAGACATGGGTCATCCTTGAAACAAGAATGTCAAAAATGCCAACTTTATTGTGTTCAGGGGCAGCTTATGTTCAACCTGAATGATATTAAATGCTGGTGCCAGCTACAAGCTAGTCACAGCAGCCGTCTGGCTGATGGCAATCCCAGCTGCCATGAAGGAGGCCTCAGTGATGGCAAGAGTGGCATCCACAGTGATCGCAGTGATCCCAGTGATCTGCTGGGATGGTTCAGCGGTTGTCCTCAAACTCCAGATCCCCCTGCCTCTGCTTCCTTCAGCAAATCCTACCACTGGCTGGGGCAGCAGGCAGGCACGGGGACCTTCTCCAGCTACTGCACAGGTTCCTTGGGTCCTGCAGGAAAGCCAACTACTCGCTCTGTAGACTCTTGGGCATGCAGAGCCAGGAACCGCTCCTGCGGCTGCCTTCTGGGCCTCTCCATGAGCACTCACAGCAGTTGGGCACTCACAGCAATCAGCTGCTGCCCTTGCAAAGCTCGCCTTCAGCCACCGCTTCTCTGTCTACCACACACAGAGGGGCAGCCCAGTGAGGTCTGAGCAGCTCTGGCTTGCCTCGGCTCCAGCACTTGTTGCCTTAGTTGCCAATGTGCCTCACTCCCTGCCGCCGCCTACAGCATTCCCCTTGGCCCCACAACCTCCAGTAAACAATCATTTAGGGAATTTGGGCATTGTTCTCTTAACTACTTCCTGCTGGTTATTGGGTGAAGTATCTCTGTGGGGTTTTCACAGCGACATTTCAGGGGGTCTTGGTGCATTAAACCACATTAATCTGGAATGAATCCGCAGGTTCTCATCTTCTGTGGAAATAAAAGCAGAACCTCTTTTCCAAAGCAACACATCCTCAGACCCATATTTTAAAGTCAAGATACCTTTCTTAGCAGTTCCCAGAATCGAATGTCTCTCTCCAGTAAAAAAAAAAACAAAACAAAAATAAAAACCAAAAGACAACACAATAATGTACATAATCCAAATTCTCTGTGCACATTCCATCTTTATGTGGCCTATTATTTCTTACTCATTTTAATCTGACTGTCTATACTCTGTCTCTTTAAAAATTTACTTTTTCTTCCATTCTTTTTGAGGCCTTCAATTCACCCTCCCACCTCCTCTTTATTACTTTCCTGCTGGCCAACTTCCTGGAGGGCATCCCTCAGAGAACCTCTAATTCCTGATCTCGGCAGTGCCTCCTGCTGTGGCACCTGCACCACCCGAAACCACTATTGGGCAAGAGCCTGGGGATGAAAAACACATATAGACACACACCTATCTTCAATCCAGCTTCACCATTCCCGAGGGCAATCTCTCAGCATTCCCTGATTCCTGATCTCGCTGGGCCTCCACCTGTAGTGCCGTGCTTTAGGACAGTATGTGAGCTGGGAACTAGGCTGGAGATTTAAAACATACACACACAGACAGAGACACAGGGATACAGGTCATCCTTGAAACAAGAATGCCAAGAATGCCCAGTTTATTGTGTCCAGGGGCAGCTTATATAGGGCTCTGGCTATGCCCCAGCTCTGGCCACACCCTGGCTCTTAGGATCTTTCAGCTGCAGCCACCAGAACCCACTCCCCTGTCTCGTGCTCAGAGCAGCTGCAAACACAGGAAAACAAGGTGTTTTGCTCAGAGCAGCTGTAAGCAAGTTGTTTAGAGGAAATTCAGGGTCTGGGGGTCCACAGCCCCCAACATTTGAGTAAAATAGCTAATAGCACTGTAAGCCAGACTGTGCCAGCCTCTCTTGAGGCCTCAATGTACATTATTCTAGTCTTCAGACAACCTTTTGAGGCAAGGGATGTTAAAACCCTTTTATGTGGGTAAGACAATAGAGGGGCAGGCATATCTTAGATGGCAAGCAATGAGTATGGTTCATGACTGAAAGTGAATGAACTGCCCTCAGCTAGGAGGTCTTCTCCCGTCTCTGCAGGAAGGGGCTGACCGACAACTTCGCTGGATTTGTCTTGGTTGCCACAGCCATACAGTGACTGACTAAGGGTCAGCTTTGGGCCATGTTTGCCAGCATGAGTGTTGGTGGCCCCCAAGATGAAGCACAACAAACCCCTACCTCTACTTCTACTTTACAGCCCACCCACCCCTAGGCCCACCACAGCCAGCCCCTTCGGACATGGAGCAAGATGTTTCCACTTACAAAGGACACACGAGGTGACACTGAGGCCAGCATGTGGGGTGCCCTGGGAGTCTTCCATCTACATTATTGGATGTTGTGCCCATTTCAGAGAAGCACCCCAGACACAGGGCACCTGTGAGTATTGGGTCTTGGAGTCACAATTGCTGTGACTGAAGTGGGCAGGCTCTGTGGCTCTGGGCTATGATGGGAACCATCTGGTCATTTGCTCTGAGGTACCCAGCCTGGGGTACCTTGAAGACTGTAGAGGCTTTTTCTGGGCTAGGGCAGTTGAGACAGGGTCTTACTCTATAGCTTTGGAGGTCCTGGAATTTTCTATACAGGCCACCCACCTGGCCTTCAGCTTTCCACAAGCTTGCTCTTCCCTAGTGGCTCATTCTAAAGCTCACTAAGACTGGGAAAGGGCTCCTCCTGGGGCTCCCAAGGAACCAATGGCCATCTTGTGCAAATTAATTAAATGTCAGCTCCGTCTCTAACTCACAGGACTGTCTTGTCATACGGTAATAATAAAGAGTGACCATAGGATAATAATGATTGCAGGCAAGCATCTAATCAACACCGGCTTGTGCCAGGAGCTGTTCCCAGCATTCGAGAACTGCTTGCTCATTCTCTTTGCACAGTGGCTTGTGAAATAGCTACTCTTTGCTTTTTCTCTGCAGTGCTTGGGTCTGGACCCCAGAGCCTCACACATGCTAGAAGAACATTTTGACATTAAGCTCACCCCCAAGCTCTGCCCAGGCCCAGCTTCTCTCTGGCTATTTATTAGAGCTAGTGAGGGAAGGAGCGAGGACCCAAACACAGAATGCCACAGGACTGATCTTAACCACTAGTCAGGCCACCTCTCATGGTGGCCTTTGGAAACACTTGATCAGCATCCAGTATTCACAAGTGAGGGGGTTTGGATAAAGTCATGTGACTGGCATGAGCAGTGTTTGTGGGGGGCTCTCTGTCACACCGGCTGTCAGGGACTCTGCCTTTATCTCACTCATTTTCATGTGCCCTTGTTCTTGACTTGGAGTCTGGGGCATAAATGATCATTTGTGAGTGATAGCCTATGAGTCCCTGTTGCCCTTCAGTGACAGCCCCTAGCCCAGCACTGGGATGTGGTCATGCTTGAGCAGGTGACTGTGGAGGAAGCTTTGGTAGGCGAGGGCGGGGGAAGCAGCTAAAGCCCAGGAAAGATAGAGATTTCTCATGCCTGAGCTCCTCTGTCAGGTCTGTAGAGACTGCAGGGAAGTGGTAACTTAGTCTTTGACAGGATTCAGACTGTCAGGATTCAGGATTCAGAGAGTGGTGCTAACTGGGATGTCGCAATGATGTGGAGCTAGAGACTTCCAAGCAGCCACTGTTTCCAAAAGGAAGGCTAGGTTTTCCCTGTAGCTCACCGTAAGTACTGAGCATGGTGCTCACATGGTCTCCAGCCTGTGCTGAGCAGACACGGGCTCTGTAGGTGGTAATGTGGTCAGTGGCTGGCCTCACTCAGAGACAAAAGGCCTATCAAAGGTAAGGTTGAGACCATTTGCCTGCTGCCTTCCTGCCTAGCATGGTCTTTGCCCTCCCCCTGGCTGATGCCAGCCTCCTAGACCAGGTATCACAGGTGTCCGGATCCTCCCAGACATAGCATGCCACCCCGGGTTGCATGCTGATCTCCAGAGGGGTCCAGAGTGCTCTCAATAGGGGTTGACTATTGAAGTAGCCAAAGACAGCAAGTGGTCCCAAAAGATTTGCAGGGGATGCTGACCACACAGGGCTGGCATGCGCTCATGTGTCAAGGTCAACAGCAAGCCAGAGAAAGGGCAGATCAAAGATTGTTGTCATTGGTCCTTAAACCCAGAATGGAGAAATCCATAATTAAGTTATCCATTAAACTATTTCTTACACTTCTCTTCCATGACAATAGGTCCCATCACATGAAAACCCAAACCTCGCTTCCCTGTTATTAAAATCACAACGGGGGGCCTCTCTTCCTGGTGTCCCAGCAGCACAAGGGCTTCTCAGTAGGAAGGGAACTATAATTTATTTTAAGATTCAGGGATTTTGTATTTGCAAACAGTCAGCAATTATGAAATAAATACTATAATTATAAACTCCGGACAGATGAATGAGATGGTGACTAGAGATGAGAGCCTCGCTCCGAGCATGCTCTGTGAGACCTCCTGACTCAGAGTTCACGGAGCTGAGTAGGGCAGTGATCAAAAGCACTGGGGAAGCTCCAGCCCCTCCTGATTTGCTGAGAGTGCACAGAGACTGACCTGCCCTCCGGTGAGCAGGGACATTCACCCCAGCCCTGAAAGCCAGGCAGCTAAAGAGGAGTTGCTCGTCTCCTCCTTTTCTTTCCCTTTCCCCCCTCATCCTCTTCTCCCTGCTTCTCTCTTCCTCCTCCTGTGTCTTTGGTGTGCACGTGTATATGTGTGTGGATGTGTTCATGTGGATGTAGACATGTTTGCATGCATGTGGGGACAGAAGACAACCTTAGGTATCATTCTTCAAGAACTAGCCCCCCCCCCCCCCCCCCCCCGCTGCTTTCCGGCCCCTGGAACAGTATCTGGCTCAGAGACTTGCTCACCAAAGAGGATAGTGTTTCCTCAGGAAGACCCGGAATTGTTCAAGTCTACCCTGTCAGTACGGGAAACTCCTATAAATCCTGCCTCTCTGGGAGGAGAGGAAAGACCCATTCTCACTATGTAGAGCCCAGTACTGTGCCCTGGGGACCTGAAGAAACGATCTTGTTGCTTTTTTAGGTGCTACTTCAGTGTTGAAAATTAAAAATGTATTTTGAGACAGGGCCTCACTCTGTAACCCAGGCAGGCTTGAAACTCATAGAGGCCTCAGACTCTGCTGGGATTAAAGCCCCTCATGCTGATAATTTTAAATGTTTCATTTCTTTTGTAGAATTTTGTACATAAATAATTTATTTATAACACTTCTGCCTCTACTTCTCCTCTAACTCCTCCCTGCCCCCAACCCCTCTCAGATCCATGACCTCACGTCAGTAATTTGATTATCACTATAATAGCACATGTAACTTACTGAGTCCACTCAGCGTTGCTGGTATGTACATGTATTTAGGACTGACCACCTGGAATTGGATAACCTATCAAGAAACTTGTCCCTGGAGAAACTCTCAGCAGCCACTGAGTGCCTGCCAATAAATAGGTCTCCATCTAGGGGTAGGCCATTGGGAAATTCCCTTATGAAGGCATGTCAGCTGGTGCTGTCATGCAGGCCTTGCTTAGGCAACTGTATTGTTGCGATTTCATGGGTGCAGCTTGCCTGTCATGTCTAGAAGACACCCGGCTGTCGTACCCAGCAGCAGGCATCCTGGTCCTCTGCGTCTTTACACTTCCTCTTCCACACGTATCCCTGGGCTTGCAGCCTGAAGTCACTTGTTCTCTGCATTTTTGACCAGTTGTGATAGTCTCCATCTTGTAGAGGATAGTTAGAAAACATCTCCGGGTGTCTTTGGGTGATGCTAGCATCGGTGGGCTCATGTTAATGTCAGCTGGGGTGTCTTTCTTTGGTTAGGAATGTCTAAACGTGTCTTTATTTGTTTATGGATATTAATAGCAAAGAGATGTGTGTGCTGATCATTGAAAGCATACATTTTAGCTGTCCCGCCGTGGGGTATGCGTACACACGGCTCCCCTGCGATAATTTCTGTAACCAAGAGCATGTATGTCATTTTCAGGGTTGCCAACGGAACTTATCTGTTTCTATTGGTGTGCTAAGTCAAGGTATTGAATGTGAAGCGGTGTAAACCGCACCCAGGGCACAGAATGGAGCTGGACGGGGTGTGTGCCCCTGAACCCTCTGGTCCATGGAGACTGATGCTGTGGCTGGATGTGTTTGTATTTTCTTTCTTTTTCCTGGAGAGGAGGTGGCAGTGTGTAGACTTGAACCTGGGGCATAGTGTATGCTATTCAAGTCTCCTCTAGTGAATGAAACTGCTGGTGGACTTCTGGAGAGGAATTTCCATTTGAGGTTAAATAAAGGACAACTTTGGTCCAGGTAGACTGGGTCTTCGTGATTGGTTGACCTTTAGAGTCTCTACAGACTTTGAGCTAGCCCCTTTTGTATCCTCTCATTTGCAAGTGGTTGACCTGGTGATTGATCTTGGGTCCCATTACTATATAAGCTTCGGGGGTAGAGATTAAGGTCCTCAAACCTCCCCCTCCCCTCTTTGGTCCTTGCTCTAGGCTGGTGTGATGGCTTCCTGGGGGAAGACCCCCAACTTTGGTGTTCCCCTCTCCAGGGCAGGTGCGCTGTCTTGAGGAGGTGCTGTGCATGAGCTGAGAGAGGAAAATAGGCACACTCACATCTTAGTCGCCGGAGCCCTTTCATCGCCTCCTGCCTGCTCTGGGTTTCATCATTGTTCGAGCAGCCATTGTGGGCTTGATAAATGGATAAGAGCTATTCACAGGTTGCAAGGCCTCCCGTGACAGAAGCTGCCTGTTGAATGCACAGTGTGGGTTCGGCCCAAGGTGAGTCACCACCAGCCTGGGAAGTGTACCGGTGATGATGGATGGCCAGGGTGCTCGGATGTGCCCCTGACACTATTTGCACAAACAGGGAACTCAAACGAATGGAGTTTTTCACAAGCTTACATAAGTCGGTTGGCAATGCACGGTGGCCCAGCTGTGTGGCATGACGGGACAGAGCTTTGCGTTCCTGCTCAGGAGCAGGTGACTTTCAGAACCAGTTTGCCTGTGTCAGGACTTGAAATGCTTCCCTCTGCCTTTCTGTTGTCATAACCCCCCTTTCTCTTTGCCCTTCTCTTTGTGAGCTTTTCTTTGCAGAGGGATTCTCGTAACAGGGACAGTAGTCCTAGTGTTGCTTCCAGCGGCTGCCCAAGGGCTTTGCTTTTCTTTGGGGCTCTGACTTCCTTGAAAGATGAGGCAGGGAGGGGGCAGCAGGTGTGTAGATGGGGGCTCTGAGAGGTGGTGAGAGCGGGGAGGGTATGGTGCAAGGGAAGGGGGGGTGGCTGGAAATGCCCCCAGCACATTCCTGGCTACCTCCAGATGTCTGCTTGGCCAATGTGAGTCGGCTGTGAAATGGAGAAGGACATAGCCTCACGTTCACGCAGCGTGATGTTGTCGGTGTCTGATGCACTGTGGACATTCCCCTTACTCCTTCCATCAGCTCAGCTGTTTCAATGGGCTGAGCATCAGACATGTAGATAGAATAGAGTTAGAGAGTTGTGGCTCTTTCAGGGTCCCGGCAGGTCAGAAGGGGGCTAGTTGAGCCCTCAATGTGAGGCCCTACAGACACTCTTTTACAGTCTCATGCCTGGCCTCTGTGCCCTCGGAGGCTCTTATTTTTATTTTATATGCATGAGTGTTTATCTGTATGTATATATGTGCACCACATGCATGCAATGCCTGCGGAGGCCAGAAGAGGGCATCAGATCTGTTGGAACTGCAGTTACAGACAGCTGTGAACTATTGTGTGAGTGCTGAGAATTGAACCCAGGTCCTCTGCAAAAGCAGCGAGTGCTCTTAACTGCCCAGTCATCTGTCCGCTCTTATTGGTAAACTTTTTTTTTTTTTTAAATTATGGTAGACTTTAAGAACTCCTCATTGGGCACCCTCCTGATTTGACTGAACTATGTGCATATATCTAGAGCACTGTTGCTGATAACAGTTATGTCCAGTCACAGTTTTTATAGCATTGCTAAACTGATGTATGTGTTTTAGATTGTCATGTGTATCAGGTATTTTGCAAAAGGGCTGTGTCTGCACCATTACCAGCAGACCCTGAGGTTGCCAGCTTCATTAATTCTGTGGATTATAAATCTAGAAATAAATGCCCATCTATTAGGCATGAGAAGGTGTTTAGCAGTTGTACATTCCTTTGCACTTCCATTCTTGGGGGCAATGCTTCCGGTTGGCACCCCAGGCCTCTGAACGAATATTTGAAGAACAAGTGAACATAATATATGAAATATAAAATTCTTTGGCTATGCTCTCAGAAACAAGCATTGTCTGGGCTGGAGAGATGGCTCAGTGGAGAATGCACACTAATTGTTATTTTTTTAAAAAAGGTTTATTTTTATTTTATACATGAGTGTTTGCCTGAATGCATGTGTGTGTGCCATGCACATGAGCACCTATGGAGGTCAGAAGGTGTTGGACCTCCTGGACCTGGTGCCACAGATAGGCATGCCACTCCGTGGGTGCTGGGAGCTGAACCTGAGTCCCCTGCCAGCACAGTTAGACTCTGCAGTGCTGAGCTGTCTCTCCAGTCCCTGGTGTGAGTTTATGTCCCTGAGATTGCCTGGGAATTAGTTTCACCCCACTTCCGCCTTCTTGGTTTCTTTCCTTAATTGTTGGAGTCTCTGGGAATCCTGAGAGAAGCTGCAGTGGAGGCAACACATTTAACACGTGACATATGAAGAACTATTTCCTATCACCCTTAATTTCATAGTTTAGTTGAATATTGAATTCCAGTTTGGAAATAATTTTCCTTAAAAAAACATTTGAGGGCCTTGCCCGTTGCCTTCTGGTTTCTGATATAGTTATGAAAAATTCTTATATTATTTTGATTTTCTGCTATCATATAAAATCTATCGTTATTTCCTCTGGAACTGCCTCTAGAAACTTCCCCATGTTCTCAGCATTCTGAAAGAGATCTCTGGTATGATTAAACCTAGTTTTATTTACTAGGGGCTTGATGGATAGTCCAGTCTGGGAACTCACATCCTCTAGTCTTAGGAATTCCACTAGAATTGTTTATTATTATTTTAAAAAAAGATTTACTTTTAATTTTATTCACAAGCATGTGTCCGGTCAGATGCGGGTGTTGAGTCCTCTGCAGCTGGAGTTACAGGTGGCCAAACATGGGCGCCGGAACTAAAGTCAGGTCTGGCAGAGGGGGCGACACTCAGAATAGCTGAGCATCTCTCTTTATGCTTGAGGCAGGGTCTTGCTATATAGCTCAGGTTGGCCTCAGACTTGTAATCTTTCCTGGGCTCTGGGGCTACAGTCTTAGGTGCCAGGCACAATTACTAGAGTGATGTCTCTCCCTACTTTATTTCCGTCTCTTTAAAGTCATACGCAGTGACTCATAAAAACAGCTGATCCTTGCTCCAGTCGCCATTCTGTGTAACTCTCTTCCTTCCTCACTGAGACAGGGTCACCCATGTTGTTACTCTGGGTCAGTGGTGTGCTGGTAATTACCGTACAGGGGGAGGAATGAAGGCCATATGCACAGTTGAGAGTCTTCCTCCTCCTCCTCCTCCTCCTCCTCCTCCTCCTCCTCTTCTTCTTCTTCTTCTTCTTCTTCTTTTCTTCTTTTTCTTGGCACCATCATTGTGAGAAGAACATATCCAGTTGGACTTCTGGTTCCTGGAGGGTGTGTGAGACCCCAGCTCAGCAGCTGCTAGAGGCATGGGAGAAAGTGCCCGCTGTTGTGTGCCATGGATTTTGTCACCAAGAACTGTCAAGTCAGTCCCCAGTGCATATGATTATTTGGGTGTTGGGTCCCTATACATAGACCTGTAGCTGTTGTGTCCTCTTTGCTGTGGTGTCTGGGGGATGTCTCCTGACAGTCTCCATTCCTCTGTTGCATTTATTTGGTCCTGTTTTGAATTTCTGAGAACCCCTTTTGGTTTTCCGCATGTTGTTATTACTCCGTAGTGTCCTTTTCTTGTTTCATGGAAGCAATAGCTTTTGTGTTTTTCCTTTAGTTGTGAATATTGAGCTTAGGGCTACCCCAGCTCTCTCTTCTGATATAATATCTTATTGTATTAATGATTGAACTTTCACACTTCCCTCTGTTCTCCTTTATTTGCATTGTTTCTTTCTTCCCAGGAGTTTTTCATTCTGTTGTTTTGGTCTTCTACGTTTTTACATTACATTTATCTGTCTGTATGTGTGTGGGCATGCACTTCTCTCTAGTGATGAGTGTTCACTGTGTGTCTATTCACACTCACTAGAAAGCCAGTTGGGAGGTGTGTGTGTGTGCGCGCGCGCGCATGTGCGTACGTGTGTATGTGTGAGAGTGCATATGTGTGTGTGTGTGTGTGTGCGCGTACATGTGTGTGCATGTGTGTACTCAGATCTTAAACTTTCCCTTGATTTCCCCCTTTCCCATGTGGTACTCACACCCTCAAAGCCAGACTCCCCCTATTTAACCTTCCAGAAATCATCCTGCAGCTTCCTTTCAGTGAGCAGAGGGACAGTCACTTGATAGCAGGGGGCAGAGGGCTGACCCACCAGCTGCCCCGCCCACAGGCGCTCTCTTGTAGCCGCTCTGAGGTTTGTCTAACTCTGTGAGAACATGGATGACTTTGGACATCCTGCAAGTCTTAGGACTTGGTTCACTTAGCTCCATGAAGTCATTTCTCATCCATCTTTCTTTGCATATCCCAGATGTGGTTCTTGTTGCTCCTTTATCCTTCCTAGCCTGGCGGACTCAGGGGCAATCATCTCTTACATAGCATTCTAACAGATGTTATTAATTTCTTAGTGTATGATCATATTTAAAGATTAACAGGGCTGCATCAAAATCCCAGCAAAATTCTTCACAGACCTGGAAAGAATGGTACTCAACTTCATTTGGAAAAGCAAAAAACCCAGGATAGTCAAAACAATCCTGTACAGTTAAAGAACTTCTGGAGGCATCACAATCTTTGACTTCAAACTCTACTACAGAGCTACAGTACTCAAAGCAGCCTGGTATTGACATAAGAACAGACAGAAGGACCAATGAAACCGAATAGAAGACCTAGATATGAATCCACACAACTTCGAACACCTGATTTTTGACAAAGAAGCAAAAAAAAAATATCAAATGGAAAAAAGAAAGCATATTTAACAAATGGTGCTGGCATAACTGGATATCAACATGTAGAAGAATTAAAATAGATACATATCTATCACCATGCACAAAACTCAAATCGAAGTGGATCAGAGACCTTAACATAAAGTCAGCCACACTGAACCTTATAGAAGAGAAAGTGGGAAGTACACTTGAACGCATTGGCACAGGAGACCACTTCCTAAATATAACCCCAGCAGCACAGACACTGAGAGAAACAGTTAATAAATGGGATCTCCTGAAACTGAAAAGCTTCTGTATATCAAAGAACATGGTCAACAAGACAAAATGACAGTCTACAGAATGGGAAAAGATCTTCACCAACCCCACATCAAACAGAGGTCTGATCTCCAAATATACAAAGAACTCAAGAAATTGGTCATCAAAAGAACACATAATCCAATAAAAAATGGGGTACAGACCTAAACAGAAAACTCTCAACAGAGGAATCTAAAATTAAGGAAATGTTCAACATCCTTAATTATCAGATAAATGCAAATCAAAACAACTCTGAGATTCCATCTTATACCTGTAAGAATGGCCAAGATCAAAAACCCTGATGACAACTTATGCTGGAGAGGATGTGGGGTAAAGGGAACACTCCTGCATTGCTGGTGGGAGTGCAAGCTGGTACGGCCCCTTTGTATATCAGTGTGGCGATTTCTCAGAAAATTAGGAAACAACCTTCCTCAAGACCCACCAGTGGTAACTTTTGGGTATATATCCAAAGGATGCTCAACTATTCCATAAGAACATGTGCTCAACTGTGTTCCTGACAGCATTGTTTGTCATAGCCAGAACCTGGAAACACCCCAAATACCCCTCAGCCGAAGAATGGATAAGGAAAATGTACATTTACACAATGGAGTACTACATAGCAGAAAAAAAATAATGACATCTTGAAATTTGCAGGCAAATGGATGGAGCTAGAAAACATCATTTTGAGTGAGGTAACCCAGACCCAGGAAGACAATTATCACATGTACTCACTCATAGGTGGTTTTTAAACATAAAGCAAAGAAAAACCACCCCACAAATCACAATCCCAGAGAACCTAGACAACAATGAGGACTCCAAGAGAGACTTACATAGATCTGATCTACATGGGAAGTAGAAAAAGACATGATCTGAGTAAATTGGGAACATGGGACCTTGGGGGAGGATTTAAGGGGTGAGGGGAGAGGCAGGGAGGGGAGCAGAGAAAAATGTAGAGCTCAATAAAAATCAATAAAAAAAGAAAGAAAATGAACAGGGCTGAACTTAGTGTGATAGTGCATGCTCTTAATCCCAGCACTTGGGAGGCAGAGGCAGGCGGATCCCTGTAAGTTCAAGGCTCAAGCCAGGCCCAGTGAGATGGTCTGTTTCCTGCTGCCTGTAGATTAGCATGTAGCAGCTCCTTCTCCAACATCACGTCTGCCTGCATGCACCATACTACCCACTGCATTGGTCCCTGCCATGATGATAAGGGAGGAAACCTCTGAAACTGAGCCGCCACCTCAGTTAAATGTTTTCCAGCCTAAGAGTTGCCGTGGTCATGGCCTCTTCACAGCAAGAGAGACCCTAACTGAGACACTGCTCTCCTGGAGGATCTGAGCTTTGGAACCAGCACCTGGTCAGGTGACTTACGACCTCCTGTAATTCCAGCTCCAGGCGATCTGATGCTCTCTTCTGGTCTCTGTAGGTACCCACACACATGTTCATATGTGCATACATTCAGACACACACATGCACAAAAGACAGAAATAAATTAAAAAGTTAACCCACAGCAAGGGCACCTTTCTCATAACATGCCCTCTTCATACCTACTCGTAAGTCTTTATACTTCTGGAAGGCTGTGTCTCGGTAAATTCCGTGCCCCTGGATGCTGACGCAAACACACATGTGTATCACACTTTTAGGTCCTCACGAGGTCACGGCACACTATCGCATTCTGAAACATCTCTTTTCTCCCCCATACTCAAGAGACTGGGGCAGGGCCCAAGGGTGAAGCCTGGACACCCACAGTGTGAGGTTCTGAGGCAGGCCTGGGAACGGGAGTTTGGGGGTTGTATTACAACTGCCAGAGATTGGCCCCAGGACTTGGTGCGCGTGAGGCCAGCACTGTCTTACTGGGATATCCGGCCCTTGCTTTCTGTTTGAGAAGCTCTGCCATGTTCTGTTGTGCATTTAAAATGTTTCCGTTCTTCCCCATTACTGTGAAGAGTGTGTGCTGAATATCTTGGCCTACTTGACCTTAGTTTCCTTGGGGGTGAACCTGCAAAAGGCAGGAAGGCCTAAGGTTTTGGTGGGCAGTACCAGGCTGCCCCACGGAGAGGCATTGCTCTGCTCCTAGTTTGTGAGAAGGCTCGTCTTGCCTTTTTCGTCCTTGCCACTCTTAACTGTTGCCACCCAGTTGCTGCTATTTTCGCTTGCTTGGGTTTTTTTTTTTTTTTTGACTGGGCTCTTGTGTACATTTATGGCCATGTGACTCCTCTGTGTATCATTTGCTTTGTGAATTTTTACTCACTTTTGATTTTTGTTTGCTTTGCTTTGTTTGAGACAGTCTCATGTCGTCCAGGCTGGCCCCAAACTCCTTATGTAACTGAAGCTGGCCCTGTGCTCCCTCCTGCTGCCAAATCTTGAGTGCTAGGGTTATGGGCACGTGGTTCCGTATTCAGTTTTCTCTCACTTTTAGAGAGAAGCCCTCACACTCTGGTTCACCCCTGGCTTTGGTGTCTGTACGCCATAAGCGCCTGAGTCCCCAAAGCTGGGCAGGCTGTTGGGGCAGTGAGTAGGGGAATGGGCCTGCCCCAGTGTCCTATATTCCCTGTACAAAGTCTTCCTTCTCCCCCAGCAGGACAAGCCTGTTCCAGTGGACGGGCCCTCACAACCAGAGTGCCTCTCTGGGTGGCTCTGCACACGGCCATCAGCTCCGGCGTCCTGGTTGATGGCTCTGGCATCTGCTGGGGTTTACATTCCACGAAGGCAGTTGCCTTTTTCTGCAACCCTTTTAGAATTGTGAAATATAACATGTATAGAAAACGCTCAGTTTAACAAATTACTAGAGAGCAAACACTGTAACCACCGTGCTGGGAAACGGTTGACTTCAGAATGCTGTGGCAAGTGAGCTGGCACTCTGCCGCTCGACTATTGGGCCGTGTTTCCCTCCAGCTCACCCCAGGTCTCTAGGCTGGGAAGGTGTCCCTCAGTGGTGCAGACAGCACTCAGGAATGCCTTCCGGGTTGAGGAAACTTGTGTGGGAGCCTTGAGTGGGCGGTTGTGTTTTGCCTGTCAGCTCTACTTCCCTGACTGGGTGTCCACAGTCCCAAGGATCATCAGACCTAAGGAATTTGGGTCAAGTGAGCCAAAGCCCAGAAATCCAATGTGAAGCTCCGGGCTAGGCCTGGAGCTTCAGGAGCAGTTAGTTCAGTGTTTGGGGCTGATCACAAGGGCCTTTACTCCATAGCTGAGCTTGGTTCTCCTGCTCTGGTCTGACTATGGACCAGTTGTGTGGGTATGGCTTCCTTTTCCCTGCATGTCTTTAAGGAGGACCGTTCTCTCCCAGACTGGCCAAGGACATATGATACCAAGGGAGACGGAGGTGTGTGCCCTTTGCTCTGAGATGGGTACACTTGTCTCTGTGGCTCACTTCCCTTTGCTCACCAGCCTAGACACCAACTGGAATGTCCAGTCCACCAGATGGCAGTTTCTACTAGGTGGGCAGCAGGCCTTGGTCCTCATTTGCCTGCTCCCATTCCCTGCCCTCCCAACTGCCCTTTCTGTGGTCAGCTTTCTTGGACCTTCCTTTGGTCTGCCAGACAAGGACTAGGACAGACTGAATGGCTTGTGAACTGGTCGCAGGCCACAGCAGATTGTTCTGTCTGGTACTGGGCAGGACAAGAAGGGAGTTGCAAGACATCAGGTGGGGTCAAACCGAGCTAGGCAGGTGTGGGAGGTGGGTGGCCAGGGAGGCTTTCTACAAAAACATGCTCAGCAGATGGTGGGTCAATCTGAGATACCAGGAAGAATGACAGAGCAGGGCATGCCCAGAGGTTTGACAAGGGGAGGGGCACGGAGGAGCATCCTGTGTGGGGAGCCATAGGAGCCTCTAACTTAAGTTAGAGGACTTTACCTATATAGGGTGGTGGTCATGAGTAGAGCACATCAAGGTTTCCATGGGTTCTATGTAGAAGAAAAGGAACAGAAAATCCTGGCAGTCATCTTGGTGGGAGCCGTGGCCGTGGAATGAAGAGGGCTGGGGGCAGGACTGGCAGAACTTCCTGGACAGATGCGAAGGGACCAGTGAAGGAGAGCACAGGTACTGGTTTGTTGCAAAGGGAAGGAGCTGCTTGTTCATCCCAGCCGCCCAGCTAGCTTAGCCCCGAAATAACCACACAGAAATTGTATCAGTTAAATCATTGCTTGGCCCATTAGCTCTAGCTTCTTATTGGCTAACTCCTACATCTTATTTTAATCCATTTCTATTAATCTGTGTTTCACCATGAGGTTATGGCCTACCAGCAAAGTTTCAGCACACCTATCTTTGGTGGCAGCTCCATGGCGTCCTTCTGACTCCTCCCTTCTTCCTCCCAGCATACAGCCTAGCTTTCCCCACCTAGCTCTGTTCTTCCCTGCCATAGGTGCAAAGCAGTTCTTTATTAACCAATGAAAGCAACACATAGACAGAAAGACTTCCTATACCATTGGTTGACCATGTTGGAACTGAGGGAGACTGAAAAAGAATCAGATCTAATGGGAGATTGGCGAACTTTGTTTTAAAGAGCAGGCAGGAAGCTCTGAGGGCCACATAGCAGAAGATATGAGGTCGACCAGTAGGCAGGTCTGGACTGAGGTGTAAGTAGGACCCTATGTGCCTTTCTTTAACCCTTTTCCTCGAAGTTGTTTTTTCCCTGTTACCTTGGACCTGCCTAGCCTAGGCAGAGGGTGGTGCTGACTGATACATACACCTGTGTGTGTGCGCGTGTGTATGTGTACACGTGTGTGCACATGTATATGCATGTGTCTGTGTAGTATGGGATTTTCCTTATTTTTTTGGCCCAAAGTTAGGCTATAGCAGTTTGGAAATAGAGAAGAGATATGCTGTCATCATGGGAAGATGAGACCTTCTCCAGAAAAGTGAATTTATTGTGTCAAGCAAGGTTCATTTGATGAAAACCAGCTGATCCTGGTCATGGCTGATGCGATAAGAGCTGACCCAGGCTCCAACTCTGTGTTTTGATTTCTCTTTGGTATTAAGTTCTGAACCCCATCTATGGGGTGCTTAATTGAAGCAGTGCTCCGTGGGGGAGCCCTATTCAGTCCATGATGTGTCCAGTTTAAACGGTTCAGTGTGATTAGTGTTCTAGGGCCTCCCAGTGGGCAAGCCAGCTTAAGGGCCTTCCTGCCGCCAGTCTGTGCACCGTCTGTGACAAGACTGAGGCTCAATGCACAGCCAGGCTAAGGCACGTGATGCCCTGCCATGGGAGTCTGGTGAATATTTTAGATGTATTTTGTCCCCCCATCCCTAGGAGTGGGTGACTGGGAGCGTCCACTCTGACCACTGCAGAAGGCTTTGGACAGCAGGCTTGTTCTGAGGTACCAGTGGTGACTTTTGGGTTGGTCAGGAGCAGAGTGGTGCCAAGTGACAGAGCCTCACCTCAGGGCTGAGTTTGCTTAGGATGTCCCGTCTCCTCTCTGCACCTGTCATCAGCCCTGTAGAGTCAGCCTCCATGCTTGCTCCCACAGGAACCCATTTCTCTGCATGTGTACCATGGTCATTACTTAGTTTATCATGTGTGGCTCAGTCCCATGTTTATCATGTGTAGCTCAGTACCATGTTGCCTTCTTGGCACTCAGGGAAGCCAGCCTGGTCCTGAAACTCATCTTTGACTTCTATGTAGGTTCTGTTTTCTGTTTTTTTCAAACCTATAATGTTGTGGGCTTTGAATAAGAATGGTCCCCATAGGCTCATATATTTGAAGGCTTGGTCTGCAGTTGGTGGAACTGTTTGGGAAGGATTAGTAGGTGTCGTCTTAGTGGAGGAGATGTGTTGCTGTGGAATGTTATTTGAAGATGTGTTACAGTTGTTTATACTGTGGAACATTTGTTTAATGAAACAAAATATATCTCATTCTTTTGTGTTGCATTTGTTTAACTCTGCGAAACCATGCTACTTTGCACATATAAACACCTGATTGGTCTAATAAAGAGCTGAATGGCCAATAGCAAGGCAGGAGAAAGGACAGGCATGGCTTCCAGGCAGAGAGAATAAATAGAAGGAGAGAAAGAGAAAAGAGACCAAGGAGCAAGAAAAGGAGAAAAAGAGGACACAGTGACCAGCCACCCAGCTATACATGAAGCCACAGACTAAGAAGTAAAGAAAGGCATCAGAAATAGAGAAAGGTAAAAGCCCAGAGGCAAATGATAGATGGGATAATTTAAGAAAAGCTGGCAAGAAACAAGCCAAGCTAAGGCTGGGCATTTAAGAAAGAATAAGCCTCTGTGTGATTTATTTGGGAGCTGGTCAGTGGGCCCCCAAAGAGCCAAAGAGTAAAAAGAATAAAAACAACAGCAGTGTGTCTCTGGGTGGCCTTTGAGTTTCAAAAGTCCATGTCATTCCCAGTTTGCTTTCTCTTCTCTGCCCTATGCCTGTGAATCAGATCTAAGCTCTCAGCTACTGTTCCAGTTCCATGCTTGCCTGCCTGCCTTCTGCTGTGGTCCTCACCATGATAGTCATGGACTCTATCAGGCACTGTGAGTCCCAAAATAAATGTTTTCTTTTATAAGTGGCCCTAGTCATAGGGTCACAGAAAAGTAACTAAGTCGAATGTTCTGCTCTGATTCTCTTACCTATTTGGCCAATGTCTAAGCACACCATGCTCAGCACACAGTAGGTCTCCATAAGTACACAGTAGGTCTTCATACAGACCTCAGGTAAGCAAATGTAAATAATGTTGAAGAAGCCCTTTTTTTCCTGTTATCTTTTCTCATTTTCCTGTTCTGTTGCTGATTGTCAGTTGTGTTTACGTGGCAAGATATTGTGTCTTCAGTGGTTGGGGGTGACCCCACCTGTCACGTTCTGTGCCAGGAAATCATGTCCAGCAGCACTGGGTAAAGGATTTTCCTATACTGAGAAAACAAAGTGAAACTCTCTTGGAATTTTCTTTTCTTTTCTTTTCCTTTCTTTCTTTCTTTCTCTCTTTCTTTTTTAAAAATATTTAGCTTCCTGAGTTCACACATCTCACTCGTCCACCACGGGCTTCATGGAGCAGATGACTTTTTGCATCTTGTAGGAGCCTTGTAGGACAGGAACAATGGCTCCTGCAGAGAAAAGGTAAAAGGGTTCCCACATCTGGCAGAAAGTCTTGGGCTACAGTGGGGTGAGATCGAGATCCAGCTTTGTCTGGTTGAGAAATCAGATTGGCAGCTCTGCAGGTCAGTTGTCTCAAAGTCCTCCCAGCTGAGCCTGCCTGGTCCCCAGTCTCATTTCTATTACTTCTTCCCTTCAAGGCTTTACTAAATTCTCGCCCTGCCTGGGACGCTGCCTCTCAGGAGACGTGCCTTGCAAGCCTGAGCTTGCTCCTTTTCATCAAAATCATGATTGCAGGCATTTTGCATCTTTTTAAATGGTCCTTAACTGTGTATCTTTTGCAGTGTGACTTCATGCTCCATTTATTCACACACCATTCTTGAACGGTTTATTTATCTAATACGTATATTTTCACACAATAGGGTCTATGGAAATGTGAAGAATATGAGGTTTAGTCTCTGCTTCAAGAAGCTCGTGATCTACCCAATGGATCAGACATGGGGAAGTGACTCCTCATGATACATGACAGGTGGAAGAGGGAGTAGGCAGCTCTTCCTGTAGGAACAGTCAAGGAGGGCTCTCTGGAGGAGGTGGCCTTGGGTGTGTTGGTATATGATAAAGTGGGGACAGTCTTTGTAGCTTTAGGAAGACAGGAAACTGAGGGCTTGTAGGAAGGCCATCAGGAGGTTCCGAGGATGCTCAGGGGTCAAAGAGGAGACTGCAACAGGAGAGTGGGCCGGATCCTGGAAGCAGAACTCTCTCTGGGCTTGGGAATTAACAGCAAGAAGCAATGAGGTGAGCCACTGTTTTTGACGTTAAATACCACCAGGCATCAAAAGTAAACTTGCTTAGGATGGGAAGAGGTGACTGTGTCGGGGACAGCATTGCTGTGGGCCATGCAGCACCTGGTGGCCCTTGGCTCCTTAGCAGTTGCGGGTGGAACTGGATTGTGCCAGCTGTTCAGTACTCGGTGATCTCCAAAGGGCTATCAGAAAGCTGCGGCCTGAGAGGAAGGGAATTTGCCACTCGGCCCCCCCAGAGCTCACACTAGACGGGACTCCAACTCTCGCCTCATCGGGAATTTTTTTAAATACAGAATCACACTACTATTGGAAATGATCAACACTTAATTTTACCTATTGCACCTATGAGGCAATCAGATGCAGGGGGCGGAGCCCTGAGGAGCCCTTCTGAGTGGGAGTGAGTCAGGGGTGTCTGGTTGCAGTGGGAGATCAAAGCTTTTGCGCCCAGTCAGTGTGGATTAAAGGCCTTGTATGATCCAAGTGTTACAGCCGTGGCCTGGAACATTTACTAATATTTTCAAATCTCACCAATGTGAAATCACCTGCTCGTGCTGGCTCTCTTAAAGGCTGTTTCTTCATTCCCGGATTTACTGACCTAACTCCGTAGCACCTCTCCATGTGCAGAAGAGAGGTTACCGAGAGGGTTAGAGTCTGCTTCCTAGACCAGGGGTTCTCACCTTCCTAATGCTGTGTGACCCCTGAACACAGTTCCTCGTGTTGTGGTGACCCCCAACCATAAAATTATTCCTTTGCTACCTCAATAACAGTAATTATGCTACTGTTAAGAATTGTAATGTAAATATCTGGTGTTCAGGCTATCTGATATGTGACCCCTACGGGGTTGTGAGCCACAGGCTGAGAGCCACTGTTCTAGACCCATAGAGGGGAAGATACTGCAGTTCCTGGTGGTACAAAATGGATGTTAAGGTGCAGGTTGATTGTGTTCATTATTGTCCAATTAGTAGATAACACATTAGAGGGTACAATTTATGAGGAAAGTCATGGGCCCGTGCAGCATCCTTAGGCTGCAGGTTTGGGTCTGTGGACGCAGAAGAGGAAGAGCTAGGACTGGGAAATGTCGTGAGGCGGGAGGGTGGGGAGAAGCCAGTGTGTATTGTCCTGAGTGGTGGATCTCATCAATGTTACCATGAAATCCTGTACTGGTTAAGCGTGCAGGATCAGCACCCATCCCAGAGACTCGGTCTGCCTCTCGTAGGTAGTCTTCAGGCGAATCGGGTTCCCTGGAGAAGCCAGGTTAGTTTTACATTTCCCAAAGCTGCCAGGCAGACTATAGATTCTGCCATTTCAGGCTGCAGTAGGCCCAGACACTTGAGCTCTATACGTCCTTGGTGTCAAAGACGAGAGGCTTGGCAATCAGAGTCAGGCATGTGGAGCTCAGGCAGTAGGCCATGGGTATGATGTGGGCTGTGGACGTGGGTAGGCTTAGAGAGACCAAGGGTGCTCTGTGAACCATAAAACACTGAACAGGGGGAGGGGTGAGACCGATCCATGCTAGATAGGCCTTGGCAGTTGGCTTTAGGCTGGGCTGGGTATCTGCTTTCATATTACCTGTGACTCTCATTGTAGACCTTGACCAAAGGGCTCCAGCATCTGCTGGTCCATAGCAGAGTAAGAACTCATGTGAGATCCGGAGGGGCTGGAGAAATACCTTTTGACTCTCAACTTACAGATGAACAAACTTAGCCAGAGAGGACAGGGGCTCATGGGAAGTGCACGAGATGGATTGGGAGGCCAGAGATGAACCTCTCCACTTCTATCCTCCCAGCCGGATGACCTAGTCCCTGTGTGCCCTCTGTGCCTAGTTCTGCTTCTCCGTAAGACAGGGAGAACCCAGCTATACCTTATCGCTGTTTTAGGATTCGACATAAATGTTCCCAGAGCCTGGACCAGCAGGGCTGTGTGTTACTGATGCTCAGGGTCCCCATTGGGTAAGCACACTGTAGCAGCTCCTGGATCCTCACCTCTGGTCTGTGCCACACTGCAATGCCCTGCAGCCTGGTCAGGCCCCTGCTTCAGCTGTGACCACTGGGCTTGGGATATGGGGCAGTGAGCAGACTCTGTTTGCTAACTTTGTATATTGCTTAATAAGGAAAACATGGCCTGCCCTGGCAAACAGTGGATCTGGCCATATATGGGGAAAAGGAGTAACTTGGATACAGTCAAGGATGCGATTCTGAGCTCTTACTTAAAACAAAATCAAAGGCAATATAGAGTGTCCACTTTTCTTTGTCCTGTTTGATTCTGGGGGAATTTGCAGTTATAAATAGGCAACATCTTATAGCGTGCACTTTAGGCATAGCTGAGAGCTGTTTGGGAAGCAAATCCCCTTCGCACTCCAGAGAACTTGGCAGAAAGGAAGAGCCAGTGGATGGAGAGAAAGCGGCTGTTTTGAAGCCTAGCAGAGTGGGATGAGGCCTTTCTTTCCTGGCAGGCCCATCCAGGACTGAGTTCTGGGTCCAGTGTTCTGGGACAGGCTAGGTCTGGTAGTGTCTAAACAGTTGGACGTGTGAGAGACAGCTGAGCATACCCTCCTTCTGTGCCCAACTGCTGTGTGACATCATTACCTACTCCTTGGTTCACTGACTCATGCACATACCGAGCACTTACTGTATACAATGCAGACTCCTGATTCCCGATCCCTTTTCCTCTTGCTTGGGTTGGCCCCAAGGCTCCTAGCTTTTGACTGGTGCCCTGGTCTCTGTCCTTGGTGCTTTCCTTTCTCCTGCCTTTAATTTTTATAGCTTTATAGTCGAAAGCAGCTAGTCTGTTGAGACCTAGTATCGGCTCTACCATGTGTGAGACTATATGACTCCAGGCAAGTGACCTAACCTCTTTGTAATTCAGTTTTCTCTCTCATAAAACAGGATGATAACAGCTTATTTCGGGGTATGTGGGGTGACTGTTAATTTACCCCTGGATCATCCCCAGCAGTTTACCAGACCTGGAAAGTGTTATCGTTGCCACTATGTTCTCTCATTGGACAGGTGCACATGGCTCTCAGCTTGGAGGCACGGCATTGAAGAGACATGGTCTAGGTGGTTAAGATGTACATAACAGCCAGGTGGTGGTAGCACACGTTTTTAATCCCAGCACTCGGGAGGCAGAGGCAGACGGATCTCTGTGAGTTCGAGGCAGCCTGGTCTACAAGAGTTCCAGGACAGGCTCCAAAGCTACAGAGAAACCCTGTCTCAAAAAAAAAAAAAGATGTATATAACAATGTGTGGATAACACATCAGTTCATATCCTGCTCCTTGTGTATATGTCCTGGGCCTGCTGCCCTCCAAGGACAGTTTCTTGAGGCCATGTCAAGTAAAAACATAGGTGATACAAGATAGGAAAGATGGGGGTCCCCACACGACTTCCATGTGGTTCTTTCTCCTCTATTATTATTATTATTATTATTATTTGTATGTGTATAGATGAAAAGATTAAAGGATAACTTGGAGGAGCTGGTTCTCTTTTTTACCATGTGGGACCTGGGGATCAAACTCAGGTTGTTAGGCCTGATGACAGGCACTTTTTACTTTGAGCCACCCCACATCCCCCACATGGTTGTTGGTGGCTGACATGGCCTCTGTCTAGGAAGCCCCATTGGACTCCCTGCCATGCCGATTTCCCCCTCATGTTCTCTCACCACAGTGAGTCTAGGACTCTGCAAACCCCAGAGGTAACTGGCTGTCCCTAGGGGCCACTGTGTGATGGAAGTCTGTGGCCTGGTTCTCCTCTGCAGGCTTAGAAAATCTTCTTCTTAAGAGATTGTAGCAACAGAGAAACCCTAAAAGACTTCAACAGAGGTCTGGGGACCCCTGGAAACCCAGTCTTATCTCCTAAATCCTTTCTAGGTTCTTCCACAGTCTGAGTTCCTTCTTGCCTTCTTCCTGACCTGTGTGGGCCTGGAGGAGTCCTTGGCTCATCAGTAATAGATTCCAAGGAAAAGTTTAGAAGCAGGGGATTCAGAGACCTCAGGTTTGGCCAAGCCACAGGGTGGGATCCTCACCAATGAACAAACCAAGGCTGGCATAGAAACAAGCCACTCACCTTCATCTGCATGCTGAGATCTCCATGCTGAGTCCTCAGTGCAGGCCAGTGAACCTGGCGTGGATGGATAGTCTCCTGGACTAAGATGGAAAGAAAGTACAGCACACCCCTTGGCTCTTCACCCCTGGGGCACATGGGTAATCAGGGTGTGGTTTGTAAGCTCTACTTTCTTCCATTCTAGAGCCAGAGACCATCCTTTTCAGGCACGTGCAGGGTGTTCTCTGGATTGGTCTTCAGGATCCAGTAGATATCACTATCACCAGTCCAGTGAGCAAAATAGAATATTTTCATTTCTTATGTGAGGGTTGTGCTCAAACATGCTTTCGCCTCCATGATTCCATCTTGCTTCTGCTATTGTGGCATTTGTCGATAGGGCCATGAGTTCCAGCTCTCTGCCCTCTCTTTGACAGCAATGCTCAAGAGCATGGGTTTGGGAATTGCAGAGTGTGTATTTGAATCTCAGCTTGCCAGTTGTGTGGCTTTGGGTGGGTCACTGTTTCCTTAAAGCCAGTTTCCTCATCCATTTAATAATGACTGACATGCTGTGCGGGGAAATATTGTGTGCCTTGGTGCTCAGTAATGGGTGCCTGGGATGATGACTGGGATGCTGGTCCCTGGGTCCCATTCTATTGGTGCCTGGGATGATGACTGAGATACTTGTCCCTGGGCCCCATTTTCCTTCCCTTTATGCCTTCTGCTGGGTGGCCTCTTCTGTGTTCCAAGCAGATGGTGAGAGATAGCACTCTGTTTTGGGTGTTAAAATCACAATGAAGTATCAGTGCAAGGTGATGGGAACTGAGAAAGACTACAGGGACCATTGGAGGGGCCCATACAAGTGAGAGGCTGCTGTCTGAACACACACAGGCAGCTCAGACATTTCTAGTTTCAACTAATAGAACTGTTGGGGTGAGTGTGGGGGGTTCTCCTTAGACATATGATGTGGGATTCCCCTCTGTATCCTGCAATTACCATTAATGAATAAAGAAATAGCTTTGGACCTATAGCAGGACAGAACTTAGCTAGGTGGGGAAAACTAAACTGAATGCTGAGAGAAAGGAGGCAGAGTCAGAGAGAAACCATGGTGCTGCCTCCGGAGACATGTGCTGGAACTTTGCTGGTAGGCCATGACCTTGTGGTGATAAACAGATTAAAAGAGATAGGTTAAATTAAGATGTAAGAGTTAGCCAATAAGAAGCTAGAGCTAATGGGCCAAGCAGTGATTTAATTAATACAGTTTCTGTGTGGTTATTTTGGGAGTCTGGGCAGCCAGGAAACAAACAAGCAGAGGTGGCCGGGAATACACTAGCGGCCTCCTCTTACAACAGACACACAAGAACAAAAATTTTCTTTTATGGTTCTTAGTTATTAAACAAAAACAAAACTAAAAATCTCCTGTGCTTTGGACCTACTGTGTGTGTCCCAGCTACCGTAACATCTCTGAGGCTATACTGCTTTCTGAAGAGACAAAGGCACAGCTTCTTACAGAGTTTTGCTTGGTTTGGGGAAGTGTTATGAGATGCTGTTTAAAATAAAAATAACTTGAGTTGCTCAGACAATACATAAAAATATCAAGGAAGTAAAAATGTTAAGCCAAGGTGGAAACTTGACTTAGTGATGCTGCCCTTCTAATGCCTGTTCTATGTATGAATGCTCACCTTTAGGGGTTTGTAGCCTGCTGTTTATGGTTTGCTTCCTCCACAAGCACCATATGTGATGAATCCCCGTATCCATTAAGATCACAGTTTTTTGAGGTATTTTATACTATGAGTATCTTTTGCTACTGGCAGAAGTAAAAGCCCTCCACCAAATGCTTAGCTATGGGCATGTCGTGAGAGCCAGTGAGTATCCCCATCATCTCAGTCTCAGACATCCGATAGTGCGTGACAACGTTATGATGCTCTGTGATGCTAGGGTGGCTCTGGGCAGCCTTTTCTTCATGTGGACTTAGGTTTCTGACTGTGACTTTTCTTTACTGTGAGCAAACTTCAGCAAACATCTTTCTAGATACCTCTCTTTGCTAGGCTTTGCATATTTGTCATTTTTGAAAAGAATACCAAATTTCCCCCAACATAGGACACTGGCATTGAAGGAGAATTCCTGTCTCTCCATAATCCTTAGTGACCTGACTTTGTTCATTTTTTTCATCTTCGCCAATCTGGGATGATAGTCTTCTTACCACAAGGAAATATAAATGATGTGGGAGTGTCATATATCAATCTGCTGATTTCATTGGTTAAGCAATAAAGAAACTGCTTGGCCCTGATAGGTTAAAACATAGGTGGGAGGAGTAAACAGAACAGAATGCTGGGAGGAAGAGGAAGTGAGCTCAGACTCGACAGCTCTCCTCTCGGGGGCAGATGCCTCAGGGAGATGCCATGCTCCCCTCTCCGGGGATGGACATAGGTTAAGATCTTCCCTGGTAAGCCACCTCGTGGGCTACACAGATTATTAGAAATGGGCTAGTTCAGGTGCGAGAGTTAGCCGAGAAGAGGCTAGATATAATGGGCCAAATAGTATTTAAGTGAATACAATTTGTGTGTTGTTGTTTCGGGGCATAAGCTAGCCAGACGGCTGGGGTGCTGGGGACGCAGCCCCGCTCCTATTACAACATATAAATTCTGAGCTATGTACTGGGTGCCTAAACCTATGGATAGCACTTTTGTATAAATAAACTTTGATAAACTTTAAATTGTTTTATGATTTTAAATTAAGTGTGTATGTGCACGTGCATGCAGGTGTCCACAGAGGCCAGAAGGTGGCATCAGATTCTCCAGAGCTGGCGTTACAGACAGCTATGAGCTGCCCAACATTCATTCTGGAACTTAGACTGAGGTCCTCTTCAAGAGTAATGATTGGTCTTAACTGCTAAACCATTTCTCCAGCTCAAAATTTAATTTATAAATTAGGAATGATAAGAGATTATCAACTGTGACTGATAATAAAGTAGAAGAGTTACACCATGATAAAGATTATAGAATGTGGTCTCCCGCACTCTTAAAATAACTTTCAGTCTGTTTACCTTCTCGGTGCCGTCTCTCTGGGAAATGTGACTGCCAGTGCCGTTACTCTTGTGCTCAGATAGGACACCATGACAGCTGGTCTGACGCTAAGATAGCTACTTAAAGTGATTAGGGCTGAGTAGTGTATACTTTGTGAATGCAATGGACAAAAAAGTGGGTCATGTTCCAGATGAGAGAGTGTGGGATGGCATGGGATTTCTTCATGACACCTAGAGGGCAGGGGTGCACCATTTAAAGCATTTGGAATTGTTTGTTTCTGGAATTTTCCATTCCATTTAATATTTTCAGACTTTGGTTGGCGGTGAGTCTCTGAAACTATGGAAACTGTGGATTAGGAGGTCTGCTGAAGTAGAAGACCACAGACTATCGGGCCTGTTTACGTTTATTTGGTTGCCAGTAGTCATTTTGTATTCCTTCCTTTATGCATGGCTTATGTATGTCCTTTGCTAGGCTCTGAGCCTTGTGTTGCTCCCAGCGATTCCTTCCTCTACCTTCTGGGGGATGAGGGTGAGGAGGCTTAGAGAATATCAGCAGAGTGTTAGCTGGCCCTCAGTCCACACGGGTTAAAGTTGTGGGGCAGAGGCTGGAGCAGGCCCACGTCTGGGATGTGGCCATTTGATCTTGCTTCCCAAATCAGTTTCCAAACAGAACCCACCCATTGGCGTGTCAATGGGATTATGTGTGCAGAGCTGTCGCCACAGGTGAGTCCCTCTGCAGACAGCTGGTTAGCTAGCCTTCCTCACAGAAATGAGCAGGGCTGCACCGGGCCCCAGGTGAACTCTGACTCTGTTGCTGGGTCTAGGGAATACCATGGTTCCCTTGGATCTTAGGGTTATAGAAAACGCTGATTCAAAAGATCACAGAATCCAAGCCTGCCATGTTTCCGTGATCAAGCTGATCCCTAGAGGGACAGAAAGTCCCCCAAGTCCCCTCCTATGAGGACAGCAGTGATAACTTTCCTTGATGCTGCGGTGCACTGAGGTCCACAGCTGGTAATGAGGCTGTTGGGTAGGCACTGCAGTTGGAACAGCTCCTGGCTGTCAGCGACAGAAGGCTGGAGGTGTTGAGTAGAGCCTCAGCCTAATCTCCTGGGGCACGGATGCCATGGCTCTGAGCATGGGCCTTGCTAAACAGTGCTGGGAAGGTGTTGGGAGCACGATGTGATGGTCTCCTTGTCTGGACCTTCTTGTTCTTATGGTCTTGGTGACTGATGCCATGGGCTGTGCCAAGAACAAGATAAGTATCACTGTTGAGATTGGCACCTCCTAGTTGTACTTCGAGAGCCTCAAGAGCTGCCTGTGAGCTAGTTCCCATGGAAGAGAAGGCCCAGTCTCAGATTTACATAATCCCCTTGGCCAGTGGTACAGCGCATAGGCATGTATGTGTTGAATGTATATATAGACATACACACATGCACACACACATACAGACACATACGCACACACATGCACACACACGCACACACACACACACACACACGCACATGCACAAGAGTTGTGAATCTTTGGGGCACACAACAATGTCTGAGTCAATCACAGATCCACCTGGCTGTGGTCTGTGGAGCAGTGTCTGGCGTTAACCTTCCTTCACCATGGTCTTTTCTCCCGCATCAGCCAGAGCTCTTCTGGCCAGCTGTGTTGGCACGTCCCTTCTCTGTACAACATCATCTTGCTGGTTTTCTGGCTCTGTGAAGTCTTCTCTCCCAGCCTCACACCTAGGAGCCTCAGCTCCTACTGTCTCCTGACACTCTCTCTCAACCTTCATCTTGCTTCATATGCACCTCTGTTTACATTGCCTTGGTTCTCCATGAGCCAAAGTCTGGTTGGTCCAATGAGGTGTCAAACTCCGTTTCCTATCCTCTATGTTCCTCCCCGCGTCTGGTACACAGTGGGCCCCAAGGCAACGTGGGTTGCTGGTTGTTTTGGAATTAGCCAATACTTCATCAGAATCTGAAAGGTTTTCAGGCCTCAGTGGGCATTAGTTGCTTGCCTGTGCATGCTGGCTGCCAGCTCAAGGGGGTGAAGTGGGCCCGTCTCAGCCCTTTTAGGTGGTTTTAATCCTGGAAAAGCTGCAGTGTCCGCGGCCCAGTGGGAAAGGCCGAGGGTGGCAATTAGCAAGGTGGCTTGGAGCTGGTGTTAAACACTGGCAGTGTTCTCTTTTGCTGTGGTGTGCGAAAGGGTGCATGGGCAGTGGGTGAGAGGAGAAAGCGTGGGAGGGGCACCTTTGGGCTGAATGGCCAGGAGGCTCAACAGCTGTCTTAAACTCTGGAGGGCTTCCTGGAGGAAGGCTAAGGACTTGGGATAAAGGAGTGGGTGAGGTTCATTTTCAAGGACTCCCATTTGGGCCCTCACCTCCCTCCTTTCCAGTCCTCGAAGGATCGATTGTGCCAGAAGCCAGATGTTATTCTGCCCTTAGGTCCTAAAGAGATGGGACTTACAAAGGCTAGCTCGAATTCTGTTTTCCAGAGACATGTCCTGGGTATGCCCTGCATTTGTTGCTTGTTTGTTCATTCTGGGATGGCTCTGTTAAAAGGTCTAAACAGGCTGCAGCTGGACAGTGACGGAGCAGCTGGTGACTGTCTCTGGCACGGAGGGCAGGCTTAAGTTCATGGCTTGTCATCCAGGATAGCATGTAGACTCCGAGGCTGGCATGCGATGATGCTGTGGCTCCAAAGGGAGCTCCAAATTCTTGGTTTCTGATCTCAGAATCTTCTGCCAGCCCATGGAGCATTTGTATTTCCAGTATTTGCTGTTGGCTGCATGTAGACATGCTTCTGGTCATGCCGGGTCCCCTGTCTGAACCCTTTCTATCTCCTTTACCTATTAGGACAACTAGGCCCCAGCTGTCCAGGGGGACTCCTCAAGACTTAAGAAAAAGCATGGGTGTTGATGTCAACAAGATGTGGGCTCAAAATACCAGTTTACAATGTAGTTAGCAGTGGGTTGAGGCTGGCCGGGACTGTTGGGGAGGGCAGCATGGAGGGAGACATGGTGCTTTGTACCCAGGATATGTCTCTTGTTCCTTCACTGAGTGCAGGGTGCTAGACACCAGGCAGGACATTTTGCCTTGAAATCCACTTCCAAGGGACAATGCTGCCGTGAGAGACCTTGGGTAGTCTGGGGTCAGTGAAGGATGCTGATAGGAAGTAATCCTGGAGCTGAGACCTGGGGGACAAGGGGAGGGTGACTTGAACAGGTAGGAGGGAAGACATGGTTCTGTGCCAATGGAAGCAAAGTCACATTTACCTTCTCCCAAAGTGGACAATGAATAGAAACCTTCCACAGAAGGGATGGCTTTTGCAGGCAGAGGCTTATGTGTGGCCCTGGAGAACATCTTGGGGTGTTTTGGGTGATGTCAATGAGACTAAGGTGGGATACACAATGAGCAGAAATGAGCTCTTATATCAAGGTAGGTGGAGAGCTGGTTAGGGCTGAGAGAGGACCAGATCTGTAGGGATTGACCCTCAAACTCTTGGTCTGGCCTCTGTTTTAGTTAGTGTTCTGTTACTATGAAGAGATACCATGACCGAGGCAATTCTTATGAAAGAAAGCATTTAACTGGGAGCTTGTTCAGTTTTAGAGGTTAGCAGATGATCACCATGGCAGGAAGTAGACAGGCGTGGTGCTGGAGCAGTAACTAAGAGCCTTAAATCAGACAGTAGGCAGAGAGAGAGAGAGAGAGAGAGAGAGAGAGAGAGAGAGAGAGAGAGACTGGGCCTACAGTGTGCTTTGAAACCTCCAGGCCCATCCCCAGTGACACACTTCTTTTGATGAGGTCTCACCTGCTAGTCCTTCCCAAACAGTCCATCAACTGAGGACCAAGTGTGCAGATTCATGTGCCTAAGGCAGCCATTCACCCTGGATGATCTCTAAGTATCAGGGTGATTCTGGGAGTCTTGTTCCTGGTTAAGTTTGTAAAATTAGCCCCCATCTCTTATCATTTGGCTGATCTGACCATGGATGAATGGCCTTAGACTCCAAGCCTCTCTGTGTTGGGTAGGTATCCTTACCCTAACTCTCAGAAGAGGTGTGGTTTCTTTCAGGGCCTTCTTTGTAGTTGGGCTGGTGGGTTGGCCTGCTGGGCATGGGGCTCCTCTGTCTCACCGAAGCCCAGAGTGGGGCTGCAATCCCAACTAGCCATGCTGTATGCTGTGAGTGTTGGGTGTGTGTGTGAAATGGCAGCTACAGAGTAATGACTATTTCTCCCACTACCGGGGAAGAGATAGGTGGCGAGAGGCTACTGGGTGCCCTGTGTCTTGTAACATATGCTTTATGGCAAATCAAAATGTGTATAAAGTCTATTCAGAGAACTCCCTGTTCACTTACAAAGGACTGGGTCCTTCTTTTTCTTCTTGCCTTTTCCAAATTTTAGGTAAGAATTCCCTTCCGAGCAATGAACTTATCTGCCAAGCTGGGGCCCAGAGGGAACCCTTATGGGGGGCTCGTAAACCTGGTCTTGTGAGGAAATCTTGGGGCCAAGGCCACATTCAGCCCCACATGTTTACACAATAGTTTCTCTCAGCTCTGAGGGGCCGTTAGAGTTAATTGGGTGGATAATCTGTGTTTAAAAAGTCCCTAAATACGTATTTACATAATCCACGCTTTGCTCAAGCCTGCTCTACACCATTTGTGGGATTTAGAGTGGATCCTAGCTTAAAGTCTCCCTGATGCAGCTTTTCCTCATGGTGACCATCCTCTGGTGGGATTGTGTCTCATCCAGAGGCAGAGCTTGTCAGCTGTGTGGACTTCCCAAAGTCAGTCATACTCTGTCTGTGGCTGGCCTTGGAGATACTGGGGCAAATGGTCCCACACGCCAGCGAGTTTGGGAAGCATTGCACCTTCCACTCTGGAAGACCCTTCACACCATGGTATTGTTTCAGTGACTCCGAGAAGGTTCTATAGCAAATGAGCTGATCCACTCTCATTCTTACGGAAGTTGGCCCCTCCCCCTTTCCCCATGGACTTCCCACGGAACTAGCAAGGTGTAGAAAACACATTGAGAATCAGCAGTGTCATTTCATTTTGTAGAGAAAAGATGCTTTTGGGTTTTGGCCATGTGTCCAAAGAGCGTTCAGAAGATCGTTTCTGGTCGAGGATGGTAAATCAGCCCTGGTCCCTGTGCTTGTGTGTAGTTGAACCTTGGTTTGAGCCCCTGTGTAAAGGGGTGTGGACTGTGCACAGTGATGTTTCACATGAACACTGTGTGATCTTGGCTCTTGGGGCAGGAGGGTCTAGGCACTGATGGTAGCTCCTGGGGACTGAAAAAGCCTCAGCATTCTTAAGCTGGAAACCCTTCTAGACCACCAGACTTGAACTCCTTGGGTTAGGGGGAGTCCTTTCTACAGCATCACCTCTATGGGTCATTCCAGCCCCAGGACTTGCTGGCCTGGGACACAGGGCACCAATATACATGCCAGAGCCCCCTGACAGCAAGCTCCTCACACCCATGCCCACATTCTTCACACATTCTTGGTTTTACATCAGAATAACCTGCAGAGATTAAAAAAAACCTAATGTTTCTACTTAGGTGAGACCCCAGAAATATTAAATCAAGATGGAGGACCCAGGAAGACACCTTTGCCACTCTCCCCAGATGATCCCAGCCCACTGGCTGCACCACAAGAGCCGGCATTAGAAGAAGTGGGTGTGGGGCACAGTTCGTGGCTTTCTTGGCTCCTCGCAGAACATCTGTACATCCTTGCGAAGCAAGCAAGCCCATCATCAGGATCCAATCGCTCTCAGCAATGTGGCAAGATCCCTGGGCAAGGAAGTGGTGGCATCCCGGTCAAAGAAGCCATGGTCAGGTGAGTTTTAAGAAGGAAGGGCGCTGACATAATTCAGCATCTATTGTGCACCGGGTGTTGCTCAATGTGTTGCCCCATTTAATCACTACCGTCCTTTGTGAGCTAGGACGGCCACTCACAGAAGTGGAAACGAAAGCATAGGAATGCAACCCCAGTCACTGAGGGCTTCTTACAAGCTGGAGGCCTGAGTCCTCTCATGGGTAGCAGTGTGCAGAGCGTTTGGACTAGCGGTAGGAGTTCATATGTCTGTATGTGTTCACTGAATCACAGGGGTGGAAGCTTTTCCTTGGGTGGAAGGAAGTGGAAAGACTTCCAGGAGGAATGGAATCGGGAGGGTGTTGGAGCCAGCTTGCATTATAGGCCATGCATAGTCCTTTCCAATTCTGAGCTCAAGAGCATCTCGTTGGAAACTTGAGATCAGTCCTAGCGGGGATATTTACACCACAGGAATCAGCAAGCATCACGGCAGGAGTTTGTTGTCTCTGAGAGCTGGGAGTTAAACACAGACTAGTGTTTAACACTGACAGAACCCATGCACTCCTCCGGATTAAAGAAACAGGGAGAAGAGATGGCCCAGCAAGAAAGATCTCATAGGAAGCTCACAGACGGGGATACCAGAGGGGCATGAACTCCTAAGATGAGGAGCCGTGCCTTAGATGGACGTGGTCAATGCTGAGTACATGCTTGTTCTCCTTATAACAGGGGTTATGGTGGAGCAGTAGCAGATTCAGCACCAGAAGGAAGTGGGATGGGCTGAGGGAAGAGCAGAGACCCGTCTTCAAAGATCTTCAAACTATTCGGAAGTGTCATCGCACCACGGCAGGCTCACGACGAGCTCAGAGAATCAAGTTGCGGCCTGCAAGACCCAGGTCAGAAAGCGATGTGTGAGTCCATTTCCAGAGTCTTCTGGGTGGGGTTGTGGGTAGACAATGTCTCCAGCAGGGAGATGGTTAAATCAGAATAACAAGGGGGTGATTTAGCTCATAGCCCCAACCTTCCATCGCTCACTGCTCTGGCTGGCCCTGCTAATGCTCCCGGGTTGCAAATCTACCTATTTGTCAAGTCCCTTTCCACATCCTGGCTCTCCTCTACTGCTTGTGTGGTTTATTAAGGAGGCACTTGCTACCTGTCATCTCAAACAGCCTCTTTTATCCAAAACAGAATAATAGAGATGTCTCCCTCCAGGGACATGGGATGCAAATGCCGGAGGACAGGTTGCCAATTTGCTGCCTGTATTAGGGGAAGGAAGCTGTCAAGGGAGACGGCTGGGATCCGGTGCCTTCTAACAAGCTCATCTCTGGGTTGCCGGAGACCTGGGCTGCTTGAGTTTAGATTACGTGGGCATGTGCCTCCGCTTTCCTACGGACAGCTGTCAGCAATCGTCTCTCCCTAGGAATCAAAATTGGCTTTTTCTTTCTTCTCCCCTTCCCCCGCTCATCGCTGGGAGTGAGGCCCTGCCAATAACTGTCAAGAAGCCACTGGACTGCGGAGGCCACTGGGCCTGCACATGGTACATGGAGAATGGCCCCCATGCACCTGCCAGACGATCCTTTATCTCTGCACCTCACACAATCCCGTCCCAAGCCCCTCAGTTACAGTTGAGGGTGCTGTGGCCCAAGAGCTTTCTAGAAACTGGCTAAAGCTAGACCACCAACTCGAACCCAGCACAGAACGTATCTGTCTCTCCACAGCTGCCGTAGCTTTGGTCAGTCAACCTGACTCAATCCTAGACACACCCGGGAAGAGGGAGCCACAGCTGAGAAATTGCCTCCAGAAGATCAGCCTGTGGGGGCATTCTTTGCTTCACTGACTGACATGGGAGAGCCCAACCCACTGTGGGTGTTACCATCCCTGCGAAGGCACGTGGCTGAGCAAGCCAGGGGGAGCCAGGCTGTGAGCAGTGTCCCTGCTGTTGAGTCTGTTTGGAATGGCGGCCCTGGAGGGACTCTACCCTGTGAGAGGAGGTAATCCCTTTCCTTCCCTAAGGAGCCCTTGCTCAGTGCTCATAACGGACACGGAAGCAGACTAGGACAGCCTCAGTCGGTTGAGGGGTTCGTAAGTGAGCTAGCCTTGACTCGTTCTGAAACAGTCATGCTCACAGGTCTGGGAGCTCAAGGCCTGTCTAGCCACTCTAGAGAGGCTCACAGTGATGCCTGGGTATAGGAAGTTATTGTTGGGCACACATGTGGGATCTCCTGGGTCCCTAAGTTCTCACGGAGGTCTCCTGTTCCTCTACATGGCCTTGCTTCTAGTCAAGTGTCCTTCCACAGGCTGCCTCAGGACAGACATTTCCAAGCCTGGAGAATGCATGGTGCTCTGGGTGGGTGGCAGGGGTTATCCTATAGCAGAGATGGATGCAAAACTTAGAGACAGGGACTCTGCACCACAGCCTGGGGGTTAGGGTTAGGACCAGGAGGGCACAGCCATGTGAAGTTTGAATCCTGTATTCAGGGTTTTCCTCATCTGAGCCAGACAGTATCCTGGACCCTTGGAAACGAACCTCCAAGGGGATTAATAAGGCCCTGGGGGCAGGCTGGCCTCTGGCCTTTGGCAGGGAGACCCACTGAGCAGGGCACTGCACAGGGTGCATGCTGTCTTTCTAGTTCTTGTGCCCCGTATTTCCAGGGGTGCTTCATGCTTAGAGTTCGACTATCCTGTGCTTTTCTCTTTCCTGGTGACAGTCTCACCTCCCCCACACCACCCAATTGTGAATCACCTGCCAGTGCTGGTGCGGCACGGGGAATTCTGGGTAATAGCCTCATTTGTCAATTCCATCCATGCTGTGACTAGCGTCTGTCACCTTCACAACAAGCACTATGCCTGTTGAATCCTAGTTTCCTTTCTGGTCAGCTCCTGCCTCCAGTTCAAGCAACCCTGCTTGAGGCCACCTACCAAGCCCCCCCCCCCCCCCCCCACCCGCCTCCCTTGTTGGCACCCTGCTCTGTGGCTCTCGCTTTGCAGGTGATGACACTAATCCTCAGGCAGGCTCAGGTGAGAGCATGATTGGAACCAGGTGATCTGGCCTCAAAGCCTGTGTGGTTCTCCCACAGCTTTTTTGGTCGCAGCATCGGTGAGGGTTTAGGGGTGAGGACTCCGTGAGCTTGAAGGTCTGAGTGACCTAGAGAGAGACTTGTTGCTCAGCCATTCCTGGTTGGTTGTATGAAGAGGGTTTAAAGTATTCACAGCTTTAGGCTGGGAGGAGAGCCCCATAGAGCACACGTGTGTGGGGAGGGTGTCACGGAGCCAGTCTTGCTGCTCTGGCCTGGAGCTGCAGGGACACTGCTTTGGAATGGTCTACTATGGGCCCCTAGGCTGCGGCAGGGAGCTGACCCTGGGAGCTACTGACCTCTCTATGAGATGTCTTGTAGGGGCTCTTTTGCATCAGAGCTGGCTAACTATACACTGGACAAACCTGAGGCAGAGGTGGGATAACTCTGTTGCCAGCCCAGATGAGCTGACTGGGAGGTCAGATTACACAGCATCTTCCTAGTGGTTATGCTTTGGATGCGAAATGGTTCCTGCAGTCTCATGTTCTGGGGGCATGGTTGTGACTCAATGGGTTTTGGAGAAGTGATCAGATCCTGAGGGCTCTGACCTAATGGAAGGATTAACCTCCTAATGTAGTTATTATAGGACTTTGGGGAAGTAGTAAAAAATAGGCGTTGGGAAAAAAATAGACGTTGGGACTTGGTTAAAGAATGCAGGTCATTGGGATCATGTCCTTTGTTATATTTTACCCTTGACTTTTCCTGAATTCCCATCCTCTGCTGCGTGTGCCACCATGTGAGCCGTCCTGCTCTCCCACACTCGCCAGCCATGATGGACTGACACCTCTGAAACTGTGAGCCAGGATCAGTCTTCCCCTGAAGTCGTTTCATTGGGTGTTGGGTCACAGCTACCTTACTAACATACCGGAGGTGCTTGCATAGACAGTTTGTGTTTTCATGAACACCTCATCAGGAGGAAGCTTCTAGCAGAAGGCATGACGGGCCCAGGAATATTTGTGGGACATCACGATATGCATGAGTTTGGGTTGTACTTGAACTTGAAGTAAGGCCTTGGGTGAGTTGTGGATTCCGAGCCCCAGTTTTTACACCCAGTGGCTACAACATCAGAACAACCACACTTCAAGAACAAAGAAGAAAAGAGTCTATAAAATGAGTTTTATAATACAGGTTAACTATCCCCTGTCCAAATCCAGAGGTATTCTGGATTTCAGTCAAAGATTTTGGAGATCTGCATAGATATAAAGTTAAGTCTTGGGAGTGAGACTCAAGTCGAAGTCTTTACATATGCAGTGTAAGCTTTCATGTACCTTACAAGGCATGTGCACCCATGTTTTGGCCGTGACCCATCATGTATGTCATGTGCGGAATTTTTCATTTGTCATGCCAGCCCCTGAGGTTTTGACACAGTTTGGATTTCAGGCTTGTGGATTAGGGATGTCCCCCTACAGTTTCACTCTTTGGTGGCTCTTGGGAGTAGAAGGACAAGATGGTGGAAACCGTGGTTGCCAGCTAGCGCACAGTGAATGCTGGCACTCCTTGTTGGGGCTGGGAAGCAGCCCCTGCCTTCTCCTGATGGCTCTCGCTCCCCTGGCTTCCTTTCTCTCACCAGCCTTCCCTCTGTGCTGGTACCTGGAGAATTACTGGAGAACACAGGTGCCATGATTACTCTTGGGGAAAATCCCCAGGCGCAGACACCACAGCCATCTTGGAATTGATAGATGCCAGAGGTGGAATGGCCCCAAGGGGCAGTGTGAAGCCTGGCACAGGCACCTAGTAAGTCTTATGCCAATGCGGTGGCCAGCCAGCTGTATGGCCCTGGAAAGTCACTTCCTTGTTCTCTCTGAACAGGGCCCTCCATAGTCCTATACCTTAGGGACTCTTGAGAAGCTGAAATGAAAGTCTCAATAAAATCAAAAGTTAGACATACATTTGTCTACGATGTCCAAGCATATTGGGGGGAAGCTGCATTATTTATTTTTGTTCTAGACTTCCTGTGCTGGGGAGGGACAGGACTGGCCTGGTACACAGTAAGGGTGGGAGGCCTCCTGCCTCTCTCTTGGGGGTTCTCCCTTCCTCTACCCGCTGAAAGCACCATGAGGTAGAAGGCAGAGTTGCATCCTCAGCTCTAATTGGTGATCCCCGATGTCCTTTGCCTCTCCTGTGCCAGCTGTGCCCTGAGCAATCTGGTTGGTCTGAGTCCAGGGTCTGTAGTATTAAGGGGCAGCGGGGCTGCGTTCCCGGCACCCGGCCGCCCCCACGGCTAGCTTTACCCAAAATAATTACACGGACACTGTATTCTTTTAAACACCTCTTGGCCCATTTCTATCTAACCTCTTCTAGGCTAATTCTCACATATTAATTTAGCCCATTTCTAATCATCTGTGTGTAGCACCCCAAGGTGCGCTTACTGGGAAGATTCTAGCCTATGTCCATCCTGGGTCGGAGCTTCATCCCGGGAGCGGGGCATGGCGTCTCTCTGAGGCGTCTGCTCCCGAGAGGAGAGCTGTCGAGACTGACCTCACTTCCTCTTCCTCCCAGCGTTCTGTTCTGTTTACTTCTCCCACCTATCCTCTAATCAATAAAATGGGCCAAGGCAGTTCCTTTATTAGCCAATGACCTTCCTCCAAATTCACCTGTGGAGGTCCCCTCTGTTACCTTCCAGATATTACCAGCTTCAGCTCTCAGGGCCTGGTTGGCTGAGGCTCCAGATGCCCTGTCAACACCCAGGGAGCCTCGCATGGCTCAGGGAGTGGGCATCGTGGAAGGGCTTGTGTATTTGAGAGAGGGAGCCCCAAACGACTCCCAGGCACAGGCAGATGTGCAGGTGAAACAGGAAGTTGTGGGCACCTGACGTTGTCTCTCTCGAGGACATGATTAAAGCAAGCACACCTTAGAGCCCAAATCGCTGGGGAAAGGCCCTTTCGTACGTTCATTTGGTTTGAATTTGGGGGTGGGGACGCAGGGCAGCCCCGGCTTGTTTTATCTCTGCTTCCTTTAGCGGCTCTCCCTTGGCTCCTGTCCCCCTACTTCTACCTTTTCCTGCTGGAGTCTGTGAATCTCAAGGTCAGACTTTACCGTGTTGATGAAATGCAAGCAGATGTGGCTGCTTTGGCTGGGGTGGCCACACCCTGGTAGTCAAGCTCAGTCCTGTGTGATGCCTGACAGAAGTAACTGCGTCTGATCCCTGAGAACCCAGGATTGCATCTTTAGACTTGGATTTCAAAGTGAGTGTCATTCAGCATGTGTTTATCTAGCCCCCCCCCCCCCCCCATGATGAGGGCTGGGGAGGGCTGGCTGCCTCGTCAGGCTGCCCTTGTTTGGGTTTGGCTTCTGCCATGGTGACGGCTTCGTGAGACATTGTCCCTTTTACTAGGGGGACTGGTGGGTTTTCCAGCGCCGGTCACAACACACACAGGACCAGTTGTTCTGTCCCTTTTCAGCAGTGTGCTAAGCCATTGGCCAGTGCATGCCACGTGACCAAAGCTGTGTGAGCAGTGACTTTGGGGAGAAGGTCAATTTTCGGCTCCATTTCCTGGCGTCACCCACACCCCTTGTTGACTCAGAGTGGCCTTGCCAGCTGTCTTCAGCCCTCTGGTAGACATGGTGGGATGGAAGAGAGGAGACTATTTTCGGATGGCCCTGGCTGTTTCTGGCACTGAGCAGATACTATCCGTCAGGCTCCATGGGGTCTTGTACTGCTACCCAACTTGGGGTTTGCGGGAGCACTGTGGCAGTTTCGTCCAACGCAGTATGGGAATCAGTCTTCCCAACAACATGCTGGGACTGGTCTAGGAAAATGGGGAGGCCATTGTTTTAGTCGCTGGCTCTGAGCTCCCATCTTTCCTATCCTGGCCACTGTACCAGGGTCTCCCATAGCCTAGCCAGAGAGTGAAGGGTGGAGTAGACACATGCCCAGGAGACAGGCCAACGGGAGGGTAACAGCCTTCGGGAATCAATCCTGCACCGGAAAGCCAGCTCCAATCAGTGGTCCACTGTGGGACCGTGGCCAACTTTCTCAGCTCTTCTAAGCCTCAGTTTCTTTGTCTGTGAGAGGGGATAATGGTGCCCACCTCTCGGAGCTGCTGTGAGGATTAAATGAAATGGCGCATGTAAAGTGGCTGGCTCAGTGCCTGGCGCATGGTGCTCTGTAATGGCTGCTATTATAGCTATTGTCTGAGTCCCCGGAGAGCAGTTCTAGACGGCAGCGTGGGGAGGGACCTGCCCTGGCTCCCCTGTGGCCTTTGGGTTTTCCTAGCCATGCAGCCCAATTATAAGGCTGTTTCTCAGCTGGGGGTAGGGTGAGTCGCTCAACTTCTTTCCCAGGGTGCTCTGCTAGCTCACAGGGGAGCAGCAGCAGGCAGATGTGGATGGGGAGAGAACCTGAAACGGCCCTCTCTACCCTGCCTTTTGAGTGGCAGCGTGCTGCAAGGAAGTGACATATAAAACTGTCTTCTCAAGTCGAGCAGTTGTGTAAAATGGAGCTGGCTTCCCCAGCCTGGTCCCTCTCTGATCAGAGAGCCTGAAATGTGAAAATTCTGAACAGAGAACAAAGCCGAAGAGCCTGCCACGGCAGCACACGTGAGTCAACCGGCGGCGTGGCCTCGCAAACTGCCTGCCTTGTTAAAATCAGTCCCTCGGTGCAGGGGGATTAGCGCTCTGCAAACTTCCCATCCCAGGCCTGCCTGCATTTTTACTTTCCTGGCTGCACGTTTCTTGCTGATCTTCCCCCCTGACACACCCAGGGGATTTTCCTGCATATAATGGGGGCCACTCCCATTGCTGAAGTGATGGGGAGCCTTTTTCTTTGCTTTGGCAGAAAAAAAAATAGTAACTTTCTGCTGGGAACACAGAGAAACAGAGATGTGGTCTGGACACTCCGTGCTCCCCTGGGCATTTAGAGTGCTCGTGATGGTCCTCCAGAGTAATTTCTGTACCTTTTCTTCCTTGCGTTGTGGCAGCTTCTCAGAATGGCTAGGCATAGCGCTGCCGCTCTGGGGCTCTGAGTATCGAGGCCTTCTTACCGCTGACACAGCCCCTCCTCATAGGACTGCTGGGTTTGTGCAGTGCCCTGTCCTATCGTGCAGGCTGAGGTCTTGGTACTGCCTGCAAGGTCAGCTGGCTGCCCCTCCTCGTCCACTTACTAGTGTGGCTTGTGGGCTCTGAAAAGGATGTTCAGATGGTGTATTGAGGAGTATGTTGTTCACAATGGTGTATCAAGGCTTCACCTAGAAGGCTCTGATGCCTCCTTTCTGACCCGTAGCTCTGTGGATCTCTGCACTTGTCGGCAAGCCTGACTGGCCCCTGGCCTGAGCCCCGGAGCCCAAGCCCTTTTGCATGGCTGAGCCCCTCTAGCTTTGGCTGCTCATTATTTCTTCGCTGGCAGGGTGAGTACAAGGGCCAATTATGAGGGCCTCACCATCTCACACTGCTTTTGGATGTGCTTTCGCACACGACGAAGTCCTCTTTGGGGACAGGCAATTTGTAGGGAGCTCAGGGCAACATAATTTATGAGCCCCCTCCTCACCCAGTTAGGAGTGAGGTGGCAGTGACTTAATTTAATTAGCTGGGTTTAGACCGGGCAGATCAGCAACGGTGCAGGGTCCTGGCGAACCAGGCTTATTTCTCCTCTGAGAAGCACTAGGGAAGAGGGAAGGGGGTCTATGGTTACTTCATTCGTCTGGATCCTTTGGTTAGAGATGTCTTCCAACTTGAAATGGAAACCCATTTATTTTGCTTAACAAGAATCCAACCCACCAGCTATGTGCTTCGCTCATGCATTTAATAGGAGTAATTGAACGGAGCTCAGATGATCATACCCTAATGCCTTCCAAGCCCGAGCCAAGCGTGCCATGGTTTTCCCTCAGAAGCGAGCGTGCTTGGCAGGGCGGAGAGAAGCTGCTGGCCTCAGGCACTGCAGTATTATTGTCCAGTTCCAGAGGCTGTGAGATGGGGCACCGAGGGCCTGTGAGGAGGCAGTAGCCATGGTAGCAGGTGCTCCCCGACTGTGGCTCGTGGCTTTCAGGTGGGCATGGCCTTTGTGTCTGAGAAGGATGCTGAGGTTAAAAGCTGAGCTGGAAACCCAAGAGCAGTGACAACTGTGAGGAGAATTAGGGCATCCCTTATTTTATAGCAGAGGAGATGACGCTTCTGAGATGCTGCAGGGTAGGTTGCTCATGACAGCCTCACTCTTCATACTTCCCAGAGACCAGAGAGAAGGCTCCGGTGATGCAACTCATAGCCAAGCTTGGTGTGTGTGCGTGGGTGCTGTGAGGAGACCGAGCCTCAGTTTCCACATCTGTAAAACAGCTTCTCATGCACACTCCAGCTTCCTCACAGACTTGGACTGTGATGCCAGAAAAAAAGTAAATCCAAGGGAAAGGATGAGCAGAGGGTAGCCTCTTGCCATCACGCCAGGGTCCCTCTTGGGCAAGTGGAGGTCCTCAGACTCAAACTGGCAGTATGTTAAGTGTCTCAAAATGGCCAGAAGGATAGGCATCACCATAGCGGGGCAGGTGGCTGACTGCGCATGGCCCAGATTGAGTGTTCTACTCAGATTCACAGCCACTGATCACGTGATGTGTAGCAGAGCAGGTCTCCTGACCTGTTGCTGTGGTTCCTGAGTTCTGCGCAGGCTTTGAGCGAGCCACTGAGAGGGGCACACAGGATGTGTAGTAGTTGGCGCTTTCCTGCTCAGGGTCCCCAAACAGGAAGGACTCTGGCTGTTGTTACCTGACCCCCCATCTCTTTCTTCCCCTTTCTCTCTTCCATTTCTTTCTAGAGTTCCATGATGTTTACGTTGGTTTTAGTGTTGGGGCTTCCATTGCCCTTTTGGCTGGGGAGAGTAGTGGCAGGTGGTTGGTACACACGGTGGGCATCACCGTCCTCCCAGGGCTGGGCATGGAGGCTCAGGGACTTCTGTTGTCACCAGAGAACCTGTGTCTGGTGTATCCTCCTAGGAGGCCCTGACGGAGCAGTGGAGGTGTCCTGGGAAGCCATTTTGATCTGTTTCCCCGGGCGTATCCTTTTGTTACTTAAAGCAAATGGTGCTTCGGAGCACTTCACAAAAGCAGAGTGAATATTATTCCAGTATTTATCTTAGCACAAGACTAACATTTCAGGGCCCATGCCCATAATTCAAATGTTGATGGGGAACACATTGTGTGAATGTGGTTCAAATATATACAAGGGGAAGTTGCTTATATTTAATAGGGAAACATGAAGTAAACATTTTTGAATAAAATGGCAAAGGCTTGGGTTCCACTAGTTGCAACTGCTCAGCCAACATATTTAACTGGCACTTCTTAGGAGGGATCGGGTGGTCAAGAGTTCAGCACAGCTAAGGTCAAGCTCAGATCATCAGAGACTCTAGTCTCAGAGCCTGAGCCCATTTTCCCCCTGGCACGTCAGATTTGTTGTTCTAGAAGCTACTCTGTGGCTCTGCGGAGTTGAGGGCGGCTGCTTTCTCTCTCCGTGTATTCATTACCACTTGGATGCTCATCAGTAGCAGGAACCCTTACTAAGGCACACAGGAAGAGAGAGACTCCCTAGCTGGTTTCCATGAGGTTCACCCAGCCCTGAAGCCTCATGGCTCCGTAGAGCATCCCTGCTGGAGAGAAAGACATGTGCTCTGTGGTCTAGTCCCAGGAATTTCTACGCAGCGGAAACCCCACTGCCTCACATCTGACATCATGCTTGCAGGCCTTATGTAAACACGCGTGTGCCTGTCTGTACAGATGTGGGGCCTCTGCACAGACAGGCTCTGTTACTGCCGTCGGATGAGGACATGTGGGCACTTGCAGTTCCTTTTGGTGTTCTCCCACAGAAGTGTGTCTGGTTTGGGGTAGCAGTTCTAGGGGGCGGCACCTGCACAGTTCGCAGTCCCATGCCTCTGGCACAATTTGTTGGGTGACAGACCATGGACAGGGAGGGGCTGTGATGCTGCAGGTAGATTTCTAAGTCTTTGTTTTCACTTCTCAGGTGCATTTCTGGTTCAAGAAAGACCGTCTCTGATGTGTAAGGGAAGAGAGGATACTCTGGATGTGTCCCCGGGGCTTTGTTCATGATTCTTGTTTCCCAAAGTTTGATTATTCTGTTGGCTTTCTTTAACATTTGTAAGTTCTTTCTGAGGTGGGAACCATCTAAACCTTGGTGCCCTATTTTCTGGGGAACAGAGATAAAGCAACACATACTTAGAGGAAGTTCAGGGACCTTGGGGTGGGGTTGGGGGGGGGGAATCTGGAATTTTAGTGGTTCAATTCAGCAAACACTGAGCAGGTTTCGGGTGTGTTCCTGGAGCTGCACGAAGGGGCATCAGTTGTGTTCCTGGAGCAGGATGAAGGCTGGGCTGGGGCAAAAGGGAAAAGGCGGCAGCAAGTAGGGTAGACTGATTCAAAGGCTCAACACCTGTGGTTCCTGGGTCACTGCAGGAGGATGACAGAAGTTAGGATTTCCTGCCAAAACTCATGGGGCTGTTGGTGTCAGGCCTCTGCTCTAAGAGCAGCAGCAACTCAAGGCAACTTCAAAGACTGCAGAGCCTCTATGCTTACAAGTGCGGCAGGAACTATTCCAGTTCCTTTGCAGCTTGAGCTCATTAACCCTCATAGTCTGAGGCTGAGATTATTACCAGTGTTGTACAGTGTGGGCAATAACACCTTCCCTGGGCCCGCACAGGCAGAGTGGTGAAGCTGCTTATGATCCAGGGGCTCTGGACTCGGGGTGTGGCCTTTAGCCACTGTATGGGTGGAAAGAAGTGGGCACCCGTCCTGAACCTGTTTCTTCTGTAGCCTTGACCCTGGGCTCTTGGGGCAGGATGGTGTCTGGTAAGGGGAACAGGTTGGGATGCGACTTCCCATGGTCTGGATCCAGGGCCCCAGAGGCCTTCCTCTCAGGCAGAGTCTGGATGCAGTAGTCAAGAAACACCTGTGGCATTGACTGCTGTCTGAAAGGAGGGACCTCCTCCCAAGGTGGGAGAGGGAGCTGGGACTAAACTCGGGTCCCTCAAGTCCTTTCTCTTGGCTTTTTGAGGGCCCTTGGATAGGAGGTAGGCAGCACAGGACATTTCTTCACAGCCTGTTGACTGCTTCTCTCGGGAAGGCCTTCACACATGCCAGGTTCTTGTCGGTTGAGGTGGCACACAACTTTGATTCTAGCATTCTGGAGGCAGAGGAAGGTGGCTTATGAGTTTGAGGCCAGTGAGGTCTTGTCTCAAAACAAACAAAAATAAAAACAAATCACAACCAAAACCCTCTACAAAAACGAAAAGTGCCAGATCCTTAATTTGCACCCCAGCCCTGACCCACGTGACTTAATCCTGTCTTAAAAGCAAACAGCAGTTTGGCTGACTTGCACCTGGGAAAGGCTGGCAGTTCTGCCTCGATGCTGCTGTTGGTTCAGCATGTGTGACGTGTTACAGTGGGGCAGAGGGGCCAGTGGTTTGGGAAGGGAGGAGGAGAGCGTCCGCAGAGATGTTTAAGGGGGATCGTGCAGTACCAGTGCGGCTGGACCGTGATGTCAATTGTTAGCATCTTCTAAGGCCAGGTGTCGTGAAGGATGATATCCAGGTCTTTAGGAAGGGCACGGATCCACATTTGATTGAAGCAGACTTCTCTCTGTCAGGTGAGCAGTTAAGGAAATATTCCGTGTGGCTGCTGGAAGTTACTGGGCAAAGTGGCGTTTTCATGGGAAGCACCTCATGGAATGTTGGGGAAATAAGGTCTTTCTTAAACGGAGGGGGAAACAGTTGAATCTCAGTAATAAAGCAACACATTTGGGCAACATTGTCTGGGAATGAGAAGACAGACAGACCTTCATACATAAGGCCCTCTGCCCCTGAAGCTGCCCTTTTCTCCCATAAATCTGTCTACTCTGCAGTACAGGTAAGTCTAGGGACAGCCTGGTGATACCACATCTAAGCCATGATGCCAAGGGCCCCGTAAGAACAGAGAGCCAGAAAATAGTGAGGGAAGAAAGAAAAGCAGAGGTGCTTGGCAGTGTGGAAATGGACCCACTGGTGTCACATTTAGGGGTAGGTAAAGGATGAAAGAGGGGCTTTTGTGTGTGAGATGACACCCCCGTCTCTGCTATGGCATGGAGATCTTCTTGGGTTGTGATGTTGTGACTGACCTTCAACTACCTAATTGAAGAATACGCGGGAGTTGCTCATTTTAAGTGACTTTGAGAGAAAACCAGTTTTTATTTATGGACAGACTCCTCCTCTGTTGCCATGGGAACATCTAGAGGGATGAGGGAAACGATAGGAAGGGGGTATGTGGTTACAGGGTGTCCTTTAGGAGGGAAGGTGGGGGTGGCTCCGTGACCTCCATCCCTTATCTGATTTCTGGGCTTGGCCTCCACACAGCTTACTCACTCAAGGCCTGGCATAGGGCAGCACACGCATGCACGCAGAGGGTTAGCACAGCGAGCCTCACCCTCTGAGCTGACAGGCCATCCCTGTTTCTGTTTGCCCTCTTCTAGGCTGTGATGGAGGCCAACAGTCTCTCCAGGGCCTGTGTTGGTTAGTTTTTGCCAACTTAACACAAGCTAAAGCCATCTGGGAGGAGGAACCCTCACTTGAGGTGAGCGTGTTCATGACTGATGATTGATGGGGGAGGGCCCAGCCCTCCGTGGGTGGAGCCATCCTTGGCAGGCGGTCCTGAGGTATATAGGAAAGCAGACTGAGCAAGTCATGGGGTGGATGTCAGTAAGCAGTGTTCCTCCAAGGCCTCTGTTCTGGTTCCTGCCTCCAGGTTTTCGCTTGAGTTCCTGTCCTGGCTTCCTTTCGGTGGTCCAAAATGAACCCTTTCCTTTCAATGTTGGCTTTGGTAATGGCTTTATCATAATAATAGAAGCCCAATTAAGACAGGGCTTCCTTCCTATACCTGGGCTTCTGCTTCCCAAACTAGGGTTACCTGGAGTACTGTCTGCTCTAGACCAGGAGCGCCCACCATGACCTTGGGTAGCCTCTTTGGGAACTTGGTTTGAACTGTATTTATGTTTACTGCATATTATGTGCTAACAAGGAAGCTCTTGTGTTTTCTCGGGCATTAGAACCACAGATGAGACCCTGGATGTTGATGCCAGCAGTGTCTGCTGTTATAGGCAGGACCCTAGAACTAGACCAGCTTGGAAACCTAGCCCTGCCACTCATGGGACTGGACTGGCTTGTCGGTGGATCTTGCTGTCTGACTTGGGGATAATGGAGTTCCCCTTCTAGACTCCTGTGGAAGTGACTTAGCGTGTAGAGAGTATTTCGTGAATGCTCGGTGTGTAATAAGTACCCCGTTGGCATTTGATGCTACTGCAATAGTTACCAAAGATACCAAGGAAAGTTGTTGAATAAGCGACAGTGCAAAGAGCCAACCGTGAAGTCAACGCTCTTCCTGCGTAGCCGCCCTAGGTCTGTAAGTCAGCGCTGCTCCCTGTGTAGTTGTGGGAACAATGGTCTTAGTTTATCTCTGTTCATATGTATAATGGGAAATATGATGCATACCTGGCAGAAATGCGAAGTTTAAAAATGAGACCCAAGTGACAAGATGGCTGGCAGGGGGGTGGTAAAGGCATAAGCCAGGTGACCTGGATTTTATCCCCAGCACCCACAGAAAGCTGGAGGGAGAGAACTGACCCGATAGTCATCCTCTGGATTCCTGATGCATGTGTTGTGCATGTGTGAACACACGTAGTTATACCACATACACAATTTCAAAACCAAACCCCGGAGAGCCATGCGGCATGATGACGGGCAGAGATCTGAGGAGCGGCTACTGTGCGGCTACTGGCGTTGTCAGAACCGTCACACACCAACGGAGCTCTTGAGGGATGGGGTCATGTGCTGTCATCGGTGCTTGATGCACATAGCATGGAGAGTGCTAACCAGATCCAGCTGCTTGTGCTCGGGCCATCATGAGAAGAGGGAGGGCAAGGTGGGTGTTGAAGGCGGGATGCTGTGCTCTTATCCGTCCTTTAGGGCCAATGACATGTAGTATTGAGTGAGGAAGTGGGGCGGGGGTGGCCCTGAGGCCTCTGTCCCTTGTGTTTCCTGGCCTTGGCCTCCACATAGATCATCCGCTCAAGGCTGAGCAGAAGGCAGAATGCACACACACGTTGGAGTCTTAGTACACGAGCTTCAGCCTTTGAGGTTAGTGTCTGTGGGGTCCTCATTCCCAGGAGGAATTGGGGTGACTTGAACTCTCTCCATCCCGGTTAGCATAGTCTGGCTATGAGAGCTCTCAGAAGACTCCCTTTTCAGTTGGTGCCATGATTAGCCAGGTCTTCTTGTAAGGAGTCAGAAACGAGAGAGAGGCAAGGCTACTAAAGCCTTGTGTGGGAAACCCTACCGAGGCTGTGAGCTTACTCCAATACCCGAGGGAATGCGGAGGGCAGAGCGGGGGTCACTTGATGGTGCAGCTGTACCACAGCATCCTAAGACTAGGGTGGGGATCAGCCAAGGCTCTGGTGTCTTGAACACACTGCAGTACTGGGAGGTCCCTTAGAAGTGGAGAAAATTCGAGTTCTAGACCTTGCCTGTGTCTCTAGTAGGCATGGCCATCGATGTGTGGACTGTTGGGCAGGAGTGAGGATACCGTTTGCAGGTTCTGGATGCGTGAGGGTCTGTAGCTTCTTTTGTGAGATTATACCCCATGCCCTTATATTTTCTTTTTATGGGAAAGCATCATTGGGCTGTTTTTTTCTCTTGCCTGATATGTCCTCAGTTTTCTTCTGTACCTATGTGTGAAAATGGGCAGTGAGCATACATGGAAACTGTAGGACCAATCAAAGGTATTGACATTTATGTAACCATGGCAGTTGCTGCTATATCTGTCGAGTCTTGATCTTTTAAAAGGGCTTTTATTTCCTCTGGTTTATCAACATCATTGTTCATAAACGCAAGAGGGGATCTCATCCATCCATCTGCTGGACCTCCTTGCACCAGAATGAAGACTGTGAGCCAGGTGCTTCTCAAGGCTCCTCCCCTCTAGGCAATCCATCAAGGATCTGGTGGGGCCACATGTGAAATATTTATGGGCATCTCTGCCAGTGGGACCCCAGCAGTGACAAAGCCTGTCTGGGAGCTTTGTTTGGGTCTGTTTAGTCACAGTAGGGACCCTGTACCTAGACAACATATGTGGAGTCTGCATCAACCCCTCTCTTACATTTTAGACATCTGGGGCAGCCGACTGATATTAAGCCTCTTGATGTCACAGTTGGAGTCCTGGACAATCCTTAATCTAAGTGGGACAGGGTGACACTCCTTACTTAGCCTTATCCTGCCATGTGAATCTGCCTCTTTCTCTGTTGAATGGGTATGGTACTCCCCGAACAGTCTGTGCCACAGAGAGCTGCTGTAGGGCCTGCTATGATGTGTGAGAGGTGAGTTGCTTTAGATGTAAGAGGGTAGCAGATGCATTTTGGTGGCTCTTGGAAGATGTCTTCTGTTCCTTTCCGGGGTATAGCTGTGTCCATATCCTCCGCACTATAGAACTGTTGGGAGAACTGAGTTGTTATCTCCTCTGAGAGTCTTGAGGATGAGGACTGTACTTGGAGCTCACTGATGGCGGAAGTGTGGAACTCAGTGTTTGTTTCACTAGTCTGTGACTAGACTAATCCATTCTAGTCCCAAGAATTGGTTGGCTGTGCTTGTAGGTCTATGCTGTGCTGTCAGTCAGCAGAGGGTTATTCAAGGTGATTAGGAATATAGACAGTGTGATGATCTCTTTAATGTTCATTCTCTCAATAGTCTGTTGATACAGTGTGCAGGGTTCAGCACCCGGACTTTGTTCAATTGCTTGGGTGCTTTAAACAGCTGCTCCTATTTTCAGTCTCCATAAGGTTAAAGAGTTTAGCCATCAACCAACCTCTAATGCTGAAGAACTGCATCAACACCCAACATGGCACAATAACCGCACAGTAGAGGCACACACACTTGGGCAATAACCAACAAGACTGCTCAACAAGAAGGATCCCATGCCTGGCACTAGAAACCTAGCTAACTGCTGAGTGCTGGTGAATTCAGTTATTGGGGGTGGGATCTACAACCGCTAATTTACTAAACCAGCATAATCCCTAACAACAATCTATAAACACTTGTCCTCTTACCTGTAGATAAGTGTCGTTTTCACACCTCATCAAGGAAACTTCTCTTTGCAAAAGACAGAGACTGGAACAGAAAACCACAAACAATCAAAATGCTGAGTGCTGGAGCCCAGTCCCAGTGGATACATCTACCAAACACTCCTGCACTAGGGAACGTTGTGGACAATTGTAAAGGATTTGCTGTGAGATTGTGTCTCCCAGTAACGTTAGAAGCCATACCTGTAAATGCTCACCAACATGGCTGCCCAGACATAAGCTGAACAAGGATGGCACCAATGCACATGCTAAACCAGACGGGGAAAACCCATAAGACCTCAACCCCATGCAAAGAACTGCAGGCAAATAAGCAAAGCTGGGAGTGAGAGAGGTGGCCCTCCCCAGGGAAGAGCACACCAAACAGTTGTCTAGCATCAAATGGTCAGCCCTGAAAACACACAAACAAGTAACATTATATAGACTCAACATGTTATATTTGTAATATAAATATATATAAGTACATATGTGCAGTAACGATTAGTGAAAAACAGAGGCCATGATCTGGAGGAGAGTGGGGAAGGGTCTGTGGGAGGGTATGGAGGGAGGAAAGGGACAAGCCTCAACCAGAATGTCTGTTTCACTGGGTCCAAATGGTATAGGTTGAGCACCTCCATTCCAGCATCCTGAGCAGAGGTTCCTGCCTTACTCTTACTCTGGTTGGGTTGACTTTCATCATGTGTCCTCTTCTGGACTGATTTGGCTGGAGGAAATACCAAATCCTGGGTGGCTTACATATGGGACTTGTGCTTCACACTCATGGATACACAGTGTGGGAGGGATTGCATCTTCCAACAAAAATGAGAGCTGCGGTTGGAGGAAGGAAAATGGATGTGGGGAGGAATAGGTGGTACATTCCCCTAGAGCAACTTGAGGTGAAAACCAGTCTTTCTATTAGCCCGTCCACTGTGGGTTGCTTCAGGTTGAAGAGAACCTCTTCTTGTGGTTGAGTTGCTGTGGCCTGTGTGTGACTTCCTGCACCGTGTGTGTGTGTGTGTGTGTGTGTTTTGAGCTATGCCAAGTGCCTGGTCTGACCAGGGGTTGGCTATTGGTGCTGTGCTGCGCTATCTGCTTGCATGTGTCACTCATGGCACGTCAGCTGGCTGGGTGCACCGAAGGCATTTGTTCCAAATGTCCAGATGAGAAAACCAAAGCCCAAAGACATAGCTCTTCCCTGAAGGCATAGCCAGTGAGCATCAGCTCTGGGATCAAAAACAGATGTGCTGGCCACCCCTGGAGTGCTCTTCCTTACACCTTACCCCACTCCTTGATGTCACCTCCGTTTTGGGAGAGAGAGGTACTCAAAAAGGAGACTGAGGCAGAAGGCTGGAGCACCCATCACGGGAGCCCAGCAGCAGAGTGAGACCCCAGAAGATGGTTCAGTCTCTAGACATACCTTAAGCCACCTTGCTTCCGGTGCCACACCTGGAGTCTGTGGTGGGCTTCTGTTTCCAGAGAGCTGTCTGCTGTGTTGAACAGTCTTTACATTTCTCCTCTCTGAGCTAGTGATTAGGTCTCCGTGAAAAGCCATTCTTTGCACATCTCGGGAATGCCTGCTTCTCCCACATGCAGCCCTTCTCGGAGGCTCAGGCCTGGGGATGAAGCAGATGGGCTCTCCACCGAGGGCAGATACCAATCATTTTTACAATTGTTTGCAGCAGAAGAGGAAACACGAGCTTAACAGTTCTGTTGTGGATGGATTTGAGGGAGAAGCGCGAACGAATTGTCAGCAGGATGGCCTCTGCTTTTATCCTGGGATTTGCTGCCTGGCCCTGAGCTCTGGCTTCCCTGTGTGGAGCCCTAGGATTTATGCACATTCTTTGCAGGTAGGGGCTCATTGTGCAGAGAAGCCTGAGGCTGGGCTGGCCTCTGTGGAGAGGACCTGGCAGGTGTGGCCAGGAGGAAGGGGAAATCTCAGCAGCCCTAAGCTTCCCTAGGTAGAGGAGGTTCTGAAGGAAGGGGCTCTGACCCTAGTGGGCACCTAGGGCCTCCCTGATGTTTTCAAAAGCCTAAGACAGCAGTTACCAAGAGAGTAGTCTTTTCAGCCTCCCACCAGGGAAAAAAAAAAGACCGAGCTCAGAAATCCATTTGTGGGAAGTTTGAAGCCCTCCAGCTGCAGGCTGGCGGCCTGGGTGGTCGGGTGGGTGGGGCGGGTGTCCCTGAGTGGAAGGAGAGTGGAGCACGGGGCAGTGGGGAGGAGGGTAGGGGTTTACTTAACAGTGGCAGTGGAGGTGGCATCCAATGGACCTGTGTCTCAGACTTGGCTTACCTACCCTGAGCCAACTATAGGATATGGGGTAAGTTCTTAGCCTTTCTGCAGACCTCGGTTTACTTATCTGTAAAATGAGCTAATACCTCCTCTGTTAGTCAAAGAATCAAAAGAAACTATGTTTGTAAAGCCCTTGGCACTAGGCTTGGTAAAATCAGGGGCCATAGTTGCTACTGTTATTATCCCACAGATAGCCCCCAAACACCTGCCCATGCCAATGTATGTTCCATGCAAATGCAGATCCAGACTCATCCTTAGCCCGCCTCTTTCCTGGTGCATGTACGGTTTTAATGGACACGTAACACTTGCATCTATTAGGTTATAGTGTGATAATTAAATGTGTTTACACCATGTAATGAAGTCAGGGTAATTAGCATTTCCGTTTCCTTCACTCATTTGTGTGCTGGACAGCCTCTGAGCTGTCTTAGTTTGAAACACAATGCAAATGCCTGTGTACTGTAATTGCTCTACTGTGTTAGACCATCCTTGCTCTTCCTGTAGCTTCACTTGAGAGTCTGCAATCCCACCTCTCTCTCTCTCTCCTCTCCTCAACCCTTCCAGTCTCTAGGGACCACTGTTCTATTGGGCTGAGATCAACTTTTCAGCTTCCACAAAAGAATGAAAATATGTACTATTTGTCTTTCTGTGTCTTCCTCCCGTTAACACAAAACCTTCTTGTTCCAGCCACAAGAGGCATGGGCGACAGGATTCCATTCTCTTCTAATGGTGGACTAATACCTGGCGTGTCTATAACCGTTTTCTTCACTCATCCTTTGATGGACGCCTTGGTTGATGTGCTCTTCTTGGCCGTACTTCTAAGCAGATGACTTAGCTTCAAGTCTTTAGCAGAATTCTGGGTCTATTAATACCAGTGCAGACAATAACATTTCAAAACAAATACCTCTTTGTAAATGTCAGACGCCTCTGGGTGAGAAAGGACCCTCTATGCTGGGTATGTTCCTGGGTCATGAAGGAGATGGTGAAAGCTTACCTCACACGCTATCTGGGCTGTCAATCAAAGGCGGTACAGGTGGAGGGGAGAAGCAGAAATTGTGTCCCAGGATGGCTTCCCACCCCTACCCTAATACTAACTGGTAAAGGAAACTAAAGGTACAAAGATCCCCAGTGGATGGCTTTGGGTGAGTTGTGACCTTAATGTTCTTCTATATGTGACATGGCCGTCACCCTTTAGTTGGGGACATAATCTATCCTAGAGAAAATGTCAATTATTTTGGAAAACTAAGCTAAATAGCTTGCTATAGAGAGAACAAAGCTACAGGACTGAGACCCAAGTACAGGCTCGTGTCCCAGCCCTTCTCCAGATCAGTTCTTTCTGAAGCATATTGTAACTGGGGGTGCCAGTTAAGGGGTGGGCCTACAGACTCTGCTGGGCATGGAAGTCCAGGTGTTCTCAGAATGGTGCCAAGACCTGGCTTTGAAGAAGTGGTGGATTGTGGTTCCACATGGTCTGGGCGTTTCTGGACCACTGTCTCTTATACCTGTGGTCTCATTGCACCTGGGCAGGGTCCTGGAGGCTCAAATTTTTCAGGAGATGTCCCTGCTTTCCCCTGTCATTTCTACCCTCACTCTTCCTAGGCCACACCCTGCCCGACTGGGGCCCTCTGTGCTTGGGGGTGGGGACTTTAGAAGGAATGAGGTAGGGCTAGCCCTCATGGTGGTGGTCAGTCTGGTTTGTGGGCTGTCAGTTGGAGACCTGCCTCACTGTTATCCCTCTTACCTGGTGGGCCTCCTCTACAGGGGCTCTTATGGTTTTAATATTGCTTTAATTGGTCACTTGGTGCATAGCAATCCCTGTACTAGACTGTGCCATCAGGCCAGGCTAGCATGGCTTTACCAATACAGTATCCCCAGAGCCTTTGTTTACCTATGCATACAGATCGAGAGCATTCTTTTTAGTTGTTTTTTTTTTGCTGGATGTGGGCACTCTCCTGGGCCTGGCTGCAGCAGGGAGCCTTGCACAAGTGCAACATTGCCCTCCCGAAGTTTAGTATTGTGTAGCCTATTCTGCCACCTGCCCATAGGCCGACTTGGTGAATGACAGTGGCTGGGCACGGACTGAGAGGTCTCTGGGTGAGGACTGGCCCTCCATGTCAGAGGGCTCCCCTGGGTGATTGGCAGCAGGATTCCTGTGCTCCATCCTGAAGGTGCTCAGGACCACAACTTTGCTGAAGAGGGCTGGCGGGGAGCCTGGGGCTCACTCGCTCAACCTGTTGGGGTTTCGGATTTGTTCCATCTGAGCAGTCAATTAATTAGTAACCGGAGCTACCCATCATCCCCGGCTCTGGCGGGGATTGCCAGGTTGCCCCTCCTTCCTCCTCTCCATTTGCTCAAATTGAGCAGCCTGTTTCTGTGATATCATTTGAAATACGGCCAAGAAGCAATTAATGTGCTGTTTGCTGACAAGGATATGCTGCCGCTGCAGAGCAGGGCAGGCAACGGGAAGGCAGGCAGCATGGAGAGAGAAGAAGAGAGGGGAGAGCAAACAAAGGTGCGGGTGGAGCTGATGCTACCGGGCTTTGCTGAGTGCCAGGGCCAGCCAGAGCCTTCTTCCCAGGGTCTTTCTCCTCCCCTCCCTGACTCGGTGCTATGAGGACAGCCCTGGAGGTGGGATGAGATGGGTTCCCTTTCGCTCTAGGGATGATGGTTCTGGTGACACCTGCCAGTTGCCGAATTCTCACAATGTGTCCAATGTGCTGGGTTTCATGACTTCCACGGGCCCATTTGACGGGCACGCAGGCTGAGGTTCAAGAAATGCCAGCCCTGGTCTAGTGGCAGGTTGTACATGCCTGCTGTGATGGGAGCCACTGGAAATGCCTGCCTGTTCAGGCAGGCACTCAGGAGGGAAGGGAAGGGTCAGTCTCTGGGCCCACCGCCAGGTCAGGGTGACTTGTGTGGGGATGCGGGGATTGATAAATTGTAGCATTGCGTCATCACGGCTGCCTCTGGAGGGTGGGTAGGAGGCATCAGGTAGGGTAGGCGGACCCAGCTCCGCTGGAGGAGCAGAGGACCTTGATAGAGGAAGGGGCTACTTGGTCCTGCTCCCAGAGAGCAGGGCTCCATCTCCACCAAGTTGGCTTCACTGGGTCTGGGATTTCCAGGGAAGCTTCTAGAGGGAAGTGACTTGACCAAGGGTACCCATACAGGCCCCTCTCTCTCTAGCTGGGTAACGGTATTCTGCTTTCTCGGCCCTCTGAATAGCTTTGGGGGGCCATTTTGGGGAGTCCTGTCTGCCTTGGCTGCTGACTCAGCCTGGGTGTAATTATGTATAGAAGTTAGTCACCAGGGACCATTCCCAGGACCACTGGCAGCTTGTCTTGGGCACCAGGCTGTGCTGGGGCATCTCCCAGACACGAAACTCTGGTGTTTACGGATATACGCGGCTCACCACCTGCTCTCATAGACCCTGAGAAGGAAAGCAAGCTGTGGGCCTCTGTCAGCCTGTCGGGGAGACTTGGAGAATCCTGGATCTGGAAGCGCCAGCCCCTCCCTTACAATTGCGTCACATACAAGGCACAGTGCTAGGCCCAGGGGATTCAGGGAGAAGGGCCCTGTGCATGGCTGCTGAGGGCAGGGTGGGGAGAATCTAACCTAAGTGGTGGGTGAGAGAAACATGCTCACTTGTTGACTGCCTTAGCTAATACAGATGCAAGGTGAATGAGCCATGCAGTTCACAGTACAAAGGGGTGAACCCCAGCAACTGGGTCCCCCTACCTGCTGGTTGCTAGTGCATGCTTTGCACCCTCCTGGAGATTTGCTATTAGGTGAAAAGGGCCCCACACTTGTCCGTGTTCCTTTGTAACACGGCGCACATTTTGGCACCCTTTCCTTATCAGCTTGGGTACACCCATGGGCGCCTTTTTAGGACTGGCTCACCTTCCCTTATGCAGACAGAACATAACATGTCTCTTTTTTGATCATGTACTATGTTGGTGGGCATGGCAGTTGCTTCCTGTCTTTGGCTGTAATGAGAAATTCTGGGGCACAGATGTCTCACTGAACATGTGTGCCTGGGAGAAGTTCCCGGAAGCTGACATGTTGATCAAAGTGTGTATGAGTTTCACAGTTTGATAGACACTGCCGTATTGCTCCCAGGGGGGTTGGACCGCGTTCCTCTTAGGGTCACGTTAAGAACTTATTTCCCCATTCCCTCACCTACACAAATGGCATCAGACTCACTGATCTTTCACTGCTGATGGTGAAGAGTGCCGCCCGCTGTCTCAGGGTGGTTGGTGGTTTCCCTGTCCACTGTCTCACTGTTGTTTCGCCGTCCGCTGTCTCACGGTTGTTTGGCTTTTGCATTGATTGATTGGGTTACATGTGATTACATTTGCCCTTCTCTGTGGCATAACCATTGCAGTTCCCAAGGAGTGCTCAGATGAAGGGCTGTGTGATTGGCTGGTATGGCCTCCCTTGAAGACGGGGTTGGCAGTGGACTGAAGCCGTGGGTCTGATGGTGGCAGTGGATTGAAGCCGTGGGTCTGACGGCAGAGTTCATGCTTTTGCATGCTGAACCCCAGCTTTCCTCCCTGCCCACCTTGGGGTCTCTCTCTTTGGGCTGCCCTTGCAGCCACAGTTCGGAAGTACCCTGTTGCACATGGCAGACACTCAGACATGAATGATGGGTGGGTATGAGAGCCATCTAAGGTTTTCAACCAGGAAGGTGACATGTCTCAGGAGTGACTGAGCATGAGAAGACCACGTCAGAAACTGTGAGAGCATTCAAGGGATGAGGTACGGTGTCAGGGAGCAACAGGGGTGGGGTGGGCCTACCCTATCTAATGGTTTCTGGGGCTCCTGTTTGCAGGCACATGTCTGTCCACCAGGCTGGCCCTCCTGCTTCCCATTGGCATTCCCCCTGCATGATACATTGTCTGGAGCCAGCACGTAGGTGCTCAGAAAGAGGCTGTCTCAGAGCTGGACCTTCGCCCCTGAAGCCTGGTGCAGCTGGGTAGCAGTGTGCAGCATTCTTGATGGATCGTCTTCCTCTCTCTCCAAACACAGAGTAGAGCTGGCTAGCTGGAGTAAGACATGAAAGAGCGCTCTAGATCCAGGGTGTCTGGGTAGTGCTACCAAGATGGTGGAAATTAGTACAGCTTGTCCGTGTGCTGCTAGGGTCCCATGGTGGTCACAGGGTTCTCAATCTGCCCTCAGCCTTCTAATGGCTCTGAACTTCGTAGGAGTCATGCCAGAGAAAAGAATGTTCTAGATTAACTGCCACAACACCCACTCCTCCAAGCACCTCTGGGGACAATCAAGTCACATTAGCAGAAGGCTAGCCCTATCAATGTTCTGTGGCTTGTCATTGACCCCCAGCCCAAATATATGAGCATGCTACCTAGTGCCTACCTTTTCCAGTCTGTCCTGATGGCCTGCTATTCTGGTTGCTGTGGGGTGGGTTGGTTCTAGGCTGGCATGTGGAGGGAAGGGAAGTTGCTCTTGGTTGAAGCTGGGGCTTTGGGTGTGGAAGTCTTGGGAGCTGGTGTTTGGCCAGCAATATACTTAGAGCTGTGCCAGGCTGACGTCACCAGGTACTAGTCCCATCACCAGGGGAAGGGAAGTCTTGGGCAGCCCAGCAGCCATTGTTAGTTGGCTTATCTGGATTAGGCTTTTCGCGCCCACGCAGGGAAGAAAGGAATCGGCTTTGTTGCAGCTGGGTGTCAGGCTGGAAATGCAGTTGGCGCTCCTGGCAATCCCCGGCACTCTCCAAAGCATATTTGTTGCTCTTCGGAGAGGCGTCCAGGTGCTCTCTGTTATGATAGCAAGTGGTGACACAGAGTTAGCTTGAAACGGGATACACAAACAGGCTAAAAATAACTGGATTTGGGGCAACTTGGCATCAGCTAGCAAGCAGGCTGTCGCTGCTCAGCGAAGGGTGAGGGTAGGCACCATCAAAGGCCCTGCCTCAGCTGCAGGGGATAGGCTGGGCTGGGCATGGTGGTGGCCCTCTCCCCTGGTCTTGCTTCCCACCACTATGTAGCTATGGGCTGCCTGAGGGCGGAGATGCCAGATGGTGCATGAAGCCCAGGGGAGGAGGGGGTGTGGTGGGCCCGGATGTGATTGAGGCGGTTTATGTCTGTTTGCGGGAAACTGGGCCAATGTTTGGACATCTTTATGGTTTGGGAAGTTTCTTGGCCTAATCCAGAGGAGCCATGGTTGCATCAGAGCCTGTGGTCCTCTCCTCGGTGGCCCATGTGGAGGCAGAGACTAGAGGGAGCTCATCTAGTCTTGAGGAAGGGTGGAGGAATGGATACCTCCTGATCTTGACTGCTGCGGTAGAGAATTCCAATGCACATTTGGAGGTCCATCTAGACAAGGAAAAAGAGTTGGGGGAACCTGAGTCTGACATGGGGGGAGGGCCCATCAGTGGGATGTTGACATCTTGGATGTATGTCATAGCAGATGACCTAGCAAAGGATGTGCTTGGGGTGGGAGGAGAGAAGAGCCAGGGACTCAGGCCTGCGCTCGCTCACATTGAGGAGTGGAGCCAGTACTGAGCTCAACCCTGCCTGCCGTTGAGGTGGTCTCGGCTGCGCACCGCTGCTCACCTCAAGAGGCATCCAGCCAACAAGCATCTGCTACCCTGCTCCTAGGTCCTGCCTCCCAGATGTGTCTGGTTTTCTCCGTTCACGGGGCAGGGATCTACTTCCCCTGGTTCTTGCTCTTGAGGGTGGCCAAGTGACTTGTTTGGGTCTGGGCCCCAGAGTTAGGACAGGGAGGGCAGAGAGCCCAGTGAGGTTTACAGTTTGATTGTTTCTGTAGCACTCAGTCCGTCCCAGTGATGCTAGGAGGGGGGCATGGGGGCGCCCCTTGCCTGACACGAGGGCTTAAGAGCCCCACCTTACCACCCCTCTGCTGAATCGCAAGATTTTTACTTCCACAGCGTCCACTCTGTTGGAGGCTCCCTTAAAGCCCCCTTTCATCTGGAGCTGGTTCTGCGCAGCCTAGACTACTGCAGGCCACCTGTAGAGCAGTCTGCCCAACCCTGATGGTACCACTTCCCTGTTCCTGTCCTTGAGAGCTGAGACCAAGCATCTTTCTCAAAATGCCTGGAGCCCTGATATTGATGAGGTGGGGTGCCCAACCTATGCTGGGTGTAAGAACAACTGTTGCATGGCTTCTGTAGCAGGTTGGGCAACCCAGGAGGGGCCACGCCACTCCCCAGCTCTGCATCCTTTGGAATCTTCAGTCTGTTCTATTGCCCCACAGTTCTTGGGGGCTCCCTGGTTAGATGGCTGGACCTCTTCAGTTCTATACCTGATTTTGAGTGGCCCCTGGGGAGCAGGAAGAAGAGGTATCTTAAGAGCATGGATGTTGGTGCACAATAGCACCCCAGGCTCTAGGAGCAGGCTCTTCTCTACCCATGGGACACACTGCTACCTGTGGCTTCAGAAAAGGCCTTGCTGTCTGGGTAGGTGTTGAATAGCTACATTCTAGTCTTCCATATCCAAACACAGTCTCTTTCAGCATCATTTGGGGCTTGTCTGCAGGCTCCCCATCTCTCTCTTCCTCCATGTTTGCCATCTCCTCTGGCCTTCTGCCTCTTAAATCTCTCTCCTACCCTTGTGAGCTTGCTGGCTGCAAGTCCTCACCATTCATGATTTCTTGCAGAGGGAGGACCCTACAATGCTGATCTAGGATGTGTGTGTGGGCACTGGCAGACTTAAGAGTGTAAGTCTTCATCTTTCCCATCCCTGATGGCAGGGGTGGTGCTGCTCAGTCAACACACCCTGGTCCAGGGGTATCACCTGGCCCTGCAGAGGGGAGAAGCAGATGTGTCAAGGTTTCCCTTTGGGATAGGCTGCATACAGGTTTTACCTCATCAGTGACCTTCTTACCTCTGTCACATCAGGGGCTAGATGGGGGGGGGTGGGTAGAGGGACAGAAGGCAAAAAGGGACAGGGAGAGAGGGAAGGAGAGGGGCAAGGAGGAGAAGGGGGAGGTGGAACATTGGATGAGCCATTAGCAACTTTGCTCTTGCCCTATAGGGTTATCATTGTTAATTTGCACAATGATAACATGAGGTTCCTTCCTTCTGCTCCTACACATGGGCAGCTCTGTTTGGGAGGCTGAACTGGACGATTCCCACTGACTCATCTGGAGTCCCTGCTGGAGCACCAACGAGCAGGGCTTGGTCTTCCAGGCTGCTGCTGGGGGAGGCAGGAAGACTCAGCTGCAGGAATGGTGGAGCTATGACAGATCAGTAGCCGTGAAGCCCCAGTAATTCCATCAGTTACTGAAGGACAGCTGAGCTTTTGGGTCTAACAGGCACCTCGTACTTGAGTGACCCCCACTGTGCTGTGACGCGAGATGATCCCTGCCACACAGCGCATGAAGACCCAGTGGGGCTTCTCTCCACTCAAGAGTGCTCACTCATGTAGCCTCATCTGTTCTCCCTCTGGCCCACCACGGCCCCTGCTGCTCGGACATGGGACACTTTTTCTCATCCGAAGTGCCAGCTCGCTCTTGCTGCCTGTTTCTCCTTTTCTCTTATGAGGATGAATTCACTGGGACAGCGTGGACTTGTCAACCAAAGTTCCATCCTCCTGTCTCAGCCAATGAATGACCCAATAGACATTAGTTAAATCACTGAAGGAACGGACAAAATGCAAAGTGAGTTTGCACAGCGGTGTGCTGGCCAAGGCGTGATTGTTAAATTGTGTGCTCCAAGAGCAAAATCTTAACTCAGTAAAATGAGGGGGCAGGCCCAGATTACCATAGTAGGTAGGTGCCAGGGCCAGGATTAAGACCCCTTCCCCCAAGTACATGTTCCTAACTAGGTGGATGCAGGTGTCACTCGCTGGTGGCAGGCATGTGTGTAGACCCGGGCAGACATGAGTGCGTGCGGCAGCATTTTGCCGCACTTAGTTTGTTGGAATGGAAAGGCTTTGTAGGAGTTTTTCTTTATAGGCACATAAAGGCCTTTATGACCCATAATGTGGACACGGGCCCAAAGAGGATTGCATTCTGCCTTCTACCAAGGGGTTTCTTAGAAGCCTCTGTGAAGGCAGTGGCTCCTGGCTTTTCTTTGAGCAGGCTGCACCCAGGGAGGAGGGAGAGCTGGTGCAGGCAAGGCTAGGAGCAGCTTGAGAAAGGGCAGATGTATTGGCACCATCCGTGAGGTGGAAGGCAGGGTTCAGTGGCCTCTGTGGGAGCTGAAATGGGCTGGGAAGGCTTTTACTCATGTGTGCTTGGAAACCTTGTCCTCAGGTGACCTGGTTCTGTTATAGAGGGGCATAGAGGGGCTCAACTCCTGTTTTGTTGTTGTTTGTTTTGTTTTTATTTATTTTTTTGCCAAGGATTCTGAGACTAGTTACAGAGTCCTGTGATGGCACAGGTCACAGCGATGATTTTTCCAGTTATTTGCCACCTGGTTCTGACAAGGGGGTGGTGGAGCCCTGGCTTGGGAGAGTCGGGAACTTATCTGAGTGCAGGAGTGCCTCTGGTTCATGCCTGCCATCTCCCAGCCCCGAGCACTGTCTGCCACCAGTCAACTGGTGTGCACAGTGGGGACACACCACTTGCCGGGCCCGTGGAAGGTCGGCTCTCAGGTACCCGCACCTGGCCGCTCCTTAGGTCAGGCAGTAAATAATTCTGTCAAGTATTAGTGACTGGGAAGACTCATAAAATAGCATCTCCATCATTCTAAAGACCACGGAGCTCAGGAAGGCGAGGCCACTTGCTCAGGGTCACACAGCTAGACGAAGCTGTAACTTATTGAAAGACCAGGGGTCCGGGAAGCTACATCTTGTTTCATTCCTGGCTGGAGGAAGAGGCTAGAGGCTTTTCTTCCAGTTCTCTCAAGCCCCACCCCCACCATTCTTAAGGGATGAGGAGAGATCAGACATTCCCACTTGGCCAGTGAAGAGCTAAAGGGCCAGGTGGCATATATGGCCCATGCTGTACATGATGGGCACTTGTCAGTGGCATGGTACCAGAACCACAGGCATGCTTTGGCTGCGGTGGCATATCACAGGAGCTCATTCCTTGCTCTCAAAAGGAAAGAGGCTTAGGCTCCAAGGAGACCTTAGTTTCTGGGGCTCATGACCAAGTGCAGACCATTGTCGGGGGAGTTGTACTTGTTCCTGGACACTCAGAGGGCTGGAAGCCAGGGTTCTTATCCTCAGGCAGAGGGCAGGGAAATGCTTAGGACTCTATTAACCAAACGACGTTGTTTCCCCATGCTTTTCATGGCTTCTACAACACAGTGATCTAATAAAGGATACTAGAGGCCACAGTAACCGAATATTTTGAAAAGAAGTATAGCTAAGAAATCTTGCACCCTCTGCTCCACGGCTTACCCTTGAGATTGCTACTTCTCTTCTGTAAGAGCCAGATGGAACTTGGTGGCGTTCAGCAAATGCTGGTGGCCCGCCTCGGTGCCGGGTTTGCACACACATGGGTTGAAAGCAGGACTCTTCTCTGTGTGGATGGTGGCGACCTGGCTCTTCCATCTAAGGTTCCCCGAGGAAAAGCGGCTGATTCCATCACTGACGTGCCAGGACCCCGGATGCCGGGGCAGGGGAATGCTGCAATCTAAACATTTACATTCTAAAAAATGGGAAATCATCTGCTTCCATATAAATTAACCAGGGCCTGACGGGTTTATTACATCCTGGAATGCTTTCACGGGGCTTTCGTAGGGTCCGTGGTGCAGGCACGGGTCTCAAGCTAGGAAGGCCCGTGGCCTGCTCCCCCAAGATTTCTTCATATTCTCATGCACCCCAAAAGGTGTTTGAAATGGGCAAAGCAAATACAGTTCCACCCTTCTGTCCTCAGCAGTGCAGCACCCAACCGCCGGCTTGGGCAGGCTAATGGAATGAGGCTGGTCAGGGGAGGAAGTGGGAGGAGCCAGACATGGAGATCCAATCAGAGGCTGTGGATGGATGGGCGGCAGAGCAGAGACGGTGGCTCTAGGGTTCCATGGCTTTGGAGTATGCCTGTCATTAAGAAGGAAAGGGGTGGTGGGCGGCGGGGTGTGTGTGTGTGGGTGTGGGTGTGTGTGTGTGTGGGGGTACACAAAGAAGTCAGAGGTTCCCACAAAGTGGGACTCTGTATTCTCCATCCTCAGAGGGAGTTCGCAGGCAACTGCTCATTATGTAACCCCAGGCAGGGCTGGGTGTGAATTAGGCTGGAGGTGACTGGCTCAGCTCCCGCTAGCTTCAAATGGGCCGAATCTTCCTGCAGGAGCCCTGGCGCTGGCTGAGGGAGTCTTTCGTTTAGGAAATTTACAAGATCTGGAGGAGGGGGTGAGCAATGCACACACACACACACACACACACACACACACACACACACACACACAATCATAGAGAGTTGTGAACCACACCCCCATCGTGGGTTGTCTACGCTCATCCGATGAGGCTGTAGAGACCCATGAGGACTAAAGGATGTTGGAAGATGATGATGGATGCTCTTGAGTGACCCATGATAACTTCTCCTCTTTTTCTTTAAGGAAGTAACTTTGGAACAGAAATGTTACTTGGGGTCATGTATTCAGGGCAGTGGTTTTCAAACTAGGCCACACTGGAATTGCCTCCAGGGCTTATTTAAGTGGATTGCTTCCCCCAACTCTTACAGTTCCTGATTATGTTTGAGGTGTGTTCTGGAAACTCGAATCTCTCTGTCTCTCTCTCTCTCCCTCTCTTCCCCCCCACACACCCAGGTGGGACTACACGTTGAAGATCCCTGGTCTAGATGAGAATGGTCAGGGCTGATGAGCTGCACATTCTCAGCGTTGGAAATGGCATTTATGTCTTTGAATAGAAGAAGATGCCTTGGTGTCTGTGGAACCATTTCCTTGTTCTGTGAAAGAAACCACAGCCTCCAGTTTGGGCAGAGCCAGATGCACCTAATGGCTACTGTCACCCACCAGGTACACAACAACGTCCCTTGCGCCCTGCTTTGGGTGTCACTTGCCAGCCTCTGGAAAGAGTCCTGGGCTATTTCTGTGGTAAAATCTGTGTAGATTTCACTTGAAATCTACAGTTATGATTGTAGACTACAGTTGCCCTGCTGGGTACCCCTGGGACCACTGCTTTCCAGCTGCCTTTGGTACCTGTTACCCATCCTTGAACTATTTCTCCCTTTTATCCTTGTGTCTTAGGGTTTCTATTGCTATGAAGAGACACCATGACCACGGCAACCCTTATAAAGAAAACATTTAAATGGGGTGGCTCACTTACAATTTTTAGAGGTTTAGTCTTTTGTCAACATGGTGGGGATCATGGCAGTGTGCAGGCAGGCATGGTGCTGGAGCTGAGAGTCCTACATCTTGTACGCAACAGGAAGTGGTCTGGCTGTTACGCTGAGGGAAGCTTAAGCAAAAGAGACCTCAAAACCTGCCCCCACAGTGACATTTCCTCCAACGAGACCACACCTCCTAACAGTGCCACTCCTTTTGTGGGCCATTTTCTTTCAAACCTCAACAGCTTGTTAGCCCCTAAAGACCTCTATCTGTGTCTGTTTCTATGTAATCTGCATTTTTTGTTTGTATAAATGACAGAGTAATGAAATATTTTTCTTCTCGTGCTTGGATTGTTTCACCCAATATAATGCCTCCTAGTTCCATACATGTTGTTACAAATGGCAGACAGATATATCATTGTGTATATATACTCACTTAAAAAAATCTATTTAGCTGCCAATAATATATTAATTGGTTCTATGTCTTATCTATCATGAATGGTGTTACATCAAGCAGAATGTACAGGTGATTTTATTTTTATCCTCTTTATTCTCTCTCATAAACATACACACACACACACACATGTGTGCGCGCACACACACACACATGCGCGCGCACACACACCTTTTATAAAAAAAGGCTGGCAAGAACTTCCCTTTGTGTGTTTTTCACTATATTCCTGACTCTTTTGGTAACAGCCATTCTGACTGGGGTGGGGTGGGCTCAGTGTAGTTCTGATTGACATTTTCTTGATAATCAGTGGCTTTCCCCCACATAATTCTTTGCGTTTGTAGATCTTCTTTGGGAAAGTGTCTATTCAAGTCACTTTTCCATCTTAAGATTGGTTCCAATCGTGTTTGGTTCTATCCCAGGTCCCTGAGCCATGTCCAGCCTTAACACAAGGGAAGACACTTAGTCTTACTGCAACTTGATGTTCCATGCTTTGTTGACACCCATGGGAGGCCTGCCCCTTTCTGAACAGAAACAGAGGAGGAGTGGGTGGGGGCAGGCAGAAGGAAGGTGGGGGAGGGAATGGGAGGAGAAGAGGGAGGGAAAACTGTGGTTGGGATTTAAAATAAATAATTAATAATTTTTTTACTTGGCTTGATTTTTACCTCTTGACCCAAGAGGAACCAAGGTACCTCTTGGTTCCCTACTGTCCTGGACAGTGTCCCTTTGTCAGGACAATGGTGAAGCAGGTTTTCTCCAGCTCTGGACTTTGTTTCTTCACCCTGGTGACTGAGTCCTTGGCTGAGCAGTAGCCACTTGGTTTCTGACACTTGTTTACTCTTGGTTTTGTAGCCTGGTGTCTTAGGGTCTCATCCAAAATAGACCAAAAAAAAAAAAAACCCTCTTGGTCTAGTGCAACATCTTGAAGCATTGCCCCTGTTTCCTTAATAGTACTTTCATAATTTGGGGTCTCACATTTAGGTCCTTAATTTTCAGTTGATTTTGTCTGTTTTATTAGTTGAGAATGAAGATTCCATGTTTCCTGGTGCCATTAAAAAAAAAAAAAGATGGTGTTGCTTCTCCAGTGTATGTTATATCAGTGTGTCATTTGCTCAGTTTTCTGTTACTTCTTTATCCTCTGGTACACACTTTACTGGAAATATTTTCCCGATACGTGGCACAGCCTTCAGCTGGTTGGTTGCTTTGTGGGAAGGAGCTACATGGCCAAGGACTTCATTGCCGCCCACAGAACCCCGTGGACCACCTTCCTCCACACACTCCACTTTCTTCATTCTCCATGTCCTCCCTCACTTCCTGGACCAATGCCATCCAAAGAAAAGAGACACAGGAAGCATCTTTTCCAAGATCTTGTAGTTCTTGAAAATACTGCTTCTGTGCTCGATGAACAGTGCGGTGGGATTTTCACTCGGAGCTGAAGCCCTGGCAGCATCTTCCAGCCGCCCACACTACTGCTGAAGGCCAGCTGATGTTCTGCGCCCCGTCCTCGGAATGTGGCCATCTCTGTGTTTAACTTTCCCTCCCTCCCTCCTCCTTCTGTCGGATCTTTTGAGCTTCTCTTACTATTATTTTCCCCATTTTGTCATTTTTCTTTCCATACCTAGAATCTTTTAATCGTTTGGTTTTCGACCTCTTTTGTCTCAGGACTTTGTTTTATACTCTTGGTAATCACTGAAAATCCCAGAGTTTTATGTGGATTTTGTCTACTGACACTATGTACCACATGAGAAATTAACCGAGAAAAACTTAAAAATACTTATTGATTAAAAATGGAGTTTTATAATATGCTAGCACAATATTTTGTAAAAAGTACTCTCAAACAAAAATACTGAAAAGCTATTTTATATTTTTGTAATTTTTATGTGTATGTTTGAAAATATTTTTCTTATGTATATGTGTGTGTGCCTGATATGTGTGGATATATATATATACACACATATATATTCATATATGTACGAGTGTGTATATTCATATGAATGTGTGTATGTATGTGTGTGTGTGTGTGCAGATGCCTACAGAGGTCAAAAGGCATCAGATCTCCTGAAACTGCCATTATTTATACTTGTGAGCTGATGTGGGTGCTGGGAGTTGAACCTGCACCCTCTGTGAGAGTTGTTTGTGCTTTTAACCACAGAGTCACTGTTCCAGCCATCAAGTGTGCATTTGGTAGAAGATAGGTATGTTCTCAGTCTTTTCTGCGTTCAGTCTGTTGTATGCTGTTTTGAATGGAAGTGTAGGAAGAAGGAATGGTCTCACTTAAGGTGTGTGGTTAGAACAGGTGATGGGTCTTTGGATAATGTTTCCAGAAAATTCTGAATGTCCTTTTTTCTCAAGGCAGAACTCAGCAGAGGCCAGTTCTTCTTGCCTGGAGGATTTGGTGTACGCCTGCTTTTGTTCCATGCACCCACTTTTGGAAAGTTGTGGCTTGCTAAGTCACAGATCTTTTGAATGTTAACACGTTTCTTTATGGACTGCTGGTCAATCAGATTTATGGCTGCTGATCTTCACTGGACAGGGTTCATTCAGAAGCTCCCAAGCACATGGTGGTAGCTACTTTCACCCAAACTAATTCTGCTTGAAAACTCAAATTTACCACTAGTAACTAAATAGTACTGACTCTTTTCCTTGAATTGACAGACTGGTGTTCATTTTTGAGAAAATATCTGCCAATTGCCTACATTTAGATAGCTGTAAACTCATTCTAAGTTTTTTTGTTTTCTTGGTAAAAATGGCACTGCATGATCCAAGTGCCTGCTTACGCTCACAGCTCGGTTCGCCACAGGAAGACTGGCCTCTGAGGCAGCCTTTGGGGATCTGTGGCAGAAGTGCTTGAAACAGGCTGCTGGTTGTGTTACACAAAATAGTGAAAACGTGTACTGAAAGTTTGAGACTTTAATGTTTAACTCACAGATTCATGAAGAATGCCATTACATGAGCCACATTGTTCTGTGTGTAGCTACCCTCAGTGCAAATGACAAGGCTCTGATGGGAAATTGCCCAGTATGGTTGTTCTCCATTTTTATGACTTTGTTACACCCATGGCTCCCTCTTCTATGTCTGAGAGCTTTTGGAGCATGCCCCTTTTCTTCGTCGTTGCTAGTTGGCATTGTGTATATATATTATGTCCCCTTCTTTCTCTGAGGTAATAGTTGGGCCCCTTTGCTTACTGTGCTGTAACTTCTTTCTGGACTCTATTTCCTCCTGGTTCTACTCTTATATCTTGTGTTGGAGGCCCAGCTCGCTGTCTAGTGGGGTTTGCTCACATCTGAGTGGGTTGGAAGCTCTGTAGAAATGGGTGGGCCAAGTAAGGGAGTCATCATCGCATGACACGACAGAAAGCCCGCACTTCTGATGGGCAACCTTCAAATAGCACATTTGGAAGGCTTGCCATAAGCTAACCGGCTTCAGAGAGAGAGCATGGGGTCTTCTGATGGACTGAGAAGCTCCATCATTTGGAATGTTTTCAGAGAGTGTCCTGGTTTCAGAATGATGTCTGTGAAGCTGGGTCATTTATAATCACCATGGAAGCACACCACCAGTGTGTATGGGGGATGTGACTGAAGGAGAAGGGGAAGGAAGCTACCTTCTGACCGCAGATACAAGGGGGACCCTCCACTACATTCCCAGACTGTCGTGCCTTCCCCACCATGGTGTACTGTATCCCCTTGAACTGTGAGTCAAAGTAAACTGGTCCATTCTTAAATTGGTTTCGCCATGGCAACAAGAAGAGTACTGAATACAATGATCCCTGCATCTCCCAGTTTTGCTTTGTGTCCCTGGATCCGGAGAATCAACCCATTTAAAATTTGAAAGACTCGGTTACTTGGATAGTGGGGATTGGAATGTAGGGTACCTTTTCAAGAGAACAGTGATCTATTTAATGTGGTGGGGGAATTGAGCACAAGCATTAGATAACTAAGTGCTGACCACCAAGTTACATCCCTAGCCACACTCTTGGGATGTGTTCAGGGGGTCTCTGTTTATAGTGCTGCTGTCTCTTGCATGTAGGACTTGTCTTGAAGGTTGACCCAGTGCAGTTCTAGCAGGCCAAAGAGTGCTGGGGCCCCGATCAGCTTCTCTGACTCATGAAACACGTCAGCACATCTCACGTCTACTGTTCTTTCTCTTTGTTTCTCTTGGTCAGTTTGGAGGTGGCCCATAAAAGGTTTGCTCTTAGTGTGGTAAACACTCAAGAATTCTCCCTACTGTTCCTTCTCTGGATGCTCATGCCATCATGTGTTGGGGAGGATCTGTAATTATTTGTAGACTATGGAAAGATGACATGATGTTGTTACTTCCATGTTTTAGGATTGTAGCATTCTGCTGGACGATCCTTGCTGGCTTGGATGACATGGGTAGTGTGAGAGTCTGTTGGAGATGACCCTCAGCCCTTTCCCAGCCCACTCAGTTTTCAGAGAAGACCCTAAAGCACAAAGCAGGTGAAGAGGATCCTGCAAACCCCAGACGTGAGACTAAAGAAACGGGGATAATAAAGTGCATTAAATGTGTGTGTGTGTGGCTCAGAGGACAACATGTAGGACTTGAACCTCTCCTACCATGTGGGTCCCAGGGATTGGGACAAACACCTTTACCTGCTGAGCCATCTTGCCAGATCGTAAGAAGACATTTCTAAGTTTGTGGTGATATTGCTCTGTGCCAGCAGGCAGCTACTTAACACCTGACATACCAGTCCTGCTTTGCTGAGTTGCAGGTTTGGTCTCTTGGGCTGGCAGCCACGGAAGGGTCTCCTGTCCCAGGACATTGAGTCAGGTGTCTACTGTCCCTGTCTGTATTTATATCACATCATGATGACTACAGAGTTCAGAAAACTGGACAAGAAGTGCCTTCAGGGCTCAGGGAGGGCCTTCCCCTAGGGGGCCATTCTTCCTGCATTGAGGAGTTGCAGGGGTCTGAAAACCTTGGTGCTTCATCTAAGGACTAGGCCCCCTCAGTCCTCCTGCTCAGAAGGAGTCTGCATTCAACTTTTATCTGCTGGTATGGTAGAGAAGGCTTTGCAGAATTGAAACTTCAATTATGACCAAAAAAGAATTCTGGAATGAAATACTTGGACGGGACCAGGGCAGGTACACGGAATCGTGGGGACTGCTGCTCACACCTGCTTGTGCTCGTCAGGTGATGTACCTCGCTCAGGTGGTCTTTCTTTAGTTTGCTCACAGGTCATTCTTTGGGCCACTTACCAGAACTTTAGGGGAGTCTACTGTATGCCAAGCCCTGTGCTGGGTGCTGGAATTCCAGAGATGGACATAATATGGGATATTGCTTTTGAGGTGGGAGCAGGAGGGCCCTGAAAACTGACAGACCCAAGACAGAGGCTTGTAAACTGAATGCCCTATGCCCTGGTTTGGTTTGTCCTGTATTTTGAATGATTGGAATTAGCTGATATTAAAGTTGGAAGATTTTCATTTCAAAGGGGTGTGTATGTGCATGCACGTATATGCACTAAGGCCAGAGAAGAAAATACACCGCAATATCACTTTCCACCTTTCCCCTTGGGACAGGGTACTGCATGAACCTGAAGCTAGTGGCCAGCAAGCCCCATGGATCCTCCCATACCCGCCCCTCCCCTGACCCAGTGCTATGATTATAGGTGCAAGGGAGGTCAGGACCCATTTTTCTTTTACGGGGTTCTGAGGATTTGAATTCTGGTCCTCAGGTTTATGTAGCAGATGCTCTTGCACACTGAGCTATTTCCCCAGCCCCAGCAGATACCCTCTAGAGTGGGCATAGAGTCACTGTTCTACATAGAATAGGGTGGAGGCTGGAGGCCTGTCTGTTCCAGGTTAGTGCACACATAGGGCTTCATTTGCCTGTGTTAGTGCAGAGGTGCACTCTGGGTTGACTTCACTTCTGCTCAGCACTGCTTCATCCAGGAGGCTCTGCATTTTGTGACCCCTGCTGCTCTGGATCCAAGTACTCAGAGGAGGACCCTGAGGTCCATATGGCAGGGGACATGTATGTCCTAGGTCTTTGTCATCCTGTCTGCTTTATGAGGCTGCACAAGGAGCTCAGAAGCTGATAACCCTGGGAGGCCTCTTGGTGGCTGGCTGCAGGTGGCCCATCCCACTTCAGTTTTGAAGCCCCAGTGGCATCTACAAATCGGCTTTGGTGTGCTGGCTCACGATTTGAGCGAGACCAGAGCATGGTTGCAGCCGTGGGTCCAGGTAGCGTGGGGCTTGTTTGTTTCAGCTGCCTTTGGGGTCTGGAATCTTCCTCCTCTGGTACCGTATTATTGCCCCAGGGACCTCACTGTCCTGTGCAGACTGTTTCTTCGTGGAGGGTCCTGTCAGCGGAACCTTTAGGAATGGCATCCTGGTGGGCTTGTTGACTGAGTGTCCCCACCCTGGCCTGCCTTAGGCACTCTGGGGAAGGCTTGGGAGCCTGGCCACTTACCTCACCCCATTAGGCTTACAGCAGTGCTGCTAACAGACAAAGACTCGAAAGGGATTAGGGGCAATTACCAGGCCAGCTCTTTATTCCAAGATTTAATGGGCCTAGCCACTGTAATTGTACCTGCCCTGTATTGAGCTGCTCCCTCTAGGCTTGGCTGGGGTGTGGACATTTGAGGGCCCATACCCTTACTTGCCCACCTGCCCACCCTATTGAGTGACAGTCGGAGTATCTCAGGGCTTGAGGTGCGTTTGGTGTGGCACAGTGGTCTGTCAGGAGCTGATGGCGGTTCATCCTGGAAAGCCTGGAGTTCTGTGTGCCGAGCGCCTCTCCACTTTCTCAGGGTCTGAGCTGTTTTAAGATATCTTAGTCATCGCCATGTGTTTCTCTCTAGGGTCTGTGAGCTCCATGGCCATGTCTAGAAGCCAGGCAAGCTGGCGTAGAAAGAAGACACTTGTGACCAGAACTGTGAGAAGGGAAGGCCTTAGGTATGAGAGAGAGATAGTCTGTATGTAGACAATTACCCGTGTACCCCGCTGCTCTGGGGTCACACGGAGCCCAGGCAGTCCCCCAGCCTTAGCACTGTGGACTGATGGAACTCTATTGTGAGCCACAGAGCACCCCACTGTGCTCCCCACTGGGTCCTGCTCCTTCTGAGGTGCTTTCTTATCAGCGAGGGTTCAGCAGAGGGCATCTGATGGTTCCAGGTATGCGTCCTTTTAATCCTTTCAGGGAGCTGGTAAGGCGATCCCGATGGCCATGTTTTTATTTCTTAGAATTATTTTCTAGTCATTCATGTGAACTGGGAGCACGGGATCAGTTTTCCGCCTTAAGTAAGAGGATTAAACACGTTGCATAATGCAGGGCCTGAGCTAAGTGCCCCAGCCCCAGCCCCTTGTCTCATCGTGTAATTAGGAGTAATTGCCAGTGTGGGGTTTGGTGAAGGTGCCGTTGGGGGGCGGGGAGTGGTGAAGCCTCGGTGGAGCCCTTATTAGCCAGGGAGGGCAGGTGAGGCTGAGCAAACCGCTGGAATGGAAGTGGTCTTGTCTGTCTTCCCCACAAGGACTTGGCCTTCCTTGGGTGCCATCTAGGGAATGAACTGGAGGTATGTGCAGAGGACAAACCATCCCTCTGGGGGTTGGCGGGAATGCCCTAGCCCTTGGCTAGGCTTTGAGGCAGGTGTAGGGAAGGTGCTTTTAAGGTCTGACATGAAATCACAGGTCTGTGTTCCTTGTCATATATCTGATCAAGGAAGATCAAGGTTATCTCTTGAGGGAAGGATTAGGTGGGAAGGAGATCTTGCTTTCTCGGGAAGGGCACCCCCTTCAGACCTAGTGTTTCTTGGTCTCAAACTAAATCTGTGCTCTGGGTCTTTCAAAATAGACGAGCCTTGCCACAGTGATGGGAATGCCTATTGGAGCTGGAGCTGTGCCCCACCTATTGATGGGGTCTGTGATGGAGGGGTTATGTGACCAAAGAGTACGGCAGTAAAAGTGTTCTGGAGTAAGTAACTTGCTCTGCTTGGGCACAGTTGTGACTATTGAAGAGGGTGGCCACCTTATGGTCCCCGCTGTCATCTGCTATCCCCGGCTTCTGATGCCTACTTCATCAATGTCTGAATGAACGCAATGTGTCCCCAAGGTGCATTTGTTTTAATACTCGGGGTCCCGCTGGCAGCACTGTTTTCAGAGATCTGGACCCTTTCGGAGGTGGGGACAATCTGGAGGAAATGAGGTGCTGAGGGTAGGCCTTGAGATTTAGTCTGGTCCTACTTTCTGTCTGAGCATTGCTTCTTGGTCTACTGAGATGTGAACAAGTTGCTGCTGCAGGCTCCTGCAGCCACAGCCCCTCAAGCCCATGACAGACTGTGTATCCTTCAAACCATGAGCCAAAAGAGACCTTTCTTCCTTAAGGAAGCATCTTGTCAGGAATTTGATCACAGATGAAAACAAACAAAGCCAGCAACAAACAAGTCATATACAGGTAGAAGTGAGGAAGCAGGAAGAGGGACTTGGCTACTCCTTGAGACTTCTTGGGAGGAGGGGAAGGCAGTCAAAGAGAGGAGAGCTCCAGAAGGAGCAGTGACCTTTCTAGAAGTTGTCCACAAGGTCCCAGGATTCTTGGTGTTCTCAGGAAGCTGGGAAGCCAGAGGGTGTCCCATCACCTCTTTCAAACTGTTCTGTCCGTCTCCGCAGCTACCTATCCCCAGCAAAGGGAGAGGAGACCAGAGCTCCCCACAGCCAGAACATTCTGCCTACCCTACCTCAGATGAGGATCCTCTTGGGTATAAAAGCAGTTTTTAATGGTGGTGGAAATTAGCAATCTGCTGCCCATCAGAGCAAACTGTGAGTGCTTGGTTCCAGGCACAAGGGACCGATATTTCTTCACTCTTGACTGGTTTCTGGAGGTGGCCACTGTACCCTAACACACATTTGCCTAGCAGTAGTTCTTCCCAGGAATGAGAGATGAATGAGACCCACCCATGAATTCCTGAGGGTGGTGTTGGGCTGCTGTGATCACATCAGCCCCCTCAAAGGCCTGGATACCAATAACGGGGTTTCCACAGTACAGAGACCAGTTAAAGTGGCACAGACCACCCAGCTGTAGAGAAAGCCTCACTTTAGTGTTTGCTCATGGCTGACAGGTAGATGTTTCAAGACGTTCGCTATAAGGGTATGGTTGATGAGGGACCAAAGACAACTCAAGGGCATACGTCCGAGTCTGTTTCTGAGGACCACCTAAAGTAGATCTGTGAGTTTTCCAGAGACTTTCAGAAACCTTCTGGTAGCTGGTAGATGTCTTTCCGTTAATAAGAAGTTAGAGATCTAACCAGGAAGCAAATGGCCTCTTTCTAAAACGTGAGACCTACTATTTATAAGTTTCTCTCTCACACACACTCACTTACTTACACTCACACACTCATGCACACTCTCACTCACACTCACACTCACACATACACACACAAGTCACTCACACACAGTCACTCACACATACACACTCACAAACACACACATTCACATACTCATTCACACACACTCCCTCACTCAGTCACCCATACAAGAGTTTAATTGGAATTTTCCTATACAGGGAATAATACTTTTCACAGAAGCAATAGGCTTTGAAGTAAAAAGTCCAGTGCTGGGTATGGGATCCCTCTCCTTGAGTCATTGATCAGAGGTGTCCCAGATATGGGATCCCTCTCCTTGAGCTATTGATCAGAGGTGTCCCAGATATGGGATCCCTCTCCTTGAGCTATTGATCAGAGGTGTCCCAGGTATGGGATTCCTCTCCTTGAGCTATTGATCAGAGGTGTCCCAGGTATGGGATTCCTCTCCTTAAGCTATTGATCAGAGGTGTCCCAGAGACCCTTGAAAAATACAATACCTGTTCTCTTGGTTGCTAACCAGAACTTGATGGCAAGACCATATTGGTAAAGATACTACATTCTTTGGTCACAGGATATGGAAAAATCAAATTGGTACTGACCAGAAACCTTCCTCCATGCTGGCTAGCTTCCAGAGCACCAGCAGGTAGTAAGTCGCATAATGTATGCTGTGGATATGTTTTATTGCCATTGGTTAATAAAGAAACTGCTTTCTGCCAATGACTTAACAGAGTAAAACTAGGCTGGAAGAGATATAGAGAGAGAGTAGGTGGAGTCCGGGAGATCCCATGTAGCCGCTGGAGATATACATGCTGGAACCTTGCCAGTAAAATATAAAATAACAGAAATGGGTTAATTTAAGATGTAAGAGCTAGCTAGCAATATATATAAGTGAATGGGCCAAGGCATGTTTTAATAATATAGTTTGTGTGATTATTTCTGGTCTGGGTGGCTGGGAATGAAAGAGTGGCCTCCACCAACAGCAGTATGCTGGGTTGGGAGTGTCATCAGCAGTCTTACCCCCAACTGTGAACCCTGTGAACTACTATGACTGACGTTGGAACACATGCTCATATGTACAATAGTGGCACACATGTTATAGGGGTAATCCACACTTTCTGATTGGATTTAAGGCCTGTTGTACAAGAGGAAACACATGTCTAGCACTGTAAATCTGATCATAAACCCATGGTTGGGAGCTCAAAGGCCCAAGAAGTGAACCCACTGCTGTTATTCTGAGAAATGGACAGAGTAACAAACTGTCCTCTGTATCTTTATATTCAGCCCTCAGACCTCAACAGAGAAATTTCTTTGTATAGTGGACAGTGGTGAGCAAAGAAGCAAGTAGTTAGGAGGCAGAGAATAAGTGACCGTGGCGTGCTCAGCTGTAAGTGGAGCATCTTTTTCACCTCCCCCAAGGTTCAGAGAGCATTGCAAAAGCAGGCAGGGAGGGGAGAGACCAAGAATGAGAGGTCAGGGAAGACCAGAGTGAGACAGCGTCTTCTTGACACGACAGGACTTGAGAACTTCGGCAGCTGTTATTGCCCATCCTAGACCTAGACAGGATAAAGCCGGTCCATTCTAGTGGGGGAAACTCATGGGTGTGTCCCACTGACTGAAGAGCTCTTGACAGTGGATGGCTTCTGAGGACGGGAAGTCAGTTTTCTGTAAGGATACAACTCCAGGCAGGTCCACCATGCTCCATTGGACGATCCCACGTTTACGGGAGGAACAAACTGCAGTCCCTGGATTACATGGAAATAAACAAAGACATGAAGCTGGAGCTGGGGGAGAGAGGAATTAGAGGGGAATATGAGCAAAATATATTAATTGAAATTCTCACAGTTTACAAAGATTGAATAGTCATCAAAACTGAGATCACTAAAGTCTTCAGCAGCCAAAGAAATTTACTGTGATAATGAGACCGGAAGGTGGCACAGCGGTGCCAGGAGAGTGGTTTAAGGTGCGGAGTGGTGCAGGCTGGGCTGTGCAGGTTACCTCCAGGTCAGACCTGGGCTGTGGGCAGTGACCGTGTGGCAGGGAAATCACGAGGAATGCCTCTTTCCCCAGCTGTGCCCATTGCCGGTGCTGAGCAGGATTAAGCAGTGTGCTGAGTTGTGTCATCTGTCTGTTGCCTGTGGTGAGAGGGTGACTAGCTCTGTCCAGGCTGGAGCTGTGTTCTCAGGCTCCGGGCCAGTCGGGAGAGCTGTTTACAATGACTGGAGTCAGGATATGGGGACAGCTATGAGAATCCATCTTCCTCTAGAAGGCTCCCCCTTCTGAGGTGGGGACCCCGGCCTCTTGTCCCCCTCCTCAATAGGAACAATTGCATAATTGCAATAAGCAATATCACAACCATGAAGCTGGGTTTCCCTCCTGTTGGCTCTTGGCAATGCCCCAGCACAGATCCACTTATCCCCACATCCAGATGGGAATCCGAGGACAAGAGAGAAAGTACCGCCTGCGAGACTGAGCTCGCGGTTGTCTCTGTCATCTGTCCGCTACACACTGGGCTCTTGGTAGTCGGTGTGCCTCCAGACTGGCTTGAGAAGGAGTTGTGGTCATCGTGCAAAGCCGAGGCTATCCGATTAGAGGTTGACACCTGCACGAGGGTTCCATTTCTTCTCTCAGTGGAACCCTATCTACAGCGACTGTCTAGAAGTAGTCCCAATTTCAGAGCATGCTTATCAGAAATGCAGAATTTCTTTGAACAGGCAGATGATGTTTGAAGATATTTCTCAAACATAATTAAACTGCCCAGTGTACATGGCGTCTGAATCCTGGACTCACACATGTTGTATAGGTTGAGCTGTACGTTCTGATGCACTGTAAAACATTTCTCTTGGTACAAGAAATAAAGGCAAGACATTGTCAACCAGGCTGTTTTATGGTGGGATCTCCTATTGCTGCATCAGAGAATCTATGCCAGCCCTGGAACATCTTGCCCTGTTCAAGCAGATGAGCATCTTGACTTTCTTGGCCTCCCTATCCCCAAGAGCAAATCTGCACTCAGAAATAGGCTGGCCTCTAGAATGTTCTTCACTACAGGTTCTGTTTCCTTGGGCAGTCATCTTGGTGTTAGCCTAATAGTATGATGGAGGTGGGTGTGAAAGAGTGGGGACCAGTCCTCTGAGGGACGGACCTCCTAGATCAAAGGCTAAGTGGCCTCATTGCTGTAGTCTTCTTCTGTGGCTTCCTGCAAGGCCTGTTGGGGCATATCATTCCTGTGAGTGAATTAGAAAGGACCTAGCTTTCTCTAGCCCTGGGTTGATCGCTGATTTGTATTACACATGTAAACCTAGGTTATGGACCAAGGTGTGGCCCGTAGAGCTTGTCGGTCTGGCAGCTTCTGAGTAGGAAACCACAGGCTGACCTGGGTTCTCAGCATTTCACGCTTCACACGTGACTGATTTTTACATCTACATTAAGGAATTCGGTGGCAACCCAGGTCCACTTCTTGACATCCTTGTGTGCCAGATACCACATGAGACTCAGCGGGTGTGGGCTGGAACACTACCCAGGGAGTTGCCATGCTCATCTTTCACCACGCATGCTGCTCTCCTTCAGCAGTTCTTTCTGGGGTAGAACCCCATGAAGGACCAGTTTCCCTCGGTGTAAAACCCCAAGGACCAGTTCCCTTTGGGGTAGAACCCCACAAAGTACCAGTTCCCCTTGGGGTAGAACTCCACGAAGTACCAGTTCCCCTCAGGGTAGAACCCCACGAAATACCAGTTCCCATCTCATGGATGGTGCAGAGTGTCTCTCTAGAGCCAGTCCCCAAGGTCATGAGGACAAGAGAGACTGCTTGCCACATACTAGGCCAGCGCTCAAGGTATCAACTCATCAAAAACAGATTTGGGTTTATCTTAAAGAAATTTCAAAAGTGAACAAGATTTCAAAAGCATTATTTCATAGACGTTTCAAAACGAGGAGATCTAAAACCCTATCTTGTCAACCTGGCTGGGCATCGCCAGGCCTAACTGCCGCCTGACTTCTTACCTCTGCTCTCTCTCCCCGACCTCTTGCTATAATCTGCGGGATTGGCCTCTGGGTAGAAAATCTGGCCTGATCTTGGGAAGGAATTATTAGCCGTGTCTAACAGCATGTCCTCAGAAAGCCCTGGGCACCAATCGCTGCTCTAAACCACGTTCTATCATGGTGTTTGGGACACTGGCCTCACGTGACTGCTCTGAGAGTGGTCCTTTTCCTTGCAGGTCTTGGTTTACTTACTTGAACAATAGCGACAATGGTGGGTGACGACAGTGGCGGGTGACCAGGAAGGCTCGGTGGTCTGTGGTGTCAGGTCCCATACACTTTCATAGCCCTGTGCTCATTCCCACTTCCCAGGTTACATTACTGCTCTCCCTAGACGGCAACTAGAAAGCCCGACTCTCTGCTGACTGAGCACAGGGTGCTTTTCTTTCCTTGGGGTGTCCATCGGAACACTTACTGGGTTATAGCATAGGGCTTATGCATATAGCAATATGGCATAGATGTCAAATTCAATAACGTCCCTCCTTTTGTCTTTCCTACAGCCTTGGCCATGGTTGGTGGATATGTTTGGAGACCCACATCAAGACATTGAGCTCAGCAGGATTGTGGTGGCGTATAGAGGCAAGTTTGCAAAGGATTGTGCATTTTAGTGTGAGCTGTATCAGGTGTCCTTGGAACCAGAATTCAGTGAATTCTGGAACTTTCTGCTGCCCTGGGACTCATGAAGTCTTTGTCACCTGGGAATCATCATGGAAAAGATAACTTTTATCTTAAACTACAGTGGGACTCATAGTGGTAAGAATGGAGGTGGGGGCCAATGGGGACCTCAGCTCAGATTCCCAGTGTGCCCACTTCTCCCTGGCTAGTGCAGATTTGAGGTGGATGTGGAGGGAACAGGAGTATCTCAGTCAGTGCTGTGATCTTAGGCTGTCTCCTGGGCTTATATATGTCTAGATCTTGGAAATGTGGCCTCGTTTTTTCCATCCTGGAAATGGGCCCCAGGAAGCTGCCACTTGCCACTTGGGTCTGGAGGGCGGGAGGAGGCTTGTACCACAGATACTGTGAAGTCTGCAGGTTTCACTCAGTTGGGATTTGTCACCTGGCAAACAGTCAAGTATCTGCCATCCATGTTGGTGTCGGCGGCAGCCTCCATGGCCAATCCACATGATGAAGTATCCAGTCAAGTTTTGGCAATTCCGAAGGTGTGGCAATTCGTGGTTCTCGCAAGGGGCCAGTGGGGAGCATTGCAACAGAGGCCCTTGTGCTGGGCCTGCAGGATGCCCTAGGAGGGAGTTGGGAGGGTGGAGGGCACCCTTGACAGATGACATCTGTGTCAACAGCACCCAGTGACACATCGGGGGAGGACGAGCCTGCGCTTGGCAGGCCAACAATGGGCTGATTGACAAAATGAACTTTCCCCTCCAAGGGCCCACCACTGCCTGAGAAGTAGCTTGGGCAGATGGTGGGCTTCCTGCTCCCCACTTGGGGCTCCTCTGGTGGGCTCAGAACATGGGTCAGGAGTGGGTAGGGGCTCCTGATGGGGTCACGACCTTTGTACAATCCTCTGGGAGTCTGCTCCAGGTTGAGGGGCAGGCTGGCAGGTCCTTGGCGTGCAGGAACAAAGGCCTGGCAGCCTGGGGGTGAGGAACACTATGCAGGTGGGAGTGGCTGGGCCTGGGTGGGTGATGTGTCCACAATGCCTCCCACCTAGCGCTGGGTGGGAGGAGCTTCACTGGAGGCTGGGGAGTGTATCTGCCCTCCCATTGAGGAAGCATGCTTTGCTCTTGTTCAGACTCCCTTGAAGCAGCCTGCTGTGCTGCCGAGCTCTGGCCAGTGCTGAGGTGGAAATATTGGTATTTTTAGAGCACTATCCCACCCCTCTTGCACACGTGTGTGCATGTACACAGGCTGCCTTTCCCTGCATGACTACAAGTCTCATGTAAACTGCCAGAACATTCTTTACTGATTTTTTTTGGGGGGGGGGTCGGTCTGGGCTGTCCCCAGAGAAAATGAACCGAACAGGTTTTCATCAGGGCCCTTAAGACAGGCCATTGACTCTGTGTTACCATCAGTGGGGGGAGTGGCCTTGCCTCATTAGGGAGCGTATGATTTTTGTGTAACTACTCTCAGAACAAGGGGAGAAAGTCTTTTCAGAGTTGAGTGGGAGACTAAAATGAGCTTCCAAGACTCCTTTCCTTAGCCCGTCTCCTGCTTTTAAAACTTTGAACTCTTCTTTGGCAGCTCCTTTCAGTGGTGGTCCTCAGGACAGATATGAAAATGCTCAAGAGGATCCAGCCTCCGCTGGGCTCCTGGCTCTCACACTGCACCCAGCCCTTGTTTTCTGTAGGTGCTTTGGTGGTGTAGAACAGGAGCGGTATGGCTCCTCACAAAGGAATGCCTTTCCCCTTACATCCGCTCGGTTCTTTCCATCTGTTAACTCCTCTTAATCCTTCAGTTCTTAGGATGGTTGTTCCTATAGGCACTTTCTGTTCGGTTTATTTAGTTATGCTTGTTTTATAGATTGAAAGAAGATTCTGTTGTCCATAGTGCCATGGACCTGTTTTGATTTTTTTTTTTTTTTTTGCTCCTGAGGTCTTATTTCATTGTGTGCCTGGTTATTTTTGACTGTGTGTTAGTCACTGATGTTTAAGTTATTTTATTAATATGTATTTTAATCGATCAATTACTTTTTAGATGGGGTTTCTCACTACGTAGTCCTGGCTAATCTAGAAAACTGTCACTGAGCTCTGCCTGCACTGCCTCCCCAGGGCTGGAATTAATGATGTATATGTAATAATGATGGCTGTATGTATTTTAGAGAAGGTTTTCACAGCTAAACATGAGCTGCAGGTTCACCAAAGCCCTCGTTTGTCCCCGACTCACCCCTACCTTGAGTCTGCAGCCCCTTATGGGCTTATTTTACACAAATGTGACTTAGGCTTAAATTTTTGTGGTCCTCATCATAGGAGGCTGTCACCAACTCCATGTCTTTTCCTTCTGCACAGACACAAGTAGCTCTGGATTCTTGGTTTCGATCCTCTGCAGGTTCATTCAAATTAAACACGTCTTTTTAAGGAAGCAGACTCTTGAGTTACAGTTGCAGCTTCTCTGTGGTCACCTTCTCTAACTTCCTGTGTGGGCCTGGGTCTCTGGTTATACCTTCTGCTGGTCTTGCTCTTATTAGTTAAACTCTTCAGATAATTTGCATGCATTATGGTGAATACCTCTATCTATTCAGACCATGACAGCAGGTCCAGGGTTCATGATTGTCCGGTCACCATTATGCCCTCAGCTAGTGCTGAATTTGACATGTAGTATGTATCTAAGGGTTATAATTGAGATGGCCTGTATTTTGTCTAGATGGGGTAGCACAATTTCTGTTATTAATTTCTTAATAATAAAAATCCAGAGTCAGATATTAGGGGATGAAAGTTGAAAGATCAGAGAAGCAGAGCAGCCAGCCACTAGACTGAATGGGGTGTCCTGTCTCTACAAGTCCTCAGACTGAATCCTGAGCTCCTGTCTCCTCCCACCTTACATTCCCCTCTCTCTGCCCAGTCATATCACTTCACGTCTCTACCTCCCTAGTGCTGGGATTAAAGGTGTGAACCATCACCACTTGAATATGTTTCTCTTTTAGACTGATTCAATCTTGTGTAGGCCAAGGTGGCCTTGAACTTGACAGAGATCTGTCTGCCTCTGTCTCCCGAGTGCTGGGATTAAAGTTGTGTGCCACCACTGCCTGGCCTCTATGGCTAACTAGTGTGGCTAGCTCCACACTCTGATCTTCACGCAAGCTTTGTTAAAGCACAAAGTATCATCACATGGTATAGCAAGGCTTGCTTGTACATGTGTGCAGCTTTGTCCATTTAATTCATCATCTATATTCCATTTTGGATCCCTCAAGCACCAAGACACTGGACTATTTCACATTGTAGTGATTTAAATTTTGTTTCCTGAGTTTGGTTTCTTTTTCTTCTTAGCTATAGGATCTTTCTGAGTGTCATAACCTTGTTGAAGTCAATTTCCTTGTCTATAACGAGGAGAACATTAGTGTCAATTTAATAGGTTGCTTGGAGGCTGTCTAAATTAGGGTTTCTATTGCTGTGAAGAGACACCATGTGTAGTAATTTGGGTGGCAGGGCTGCGTCCCCAACACCCCAGCCGCCTGCTCGGCTAGCTTATGCCCGAAATAACAACACACAAACTGTATTCATTTAAACACTGCTTGGCCCATTCTCTTCTAGGCTAATTCTCACATATTAATTTAGCCCATTTCTAGTCATCTGTGTGTAGCACCCCAAGGTGTGCTTACCGGGAAGATTCTAGCCTATGTCCATCCTGGGTCGGAGCTTCATCCCGGGAGCGGGGCATGGCGTCTCTCTCAGGCGTCTGCTCTGGAGAGCTGAGCTGTGGAGTCTCTGACCTCACTTCCTTTTCCTCCCAGCGTCCTGTTCTGTTTACTCCTCCCAACTATCCTCTAACCAATAAAATGGGTCAAGGCAGTTCCTTTATTAGCCAATGACCTTCCTCCATCATTTCCCCTTTTTCAGTTTAAACAACAACAACAAAAAAGCTTTAACTTTAACATAGCAAAATTACATATAACAAAACAGTTATCAAGTAAAAGTTACAATAATCTTTATCATAACGAACTATTCTTTTTTTTTTTTTTTTGGTTTTTTGAGACAGGGTTTCTCTGTGGTTTTTTGGAGCCTGTCCTGGAACTAGCTCTTGTAGACCAGGCTGGTCTCGAACTCACAGAGATCCACCTGCCTCTGCCTCCCAAGTGCTGGGATTAAAGGCGTGCGCCACCACCGCCCGGCCCATAACTAACTATTCTTAACTCCATCAAAGACTCCAGAAAGATACAATACTACCTAAGCAAACAAGAAAAAAGCAACTTTTAAAACTCTAGAAATGACAGAGACATCTCGCTGCCTGGACAGTCACCCAAAGTTCCTCTGTACTGTTGGGGCATCCATCTTCAGCTTTCAGGCCCATGGTATCCAGCAGACATTTCCATAAAGCAGGAAAATTCAAAGTCAATTCAGTCACTATCTGTTGTGTCCTGCAGAATGTCTCGCAGACTCTTTCATGAATCAGGAACCCCGAAAGATCATCTCACCTTAGGCAAGTTCAGTAGTCCTCTCTCTGCGGGTTCTCTGTGTCCAGTTTATGCAATAGTCCAGGCAAGAGCAGTTTCTTGACCAAATGGCTATCAAACTCCATAAGGTGCCTCTTCGATGCCCATCTTCCTCTTGAAGTACATTGGTGCTGCCAGGAGCAGAGTGTCTCATTGTCATGAAAAGTCCTCAGTTATTAAAACATTAAATGTCCTATTCTATAATCTTTGAAAGACATGAAGAATGTCTATCTAAAATATATCTCTATATGTCTAGAAAATCTAATTAACATGACTACAAGCTTTATTATTATCGATGATTATCCATTAACAACCGATATTTCTTAATTGTACAGTACATATTTAAATGAACTACACAATCACAATACCTTAATCAAAATCAGAAACACTTATACATATAACAAAATTGACCTTAAATCTCTATCAATAAAGTATAGATTTTATACTAATGTAAATTATTCATATCTATATCATATCCCCCTTTAAATGTAAAAGGACGTTTATAAACCATATTTGGGAACATGGGCGCAGTTTTTTCTCTCCAAACTGCTTCCTGTTGAATGGGGGCGTCATTAATTAGGTTTTTCATGGTATAACCTGTGTGCTAGTTTCATCTCAGTTGGCAGTTGAGCAAAGCAATTTTCTGAAGATATTCACAGCAACCCTTCAGGAGGGCGTGGTCCATCATACCAAATCAGAATAGAAGAAATGAACAGCATCTCATCCTCTGTGGAAACAAAATAAGAAACTCCTTTCCAAAGCATCGTGTCCTTAGATCCAAATTTCAAAGTCAAGGAATCAAAATATCTATGTTGGATTAGTTCAGCAGCATTTATAAATAAATATCTTTTAGCATCTGTTGCTCCTTCCTCAGTATTTAAATAATTTAAAGAGAGCATAATAGCATACAGTATCAAAATTCTCTGTGTATTTTCCATCTTTGTGCAGCTTTGTTTTAACCTCTATTTTGTTTATTTTTACTTTTAACTCTTTTCTTTTTGAGACAGGTTCTCTGTATCTTTGACCTGAAGTAACTCTGCAGACCAGGCTGTCTTTGAACTCTCAGAGATCTGCCTGTCTCTGCCTCCCAGGCATTGGGATTAAAGGCGTGTGCTACCACACCTTGAAGTCACAGAGGTCTATCTCCCTCTGCCTACCAAGTGTTGGGATTAAAGGTGTGTACCACACACAACAACTCTCTTCCTTTTTTTTGTTACTTTAAGAACTTTAAATTTTAGTCTGCATATATTTTTAACACACTTCAAACCATTTAGAAATTTTCTTTGTCTTTGAATCTCTCTTTACTGTATATCTCTCTTTTTCTGACCACACGAGCCTTTAAATTACTGAGCAATATGGGTAGGATTAAAGGCGTGGCTTTGCCAGCTAGATCCAGTCCATTCCTTAGCTTTCCAGCCTCATGGCTGAGGTACCGGCTAGAGCCACATTCAGTGCCACAAGTATACAGTGTTTCAATGTCCCTGCCAGCAAGCGAGCTTCAGCAGCCTGTGCTTGCAAACCGCACAAACCGCCTGCGTAAAAGAGTCAGAGTTTGCCCTGGCAGGACATCCCAGAAAGCCGGCATTTTTAAACGGCGCAGCTTTTTCCCTGCTATGGCTGAAAACCGAAAAGCATGCGTTCAGCTTTTTGTCAACACTGTTTAAGTGTTTCGTGGCAGGACCTCTTAATGAGCTGCAGGCTTTTGCAGCTAAAGCTGAGTCAGGAAGCCTCTCTTAGATGAGGCGCTTGCTTGCCTCTAGCAAGCAGAGCAGAACCAAGAAATTGTTGCTACCAAGAAACATGCTTTATTCTTTTCCAAGCTTTCTCAGGCTTTCTGTGGATTCAGTTAGCCACACGTCTGGGCGTCATTTGTAGTAATAGGGGTGGCGGGGCTGCGTCCCCAGCACCCCAGCTGCCTGCTCGGCTAGTTTATGCCCCGAAATAATTACACGGACACTGTATTCTTTTAAACACTGCTTGGCCCTTTAGCTCTAGCACTTACAGGCTAATTCTCACATCCCGATCAACCCATCTCTAATAATCTGTGAGAACCGGTCTTACCAGGAAGATTCTAGCCTATGTCCATCCTGGGTCGGAGCTTCATCCCGGGAGCGGGGCATGGCGTCTCTCTCAGGCGTCTGCTCTGGAGAGCTGAGCTGTGGAGTCTCTGACCTCACTTCCTTTTCCTCCCAGCGTCCTGTTCTGTTTACTCCTCCCACCTATCCTCTAACCAATAAAATGGGCCAAGGCAGTTCCTTTATTAGCCAATGACCTTCCTCCATCAACCATGACCACAACAACTCTTACAGAGGAAAAGATTTAATTGAGGTGGCAGCTTATGGTTCAGAGGTTTAGTCTGTTATCATCATGGCAGGGAGCGTGGTGGGGTGCAGGCAGACATGGTGCTGGGGAGGAGCTGCTACATGTTGATCCGCAGGCAACAGGAAGTAGACTGAGATACTGGGCATGGCGTGAGCACAGATGAGACCTCAAAGTCCACCTCAGTGACACACTTCCTCCAACAAAATCACACCCCCTCCAACAAAGCCACACCTCCTAATAGTGCCACTTCCTCTGGGGGCATTCTCTTTCAAACCACCAGCAAGGATTAAGTGAAATGATCCACGACTGGCAATTGTAGCGATGACCTCATTTCTGCCCTCCTCCTCATAGCTTGTGTGTGTGTGTGTGTGTGTGTGTGTGTAAGCATTAAAATCTGTCTCCTACAATCTAGGACCTGGATTCTTTATGGGTGAAGTCCTGTATGCAGAGGATCCTGTACTTTGATGTATTTGTGCAAGGTTTAAAAGGCCGAGAGGAAATGGAGTCTACCTTTTTGGTAGCTTGGCAACCAGCATGGAAACAGGAAGCACGGCCCTAGAGAGTCTAACTTTTACAAGTTAGCATCTGGCCATCAGTTCTACAGTTCTGAAGAGGCAGTTGTGGGGTTGGGAGGTAGCTGAGTTAGCCAAGTACTTGCCTAGCATGGGCAAGTACTAACTTCAGTCTCCATTATCATTAAAAACAACCAAATATATAGTTGTGGCAACGATGGCTCTTCTCTGCTGCTGAACTATAGTGCTTGCAGTGTAGTTTTGTGTGTGTATGTGTGTGTAATCTATTTATTAAATGTATGAGTGTTTTGCCTGCATGTATGTGTCTTCAACAATGTGTGCAGTGCCCAAGAAAGCCAGAGAAGGTGCTATATTACCTGAGACTGAAGTTAGAGGTGGTAAGTTGCCAAGTTGATGCTTGGAATTGAACCTGGAAGAGCAGCCAGTGCACTTAACTCCTGAGTCATCTCAGTCCCAGGCAGTTCTGGGAGCAGATTGGCTGATTGGTTAATTTTTGATTGCCTACTAAGCTGAATATAGATGAGTCCTCGAATATAATCCACTAAAGCACAATTCAGCTTTCCCTGCCATCTTAGTTAGGGTTTCTATTGCTGTGAAGAGACACCATGACTACGGCTACTCTTATAAAGGAAAACATTTAATTGAGGTGATGGCTTATAGTTCAGAGGTTCAGTCCATTATAATCATGGCAGGAATTATGGTGCATGCAGGCAGACATAGTCTAGAGAAGTAGCCGAGAGTCCTATAACTTGTGGGCAACAGGAAATGGTCTGATGGTCACACTGAGCAAAGCTTGAGCAAAACAGACCTCAAGGCCCTCCCCCACAGTGGCACACTTCCTCTAACGGGGTCACACCTAATAGCACCACTTTCTATGAGCTTATGGGGGCTAATTACATTCTAACTACCATGTAATTCTGTAAAACTCAATAAAGAACATTTTTCCTCCCCAACTATAAAAGATGACACAAATACAGGAAAATAATTCCAGGAATTATGTTTAAAAGTGAGAAAATTAGAAGAAAAAGGAGGTCATTTGTCCTAACCACTTTTACTTCCTTTTCTCTCCCCTTTATTTTCTTTATTTCGTGTGTGTGTATGTGTGTATGTGTGTGTGTGTGTGTGCGCGCGCGCGCGTGTGCGCATGTGTGTGTGTGTGCATGCAGAGGTCAGAGGACAGCCTCAGCAGCTAGTCTTTACCGTCCACCTTTTTTGAAGCAGGATCTCTTGCTCACTGCTGCTGGTATTGAGCTGAGCTGGCTGGCTCTTAGGCTTGTAGAGGTTTTCCTGTTTGTGCCCCCATTTCACTGTGCTGCCGCCGGGATTACAGACTGCGCGCACTTCTGTGAAGTAGCACTCATGACGTAGTCGGGTACTCGGCTAAGCAGAATCCAGGGAACGTGCTGACTGTGCAGCAAAGCTATTTCAGCTGATTAGAGTAAGATACAGTAGAGGCAAGATAAATTAAAGGAAGTGTTGTTAAATAAAAACAGATCAGGATGTGATGGTTTAGGGAATCTCCCAGCCTGTCGAGATGGCAAAAACAGCAAAACTAAGAGCTTTCATAGAAAGATGCAGGTGTGTAGACCTTAGCTAGAACCTTCGAGAGACCAGAGTACTCGGTCACACAAAAGGCTCTTTGAGGGGCAGCAGGGTGGTTCAAAGGGTAAAGGTGCTTGGCACCAAGTCAGATGTCCTGAGTTTAAAGTCTGGGAGCCACATGATGGAAGGAAAGAATAGACTCCTGCCAGTCGCTCTCCTGCCTTCACGTACATATCATAGCACATCCATACCCCGCATGGTTCCAGGAAACACTTTGCTGGTTTTGTCCGTGTGTGACAGGACCCCTTCTCTTCCAGGTTTTAATATCATGTCCTCATTTCCTCCCGGGCCTGTCCCAGCAGCACCATTAACACCCATATCTAACCGTTCATTCCCAACAACGTACATCATCTCTAAAGTGGTTCAGGCTTTCTCTACCATGCTCCTCATTCCAAGTCCATTCACAGCAGAGTTTCTAAGTATTAGTTTATACAAATGGCATGTTCCAGGGAAGTTTTCTGTTATGCTTTTTAAAACTCTCTCAGACTAAGGAACAGTTTGATAATACAGCTACACCCACACTTCTAGGTGTTAAAATACCACCCCACTTCTGGTACCAAAACCACCGTTAAATTTCTATGACTGTCCTAACAAATTATTGCAACACAAATTTATCATCTTAGGGGCTTATGATCAAAAGTCCAAAATGAGCTCAGACCAAGGTGTCAGCAGGACGGGCCTGCCTTCTGAAGAGTTTGAAAGAGAATGACCCTTTTGCATTCCCCAAGTTCTAGAGGCTACACTCACTCTTTGCCCCACTGACCTGTCCATCTTCCAGGCCAGCAGTAACGGGCTGTGTCTTTTCCACTTTGAGTCACTCTGAAACTGACTTATTGATCTTCCATGTTTAAGGAACCCTGTAATTGTATTGACCCACCTGGGAAATCTGTGGTGACCTATGTTAGAGTAAGCCAGTTTGTAGATGTGACTGTTCCTTTGAAACGAAACATAAGAATTAATAGGTTCTAGAATGTAGGGCATGGTCATCTTTAGGAAGGCATCATTCTGCCTGCTGCACTGCCTTCTGGATCAGCAGGTCATCTGAGAGGTGTTCTGGAATTCAGTCCTAGAGGCCTATGTGGCTCACATTTCAAAGCTCCTTCAGTGGTTTTGTGAAGCATCCAGTTTCTCAATCAGGGCAGGTGGGGGGGTCTTAGCTTCATGGTACTGCTATTTTTCTGTCTATACAAGGGGCAGCGATGTCATAGTTGTGAAGGGACGGCAGAAAGAAGAGGGGGCGTTAGCGTTCTCTTCGATGATGACTATGCTGTGGAGTTGAGTATCTGCTGACCTACAGGGCTTCTGGGCGCTAACAGGAGCCAGGGCTGTCTGGAGCCTGCAGAAAGGGCATGGGTGTTAAGGACATCCCATGCTCGGCACTGTCCTTGGCTTTCTCACAGTAGCTGTGTTACTCATTTCGTCCACGATAAAGTAGATGTCCTGTCTCTGCTGTCCACTAGACCCATGGCTTTGATCACTTGAAATGTGGCTCTGTGAAGAACCAACTGTTTGGGTTTTTTTCAGTTTTAATTAGAGTTCATTCAAATTTAAATAGTCAGTGTGCTCAGTGGCTGCCGTGTTAAGAGCACAGTTCAGACAGGCCAAGTGGCCTGCCGTCTCACAGGACCTGGCAGAGTGTCTTAGTTAGGGTTTGTATTGCTGTGAAGAGACACTGTGACCATGGCAACTTTTAAAGGGAAACATTGAATTGGGGTGGCTTACAGTTCAGAGATCCAGTCCATTATCATCATGGCGGGACAAGGTGGTGTGCAGGCAGACATGGTGCTGGAGAAGGAGCTGAGAGTCCTTTATCTTGTGGGCAACAGGAAGTGGTCTGTGACCCTGGGAGTAACGTGAACTTAGGAGACCTCAAAGCCCACTTCCACAATAATACACTTTCTCCAACCAGACCACACACTCACTTCAACCAGGCCACACCCACTTCAACCAGGCCACACCCCCCAGGAGTGCCACTCCCTATGAGGGCCATTTTTTTTCAAACCACCACAGAGAGTTAGGTCTGTATTGGGGGAAGGACTTGGAACTGAGCATCTCTTTGTGTCTCCATGACTTCTATGCCACCCTTGACCATTCCTAGTCTTTCGCCATCTGGCCTTTGACTGGCCCCGCTCCTCTGAAGTGGAAGTGAAGTTACAGAGAGCTCTGGGGTTGGGGCTGTGGTGGTTAAGGTGTGGTTTTAAGGGAGTTTTTATGGGACATCGAAAACATCCGTGCTGGGTGTAGGTTCAGATGCGTCTGGGATAAGGTGGCACCATGCAGGCTGTAGCACAGACCCAGAACTTTCTTCCTCAGGTGCTACTGCTTGTCACCTGTCAGTTCTGAGCCACTAGTGTTTGTCCTCTTGGGGTCCCTTTCCCACTGTGTACATATAATCACTTCCTTGGCACAGGGAAGAACAAGCGGTATCGTGGGGGAGGGGGGCGTGGTTGGCAGGGCTGTGCAGTGGGGAGTTGTGGCCCTGAGGATGCCGGGGCCTTCTGAAATAGCTCATCTCCAAATCCCTAGCTATGCCCTCACAGGTGGCTTGTCAGAGTGAAGGGACTGTGTGTGCTGGGGAAGGGCCTGTGGTTGGTGAGGGTAGAGATTCTGGCAGAAGCTGGCCAAACATTTGCCCAGGTAGAGGTTTCAAGCTTATGGTTTAGGGGATGTGCCTGGACTAATCCTATTATTACCTGGATTATCTCTTCAAACTGTACTAGCTTCTGTGGGTCCCTGTGAGACGCTCCGTCTGGAGCCAGCGTGACAGGTCCTACCTTGGGCGGTGCTTGGTGTCAATGAGCCTACCGCCTGCGTGGAGTCAAGGCGGGCTTCTGCTCCTGCCTTGGCCATAGGTTGCTGTGCTGGCTTATTCATATATTAAGCAGTCGCTGGCTCTAGCTGGACACTGGACCTGGAGCTGGCGCTAGGGGCTCAAAAGCGAACGGAACCAGTTGGGCCTCACATTCTAGAAATGGAGGCAGAGCCCAGGGAAGGTTGTGAAAGGACCAAGAGAGGTAGGTCGGGGCTGCTCACAAGGGTTTCCCAGGGTACCAGGCATCGGGGCTGGATCTGGGCAATAATGGATATCTTGTGTTAAATGTGTATTCTTTGGTGACATCCTTTACCTAGTTGTCCCACATCCGTGGTTCTGGAAACTTCCCAAGGACCATTGTCGGTCCACTTCATAAGCCTGTGAGATGCTGGAGTGAATGGAGGTGGAGGGGAGGGCACACATTTCTCAAGCTCTTAGCCTGGGTGCTCAGAGGAGCGGCTTTGCTATTGAGTCCTGTCAATCACGGAGAAGGGCGGGCAGAAATTGCTCAGTGTTATTAAACTTCCTGGAAGAATAGCTTCAGCCTGTGCTGAGGGGAAGGGGAGGCTTCCCCTGAGTTCTCTATTAAGCTGGAGGACTGATTGATGGCAGTGGTTTTAATAACTCTGTAAACCAGGGCTACTCAATGCAGGATGAATTTGGTTGAGATGTAAATATTTTATATCAGAGTATTAACTGCTTATTAAAAGTATATTGAGATTTATATGTTATGTGGATGTAATTATAACCATCACAGTGGGGTCACGGGCTGGCTCGACATATCTCTAATAGAGCTGTTAAGCCGGAAATGTGTGTCCTGCAGTCGGCCAGCCTTGAGGTAGAACATTTTACTCGTCCTCTTAAGCAGAAATTAAACACAGGTATAAATGCCGCTGAAAGTACAGCTTCATTTTCGGGCCCCACCACATGCAGATCACGTGGGACCATCAAGCCTCGCCGAGGCTCCTCTGAGACAAAAGAGGCTGTTCGGTGGCAGAGGAGTTTTACGGCTGTGGTGATGGGATGCTGGGGAAAGGCTGGGCGCTCGGCTCCTCTGGTACAGAAGAGCCGGACTGCCTGGGTGTGTTTGTCTGGGGACACCCTTGCTGACTGACATCCTCATACTCTGCTTGGGGAGAGAGTTGCTGCACTGGGGACCCTCAGGAGTTTTAGTCAAGCGTGTGACCAAGATTTGACGTCCTTTCGAGCTGGATATCTAGAACTGTCCTACAAAAGTGTGTCAATATAAAACTTGGGTCAGATAAGTCAGGAAAACAGATGACAAAAGGGAAGCATGGTATTTGGAGGCAGCTTGGAGTCTGTCGTCTGTCCTTCATCGTTCCCTCCCTCCATCCATCTATTCATCTCTCTATCCCTTCCGTCCCTTCCTCCACCCTTCCCTTCCTCTTCCTCCCTCCCTCCATCCCTCCCTTCCCCTTCATCCTTCAATCCATTATCCTCTCCCCTCCATCCCTCACTCCCTCTATTCACCCCTCCCCTCCATCCATCCCACCTCCCTCTCTCTCTCCATCCCTCTCTCCATCCATCCCCTCTTCCCTCCATCCCTCCAACCACTAAGTACTAGACTCAGTTGCTAGGCACCAGGGTTGCAGCAGCTAGTGCAAGAAAAGCTCACCTGTGTGGCTCTCCTGTGACACCAAGGACATCAGGAAGCACAAACAAGCGAGCAGTGTGTCTACAGTTCAGGCAACAGAGAACCAAGCATAAGTGATTAATGCCTTTTTCCTTGTTTCAGAACTTTGCTATTGTTTGTTCTAAACCCATATATAGTGTATTGTAGGAGTCACATTTTAGTTTTCTGAGGGATTCTGAAACACGGTTCCTGGCCGTGTCTTGTTGTCCTGTGTGGACACCTTTCCATGATAATTTACTGCTCTGTGGATTCCTGTTTCAGAAGCCCAAATGGTATACAGCACACTTCTGCGGCAACGTTAAATTGTCTCAAGTTTTCTAGGCTGTGATTAGAGCCACCCTCTGAGATCAGGTGACACTGCCTAACACTAGATGGTTGGGATGTAACATTTGGGTCCTGAGGTCTCTCTACAGTCCTTTCTGGCTCCCTGGAAACCCCTCAAGCTCATGCCCCTTTCTCCTCCTTTTGTACCTAGATAAATCTGGTATGCACATAGAAATGATCAAACACCAACTCCTGTCCTTAGAGAAGTCCATTTAGCAACCGATAAACTGTCATCATCTTCTTATTGGAGTTCCAAGGCCTGCTTTTGAAAACAAGCTCTTGAGCTGTGGCTGGAGGCCATGTATACAGTGCCAGGGACCCTGTTCTGGCCCAGCTACCCTCATTAGGTTGCCTGGGGCCTTTCTAGGATGGAACGGGAATAACAGGAGGTGCTGTGAGAGGAGGCATGGATAGAGTTAGTGACCTCCTCATCCCACAGAAGAGGCGCGTTTCCTTTTTTTTCTTCTGTTTTAGCCTGACTTACTTTCTGCATATAAGTGTTTGGCCTGCATGCATATATTGTACCATACATGTCTGCAGAGGGCCCACAGAGGTAAGACGAGGGCATTGGGTCCCCTGGAGCTGGAGTTACTGGGGACTGTGGGTCGTCATATAGGTTCTGGGAACCGAACCCAGGTCCTCTGCAAGAGTAACCAGTGCTCTTAACTGCTAGACCACTTCTCCAGCCCCGAAGCACACTCTGCTGCCAGGGCAGGGAGCAGCAAGGCACCCCAAGGTTTTCCGTGTCCATTCTGGCACATCTAAACCTACACTGACCACAATGGTCACCACCAGTCACTGGAGGATTTTGAACACTTAAACTATGACAAATTGCTGCTGAAAAATTAAAGATTCTAGTTGATTCCATTTTAAAAGAATTGTTACAACCTGCCAACAGAGGCTAGAGAAAAAAAAACTATAAAAATGACCCAAAGATTCAAAAATTATTAGAAAACATTCAAGACATCGAGAACAGCTCAAATATATGAATGTACTTGAACAACTGTGCGTTTTATGAGGTATAGATACTGATCAAGGAACTGAAGAAAGTCTGGCATTTGAATCGAGATGAATTTTAAGTATAAAGTACACACCAGAGTGTGAAGACATAGCACCAAAGGAATGTAAAATATCTCATTAATATCTCTAAAACATTTATTATGGATTAGAGTAATATTTGGATATATTAAGTTAAAGAAAATACACTGCTAAGACCAACTTCACCTGTTTGCTTTTGGAACTGTAGCTTCTATGAGGCCTGGAATACGTGTGTGGTTAACGCGATGTTTCTATTGGGTGGGTGGCTCTAGGCTCTCTCTTGACCCTTGCTCAGGACAGAGGCTGTTGATGACTTCGTGTGGCTGAGCTCTGCTGGTAGTCTCTGTTAGTTCATTTTGACACATGCATTTTCTCCTAGGGCCTCGTTTTGGAGAGAAGGTGACTCTGGGTAGGTACCTAGGGGGCACCACCACCGTGTGTAAGAGGACACAGTCTTTAATTCTAGCTATTGTCTTGTCTCTTTCTGTGGTGGCACTGTCATGAGGCACAAGCTGGCAAGGTCAGCAGGGTCGTCATTTCACAGAGAACAGTCTCAGGTCAAACTGAACTTCTCTGAGTCCATGCTGTCTTGATGGCACCTGATGGCTGCCTCCTGTGCTGTCCTAGGTTTGTGAAGGACAGCGGCCATGCAGCAAGGGGAGGGACCAGGCAAGGTGGCAAGTGTGTGAAGCAGGCTCCTTAGAAGATGGCTGTGGTGGTGGATAGGCCGTGTAATGCCAGTGTTCAGTCTTCGCTACACGATCCCTCACTTGCAGAGCTCTCTCTTGGGGCCTTGTCTAAGATCTTAAGCAACGTTGGGGGCCTTGGGATGTGTCTTGTGTCTCCGTTTACTGCCAGTGTGATCTGGGACAATCACTAATGTCAAATGAGGCTCTACCTTACATGGAGAGGGCTAGCTAGAGCAAGAGTGTAAAGCACTGGGCACCTCGCCTGGCACCTGGCATTGTGAACATTGTGGCTCAACTGGACATGAATATTTGCAGCTTTTCTGAGCCCCCCTTGACTCTCCATGGAAAGTGATGGCCCAGGGGAAAAGGATGCACGCTGGGTGTTAAGCGTGGGAGGCAGGGCACCAGGTTGTGGAATGTCCTCTGGGTTTTTGAGTGTCTATGCTCAATGTTCAGCAGTTCAGCCCACATGTCATGAGGGAATGGGCCCCGCTGCAGAACTCCAAAGGCGTCAGAGATATAGTTCCTGTTGCATTGGAAGAGAAAGATCTTGTTACATCACGAGCCTGGGGCAGTTTGGATGAAATTAGTTCCTCTAGGGGATGGCTCACTATCCCAGATATTTTCTCGAAAGTATTAGTCGAGTGGGAGCCAAAAGGATTCCTTTTATATTTTGGATCCACTCAAAGTCCCTACGGGCAACCCTGTCTTCCAGAAGGGATTACAAATTCTGGATTGTGTAAACACTGTCTGCCCAGGAAACTTCCCTGGTGATCTTCCTTCCTCCGGCCAGCTGCCTTGCAGGGAAAGAGCACAGCCAGCCCTGGCAGTGAGAGCCCTGAACTGGCCCTGGAGACTCTGAGAGGCCCAAACCTTTCCTCTGGCCCTCATTCTCCTCTCTGGGAGGCGGTTCATTGTCTGTGACTAGTTGCTGTTGAACAATGCTTTATGGAACACCCATCTCCTTCCTTCCCCCTTCTCCATGGCCACTGGGCCCCAGAGACCTTTCCTGGAGCAAAGCAGGAGACTGCAGGAGTAGAAGGCACACCCCAAACCATTTTACACCCTAAATGCTGGTATAGATTTTTTTGGTCTTTTTTTTTTAAAAAAAAAAAAAAACTTGCCTGAACTAAGCAGAAGGGTCCCCATTCTGTCTCTCTGCCCTGGGCCTAGACAAGAGGGTCAGTAGGCAGGCTGACAGCCAATGGCGTGAGATCCTTTTAGAAACTGGAATCTGGCTGGCCTGGATTCACTAAGCCCAGGCTTTCTTCCTAGCCTCTGCTGATGGTCACTGTGTGATAAGCAGTTGTGTCTGGCCCTTGCCTTTGAACTCGGAGCTCTGTCTCCCCCCACCTGGGATCCGTTTTGAACTGTCAGTTTCCAGGGATTAGATGCATGTTTAGGCTGGATGAACTCATGAATGAAAATATTTTGCTTCGTGGTTTCGGCAACAGAGACCTGACGATATGCCCCCCTTTTCTCTCCGCTCTCCCCCAGCACCCACCCATCCAGGCCCACCCTACTAGCAGGGGCCAAGCTGCCCCCATGATAAATGGGAGGGAGCCTTCATGCCTTGAGAAAGCCAGGCGAGCCAGCAGCTCAGGGACAGGCGAGGCTTCACGCATGTAGAGATGCATTTTTCCTGGTTCTAAGGGACTTCCTTAGGACGGAATGGCAAAGGTACTATTGTTGGATCTGTATGTGGGAGCAGAAGATATGGCTGCCCAAGCTCCTGTGCTGTAGCCATCTGGACATGAGGGCCCACTGGTTTCTTGAGCTTCAAGGGGTGCAGGTCATGTGGCTAAGATGCCGGATCAGTCTTACTACCTCAAAGGTGTATGTTCCTCAGAGTTCAGTCCTCCCCTCCTCCTTTGCCTAGTTACATTCTCCTCAGAAAGCTGTGCGTAACTGTTCCACACTCCTAGCTACAGACGAGGAGGTTGTGGTCACACATCTTGCCAAGATGCTCTGAGGACCACCAGTGTGTAAGGGAAGGTGCCAGCACGGCATCTGGCAAGGAGTTGGCCTTGTGTTGCTTTTTCCTGCCTTCATCTTGGGCTTGGCTGGGCCAGCATCCTGACTAGTTCCCTTTGCACTCTATGCTCCCTCTTCCTCCTGCCCAGAGAACATGGAAGACCTCGTGGGACTGCTGGAGCCTTGGTGTGGAGAGCCATCAGCTACCAAGAGAATAAGACTACTGAATGGATTGGTACTGTAGTGAACCATGGCTGCCTCCTACCATCGTGTGGCTTGGCTGTGCCCCCCAGGTGTGATGTCAGTGGCCATTTTCCACAGGCGAGCTAGTTGCTACTCTGACCTGAAGGGAGTTACTGGGGCCGTGCTGTAGAGAAAGAACATAGTCTGGTGGATGCTAGCATCTCCCTGGATACAAAGGACTATATTGCTTAGTGGGGCCTAGGGTCAGTTGAGGACGAAAAACTAGTGTTGGGCTGGTAAATGGTATCTAGTTTGGCTGGGTGAGCAAGTGTGAGCGGTCTAGTCTTCAGCATCGAGACCTACGCATGTGTCTGGGTGAGGTGTGTGTGTGTGTGTGTGTGTGTGTGTGTGTGTGAGAGAGAGAGAGAGAGAGAGAGAGAGAGAGAGAGAGAGAGAGAGAGAGACTGGTGCTCTCAGCTGCTGTTTTCCTTTTTATTTAGTTCACGACCAGGACCACCTCTAGGGTAGGATTTCTAGGCTCAATTACACTTCTCTGGGAATTTCCTCACAGATACAAATCCAGTCACACCCACAATAGATTAATCATCACAATCAAGGAGCAGTGTTCTGCATAAGTCTTATATATAGATTAGAGATACTAGAAAAATCAGAACCGAGATCATCACTGTTAACATTTTGGAATCTTTTATGTCCACCATGTATATGTGCATACATTTTCTTATAACACTGTATGACTTTTTAAATATGTGTTTTGTTTTTAATTAGATGCATGTGTGTGTGTGTGTGTGTGTGTGTGTGTGTGTGTTTGTGTGTGTAAGTGCATTCCCTCAGAGGCAGGAAGAGGGCAGAGGAGATGTAGGCTGTTGCAAGTTGCCTGATATGGGTTCTGGGAACAGAATTTGACTCCATTGCAAGAGCAATACATGCGCTTAATCCCTGAGCCATCTGGTCAACCCCTGGATGATCTTTTCTAGTAACTTGTTCTCCTCACCAGAGACCCATCATTCACAATTGACAGGATTTTTAGAGAACTACATGGAGGGAATTGTGGCCCATGGCATGAGCGTACTTAAAACATTCTCATGTTAGTGGGATGTACTCACTCATTTTTGGTTTCTAGCCATAAATAAAGGACATTGAGCCTATAATTCATTATCCTAGAGAAGCTAAATAAGAAGGTAAACCCCCCAAAAAACATATAGGCACCCTCCTGAATATTAACCTTCATCAGGCGATGAAAGGAGACAGAGACAGAGACCCACATTGGAGCACTGGACTGAAATCTCAAGGTCCAAATCAGGAGCAGATGGAGAGAGAGCACAAGCAAAGAACTCAGGACCGCGAGGGGTGCACCCACACACTGAGACAATGGGGATGTTCTATCGGGAACTTACCAAGGCCAGCTGGCCTGGGTCTGAAAAAGCATGGGATAAAACCGGACTCGCTGAACATAGCAGACAATGAGGACTACTGAGAACTCAAGAACAATGGTACTGGGGTTTTTGATCCTACTGCATGTACTGGCTTTGTGGGAGCCTAGGCAGTTTGGATGTTCACCTTACAAGACCTGGATGGAGGTGGGTGGTCCTTGGACTTCCCACAGGGCAGGGAACCCTGATTGCTCTTCGGGCTGATGAGGGAGGGGGACTTGATTGGGGGAGGGGGAGGGAAATGGGAGGCAGTGGCGGGAGGAGGCAGAAATCTTTAATAAATAAATTAAAAAAAAACATTCTCATGTTAGGATATGCCACTGATTTCTGAGTCTGACCTTGCGATGTCTAGTTTTATATCAACTTGCCACAAGCTATAGTCATCTGAGAGGAGGGAACCTCTATTGAGAAAATAACTCCATAAGTTTGGGCTGTAGACAAGCCCATAGGACATTTTCTAAATTAGTGATGGAAGTGGGAGGGCCCAGCATATTGTAGGTGGGACCACCCCAGGGCTGGTGGTCCTGGGTTTTATAAGAAAGCAGGCTGAGCAAGCCATGAGAGGCAAGCCAGTAAAAACATCCTTCATGGTCTCTGCATCAGCTCCTGCCTCCAGAGTCCTGCCCTGTTTGAGTTCCTGCCTTGACTTCCTTCAGTGACGAACGGTGATATGAAAGTGTAAGCCAAATAAGGGTTCTTCCCCAAGTTGCTTTTGAGGATGGTGTCATATCACAGCAGTGTAACCCTAACTAGGGCAAGCCTCTTGGGACATGCTGTGATGAGGATAATGTTCAGCAATTTGTTACACTAGAAAATACTCTTCAATGAGGAATTCTGGGGACTGAAGTTTTGACTTAAATGGTATATGCTTTTAGGTTTTTGATGTCATTTACTAAATTCCTTTTGGAAAGTTCCTTTTTGAGTCAAATGGAACAGCCCCCATTCCTCTCTGCCTAGGTTCGGTGGACCTGATGAGAAGTTGCTAAAAAGCAGAGAGCACTAGTGTGTGCCTGTGTGTCGCTGTGGGTGACTGGGTTCATTGTACAGCTGGGCACTGGGACCACGGAGGCAAAGGAGAGTGAGGGCTTGAGAGACACAGGCTCTAGGGTCAAAGGCATCTCCAAGAGAAGAAGAGCTGTTGGCCCAGTGAGCTGAGAATCAAAGGGAAGCTGGGGACTGGTAGTGAGGGCTAGGCGGTAAAGCCCTCCTGTGAAACCGGGGTGAGGATGTCTGAGCCTTCAACCTTTGCTGGGTTTCCTCCTCAGAGGCCAGGAGAACAGTCAGATGAGAGTGGGAATGGCATATGGGTGTTGGCATGGGTATTTGGTTTGGTGGCAGTTGTGCCAAGCCTAGGTACATGCTGAGAGGCAGGTGATGAGGACCTGGTAGCCAGAGATTAATGTCTAGTTGGGAGGAGGGTCCAGGAATCTGGAAGTGGAGTTGTGGGATCCTTTACTCTCCCCATGCGTATCAAGTACTGGCTGTGGACTAGGGTCTGGCCCAGGAGCTGGGAGACAGCTTGGGTGACGAGGGTCAGTTCCTCAGCCCTTAGCCACAACCCCTGTGCATGATTGGCTGGGACAAGGAATAGTGAGCAATGGCTGCAGCCTGGGCTGTGTGAGCACAGGGGAGGGCAGTGTAGGAAGACTCCCTGGAGGAAGGTGTGTAAGCGGAGGCCTGAAGAAGCAGGGATGGGAAACATGGAGTCCAGGATGTCACCAGGCAGGGTTGATATCCAGCCATAAATGGGAGGTCTGTAGCAGGTGAAATGGGCTTCCCAGGGTAAGCAGGAAGCTGCTCCCCACCCCCTGGATGGAGGCTGCTCCCCCAATGGAGCTGGTTGAGGGACAATCTGGATGACACCAAGCTAGGTTGTTACCTCTGTGGGCTCTGTCTATTGTGTAGCTACTTGTCTAGACCAGACGTGGCAGGCAAAGCGGGGGAGGTGCAAGGTTGGTGGTCCAAGATCCCGGACCTTCCCTGCTCTGCAGTATGAAGTCCCTCCCATCAGGGAATCTGATATTTTCTGCATCTACCTTCCAGGATTTAGCAAAGCCTGCTGAGTTGGGAGCCAGGGACACTGTGAATGGCCAGGCAAGACCATCTGAGGCTGGTCCCTGACTAGGTCCTCTCAGTGGTGCTCTGTGAAGACACCACCTGCCATACCCCTTCCTGTGCCCCTGTGACACCAACCAACCCTGACCTGACTTCTCTCTAAGATGTTCAGGCCCCTGAACTTGTCTGTCCTAACATGGCCAACCACATGTTTGGTGTCTCAGCGGACCCACACTGTCCCTCCAAGCACAGGTCCTGCTGTCTGCCCTCCTCCCCTGGACATCAGTACTTTCTTGCTTCTGCAACCAAGCCTCTCTGACTTCTTTGCTGGTGTCCCAACCCCATTTGTTTAAACCCTGAACATTCTTACACAGAGATGGGCACAGATGGCTTACTCCGAGTCAACGTCCCAGAGTCCCTCATGCTTCTCAGTTCTCTGAGGCAATTCTCCCTGCTTAGGGTACCACCCTTGAACCCTGGTGCTTCCCACCCCGCCATAGCCTTGTCACTGATTGGGTTGTCCCAGTGCAGGACGGCAGAGCAAGGGGCCCCTCCAGCCAACCTTTCCTCCCTTAATGTATCCCCACAAGGATGGGCATGCTGGCCTTCTGCAGTGGCTCAGGACCCTTTTCCTAGGCAATATTTCCTTGGGAACTGATAGTCGTGTGTGGTGTACGACTCCTAGCCCAGTGTTAGAGAATCCAGCCCTGGGCAACATCACTTAGGACATGTGGGTAGGGAAGTCAGCCTCCAGGGTGTGAAGCCTTCAATCAGACATTGAAATTTGTGTGTCTGTGGTGTGTGGGTGTGTGTCTGTGCAGGTGTGTATGTCTGTGATGTCTGTGTTTGCCTGTGATTGTGTGTGTGTGTGTGTGTGTGTGTGTGTGTGTGTGTGTGAGAGAGAGAGAGAGAGAGAGAGAGAGAGAGAGAGGGAGTGTAGTAGGCTGTATGTGCATGAGTTCTTGTTAGCTGTCTTCGTCTGTCTGTAATATCTCTGCCTTATTTTTTACCAGACTGGATCCCTCACTGAGCCCAAAGCTGGCCATATTTGGCTAGACTACCTGGTCAACAAGCCCCTGGGGTCTACCCATCTCTATCTGCCTAGCACCTGGGCTGCAGAGGGTCATTGCTGCGCCAGCGCTTATGCGCCTGCTAGGGATCAAACTCAGATCCTTGTGCGTATGTAAGCACCCCCCCCCCCAACTGCCTAAGCTTCTCTGCAATGCTTGCTTTGAACTCCAGACCCTTCCTTCCTCAACTGTCTAGTAGGGACAAAAATATGCCTCCTGAGGTGTCATGAGCACTTAGATCACAGACATGTGATTCTCGTGACTTTGGGGCCCACAGGCCCTCCCATCTCTGCATAGGCAGACAGCTAGAGGTACGTAGAAAGCTGTCCTTTATTGTCCTCTGAGAGACTGACCTGTGAAGGTCCCTAGTGGCCATCTTTGGCCACCACAGCCACATCCACTGTTCCTTCCCTCCATGTATACACTCATTCCAGCTCTCTACTGTATATGGAGATGGGGCCAGCCTTCAACTAAATCTTGTCCAGCTTGGTCCTTCTCCGTGCTGCCTTCCAGTCTCTCCATCACAGTGGGATGGACTGACAGACACAAGACTTTCCTTAGAGTTGGGAGGGGAAGCAAAGGGCTACGGCAGTGCCAAGAACCAGCGTGCAGCTTGCAGTTCAGCTTATCAGTGACTATAGCATCCTCTGTGTACACTAGACACCACACTGCATTCTAATAACCAAAAATCTGTGCGAGGTGGACCCGTTCAAGATCTGTCATATAGGTAAGGAAGCTAAGCCTTAGAACGCACAGATACTTCAGTTGCACAACTGCTAAGAGCTGGGGCATTTGTCACCCCTGTGTCCAGTTACGGAGTCAGTTGGGTAGCAGGCCAGAGGGGGTGTGAGCCAGGGGGAGCCCACGAGAGTCCAAACCTTGCCCCTGGGCTTAGCGGGAAGGCTGTCTGGGTGAGGATGGAGTAGGTGACAGGCAGATCCGAAATGTAAGGGATTAACTATTTACATTAGGAAGGATACAGGCTAAGGGCCTCAGGGGCAGCAAGCAATGGGAAAGTGCAGAGAATCGCTGCGGGGTGACCCCCAAAGAGTGTCCTAAAGGGGTTTGACAGAGCTTCTGAGGGGGTGGCCTGGAGCAGAATCACTGCACCTCCTGCAGGAGAGAGGCTTGGGAATGTGAGATGGCCGGGTTGTGTGGGAGCTGCATACTTCTGTGTAATTGGGTCTGTTCCTCTGCAGCAAATGCAATTAGCTGCAGGCAAGGAGACAAGAATCCCTGTGGCCAAGGCCAATTCTGCACCTGGGGCGGCTTACCTGGGCTTCTGCTGTCCAGGCACAGCCCCATGCGTTTCTGCTCCCAGCAAGGGCAGCCCAAAGGCTGATGGGCCAAGTGGGATGCCAGAGTCCCAGGTGGAAGAGGAACTTGTCCCAGCTCTCCTCCTGACCCTTAGCCCTCGGTAGTCCAGCTGGCTAAGAAGCCCTTGCTGCTCCTCGTCTCTCACAGGCTCTGCCCACTCTGTCAGGAGTGAAACTGCAGCGACCACCTCCTAGGACAGTGTTTTTCAACCTGTGGGCCACGACCCCTTGAGGGGTCAAGTCAGACGTCCTGCATATCAGATATTTACATTATGATTCATAACAATAGCAAGATTACAGTTAAGAAGTGGCAATGAAAATAATTTTATGGTTGAGCATGACCATAACATGAGGAACTGTATTAAAGGGTCACAGGGATAGGAAGGTTGAGAACCACTATCCTAGAGGTAATGGGGACCCATGGCCAATCACTGTATGCCTCTTACCACAAGGAGCTCAGTTCAGGGGCAGGGATCTTGGGAATTTGGCCTTTTGAAGAGTCCAGCCTATCCTGCTGTTAGTAGAAACTGTCAAGGGTGGGGAGGATTAGGACTATGCATTTTAATTTAAAAAAATATTTTTATTATGAATATATATGTATATCTCTGTATGGGTATATACAAATGACTGTAGGTGCCCAGAGAGTCTGGAAGAGGGTGATGGATCCCCTGGAGCTAGAGTTTCAGGCAGTCGTGATCTGCCTGATATGAAGGCTGGGAGCTGAACTTGCGCTCTCTACAAAAGCAGTGTGCACTCTGAACGGCTAAGCTGTGGATTCGGCCCCTGCACTTTGCTTTTGTTGTGAATGTTACTTGATTCATCGACTTCTCTCCTGACTTAGCAGCCACTGCTTCTGTGCTCACGGCCTTTCCCGACCTTTCTTAAACGAGACAGAAATGAGAAGCTGGAAGCAGGAATATAATTATTTCCATTTTGCAGACAGGACAAAACAGGTGAGAGACGTGGGATGCTTGTTTACAACCACCTGGGGTAGTTGACAGCGGCCCAGGGGGCTCTGTGCGCCAAGTAGCAGCATGCCCAGTCTTCACCCTAGCTGAATCTGGGCACGTCCATCACACCAACCCAGCAGTGGACAAACTGCTGATGGTAAAAGCATGGGAGTCAGTGTGGCACTTGCCACGGACAGCAGCGGGGTCGCACTGACTCCACTGGGCTAAGGTTTGGGGGTACCAGGCTCGGGGACAAGGTTGGCTGCCTGCCCTCAGAGACTTCTGTCAAGGCTGGCTTCCTTGGGCTCCAGAATGATCCCCGGGGCCCCCAGAGCTGGCAGATGGTCTGACATCTCTCAAGCAGTAGCTCTCCCAGCCAGGCCAGGCTGCCCCCTAAGAAGCCAAGGAGAAGGGGTATATCAGCACAACCGTGAGGCCTAGAGCCTCCAGGGTTCAAGGGTTTCGGTGAGCTGGTTGGTGATAGATGCCGAGCAGTCCGTGTGCACTTGGCCGAGTAAAGTCAGTCGTGTTAGTGGCTCTGAAGAGGGCGGTGTTTTAAGTGAAAAGTGCCCCTCTAGTCTTGGGCATCTGAGTGCTGGGTCCCCAGTTGGTGGTGCTGTTTGGGGAGACTTATGTCACTTTGAGAGGTGAAAGGTTTGGGCCATTTCTAGTTTGCTTTCCGTTTTGTGCTTTTGCTTGAAGATGTGAGCTCTCAGCTCCGGCTCCTCCACCATGCCTCTGCTCTGCCATCATGGACTCTAATCCTCTGCAACCCTAAGTCCAGCTAAACTCCTCCTTCTAGGGGTTACCTTGGTCATGGTGGTCACTTAATGATATCACCAGTGAAGCCCCACAAAAATGCAAGGGCATGGCATTACAGAGGACACTTATTTAGTATAGGAACTGAAAGAGAAGGTAGGGCATCTCCTCTTGCTGAGCCTGAGCTGGGAACTGGCACGTGGAACAACCTCCAAGGCTTTCACTCCTCACCCTTGTTTCCAAATGCTCACAGCAGCCATATCAGTATGGACTCAAGGATTACAAGTGACATTTAGTGGGGATGCAAATTTGTAAATAAGAAATCTGTAAATAATAAGGATTGGTTTGCCTCTGGCCAATCAAGCAAGCTTGCTTGCCTACTTCAGCTGCCTGGGGGCTACAAGGTTGCAGGGTGGCAGACAGTACCTATGAGCCACATAGGGACCCGGGGAGCATCAGGGAGGTTCTTGAAGGTCACAAGGCCAGCTGTCAGCACAGCTCTGAGTTCAGGGGTCTGGGGGCTGTGAGATGTCAGGCTGGGCCTTGCTGGTCTGGGTGGCTGTGCCCACGGTGGTCCTGGTGGGTTTTCTACACATAGCAAACACAACAGCTGTTTATGGCAGTGTGTTTACGTGGGTGGAGGCATGCGTTTATTTTCTTTGGACATATTTTGAACCCACAAATGAGAAGACTTTTTATCTTTACAGGGTTTTCACTTTCAGTGGCCCTTGTGAGTCCTGCTCTGGCGTGTTTCCAGGGTGTCAGCAGAGATGGGCATGCCCTTTGAATTGATTGTGTGTGGGGATGGAGCATGGGCCGGTGATGCGAGGAAGGGGTGGCAGGGCCTTCCCAGCACAAACCACTCAGGCTCTGACCCCAGGGGGGAAGTAGCTGGAGTGTGGAGGTGGGCGAGGGAAGAGCAGGTTCTATACCCATAGGCTCCTAAGCCTCCTGGTAGATTTGCTTATCCGTGAGTCCCCTCTGGGTGGAGAATGAGACCACGGTGGGAGGGGTCCCTGACTGCAGCCAGCTCAGGTTCCAGAAGGTGAGACCCACAGGAGAGCCTTGCTTCATCCATCACCCCGTAGCACCTGAGTACCCTCAGACACTGGTGGGCCCTGTCACAGAGGCTCGTGGCCGATAGCCTGAGGGGTTTGTGCCCACCTTTTATTTAGATCTGCCTTTGGCTGTGTGGGCAGACTGGGAATGTGGACTTCGGAGCAAGAGGGACAGCATCAGAATCTTCACTTAGTTCCAGGCTGTATGGCCTGGAGCTTGTAACGTAGTCTATCTGTGACTCAGTTTATTCATTTTAAGATGAAAATAATATCATGAAAATTAACGAAAGATATATGAAACATTGCAGTTAATACTTAAAAATTTTAGTGCATTTCCTAGTATAAAATAAAAACTACATGATGATTTTTTTTTAAATTGGCAAAATTTATGAAATTTGCTGTGGCGAATTCTGGGACAGTTTACTCCTGCTGGATCTCAGTTTTGTTATCCAGCCACAGGGACAGAACAGATAGTGATGCCTACCCCAGAGGGTGGGTTGAGATGCTGCAGGGTGAGGACCACGTGAGTAGAAGACACTTGGTGGAGAGTAAACCTTCTGGTGACTCTGCCTCCTTCCCTTCTGGGTTCTGACAGGCACAGAGAAGGCACCAAGGCCAAGAGGAAGGCGTTTGAGCCTGCTGACAAGGCAGGATTCAGAGGAGGTTAGCAGTGCCCCCCCTCCCATACTCCTCCCAAGCAAAGACCCCAGGAACAGCCAGTGCAAGTCCATGGGACTAAGTTGGGACTGTTGTCTGGTCTCCAAACCTCCCAGCACGAAGCCTGCCTGTTAGTCACAGCTGCCTTCACCCTGAGCTTGGGCACTGGGATGATGTGTGGTCACAGGCACTGCCAATGTTTGGAATAAGCAACTGTGTGCAGAAAATGCCCTCCTTTCCTTTGTAAGGTTCGCTATCTACGTCCCAGGAAGCACCAGCACAGTGTTCTAATCAAGCCGGAGTCTGTGGCCCACAGTTAGAAACAATGAATGAAATGCAGTTTGAGCTAGCACTTTGCCTGGGTCTCGGTTTCTGGAAGTGGGTGTGGGTGAGAAGCTGCTCTTGCTGAGAGAAGAACTTGACCCCTCCTGACCTAGACCATTTAGTCCCCAGCCCCACTGTGAGCTCGAGGGGGTGGGACCCTGGACTTTATTTCAGGTAATCATTGCAAATCCTGATTTTGATCTGTCGGGTCAAAGTCCGCGGTGCTCTGTAAATCAATGCACGCTATTAGCCCAGTCTTTGTTTTTTCTCCTTCCAGCGCCTTCTACCTACCATGCTTAGAGTTTAGACCTGGAGATCATTGTTTAATCAATATTAAACCATTCACATAGCTTAAGTGTTTACTTATGTGCCTCGAATCGTTGCTTGCACCGAGAACAAGTGATGCCCCTAATCTGCCTTCACTACACTCCCCAATACCCTAATTATGTAATTTAGAAAAGAACATTTCCTGACAGCAGCGCTCAGTGTGCAGCAGCAAATGCCGGCTGGGGCGGCCCAAACAACCCTGTAATAGCTAGCACATGGACCCGCTGCCTGGGTCCGGGCTCTGGCTTGGGACGGGCGCCGTCCGTTTGGGTTAAGGCTTTCAAATGATGGCATATTAGTGCCAGTAGAAGTAATTTCACATGAAAGGGGCTGAGGCTAATAGCCCATCTCCAGTCTCTCTGAGTTTGTGGAATAGATCCTCATTGCAAATTGTTACCGACCCAGACAGACAGAAACGGCCATCTCCTAGCTTGGGAGACCGACGCAGCCAAAGGCGTGTCCAAGAGGCCAAATTTTAGGCCAAGTTATTCTCCATGGGTTGGGCCAAACTCTCACCTCTGTGGTCCAAAGGCCGGGCCAGAGTGTTCCACAGATCTCCATATTTGGGGAAGAGTTTAAGAAGAAGCGTGTGTGTTTTCTCCCGTGTGCAGCCTCCCTGAGGCTGCTGAGCGGTGAACCCTTCAGTGCTGTGTAGTTGGTGTGGCTAATTTGGGTAGCAGGGACCCTAAAAGCCTTTCTCCTCTGTAGGCTGCAGTGTCAGCAGGGATGAGTGTCTCGAGCCTGTTTCTTCTGTGCTCAGAGTCCAGCTTCATGCTCACTGGGCAGGCAGCTTCCACCGAGGAGCGACAGACTATTCTTTTCTGCTTCATCTCCTCCAGAAACCTCAGTCTGACAGCTATTCTGTTGTCACGAACATCCAAGGGAAGCCTCTGGGGCTCACCTGTTTCAGTTGGGATGGTGAGCGGGCATCGGGGTATGGGTTTGCAGGCAGAGTCCAGCTGTGGAAGCCGTCCAGCTGCACCGGGACTGGGCTCTTGAAGGTCCCAGAGGAAGGGTAGAGACTAGCAAGGAGCAAACAGAGCTGTGGAAATGTTAATTTGGCCGTGAATCTCAAACCAATGCCTTAGCCTTTCTAGAAGCCGGTTGCTATGGTGATGGAAGCAGTGCCAATCCCAAGAATTGTTTTTGTGGTTAGAGTGACTGTCTCAGTGCAAAGAGATCAAGGCTAACCCAACAGCACAAGTCCACTGTCTTCCAGTGGTGTTGTTGCTCTGGTTTGGGAAAGAGTGGGTGGCAGGCAGCCTTGAGAAGTAGCCATCTTGCTCTGGCTTTATCCTGGGGATCCAAGAACCTGACTAGAAAGGAAAGGGTCATCTTACTTTTCCCGGGAGTGGGGGATGTAACTGGGTTTACCCAAGGTGAAGGGGTGCATAGTCAGAGCAAAAATTAGGCTGGAAATTTCTTGCTCTCTAGGCAAACTCACGATAGAACATTCTTTATGGGGGCCTTCTGCCACCCAGAGTCTGGCTGTAGCCCACAGGGGTCTGCTCCTTCAGGCCACGCTTTGTCGTGGGCTTCAAATATCAGCTCTCCCTTGAAAATTTCCTAAGTGACGGAATGGAGGCCCTTTCTGTAGCTGGGGTGCTGCTGTACCTCGCTAATTTTCAAAGTGTTTTACAAATATTTATCCACCTTAGGTCATTTGCAAACCTAACCCCTGTCATCCCACCCGATGGCTGTCCCCTCCAAGTCTGGTTACCCAAAATGAAGTCAGAAGCAGTGGACTGGGAATTCCATCTTGGCGGACTTTGAAACGCTGTCCCAAATGGTTTGTTTATTTCTCTAGTCTGCCCTTCTTAGAGTTCCTGAATGTGTCAGGACTGCCCAGTCCAGACATGCAAAGCCCTTTGCCCTCCCTGCTAGAGGTGAAAGGATTTTATTTATGAATTCATCTGAAATCACTTTTAATCAAATTAAGACTCTCTGGGATTATGCGAGAGCTCCAGAAGGGAGAGGCTATTGGTAGGAGCGAGGCATTCAAGGACAGGTGAGCCAGCTTCTGGCACGGATAAGTCGAGAAAGCCTATTTCATGTTACACCCTAAGGCCCCCAAAGTGTTGCTGCTTCCTTACTAAGAGGAATATTCTTGTAGTTGGAGGCCTGGGTCCTTCCTGGGCTCATGTCTTCCCCTCTTCCCAGTAGTCCACTGGTCTGAGTTGTAACAGGGTTACTGACTCACAGTGGCTGAACCTGATTCTGCCTGGCTTCTGGTCTGAAGTCTGACCCCTGGTGAGTTTTCAGAAGCTGTGGTCTGCTTGCAACTGGGCTCCTTCTGATAAGATAGGCTTTTGTGTAGAGTGGGCAGGAGGGAGCAGCTTCAGTAAGGTCTGGATCCTGATCACGGTGATACCAATCCCGGGACTGATGTTTGCCAAATAAATAGCCTCATTAGGAAAGGCTATAAAAGTCTGATAAGATTTTTTATAATTATTTCCCAAAGCACAAATTCTTAGAGTTTCAGTTTGTTAGAATAGGACTCTGGGAGAATGTTCACTGTGACTATCCCCGACCAGCAGGGTCTGCCTACCAGCCGCACGTCTAGCGTTACATATTTTGTTTTTGCAAAAGCACCAAATTGCCAAACAGAAGGGGAAAAAAAGACAATGACATATTTTAGGGTACTATTTCACCTTTGCAAATCAATATACAAGCCATTAAAGCTACATTTTTCCATGAATGATAAGTGTAATTACCTCTCTCTTGCCATAAAAACTTGTCCTTATTAAATGTAAATATTTAAAAATGATTGAAATATATTTGAAGGGCACTTTATAGCCTGATTTTATATGCTGACATCTGGGTTGCCTTTCCTAAAACACTCTATTTCTTGGAGAGTTATTAAATTAGTATTTCGAAAGGAGTAACACCGGGCTTGTTCCTCGTTTCAATTTTAATTTCATACATATTTAGATTTACTGGGAACTCAAGAGTTTTTACGTGGGGCTAATGCATCATTATATTTGTGGTGCTTGCACACGTAGAAGCCATGATGTTATTGGCAGAGGGAATCTTTAAACAATTGAAAATTCCATCCCCCCATTGACTATGTACCCCGCAAAGAGTACAAGAACAGAGATTCCTGCCTGTAAATGTTTAATGTTTCAATTCTTCTTTAGAGCAGGACGATTTTAAACACTATTGACTTTACCTTTAGCTGGTCAGCTTTGCAAATGGGTAGCTGCCCAGCCAGTTCTTTTCTCCTGTAAGATCTGCCCGTGACTTGATTTAGCAAAGTTGGAGAGTAGGAGTTTTTTTTTCTTTCCAGCTTCGCTTTTTGGAAGAAATATTTTTCCCCTTAAAAGTTCTCAAATTTGGTTGTTTCATAGAAAGTATGTTTATAGACAGTATGCGTTCAGTGCTGTGCTTTGAGAGGATCTCAGACAATGACAGAAAATCTAATATTTGAAAACACGAGCTTTGCTAACATGCCTAACCTCAGATGGTAAAAAAAAGATGTTGCCCCAAATGTGCAAGAATTCAATATGAGTGGCTCAAATATTTTCTTTTATGATAAACAAATAATTCTTGGCTGGATGTATTCCTCAGCTCCGCATAGGAAAGCAGCCATCCATGCAAGCCGATCTGGGCTCACCCTCCAGCCCTGTTCGCCCTTTTCCTTTCAGCACGCCAAATCCTTGAGGTGTGTAAAGATTCTGTGACAGGCAGTGGGTCAAGTCATCCTAACATGTAGCTTTTTATACATTTTTCTTTGCAAAGGAAAAGTTTTCTTCAAATCAGTCCCCCCAAATAAATGGTTTATAAAAACAAAGTCTATTTGTTTTGAAATTACACACAAGAAACCATGTTCTAACAATATCTCTATTTGCCTTTTGCCCGAGAAAAGAAATTTAAGTATAGTTGGTGATCTCCCTCATAATAAATTTTTAAAAAATAAAGTTGTCTCTGGGGAGAAAAGCCATTTGCAAAGGGGTGGCTTCACCCACTTGTCCAGTGGAACCGCTTAACCTTTAGTAGCTACTTTCTGTATGTCTTTTTTTTTTAAATCTATAGTTCTGTTTATATACTTTCCTAAAGCTATAAAACTTTAGTAATTTGATTTTAATGCATAGATTCCTTTTTAAACAAGCGAGTGTGCCATCTCAGCGTGCAGAGATTTTTAGACGAGTCTTGAAATCCTTCTTCTTTTAAAAAATGTTTGGCTGGAACTGCTGGCAAAATGTCCGGCATCCAGGAGCGTGTTCTCGGTGCCACTGGAGGTGAACAAACGGACAGGAGCGTGCGCAGATCCCCGGCAGTGGCTTGGGAATGTTTTAGGAGGCATATTTTCTTACGCTAATGCCTTTGTAGATTGTATCCACGTTCAGACATCAAAGGGCATGCAATTAATAACGGGCATCTGGAGGGTCGATCACATGCTTCCGACGTTCAAGTGGGGAAGGACGGAAAACCAGCCATGGTCAGGTATTAGCTGTAATCATTTTTAAACAGCAGCACTGAAGGCTTCTCCTTCATGCCTCTGCTCGCTGAGAAATGCAGAGACACACACGTGCAAAAAGTTGCGGGGACACCTTTCTGCTGCTGGATCAGCGAGCAGTAAGTGATCTGCCCTCAGCTGTCGATGCTAATTCACGCAGCCTTAATTTCTCAAAATAAAACCAAACTTAGTGTTGTGTGAACTCTTTCCTTAACCCTTATCCTCTCATGGACACACGGTAACAGACAGTTGTATTAGTCAAGTCTTGGTTAATTCCGGAATGAATGTTTTCTAGGATAATAGTAACTTTCTGCTTGCTGGGACCAAAGGCATTCTTAGGCATTATTCCTTCTCTTTTATGGTAGCCTGTTTGTCTTTTTCAGAATGATATATGCTACCAAGCCTCAAGTATAAGATAGTCAGGTAAGACTGTTCGTATGTGCAACAAAAATGTGCCAGAGAAATATGGAGCTTTTCTAAACATTCCAGCAGATATAAAACCTGCAACATTTTAACAATAATTTTTATTTCATTGGGACATAGATAATAAGGAGACGCTTGTTTCTGGAAAATTAAAAAACTGACATGGGCGAAAATATTTATTTGCTTTCTACATTGACCAAATGACTAGTGGATATTTTTTTTAAAAAAAACAAACTGTAAATAGACAGATGCAAGCAATTCCCTTTCATTAACAAATGCAGCAATTTCACAGTAAAGCAAATTCATTTAAAAAAGACTGTAGCCTTAAAACTGAAGCTGCAGCTTTCAGCTGATTTAAAATATTAAAAAGTGATATGCTAATTGTTTGTGGGGGCGCAAAATCTTGTAAATCTTAAAAAACCAACTAGAGTTTTGGAGGCTCTTCCGGCAGGTTGAGGTAGGAAAAGCTGCTGTCCGGTTTGTGTTAGTTTCTGTGCGTTTGCCTCTCGACTGCGTCTGCCCAGTTTTGTTTTCCTTGTCGGCCAGCGCGGCGTAAGCAGGATCGGCAGCATGCTTTAAAGTTAATCAGAAGCAGGGTCTACATTGCCGTCAGCAAACATGTTAGAAGCTTACTATTTAATAGTGATTCCGGAGTAAGGCCATCATCCCCTTCCTAAATCCAAATATAAAAGCTGAAATCGTATTTGTTAAAACTGTCATGTTGAATTTGTGGCCCAGATTGCTTTCCTGAGGCGTGCTGGGCCAGAGCTGAGCGCTGCTCCCAGCTGCAGACACCCAGAGACCAGCAGCCTCCCGCTAGTGACTGAGCCGCTGGCTCCATGCTGCTCAGACCGCCTGCCTCCCCCCCCAACCAGGGCTGCAACTTAGTGGACTCTCGGCTTTTCCACGTTGTAAAACCATTTGATTTATTTGTTTGGTTTGGTTTGGTTTTTAGAAGCACTGCAGAAATTATTTCCTACTGGCAGAGAGGGCACTTGGAGTTACACTACATTAGTTTCACGTCATTAGTCCAGTGTTCTCAAACTGAAAATTGGAAAGTATATGGACGGCTTCTAGAGAGACCTCGGTTCTGACCAGAGTAGAACAAATTAATGCTGATGGATTCCTTTTGCTTTCTAACTCGCGGGGCGATACATCATAAAGTGCTGTGGCCACACTGAGGGGTTCCCTCTGTCAGTTTTGGAATTCAGTGGTAGGAAATGTTAGTTATAAAAAGCGGGGGTGGGGGTGGTGTGGAAGTTCACTGTTGCCATTCCGGTTTAAAACAAAAACAAAAATCGAAATTTTATGTCCGCTTTTGTAGCGAGCAGCCAAGAAGGGGTGCCTGATGATACCCTGGACCCCAAAGTTTTGAGCTTCTCATTCCAATTCTGGATATTTGTAAGTAATTCAAAACCAGGGAAAACAAGCTGGCTGCTCTTCTGGGCTGGAGCTTTGGTGGGGGGAAGGGTTGGGCACAGCTGGGATGGGATGGGGTCGCCTACACTCCGTTCATGGTACCCTGTCCCAGAGGCTGGCACCACGTCCCGGAGACTGGCACCCCGTGGGGATAGAGAGAAGGTTCAGGCTCCTCAGCGGATCTGTGCATCTCTCCCAAGGCTGTTCCAGTGCCTGGTGGCTCTGGTCCTCCAGCACAGCGAAAGTCAGCCTCGGTTTCTGCCAGCTGTAGCATGAGATCAGCATGGCCTTCAGGTGAGTGCTCCCCGAAGCTCGCCTGCCACCTGTTGGCCGCTGGTGGTGCTGACCGCGGTGCGAGAAGCCGAGCATTTAATAATCCTTAAAGACTGGACCAAGGTTGCAGTGGCTGGTGACCACCAGCACCTTTCTCTTAATGACTCCTCAGATACCCCCTGTGTTTCCTGCATTCTTATCTGGTCAGACCACCACAACAGAGCTATGGCGCAGTCTCAGTTCATAGGCGCCGAAATGTGATGTCCAGACCCCTGCCTCTGTGGACAGGATTTCTGACTCCTCTTTTGGCTTCCTTTGACCATCCTGGATGGGCACAGATGGATGCGTCAGTGTCCTTCTAGGAGAGACAGACAAGGTTGCGCTTCTGATGTCCTCAGCCCTCTTGATACGCTGCTCCAAGCTGCCTGTGCGATTGGCAATTTCTCACCATTGAGTACAAGTTCTTTCCCTTTCTCTTCTTTGTGTAGGGCCTCCCTGAGTCTGGAAGAAAGGGTTCTATAGGGAACTTCAACCAGAGGTCAGAAAGGGGTGTACGGGAGCTTCTGGAAGAAGGAGAGAGCCATACCTTCTCTCCTTTGGAAGTCAGGGATCACCTCCAAATATTGCAGATGAACCACTGTGTTTGGAAGGCTGTGTATCAGCTTGGATTCACCCAGGAAATATTTCTGCAGGCAGCCTCTAGAAAAACATGGCTTATGGTGACCATTTGGGGCTTAGAAATATGAGAAAGGGTGGCAGGCACGCTTGGGAAATTCTCCCCCTCCCCAGGACAAAGCAAACTATCTCCCTAGGTTATTGGTGATCCCAGGCATGGGAACAGTGGATCCAGCAAGATTTGGAGAGCACCTCCCATGTTTCCATGGGTCTAGGGATAGAAGCCATGCATGATGGTGGTATTCCTAGTGTGTGTGTGTGTGTGTGTGTGTGTGTGTGTGTGTGTGTGTGCTCTGAAGCCAGGACTTTCTCCTAGGTCCCACGAGAGGGCTGAGATCCCCAGCCATCGTGGCCCACAGGCAGTCCTTGGCCCACTTGGAGGTACAGTTTTTCATTCTTTATGCACAGAGGGTGTGTCACTCTAACCCAGACCCTGCAGCACCGTGAGCATCACACGGAGAACCACAAGGAACGGCTGGCCCGCACTTGCTCCCTTGTCATGCTAGAGCAGGTTGAACCGCGTTTCCCTGGCATATCATGATAGCACCTGGTCAGCCCAGACACCTTTCCTTTGCCCTGAAAGGAGCTGGCTGTGAGAGTCCAGGGCTTTGCCCCTGAATGAATTTCTCCTAACTTACCTGAGGACAAAACGCTTTAATGTTTCTTCTGTAAATTCATAGGCACTCTTGCTATTTGGCCTCGTGGCTGTTGATGATTTAGCCCTGAAAAATAATTTTCTTAGTCTAGGGCTTCATGGGAAGCCTGAAATGGAATTATACAATTGAGTGGAACACCCAACGCCCCCACCCCACCCCCCAAGCTCCTATTGCAATTTAAGGTAGAACCAGTTCTTTGAGCAGTTTTCTCCTGGCTGCCTGCTGCCTTTAGAGCAATCTATGCAGAGAAAGCCTTGTGTCAAAGCACACAGCTTTCAGAGAAGAAAAGGACCCACTGAACTGTTTTAGATTGGGCAGAAGAGAGAGAGAAAGGTGTGGGTGGGTGGGGGGGACTACCGAGCCAGGTCTCACATTTTTATGGAGAAGAAAGAATGTAGGAAAGTCAGTAAACGTCTACCCTCCTGGCCCCACACACGTGACTAGAGAGACCGAGCAACTGACTGGCTCTTTACCTCAGCACAAAAGGAGCCTCCCACCCAGCACCTCCTTTTTATTTCTAGCCTTTCTGACAGAAATACACAGCTGACTGAATGCTCCTTCTCACAATACCGTCCATCATGAAATATGGGGGGTGGGCAAAGGTAAGACAAACTTTAAACACACCTGGCACAGCTGGCCTCCGCCTTTGTGCTTAGAATGGCCTCCAGCCAACTGGCCGCCCGGTCTCCATTCATGAGTTCTCCAGAAGAATTCTCACAGGTTGACTCTCTCTTTGTGACAACACATCACTCTAAAAAACCAGGCCACTGAGCTGCCTGGGGAGAGTGTGGGGCACCTGTCTGATAAGCAATCCTACTGGGCCCGTGGGACTCACGAGAGCTCAGTGCTGTTCTACTGAGCCAAGGGAAAGAATGATCTCAGAGTGGGCCGGATCTGTGGGGTCTCCACTCTCTGACCACCTTCCAGACAGAACAGGTTCCCACTGCCCCAGATGATTCCACCAGCACTCTCCACTGAAGTGGTCCGACCAAACACCTCATGGATTCCCTAGGAGGCGGAGCAGGTGGCTGAGTGTGGGCCACTTTCCTGTCTGTACACAACGGAAACACAGGACTTTTGTCTAGAGTTGTGGTGAACTGAAACACCGTGTCACTGATAGAAACATCGCCCCTACCAGGGTCAAAGTGGCTTCGTTCTCTTTTCCCTCACCGTCGCTGCTCTAATGGACGCCTTGGCTTTCCACCTTGGCTATGCCGGTGCGGAGAAAGAACATGCCTGAGCTTTTCTTGTCTTCTTTCCAGCTGCCACAGTTCATTTGTTTTAACTTTCCCTCTCCTGAGATAACAGATTCCAGAGGCCAGGGAGGCGCTGTGTGGAAAAGGCTTTTAAGTGGGGCCATTCTCGGTTGCTCGGCAGTCACTGACAGAGCCGAGGGGTGATGAGGCTGTAGCGGCACTTTGGATCTGAAGCTGATAAGACATCCTTTTTTTCCCCTTCCCTTTGTAAAACACTGGAACTCTCTGCAATTATCAGCTGGGGAATCCACACTGGTGTTTATCCATAGAGGAAGGAGAGGACAAGATGGACTTCAGGACCGTCAATTGGGTAGCTCGTCAAACAGTCACTTAGAAAGCATTTGCTCTGGCCATTGAGTGTCATTACCGTTAGCCACTTAATCCCTGTGAGAGGCCATGCTCTGGGTCACCCCAATTTTAGAGATAAAATGCAGCCCTGCGTTTCTTCTGCACGACTGCAACAGGGCGGGGGCGCCTTGCCCTCTGCCCCTCGAGTCCTTGGTATTTGCTTCTCATGAAATCCAAGCACATGGAACCTCTGAAAGAACTTAAGGGGGGGGGACCCAGCCATCATCGTGGGTGTCTGTCCTGGCCCCTCTTGCTTGCTCGTTCCTTAGGGTAATTGTATGTGCTCACCTGGCTGCTGGAGGGGATATTGTGAATTCTGGAATCGCTGCAGGAAGCTGAAGACGGCAAAGGCGAGCTCCTCCGTGGGTCCATCTGTCCTGCGGTATCCTGCCCATGGAGTCTGACAAGAGAGCTTGTAGGCACACTGTGACCAGACAGAATCTAACTAAACAAGTCAACATTGTAAAACGAAGGCTCTCTCTTACACATTTCTTTTGTTTTCTGCATAAAAGCCATCTGATATGTCAGGGTGTCAGATGGAATCATCCAGAATAAATTCCCCGGAAGAGAAGTGGATCCGAATGGCACCAATCACTCCCCATTTCCCCTCTGTCCAAATTTTATGTGAGGTGAGTCACTATGGTGGTTGTTGACAGCCCCTGGAGGCTAGCCAGGATTGGGGGGGGGGGCGGCGGGGGCGTCCTCCAGACTTTCTGCAGCCCAGGCCTGGTCAGATCTCAGCTGATCAGTAAGCTCCAGCTGGGGAGAGTTCTGTGCTTTTGCCCTCTGGGCTGCGTCCAACCTGGCAAAGGGTCAGAGAGAACCACACCCTTTGATTCTGGGCCTCTGCATAGCCAAGGCCTTCTCTGGTGATTCTATCAGGGTGGTTCTTCCTTGCCAAGTGCATCCCCTGCAGAAGTGCGGAAGCTCTTGAGTGAGATGTGCTCTCTGGATGGATTAAACTTGACGACTCTGGAACTCCCCTTCCAGGCCTTCTTGTCATGGCCCCAGCTTGGAATCTGTGCTCATTGGCTGGCGAAGGGCACTTCGCTGGGCAGACAGGGTGGCAGGAAGAAGACTTTGCTATTTGCAAAACCAAGGTTTCCAGCCCCCTTCAGAACTGGGAGATGTTGCAATGGCACGGCTGGTTTTAACTCTGTATCCATTTACTCGACAGCCGGGATTCTGAATTGTCCCTCTTGGTTTCCGTGCTAGCCCCCACTGCACACTACATCTGTGATCACAAACGGCGCAGCTTTGGAAAAGCTTCTAATTGGGAACATTTCGGCTGCCTTTTGTCAACCATAACACGGTTTTGCTAGAGAAGAGATCAGGGTATACAGCGCCCTTCCTTTGGGTTTGTCCTGTTCTTTCATGTTTAGGTTCTGATTGAATGCCCCCAACTGGATCCTGTAGGATCTCCTCTCTCCTCTGGGGCTCATGTTATCTCCCACATCTGTTAGTGATGCTGGCTCTGATTTCTTCATTGGAGCCCTGTCTGCTCATCTGCTCATATTCTCCTTGAAGCTGCGGAGACATGGAAACACATAAAGGCTCTCATAGGGCATTCCTCTCTACAAATGGAAAGTCCACTGTGAACCTCGCCTATCAGTCTTGGAAACAATGGCCACAAGTGTGTGTTTTTCTGGTTCCTCTGTGTACCCAGCGTTACATAGTAAACTCTCCCATGCTTCCCTTTCTTGTCTCCATCCTTCTCCTCTTTGTGGCCTCTTCATGCACACAGAACCTCAGTTTTCTATTTGATGCACTGGGTTATAGTGTAATCATTATTTACTCTCCATACAAACTGCCTAGATTTATTCAGTGAGGTCCCCCACCCCCAGGTTTCATGCCCGTGTCCTTTTGATTTGCCACCATCATTCTTGTGAGTATTTCTCTGCTTTCTGGCTCTGAGGAGCTGTTCTATGACCTGTAGCTTCCTTTCCCTGGGCTTAGTGTCAGCTATTTTGCTAGGTAACAATAGTTTCTATACTAGGTTCTAGGTTGTCAGTCTGCGCAATGCTACTGGAAGGCCCTTGCTCTGGCTGCTTCAGATCTAAAGCAGATACAAAACACAGCTTCCATCTACCCAGTTTTGAAACGTATAAATTATGCCTGCGCAAACGCACATGCGTGTAAGTAGGAGTTCCACCAGCTGCCTCTGAGTCTAATCAAGCCATGGGCTCTTCCCAGCTTTCCATTCACCCGATTTGAAGCTCATTTCTTCCACAGTAAGAATCCTGGTTCCTAACACTATTGCATACTTACGTTCTCAAATTTGGGTTGTAAAGGAGGCGGGTGCACCTTACCCACCCTCTGTACTGACAGGATACAATCAGTAGATGCTGTTAAGAGAATTATTTGGATCAGTTCTTTGCTTCTTCCTTAGCATGCCTTCCAATTTGTGTCTGTCAGGGTTTTCTCCTTGTTAGACATGTTTGAAATCCAGTAAGGCTCACTTCTGTTTGCTTTATATTTAAACTTTTTTCTTTAAAAAAAACTGTTAATTTGAATTTTGATTCTATAGTATACAAATAAACTTCTAATTGTCAAAGCTTTACAAAGGCATATGCATATGTAAAATCCTGTAAAAAAAAAAGGCACAGAAGAAAAGGCCAGAGGGGGGAGTAAGCTAGATATCTCTGGAGTGAAGGAGGAAAGACACAGAAAGGGTTTTGAAAGAAAGGATTTTCCCTGAGCATAGTTCTTTGTTTTTTCTTTTTTCTTTTCGTAACTTTTGGGCAAAGTATGCTGACTAATTTTTAATTACTGTGCTTTTCTTTTTGTAAAAACAAGCAAGCAGGTATAATTTTTGTTCCTTTTTATAAAAAGGTAGCATACTAAGTATATCTATATACATATATACAACCTTATATATACATAATCTATATGATGTATTTCATAACAAACTGTATACTCTATAATTATTCCATATAAATTCAAGAATTCTTTCCTGTTTTTTAAACCATAGCACATCATGTCTGGGCACATATGTAGCACAGTTGGTTTTTGTTGTTCCCAGCCAGTTTTTTTCTGCATTTGAGAACTTAGGGAATTTCTAATACTACTCTACGATGAAGAAACTTGGGTGTGATGCATCTCTCTACTGTGATGTTTGTTTGTTTGTTTGTTTGTTTTGACACAGGGTATCACTACATGCCCTGGGCTGGCCTCAGACTCTTCCTGCCTCAGCCTCCTGAGTGCTGAGAATATAAGAGTCTGCCACCTTGCCTGGCTTGAACATGGTATGTTCTCCATGATGTTGTTATCTTTAGGACTGAGTGGTTGTATTAGTCTTGACGGCCTGCTCACAGAGGCATGTAGTATCTATCCTCGCTAGCAATGCAGGGAACACCTGTTCCCTTAGAATTTTGCCTACATGATGTGTTGTTAAGACCTTGGCTTTTTGCCAGTCTGTTGGATGAGAAATAGTTACGTCAATGAAGTCTTAATTTGCATTTTTCGGATTATATATACTTTCTTTATCTGCACATGTTTTTCTCATAGATTTCAGAGCTGTTTCTACACCTTCCTGTTGGATTGTTTGTTAGGTCTCTGCCCACTTCTACACAGTTTTAAAGGAAGTCCATTAAAGCTCACTGCCTGTGACACACAGGAAGAGCAAACATTTCGTCTTCGGTGTTTTCTATTCTTTCTTGTTTTATTTCCGCTGTTCAGTTTTTACTAAATGTCAGTTATCAGTTATCTGATTTCACTTAGATTGGATTTATAATTATGAGGTATTACTACTTTTGGGTTGCAGAAGGAGCCACATTTTCATTTGACACACAGATCATAGAATGTTCTATACTCACCTCACTGGTTCCTTTGCTTTCGTGTGTGGAGTGAGGAAAGACTCTAACTTACACCTTTACAGATGTCTCCTTGATGATCAGGAGCCACTTAGTAGAAGACCTCTAGTGGCTTTAGTGGGGTTTTTTTGTGGCTTTGATAAAATAACAAGACCAAAAATAACCCAGATGAGAAGGGGCTTCCTTTTTGTCTACAGCACCAGAGAGCTAGAGTCCGTCACAGTGAGGACGACATGGTCCAGAGAGCTCGCTTATCACTGTTCTAGGAGGAGCCCACATCAAGCCTGCATCCCCTGCTGTACTTTGTCCAGAAGGATCCACCTCCTAAAGGTTTCCTAACCTTCTCAAGCCAACTGGAGAGGAGCTGTTTAAACCTAAGAGCCTATGAGGGACATTCTTATTCAAAGCACAGCGTTCTACAGCTGGCCCCCAGGCTCATTGCCATCCCATGGTGCTGTAGTCTTTAACAGTCCCAAACCCATTCAAAGTCCAATACTCTTCTGAGACTCAAGGCACTATCTGAACTGTTAACCCACATAAATATATAGACTCCTAACATATAATGGCACAGAATATCCATTCCCATTCCAAAAGGGAAGAATAGTGAGGAAAGACTGGGCCAAAGAAAGACCAAAACTCTTAGCTTCGTGTCCAGTCTCTAGGGCTTAGATAGCTCCACCTCTCCATCTTTGCTGCCTGCTGCCTACATCTTGCTCGCTCTCTCTTGGGCTGGTTCTACTCCTTCTCTGCCATCCCTGGTATCTCTGACATCTTGGATAGCTATTACAACCCAAGCTTCTCCTTCACAGCTTCATGCAATGGCCTCATTTCAGGGACTCCAAACCTGCCACACATTGCCTGGCCTCAGTGGGTCTGCAAAAGCAGAGGTAGACTCTTACACCTTTCTAGGCTCCGAATCCAGAACAAAGTGGATGACATTGCCAAGTTCCCATATCAGCTCTAGATGAAGCCTGGCACTCAGGGGCATGAGCTTCTGTATTCTGAAGATGATGGAAAAATTCTTGAGATAATCTTATTTCTAGGAACATAAACCCCCAAGGTTCTCTCCTTTTACATGTTGGAGGCTTATCTGGGTTGGGTCTTACCCTCAGGACCCCTTCCTTTTGTTCCAGTGTGGAGTCAGGAACTTGTCTTTAATGGTGCCAACCTCTTTAATAATGGGGTGTTTTTTTCCAGCACATGACTTCAGACTTAGGGTTCTTAAGCTTATTTCTTTTCTGAATCACTCATTTTCTTTGGTCCTCACTTTTTTTTTCCCCCTGTAGACCTACATGAGCGTCATCAGTGGAGCTATGCCACGGGCTGTTGAGCTGTCTTGAAATCTCTTCTGCCAACAAAGTTGGTCCATTTCTTTTTAATACAACTTCATAAAAATTCTCAAGACGTGGGCAGAATGCAGCCAGATCTTTAGCCAAGGTATCCCACAAACAGCCCCTAGCTCAAGTCCGGTAGAGCCCTTACTGCCCTGCCGAGCCTCACGGGCCAGGCCTCCCCTTGTCCACATTCTGGGCAGCATCACTGACTTAAGATTACAGAAGAATGTTCCGTAAGTTCTGCCCACAGCACATAGTTCCAGCTTCTTCCACAGAATAGTCTAAGAACACAAAGGCCACCTGGTTCACCACAGCCACGGCTCCGCTTGCCATCGCCAGTTTCTGTGTTAGTTACTTTCCTGTTGCTGTGGTAAAGTATTCCACGACCAAAAGCAGCGTGGGGAAGAAAGGTTTTATTTTGGCTCATGGTTCGGGACAGATAGAATCCATTATGGCTGGAAGAGGACAGGGAGTTAGGAGAACACACGAGGTTATGGGTTCTCAAAGCCCACCCAAGTGATTTTACCTCCTCCAGCAAGCTGCACCTTCTAAAGTAGTGCCACTCACTGGGCACCAAGTGTTGAAATGCATTTCTGTCTCCGGTGTTGCTAAAGATATTTCTCATTCAGATCACCACAGTCCCCTTTGCCTGGTCACGGGGAGAGATGCTTTTCCACCATGCACAGGGTTTCCAGGGTAGCTGGCTACGGCTCTGGATGCCAGTCTGTCCTGATGCTCCGTTTATTTCTGTAACACTATCATCATCTTAACTACAGAGACTATATAAAAACTAACCCGGTAGGCCTAATTCCTTTCTTGTAGTTCTTTTCTGTTTCTGCACCAATGCTTGCATGCTAGTTTTCCATGTGAGCCTTAGGATCAGCTTGTCTAGTTCCGAAAAGCTACTTTGAATTTTAAAAAAAGGAATGGTTCTGTTTGTAATTGCACGCGTGTGTGCACACGCATGCACATGTGCACACACACAGACACACGTGTGTGTCTGAATGTGAGTGCAGTGCTCATGGCAGTCAAGAGAGAGGGCATTAGGTCCCCCAAAGCTAAAGTTACAGGCACTTGTGAGCCTGTTATGTGTTGGAACCTGAACTTGGATCCTCTGCAAGATGCACATGGTTCACTGCTCAGTCGTCTCTCCAGCCTCTGGAACTTCTTAAAGATCTTAGTAAGTTTGCAAGTTAACTGAGGGGGAATCCCCTGACCTCACTATTCTTCAGAAGTGTATTACAGTTCTCTTCTTGTAACATTTCAGCAGTTCTTTGCTTAGTTCATTTATTTATTTATTTTTTGATGGTTGAAAAAAGTCAGTAGACTCTTTATTGCTTCTGGGGTGTAGGGCTTAGGGGCTCTTGGTGGGACGGGTCCGTTTCCTCTTCATCACCACAGGCTTCTGGCTTTGTAGGATGGCACTGGCCCTGCGGATGGCCGCCATGCGCAGATTGGGGCGGTACATGTGCCTGATGCTGCTCAGGGTGGCCCGTGCATTCTTGTTGATGGTGGTCCTTACGTAAGAAGTAGCTAGTTTGCGCTGACCGGATCTGCATTTCATGACCACCACGACCCCTTTGCCGTCGAACACGGGCTCCACTCCCACTGTCTTGCGGTGGATCAGCCCGTTGTAGCGGAAGGAGTTGCGGACTTTCAGATTATTGGGTTCGGTGCTGTACGTCTGCTTATTCCTTTTGATCAGGAAACTGGAGCAGTTCCGAACGACCATCCATTGCAGATGCGCAGACATGGTGGCGCCTATGGGGAAACGGGGCACGTGAAAGATGTGAAGCAGAGAAGCAAGCTAGGCTATGTCCCCTAGGTAACCGGCGACCGCTTAGTTTATTTTTTAAAAAAATTAATTTTCCATTGCTATTGTAAATGGGAGGTTTTTTTTCTATCATATTGTATCAGGTATTGCTCGTGCCTACACGGCCATGGTTTTGGCATTGCTATCCTCCTGTTTTGCTGAACTGTTTTATGTGGGTTAGTTCAGTGTGGGTTCTAGGCACCCCTGGGAACCCCTGAGAAACTTTTAGTGGAGTCAGGAGGCCAAAACCATTTTTATAATGACACGACAGTGGAGGTTCCCGGAGGTTATATGATGGGTGTCACAGCAGATATGGAAAGCTCTCTGAATAACAAAAAATACACTGAAAAATAGAAAATCTGGACTACAACTTGGCTTATAGTTACTTGGAACTATGCTCTTTATGTTGACTATTTATTGTGACTTTTAAATTAATATGATTTTCTCAGTTGAAATTTCTCATATAGAAAATATGAAGAGATATAAACCACATAAAATGTAAGCGTATAAAGGAGTTTGGTCATCAAAAATTTGGAGACTTAACGTTTTATAATTCCTCATAGCATCTTCTAGATATACTGCAGCAGGTCTCTGTGCACTTTTTCTGGTTCTCACGCCTCTTCTTGGCTTCCTCTTGTCTGCTACACTGGAGATGTGTCCATTGTTGGCAGGACAATGTGTGTCTGTGTGCGTGACTGGGTCCTTTTCTTCTGTCTCTGGAGTGTACCCATCCAGTAAGATGCTGGCTTATGGCTGTGTTTTAGGCGTTGTTTGTGGATTTATTTTTCATTTAGGAATGTTTGTGGCTTTGATCTTGTTGCTGCCATTGTATTCATATGTAAACACATATGTATGTATATACATACGCACATATAATGCACATGGTTATTTGCCTGTATATATGCATGACTTGTATACATTGCCCAGAGGCCAGAGGAGGCATCATCAAATTTCTTGAAACTGGAGTTACAGATGAATAGACAGGAGCTACCCTGTGGGTGCTGGGAACTGAACCCAGGTCCTCTGCAAGAGCAGCCAGTGCTCTTAGCCACTGAGCCATTGCTCCAACTTCCCATACTTTTTTAATAGTAGCATCAGCTTTTCCCACTTCTTACTTAACCTTTACCATATGGGCTGACAGTTTTATGGGGTCTGGCTCTTGCCTAGTCCCTCAATGAGAATTAATAATAAAAACCATGTTTTACTTTTCTCACCCTTCTGCTGCCATTTTTAGTGTTCCTTTTCTGCTCTTTCAGAATGTCATGCTGATAATCTTTTGATATCCTGACCCCACTCTCTCCATCGTGTTTCTGCCTCTGGTGCACTGAGCTGTCGTCACCAGGCCCTATCTGAAGTCCCAGTCCTCCTTCGGCAATGGAGACTGATGTGAAAGCCGAGGTATATGATCTCCTCAGCGCCTTCAGAATACAGCTCTCTCCTGCTCTGCCCCGCTTGTACATAGGAAATCCTACCAGTTTGTTTTTTTTTTTTTAAAGGAAAAACATTTAATGGGGTGACTTACAGCTTTGGCGGCTTAGTCCGTTATCATCATGGTTGGATGTGCCGGCATGCAGGCAGGCTTGGTGCTAGATAGAGAAGTAGCTGAGAGTCCTTCCTACATCTTGGCCCACAGGCAACAGGAAGTGAACTGCAGTACTGTGCATGGCTTGAGCATATATGAAACCTCAAAGCCCACCCTGGCAGTGACACACTTCCTCCAACAAGGCCACACCTACTCTAACCAAGCCACACCTCCCAATAGTGTCATTCCCTGGAGTTTATAAAGACCAATGACATATAAACTACCACGGTCTATGTATGGGGCTTTATTTTTGTTTACCCTGTCTAGCACTTGGCAGGCTCATAAAACCTGAAGACTGTGTTTTGTTTTGTTTTGTTTTCCCAGCTCAGGGAGGTCTCTCCTTCACCTTTGATTCCCTCTCCTCCCTAGAACCCCTCCCATTTGTATTACTCCCTATAGAATTGATGGGTGCTGACATCTGCATCTTTTCTGTTCATCAACTCTTCTTTCATCATCTTTGTTTGTTTTGAGATAGGGTTTCTCTGTGTACCCTTGACTGCCCTGGAATTTGCTCTGTAGACCACAGCTTGATTTTATTATTATTATTTTATTATTTGTATGGGTGTTTTGCCTGCATGCATGTGTGCACCATATGTGTGCTTGGTGTCTAGGAAGCCACAAGAGAGCATCAGATCCCATGGGACTGAAGTTTGAGAGGGTTATGAGCCCCACCATGTGGGTGCTGGGAACATGGCTTGTTCTCTGGGAAGGCAGCCAGTTCTCTTAACTGACGAGCCTTCTCTCCACAGCCCGAGCTTCTTTCCTGAATAAGAATGTCGATACTCTTGCTCTGTATGTCCTCGTACTATTTTTCTGTTATTATTGATGACTGGTTTCAGGTGTGTGTACCCCAAATTAGCTTCCTAAATCACCCAGTAGGTCTTCTCCATGCGTTGATTAGGACCTATCTTATGTAAGGACGCATTGTTCCTTCATGACTGTTTTGTTTTGTGGCTTTATGGTCTCCACTCAGTCTTAGTGTATACCTTCCTTGCCTCGTCTATTCCAGCAGCTTCCTTTCTGATGCTTTCTTTATTCCTTTCTATTACCTTTTAAAAATGTTCTTTAGTAAAATTTAATCTGAACCCATCTCTTTTGGACATCTTGTAGTTTGTTCCTTATTACTGGGAATTTTTGACTTTTTATTGACTATTTTTCCTAAAATATATCACGGCCAATTCCATTTCTTCCTTATTAAACTCCTTTCTCATTTTTATATTTTAATATATGATCTTAGTTGTTGATTTTAGGGAGGTTGTTGGGTAAGTCCCCCAGATGATAGCGGTTTTCCCAGAGGTGTGAAATACCAGGTGGCTATGTGGAGCAAGTGAAGCCAACTTCTGTGGCAGAGAGCATGGCGTTCCCGCCAAGAGCTCGGAGAACCTGAAGAGAGCACGGGACTGGGCTGGATCTTGGCTGAAAGGCCCATAAGCAGATTTTGTTGCTTTTTCTAAACTTCATTTCTGTGTTTTATAATACTTAGCTCAGTTTGGAATATTATGCCACTTTTTACTTCATCTTTCCTTGACTTGCGGATGCAGAGTTTTCACCGGGCGAAAAGTTAGCCTCATATTTTATCTCTTTCTTATCAAAACTTCTGATAAAGTTAGTCCCGAGATCCCCCGCCATTCCTAGGTGGTTTGCAGGGTGCTCCAATACTGCCCCCTTTTGTCAGTGCAGTGAAGTACAATTTGTTCATTGGCTAGTGGAGTGGGGCAGGGGAGTTTGTGTGCCCCCATCCCCACCCTGACTGCTACATCCCTAAACTGAGGGGAAATACCTTTTCTCAGTTCACTTCCTTCTCCCCAAAGCAATGATGCTCTCCTGCCAGGCCCAGTCCTGCTGTGGTTCAGATCCCTTCCCTGAAGTCAGCACTGAAACATCAAGTCCAAGTTCAGTGTTTCATTCAGTATTGAGTTTTAACTTTCTGGATGATTCTTTCTGTTTCATCTATTGCTCCAGCGCACAACCCCTGCCCCAATGGACTTGTATTTGTTTCTTGAGTCAAGGGCTTGCTGTGAAGCCCAGAGGGTGCTTGACCTCCTAATCCCTGCCCCAGCCTCCTGGGCGCTGGGATTACAGATGTGCCGCCATTCCTGGCTTTCCTAGAACTTTCTCAGGAACCCCTGTTCTCCATGATCACAGACGTGTAGTAGTTCTGGTGCTTTGTGGGGACTCGGTACTTAGTTCTTACATGTACTTGAAGTTTTGAGTCATATATGAATCCTACTGATGCTGAAGGCATGAGTCATAGGCAGTTATTCTTTTCTTGTTGATCTCGGTTTTGTCTTCCTTTTAAGATGCAAGGAGAGGTTTGGATTTAAGAGGCCACCATGACCTTCCAGACTGATTGCTGTTTAAACAGTGCAAACACTGGCTTTCCAAGGGAAGTTTGTCATTTCAACAAATACTTTGAAAATTACTCGGAATAATCTATTTGGCGCTGATGAGACCAGTGTGTTAATCTTATACCAGTGTTTTATTCTCAGTGGCCCATGGGCCCCCTGGTGGGGCATTTGGAAAACTTCCCTTGCAGGCTGGGAAACCCACCTCTCTGGGAGAGAAGGCCTTGCTTCTCCAGTTCCCAAAGCCTGTCCATGCGGATGTGGCATTTTGCTGCATGGCTTTAAGGCTCAGTTATTGACATCTTGTTAAGTATTTGGTATTTTTTTTAAGCGTAAAAAAAAAATCCTTTGAGCCATTTGAGTTCTCTTGGTGGAAATGACCTCAGGCAGAGCCACCATCTGCGCTCGCTTGTGGGTGAGCAGTCTTGGTTCTCAGAAGAGGTGCTGACAAGGGTGTCCTGGATGGTGGGAGATGGCTTCACTCCTGTGCTGCCACACAGCCGTTGCTTCTCGGTGTTGCTGTCCCCACCCGTGGTTTCCTTGGGATGTTATTATCCCATTTCTAATAATACTGCCTGATCGTCCAGAGAGACCTGGGTTTGATTCTCAGCACCCTCATGGCAGCTGACAAACATTCATGATGCCAGTCCCAGGGGATCTGATGTCCTTTCTAGCCTCTTTAGGCACCAGGCATGCAAGTGGTGCACAGACATCTGTGTAGATAAAACACATAAGCATTTAAAAATAAAAAGTTTGAGTATTTTCCTTGATTGTTTTCTACCTATTTCTAACTGCTGCATACACATCCTCCAGCGTGCACACATGCTAACACCCACACATACACACGTGTACATACATGCAATACGCTAATACCCATCTACCCACTCACAAACCACACATACACACATGCACACATGCTAACACCCACACATACATACACACGCACACACATGCACACATGCTAACGCACACACATGCACACATGCTAACACCCACACACGCACACACATGCACACATGCTAACACCCACACACACACACATACGCACACATGCTAACACCTACTCCCCCACATATACACACACGTGCACATATGCTATTAGCTACCCTCCACATATACACATGCACACACATTAACACACCCCCCAACACACACACACACATAGACACACACATACACTCTTCCTCACATAAATAAATGAGCCAGTAAATAAGTAAAATTCAAATTCAAGGGAGGTCTGTCATAGGCTGAACAAACTCCACGTGACTGTTCCCCCCAGGGAACATCTGTGAGTGTTGCCTTAGTGACAAGATCCATTCTGTTCAGACGACCTGGTAGAAACCCTGGCTCACTGCAGGATAGCCCAAGCTACCTGGTCAGCCTCTGGGCCACAAGTCAGGGTCAGGAGTCAGGGGAAAGCTATGGACTGGTCTAAACTAAATAGAGGGACAGAACTCCTTGGCTTTCTGTTAAATTTTAATTACTTGGACAATATAAAAGTACAGTTTCTTTGTATACTTAAATGTGAGCAGGTGTGGAGGCGCATACCCGTAATTCAAGTAGCAGGAGGCTTAGGCAGCTAAACGCCAGCCTGGGATACCTAGACTCTCTCTCTCTCTCTCTCTCTCTCTCTCTCTCTCTCTCTCTCTCTCACACACACACACACACACACACACAGTCTCAGGGTGCTTTTAAATGACCTCGGGTGGGAGCAGGGCTGGTCTGTGAGCTGGCTGTCTGAAGCTGTCCTTCATGTTATGCTTGCATCTCAATTTTAGTTGGTGTTTGAAATTTCATGCAATGAAAAGTAAAAAGCCCAGCATTCCTGGATAAACCAAAGCGACTACAGACACCTAACCTCCCCTCACTGCCCCACTCCCGCCCTGGTCACACTCTAGTCTCAGTTCAGGTTTGTCTTAGAGATAGAAGACCCGGCCCCTAGGGTAATTAGAGATTTGACTGTATAGACACCATGAAAAGCCGTGGGCAAGGCCATCTAGAAGCACAACGAGCCGGAGGGTTGGCTGCAGTCGGGAGTTGGGCCCTATGGCAGAGTTAGGTGGTGGGTCCATTCCAGACCTCACCTCTGACCTGCTAGCTCTCCTTGTGGGGAGGAGGCAGGAGCACCACCCATGCTGCGATTGCCGATAGAGGACAGGTCTCCATGGTGATGGCTTTTTAGCCTCTCTGGATTGTCCCACCTGCCTACATAATTGTACTTCCCACCCATGGATGCCCTGTGGCTCTGCTTCTGCTGGCACAATACAACTTGTTCTCTTGTAACTGGGGTGTCCCCAGTGTGGGCTTGCTATAATTTCTCTGGCTGTTCAATGTGTCCCCTGTGGTTTGGTCCTGAAAACCTAATTGGGGTGACACGGGAACGAAGGATGTCCAGATGCATTCACACGCTGCAGAAAAGCTGGGATCAGGTAGTCTCGTACAACTCCGGTGGAGTGGCACCAACTTTGCAACGATGTGTGTATGTATGTGTTATATACAGTGTGAGCGAGAGGGAGCGGTGAGCTAGTCTTAGGAGGAGGTCTCTGTATTGAACAGTCTCAGGCTGGGGAGAGGAAGCTACAGTTGCTAGCTCTTCCACACGCTGCTGGTCGTTGTTCAAACGCACTCACTGTCTATGCACTTGAACCAGAGACAGCCTTTGGCATTTTTTTGAGCCTTGCCCGGAGGGAGGTTTTGCCAGTTCCTATGGTTACTGAGGCATCAACCCTGACTCCTCAAACCCACTCAGGACTTCACTGACTCCGCACCCACTCAGGGCTTCCCCTGCTCCCCTGAATGCTCTCCCACATCCTCCTTCACCCTGGGGGCTCTCGCCATATGTATCTTTTATGCTCATGGAGACCTGCTCTGTGGATACTTTTATGTAAGTCGTATATATACTCATCTGTCTAAACAGCCTAAGTTTTGGCAGCCTGTGCTGGTGGGAAGACAGCCAGGTGGGAAAGGCAATGAGGACGGGCTCAGGAGTATGGTGGGCTGGACTTCCAGCCTCGCCTCCATTTTGCTGTGCGACCGGGAACAAGGCACTTGCCCTTTCTGAGCCTCGCTTCCCCTAAAAACACAAGCCTGCCACTGCCCACAGATGCTATGAGGGTGCCAGGGATAGGAATACAGCTCCCCTGTATTCTGACTGTTGTTTGGTCAGGAAAAGTGCAGCTTATGTCAGATGTTAAAAACACTAGTCCTCCTCAGAGTAGAAGAGAATGATCATCCCGACTCCCACCCCACCACCCTCTCCCTGTGTCTTGCTATAACAAGAAGCGAGCCATCTTCCTGGGATGGCCTCTGGGTCCTAACTCAGAGCCATTCTCACACTTGCTTTTCCTGAGCTGCAGGGCTGCCCCATAGCAAAGACTCAGTGAGGCTGGGATTTGGAGTAGCCTTTCACACGAGGCTAATGCACCGTAGGATTTCCATTTCCTGGGGCTCTTGGAGGTGGGCTTTTCCACTCGTGGGAATGGCTGAAGGCTGGCCTTGGGTCTCTCCTCCTCTGACTGTGGCTCAGAAGGCAGTCTGGGCCAGCATCACAGTCCTCAGTCAGTGACACAATAGAAACTGGCCATGTCCCCACTCCTTACCACGCTCGCCTCTCTAGACGGATCCCGAGTATTGTCCTCACACTACTCGTGTAGGCCTTATCCCCATATCCGAAGAAAGCTCTGCTGTAGCGTTTTAAGTTGCTTCTCCAGGGCCCTGTGGTTTGACAGAGGTTTGTGTTGGCCACGGGGTCATATGGCCTTGGCTCACCTGCCATGCCTGATGGCCCTGCCTTCGTACGCTCGAGTCTGTGTGTGGTTTGGCCTGTGTTATGCTCTCTCCAGAGTCATGCTTGCATTTTCTGCTTTTTGCTCTCCACTCCCCCACCCCGCCCCACTCCTGTCTCCCTCCTCCCAGCTTGGACGGGATCATATCAGCAGCAAAAGCCAATTTCTTGCAAAAATCTTGCTGGGGTGCTGCTGGCAAGCCTTGCATACCAGAAAGGCGGTCTTGGCCCTTTATGGAAGTTATCAGGAAGATGAATAAGGCCTGAAACACAAGAGAACCAGCAGACTGACTCAGACCTCACAGAATGGCTGGCCCTGGCCTTTGAAGAGCAAGCACTATTTACACCCTGCTAATGGGCCTCAGCCTCCTGGCCCTGCTGCTCTATAAATATTCTCAGGCAGGCGCAGGGGAGCAGGGCAGAGTTTGAGAAAGGCCTCTGCTGTCCATAACCTCTCCTCTGAATGAGTGAGTGGCATGAGAAGCCCTCAGACAAGTGGTGGCCCTAGTAGAAAGCCACAAGGCCAGGCCTGTACATGGCCATGGTCGCCTCTGAGCAGGGAGAGCAGCATTCAGAGCTTCCTCCTGGCCTGAGGAGATGCGGAGAGCAGCTGTTAGCCATCCTATTAGCATGGACATCCATCACAGCTTGTTTCAGATAGAAGCCCGGGAGGGAGAAGCATGGGCTTCCATGAAGGGCAAATGCAGTGAGTCTGGCAGCCGCCTGCCTCCAGGAACTCCCCAGCTGGAGACGGAATCAGGGTGAGGGCCTTCCTGACAGTCTGAAGCCACTGACGGCTGATCACCACCCACGGAGCTGCACCAGGCCTTGGCAGGGTACAGGTAGACACGGGAGAGCATGTCTCTCTTAGGACTCGGCCCCAGCCTGCACGCAGCGGTCATCAAGCCCTGGCTCTTGGAGATGACAGGCAGAGAGAATGTCTTCATCAATCCTATGGCAAGCTCTTTGTTTGCAGATGGAGGAGCTGGCAGTCAGAGAGGATAGTGGAGTTTCTTGACCAGCTGAGCATCTCAGGTTGGGGAAGTTCTTAGCAGAACCAATGCCTTTATCTGCCCAGTTCAAAGATGGCTGGGACACCTGGGTGCTCCCGACAGTGTGCTCCACGGTGTCCTTTGTTCCTCAGGAGCCTCTTGCTGCAGCAGAGGCTCCGAACCTTAAATATTTGGAGGGCTAATGACTGTTCCCAGGCTCTTTGCCTTCTCAGTAGGCTGCACAGGACAATTAGGGCTCTTAACTACACTGCCCCTAGATTAGCGGCACGGGAAGGTCTATACACACTTGACCTTAGGATCTGCACTGCAAAGGCAGATAGTTCTGCTCAGAGGGAAGGCTGTAGCTCTGGGTTCATGTCACGTAACTGGCACTTTTTGGATTTAGGTTAAACGACTTGGCTCTTTTGAGTTTGGGGCCCAACAGGGAGTAGAGAAAGGGTCATATGACATGCCTATCAGGTGACCTGCTTGTGAGACATTTATTCCTTGTTTCTAGACACCTGCAACCCGGCGCAGTGATTTTTCACACTCGCCGGATTTGTTGAGGACCCTGGTTAGAAGCGGGACAGAATGCAGCATTCAGAGTCCTATCCCAGAGACCCCCACAGTAAGTCCTCTCACAAGTTCCTAGGCAATGCCGATGTGGCTGGCCCAGAGATTCACTTTAATAGTTGCTGTGTGAGTTCATGTAATCTGGCCTCATGCTGCTCCATAGAGTTGGTATTGTCCTTGTCACTTTGTGAATGAGGAAATGAAGCCTTTGAGGACCAGATTGCGTGCTTAGGGTGGCGAAGCAGCAGTTCTGGCTTCGGAATGGGACATCCTGAGCTGCTGTTTCCCTACTGGTGCTTTGTGGGGGGATATTTGCCCAGGCACAAGGAGCCTGGGGGCCAACAGGCCCTTGCTGGCCTAAAACCAGACTAAACCAGCTATCTGAGCATGCAGCATGTAACTTCCCTAGGCGTCAACCTAGGTCTTCCAAGGGAGCTCCCAGCAACAGCTGCCGTGCCACGAGACAAGACGACCTGAACCAGTCTCCAGCTGCCATGGGAGACCCTGACACCCATGCTGCCACTTCCTCTCCCCTGGGTGGGTAGGGTTTATATAAGACTTTCCCCTTCCTAAAATAAACTGAGCTTGCTACACTCAGCCTGTCTCCCAGGAGTCTGCGCCGTTGACCCCCCGGGCCTACGCAGCCTCCACCCGCAAGGGGAAGTTCAATGGGACAGAGAAACAGATCAAAGCAACGCGTCTGAGACCTGCCGGCTGCTGTCCCTGTGTGTTTTTAGATCCAAATGGACCTTTGCCCAAGGTTATGGTTGAAGCCAATTGTTTCTGTTACTGTTTTGTAGTTAAGCAGAGCCAAATAACCCTCAGAAAACTTGAATGAGGAAGTCCAGGCTGAGCGGCTGGACTCTGGAGAGGCGCTGGCTCATCAGGCTGTTCCAGGTCTGAGGTGGGGGGTGGTGGTCCCAGGCCCTTCCGTGTGGTGTCCTGTGAAGTCCTCAGTAAGGGCTCTCAGGCCTTACCAGACCCAGCGACAGCAGGAGCTCAAGCCCAGCCTCTGATGCTAGGACGAGAACTAGGGCTGCTTCCCACCTTTACCCCATGGTGCCTCTCTTCTAACTTCCTCTTTTCTTTCACACCCTCTTTCTAAAGTTTCCAGCACAGAGAAATGATAACATAGACAGTAGCCCTGGCCTAATTGTCCTGCATTTTACACGTATGCATCCTGTCAGTGTGTACTGTCGTATCAGCAGGAAATAAGAAAAAGACATACGGAGTTTGTTAAGCACTAACCTAGGAGACAGCGAGGGAGGTCTCTCCCTTCCATCTCCCAGTAGATTTCTCCCTACCTGATGGGTGATCCAGAGCCCAGAAGACTGTGTCCTGCGACCCTGTAGGCCTGTGCACACACACAAGCTTTTCATACAGAGACCAGTGCCAGGGACGTGTCAGGACCAATGGGACCTGACAGGAAGGGGAGGGACAGGTAAGTGGACAGTTGGGGCACTCTGGGGAGGTGGGGATGTAGAGATGTACATGCTTGAGAGACATTGTTTGACCTCTATCTCCAAGTTCAGTCCTTCATCTAACCACATTCCCCTATGGAACTGTATTTTCTGCTCGGGGCAGGTCATGGGTAGTCCTGAGTGCCAGGCACCCTGAGAGGAGGAGGCCTCACTCCAGTCTCAGCCTGAGCTTTGGGTTCTCACGGGGCCAGATGGCCTTTGTGCCTGACTTCTCGGTCCCAATACTGAGTCCTCAGAAAGCCATATTTACTACAGCATCTGTAGCAGGCAGCCTCTCCCCCACCTCCACCCCGCCCTTGCTGGCAAGAAGAACACATTTGGGGAGAGATGTGATCTTGTGTTCCAGCCCCCCCCCCCACCCCGGTCCAGGGTAGGCTCTGTCTAAGCTGGTATCTTCATCTCCGTGAGCTGAGCCCTAAACTCTCTGGGTCTTAGCTGGATTAAAGGCCTCAACTGTTGCTGGGGAGGAAGGAGGTCCCTCTGTAATTGCTGTTTAAATATGCCTAACAATAGCCATATGTGGAGCCAGATTTGAGGGTTATTAAATATGAGCACCCTTCTCTCAGACATGCCTTTGTTTGCATAACTGGGCAACATGGGAAAGGGGAGCCAGCAAGCTCTAGAGGCAAAGGGGACTTCGGAAGTCCTGTGTCCTGGGAGCACTGGGCCTTGGATTGCAGAGAGGCCTCAGGATGGAAGTGTTCAGCCTTGTCCTGAGCAGGTGGCACTCTGGGGCATTGGCACTCACTGCCCACTGATCCTCTCTGACTTAACCATAGCCCATACCTAGCAGCCAGCAGCTGCCATTCTGGGTGAACCTTAGAGGATGCTCTCATGGTGTTCGTCAGACACGGCGGCATCCTCACCCATTGGGGATGGAGTTAAGACCCCACGGAGAGCTGTCTTCGCGGACGATGCAGCCTTTGATCTTTTCTCTAGATGGGAAACCGAAATAACTTCATACACTAGGATATTAGGGCGTCTAGGAAAGACCATAAAGAATAATAAGGAACAGATAGAAATTACACTTGAACTACGTGATAGTCAAAGAACACAATACCTCACACACATGGTGAACATTTTGTTGTGAGGTTAGGGAGAGTTGGAACCTCAGCGATCACTGGGTGAGAGTGCTCATGGTATTTCTAGGAGGCACTTTACACACACACACACACACACACACACACACACACACACACTTCATTTTGGTGTCGATGTCTGGAAAACTTGCTTCCTTATAGACTTTATTCATCATTCCTTTTTCCTTTGGAGAAAGCAGATGGATTCTCCTTCTGTAGGAGATGCTTGTGTAGCTTATTTTTATTTGTTATTAATTTTGTTGTATTTATGTTAGGGATTTGCAGGAGAGGCAATGTACAGGTTGTTTCTCTGCTGCTCAGAATCTATGATATTAAGAACATGTTAATAATCAGCCCCTTCTCAGAATTAAATGTCAGCCTAGAGAAGAGATGGGGAGAAGAGGAGTAGAGAGAGTGTGGGCATTGGGGTGAGTCCATTGTCTGCCTGGTCCCAGTAGCACATTGCTCTCTGTGTGGTTCAGGTAAGTTACCTGTCCCTTCCCTCCAGCCTCCGTGTCTACACCCTCTCACAGGGCTGCTGCTCCCAAAGAGGATCAGATGAAGGACTGTGGTCCTGTCCTGCCTACACACTGGGAGCTCTTGGTGAAAGGAGCTTTTATTACTGAGAGTTGTAGAATTCCTGTGGCTAGGGCTTAGTCACCTGGGCCCAGGGAGCCCGATTTGCCTCTTGTGCAAAGCCCTGGGAGGACTGTGTTCCAGGCATTTATAAAGGACAGCCCTCAGCCTGTCTAAGACACTGGGGAGGAAAACACAAAAGGATGCTTGCTCCTCATGCATTTGGTGCTACACCCTCAGAACAGGAAGTCCTCCTGTGTGTCTACCCTCCTCCCTGGTGCCAGATGTGAAGCGCCTTCTCCTTGCTGTTCTCTTGGGGACAGAGCACCGAGGATTTCCAGTGTGCAGAGGAGTCTCACTTCTGTGGCCAGTCGTTTTCTCTTGCAGCTACGCTGTGAAATCAGATCCCGGAGGAGGATGGAGGTGAGGATAGTGGTTTCGTGGAGAGAAGAGTGTGCCTTGTCACTTTCTGGTGAGCCATTCTTGAAAGAGGAAGCCCAGGATCTCTTGTGGGACCCCGAGTGTCCTCCCCACAGGCTGTCTCCTGGAATGGCACCCTCAGCCCTGTCTAAGGCTCTGCTCTAACCCTCTCACCCTGGTCCCTCTGCCTCCCCGACTCACAGCTGGGTGCTAGGTGGTATTCTGACTCCAGCCCCACTTCCAGCCTGCCCCAAGGTTTGTCAATCTTGAACACTCTGGCTCCTCCCTCCCTCTTCTCTGCTTCTTCTCTCGGTTCTTACCCAGGTCCAGGAGCCTCCAGATCTCAACTGAATAGCAAGATGCCTGCCCACTCCCACATTGGCCCTATAGTCCACTCTTAAAACCCAGAACCACCCTTGAAACCTAAGACTGGTTGTGGCTCATGTACTTAACCCTCTCTGCCACCCCCAATGGCTTTTTCTTATCTTCTGCATAATGCCCTGACCAGCCTTGCCCTTCGACCAGCAAGGCCTTCCTCACCTGCCCACCTGCTCCTTGCTAGCTGCTCTTTAGCCACTTGGAGCTCACCCCCCAAATTCCTTAAACATTCTACTCTCCCTCCCAATTTAATGCCTTGGCACGTGCTCTAGTCTCCCTGGACCATTTGCTGCCCATCTTTTCCTTGCCCGTCACTCACTCTTTATCTGTCAACTCAACTGGTCACTCCCAGTGAAACCTCTGTGCCTGGTTTCATGATGCAGTAGGCACTCCATCCATACCTACATGATGAGTGTTTATGTCTGGGGTTCAGCAAGGCCCTCCGGGAGCTTTCCCGGCTTCTCCTCTTGAGATGATCTGGGAGTCCAGACCCGCTTTCCTTGGGCATCATTTCTGGTGTCCTTATCCAGGATCCCTCAGCACTCAGACCAGAGTCGCCCCCCCCCCCCCCCCACCACCACCACAATGGATGCTTTACCCAGGACAGCTGTCGGGTTCCACCGCAGCCAGCAGCTTCTTGCCTCTGAGAGGCTGGGTGTGTTCTAGTCTTTGTGAATGGGATTATTCCCAAGCGCCAGAAGGGCTTCTGCTATGTATAAGGACAAAACAGTCTTCTCATGAAGCAAAAGGTCTGCAGTAAACAGCAGTTGATTGGTCTGTTTTGTGGATTGCAGACACTAAGAGCTTTGTCTCTGAGAACAGGTGACATTGACTGGCTAGAAATCTTCCCCGGAGCAGGCTTAGTAGCTGGTATCTTACTGTCCATTGCTCTCCCTTCCAAGCCTCAGCAGTGCGGTAACGACCCTGTGATGGAGCCCATAAATATCCCATCACTGTTCCCAGCTCCCTCTCTGGTATGGTAGCTTGCTCACTTTCCTCTGCATCCCCTTCCCTCTGGGATTCAAGGCACCCCCAACTCCAGCCTCTTGGTATGGATACTAACGGGACTGGAAGGGTGAGCTCTAGTGGAAAGGCTCCCCACTTCTCCAGGCCTTGTCACTGGCCTAGTGTGTGAGCTGGAGTGTCACTCCCTCGGTCTCCCCAGTACACCTGGATAGGACTGGGTCCAAGGGTGTGGCTCAAGAGTTTAGAAGAGTGTATGTATCATGACTTTAATCCAGAGGTCCCCAAGGGCTAAACTGACCAGTTGGCAGGTGGCTGGTTCCTAATGTAGGATATTTTATTTAAAACTTGGTGTCCTTTTATTTTTATTTTTTAATAATTTACTTATTTTATATGCATTGATGTTTTGCCTCATGTATGTCTATATGAGAGCATCTGATCCCTAGAACTAGAGTTACAGACAGCTGTGAACTGTGTACTCCAAAGTTGGTGGAGCCTTCAACAGAGTCTCTGTCCTCTTGAGTTTTCTAGTCCTCAGGGATCCATGATCATTTTGGAGTTGATGGATCCTCTTTGGGCCTGGGGTGCCTGGCATGTACTATACTTTGAGGTCAAGCTGGCTTCTCTCTTTTTTAGGTGAGAGATGCCTTGGGAGAGGGTTGGGTAAAAAGAGTTCTTTGGTGTGCAGAAGTGTGTGGGGGTGGGTAGCAGCCACCCTGGGAGTCTGAGGAGAGTATGGTCAGGGCATGAGGTGCACCATGGGGGTGTGTCTGAGCTTAGGTGTGAGGATTGGGTGGGTGGTGCTGCGGGTCAGGTTCTGTGGAGTCAAGGGTTGGGTTTGAAGGCAGGGCCTGCTCCCTTGCATGAGGTCAGGTAGAGTGACATCGGTGATGATCCTTTTGTGTCTTTGTGCCTCTCCCAACACCTTCACTTTTTTCTTTACATTTTGCTTAGACAATTTAATGAAGACATTGTATAGCCAAATGAACCAGACCCCAAATGGGAGCAAATCCAAACCCAGGCCCCCATGCCAAGCCTCTCCTAAGAGGTCAAGTGCCCCTGGTTGTGAATTCTCGGCATCTGGAGCAGGCTCTTTCCTCAGCCCAGTTAGGCCATTTAACAAATTCATTTGGGACAAGTGCAGAGGTGAAGACCAGAGTCGAGAAACAACTGCCTTTTCTTCTTAAGAGTCCCCAGGACACCATTCGGCTCGAGGATTCTCACTAATCTAATTCCTGTCAGAAAAGGAAAGCCAGAGCAGCACGGGCTTTAGAAGGCAAATCCCCTTTCTGTGCTCGCTGTGTTTGCGCGATCCTCGCTGCTGTGGCTGCTCACCACCAAGCCGGCTTCATCTCAGCGAGGGCTAGGGGATAAGGATTTCAGGTTTCACTCTTGCAGTATTCATATTTAAATTTGCTTGACTCTCTGGTTTGACTTTCCATTGACCCTTGAAGAACTGGAGTATTTTAAGGAGGGGGACAGATCTCATTATAGGAAATGAGAAAAATGGGGCAGAGTTTTAAAACTTTTAATGACTGAAACACGATGTTCCAAGTCACTATTGTATTGGGGTTGAAGTCACTGTTTGGTTACAAGTCTGTTAGGTCTAAACGGGGTTGATGACATCTGTTTAATTTTAGATGTCTGGAATACATTCTGAAAATAATGAAATCCAAATGTATGACCAAATTAGAGAACAATTTTATCTGCGACCGAGAAAGTTTTGAAATCAGAGCAAACATTACAACCGAACAAAGCTTTAAAAGACCCATCAAGCCTTTGGTCATCTTGCCTTGACTTTTCCCAGTGGGTCTCCACGGTTGGGAGAATGTTCCTTGTGGTTTTTCTCCGTGTGCCTCAGACATTATTTTGTAATTTGATGCCCATTTTCTTGTCCTTTTTCTGGGTGTATGCTCAGCGCTGTACAATCTACTCTAGAGAGACCATGTTTACACAACTGAAGACCCTTGGCCAGGCAACTGTATTGATGGAGCAGAGGGCTCCAGGCACAATGCTTGAGGCCACTTGTCGGCCATCACATAATGGGCTCAATAGCTCTGGAAAACAGTACAAGGGGCTACTCTGGGCTGGGGGAGAAGTGAGGCCATATGCCTGACTGTTCCAGGCTGTCAGGGTCACCCTATCTCTAGTTTCTCTGAGCCTTGCCTTCTATACAAGAAAGAGCTTAGGCATTTAGGGCGCTGGGGTGCTGTGGGGTTCTCCTTTTCTCTAGGAGATTCTGGGCTATGCAAAGAACTCCCCTCATGTCCTAGACAGCCAGCACAGGATGATGTAGGTCTCCTTTACTGTCTCCAATCTAAAAAGTCCTGTAAAAAGGATATCGACAGATTGACATTGTCATGTCCACTCTCTACAGCCACAGTGGCCTCTGTGTCTAAACCTTTTCCTCTGTCCATGGAGAGACATGCTCGTGAACACAAGACGTAAATAATGACTGAGGTTTTGTGGATGCTTTTGAAATGGTCCTGCCAGGCAAGGTGATTCTGTCCCTGATAGATACTTCCATCTCCCAGGTATTTATCAACTCTTGGTATCTGGCCCTGTCTACTCCTTCATGTTGGTTCACGTCCTCTTGGGGAACCCTCTTTCTACTGAGACCCTCCAATTCCATCCTCTGTTTCTTTGGGCTTAAATGCTCCCAATGTTGGTATCCTAAGCCATAGGCTCATTGATCACTAGCCACACATTCTGCTTGGAGCTTTGGAGTTTGCTTGTTGAGTGTCACAAGGAAGTATGTCTGTTACTTGCCCTAGACTAATGATCAAGGTGAGCCTCGTTGTGGGGCAGGGGATGAGCTGCATACCTGAGGGTGAGTTTGGGCCTGGAGAGCCCTCTGCAGAAATGAGTGCGGGGAGCTGAGAGATACTGTTAGATGGAAGAATGGAGAATGTAGATCTGCCCAGACCCTGAGCTGGTGTCTGTTTGCTTTGGACGGCAAACTGTCACATGTTCCCTTCTCAGGACCTTGGGTTGCGGTTATTGGCCCCACAGGTGAGAGGTATCAGTGTCTGTGTGCTATATAAAGCAGGAAGGGTGGTCTGATTATCGTGCTATTTGATGGGTGTTTCACTTCCAGAGGATCCCAGAGGCCTCATGGCCAACGGCAATGATGGTAGCTACAGGCCAGTGAGCTGAGGTCAGGGAAGGGGACAGTTGCTGAGGAGCTGCATCCCTACAGGGCTGTGGGATGGAGCTATGTGTTCGCTTGAAGGTCGTGGAGCTTGGGCTAGCTTGACATTGGTAGACATAGTACTGGCTTTCTCCAAGCCTCCTACTTACTGTGACGTGTGTTCATGGACAAATTCTACATGTCTCTGGGTCTCAGAATCACCAGCTATAAATAGGAACTGAGTGCCTGCTGTGCCGTCCTCCCTGGGTAGCCCAAATGCTGGAGGGGATGTGAGCAAGGACGTAGGCAGGTGGGAAAGTACCACGGAGCAGGCGGGGTTGGCAGGGATGCTATTGGCTTTAGGAAGGTTGTCCTGGTCTTGATAACTTGGTGCCAGGTGGACCGTGAGGACTCTGTGTGTCTTGCACACTGGGCTGGACATTTTCCTGTAGCCCAGGATCAGTCTGCAGGTGACCTGTCTGTGGGAGTTGGTCCCTAACTCCTTAGCTAGTGACAGGGGTTGGGTAGACCAAGACAGGCAGTGGGGCTGTTTGCCCCTGTTATGGGATTGGGACATTTCTTCACTGAGGTGCCAGGGGTCCCACCAGTGCTTTGCTGCCTCCCAGCTAATAACAGTGTCTCTCCACGAGAGTTCAGCGAGTTGAAGACTGTAAAGAGTTAAATATGACTGCCGACACATAGTGGGTGTTCAAGAGACAGACATTGCTGCTGCTGATGTCAGTGATGACAATGACAATCATCGCTAGACGTCTCCTTTGCCCTGCTGAGCCCTTCCCTGTATGGTTGGGACTGTAAGGCTGTGACTGACTGGATGTCTCTTCCTTTGCCATGTGTAGCAAAAGTGACCTCCAACCCCCCCTCCTCTTTTTGTATTGCTTCTCAGCTTTCCCACGAACCCTTCGTCTCAGGCTGTAAGGTTCTAAGGCGTTGGAAATTAATTTTTAAGATTATACTCTCTGACCCTTTAAATTTCAGTTCAAATCCCCCTCGTGCCTTAATGAAGCACAGGCTATTCTGGGCGCTTTGGAGAAGTGTGGCTGACAGCGTGCCCTTTTAATTTACATAGAAGCTCACCCGGCCCCAAATATGTATCTGTATAATTAAGACTAAAATCAGCATCCCCAAGGCAGGCTGTTCTAGTGAACATCACATTTAATAGAGGATTAGGAGGTGGAATTAAAGTCGCCCAAGGGTACTCTGAAAGACTTCAAACACCTTTTTGGAAAACAAATTAATGTGGTTTTCAGAGAGCATTTTCCAAAGACGATGGAGGGTTTTCCTCGGGCTTCCTTGCTTTCTTTTGAAATGTATTTTTAACACTTGTGTAAACAGTTTGGGCCTATGACACGGGGCTTCCTGCACTCCCTTCATTAGCTGGTGTCTCTGGGAGAAGAATTTGGCTCATTATCTGGACGTTTTGATCTCCCCGCAACCACCACTTTCTTCTTTCCTGCTGCCTACTGGTATGGGACCAGTTGGTTTGTGGCTCAGTGGCTTCCACATCTCCCTGCCAAGCCTGCCTTCACCAGGTGTCCCGGAGTGAACAGGTCTTCTCCTGTGGGGCAGGGGGCTGGATGGCGGCCCTGCTGCGGGTGCTGAGGAGTGTGTAATGCAGCCTTGGTTTCTTTCCCTTCTGCCATTTTCAGGTGCGCACGTGTGTGTGAGGCCCCACAGTGCTCTCTGGTCCCCATTTCTGCACATGGTCACAGACTGCCCCTGCAGACTTTGGGGTTTTCTGCCACGCTGTCAGTGGACCTGAGATCCTGCAGGGCACACTTCACAAGTGAAGTCCCCACAGAGATGCCCCTGGTGGAAGACAAGCAAGTCTTTGCTTTGTGCTTCAAGGCAGATGAAGGAGAGGATGCTGTTCCCTTGGGGAGCCTGTGAGGTTGTGCTTAGCCAGGTACATCCCTTTGGAGGTTTGACCTTTCAAGGACATGGAGGGGGAGGTAGAAGCTCTAAATTATGCCTGTCTGGTTTGCCTTTTAAAATTAGTTTTTCCTGTGTAAAGCGAGGGCAATAAATAGGAATAGCTAGCACTTAGTGGGTGCTTATTGTACGCCAGGCACTGCTTGAAGTGTTGGATTTATTTTTTCATAACTTTAAGTATGAAGTCCCATTGTGTCCCCATTTCTCAGAAGGATACCAAGGCCTTGGGAGGTTCATTGAGGCAACGTAGCAGGTTAGAGATGAGTAACACAACCTGCCCATTTCTGGCACCGGCTGAGGCACTCGCCGGAGCTGGAGTTCATCACCTCTCCATCTTTCTTGGTTCTGCCAGGCAGCCAGCCTGGAGGTGGCTGTGGTCATCCACTCCTTGCAGCTTGATGCTGCCCAGCTTTGCATTTCCGGGCTGGCAGGAGGCATATGGAAGTATGGCCGCTCACTTTGCTTCCTCGGTGAGGGTTGCCCTGTGTGACCATGGCAGGTGACCGACCTCTAGTTTGGGCTAATACATGTGGTTCAGTAGAGGGACGAGTCACTTACCCCGATGGCAAGTCTGTTTCTTGGAGATGGAGCAGGAAGGAGAGCCTAGGAGTGAGAACATGAGGGGCCTGGGTGACTTGTCTCTGAGAGCTCTTCTTGCACACCTGCAGAGGGGACCAGGAGTGCCCTTTAGTAGGGCAGGTTCCCCTGGGAGAAAGGGTGTCATTGGAGGCCAGCCTTGAGGTGAGCACTGTCCTGAGAATGTTCTGTCTTCCTCATGACCTACTGCTTGGTTTAGTGAGGAAACAGAGAGGGCAGGGGACTGACTGCAGTCACACAGCTGGAGTCAACAGAAGAACTGGCAGGAACTTGTAACCCGATGCCTGGGAAGGAAGAGCTGAGGTAGGAGGCTGGGAGGACTTGATGTGTGGTAAGAAGCCGAGAAGGGAGGAGATATCTGTGGAGGGTGACAGAAAGTGGCAAGGCAGAAGACGGGAGTGATGGCATGCAATCCACAGGCAATCCGTGCCCAGTGGGTCGAACACCTCATCCAGAGAAAAACGGGGGAGAGGGCAAAGCATCACAGCGCCCCCATTTGAAGTGCTCGCCTTTCCATGGGTGATATTAATATTCACGCCATGGCTGACATGAAGTATTCTTGAAGTGAGAAGGCCGTAACTGCCAGGAGTTGTGAGCCGTGGTACAGCCTTCAGATGGCCCCTGCCCTTGCTGCCCAGAGTCTGGACGGCAGGACGTGTTCCTCACAGACAGGAGGGAGGAGGAGGGAAGCAGCGTTGCCAGAGCATGGCTAGTCTTGGGAAACAAGGCTGGAGGACAGAAATAGTGAGGATGCAGTTGATTCACTGTACTCTGCGACATGAATGACTTTCTGTCTGTGATCTCTAAAAGTGCATTTCTCAGCGAGAAGCTTCTGGAAGTGAAGACCTTGGAGCTCCTGGCCTGCGTTCCTCTCTGAGGCCAACTTGGACCAAGATTGGTTTCAGATGAGGGCCCTCGGCTCCCTTTTGTGTGTCCAGTTCAAGAGTTAAAAACAACATATATTCCCCTGAGAAATGACCTTGGAATTTCCTTGGAAAGATGTGTGGTTGGGAATTGAGGACAAAGCGGAACATCAGATCGTATCAGAGCCTGCGTTGGTCTGCACTTCCGGGACAGCCTTGGGACCAGTGGGGAAGCTGCTTGGACTTCCTGCCCTGCTCTGCACAGGCAAGCCATGGCTAGTGGCCTGAGAGATGTGTTAGGGTTGGCCCAGATTAGTCTGCTCAGCCTCCTGGGGGTCAATCCCCAAGTCTTCCAAGCCTCTGAAGCATGGTGAAGGGATGGTCCAAGAGTGGCACGTGGCTGCCATTTGCCTCTTTGCACTCTGACTGTCGTCCGTCTGGCTCCATGGGCTCAGCTGGCCCACACTGAGGATGCTCTGGGCAACTTTAGCTTCTTTCGTTAATTTACCAGATTTTAATGGTGTCGATGTGAGGCATGCCATTGCTATGTAGATCTTTGGACCTTGTACTTGATGTACCATGTTAACTTGCACAGCGTGGGCTCTGGGCCGTTTTCCTGCCTGCCTCCTGGCTGAGAATGGATAAGAACCAGGCCGGCTACTCCCCTCTCTTAAGCTAGACCAAATGCATTCTGGACTTTTGGTTCAGCCTCAGCCTGTCTGGGTCCTAGGCCTCTGAGACTTTGGTGACTTTTAAGACAGATCCTGGGCCCCTGCCTGCCCCTCCCAGTAGTACTAATCTGTGGCATCCTGGTACTTGACTGAAGGCCCAAGATCACCTATAACGCAATTCCTTCCCCATGGGGTAGGGCCTGCTCCTGAGTCTCTGCCAGTGCCCACAGGTTGATTGGTGGCTTTCACACTTGTCTGGCCTCGTTTGCCTCACCCTGCCCTGCCCAGGGAGAGGGCTCACTGATTTGGGCAAGGTCTTACATTCTGAAGCTTCCTGGAAAGCCCTGAGTGGGAAGAAAGGGTGAGGTCTGAATTCCATCTTAGGAAGGGGAACACTCGCCCAGTCCCCATAGACTTCTAGGCCCTGAGTAGCCACTGCAGGCGAATTTATGCTAAGGAACATGGTTATGATGGTCCCTGCAAAAATCTAAGAACTCAGTTTGCAAGAACAAAGTTGGGAAGTCACTATTTCCTCTTGTGTATAGACACCAAAGCCAGAGAGGAGCAGGAACTTGCCCAAAGTCACAGTGAGTCAGTGGTAGAGAGGAAATTCAGTCTTTGGTCTCCCAGCCAGTGTGTCCAGGCCCTATGACTTTGTAGGGGCTAGACAGAGGGCCATGGATAGGACCAGTGGAGAGCCAAGGCAGTCCAACCCACACTGTCTTATTGTCAGGCCCATGTCACTTTAGGGACACCCCACTATCCACAGGCACCAATCTCGAGGTGCCTGACATGGGCACATAGTGGAGACCTGCCCTGGGTGGGGCTCACAGGAAAATCCCCAGTCCACTCCAGACCTGGTGCCAAGTTGTGTAAGAGCCATACGGCTGAGGTTGTGCCAGTGTTATTCTTCGGTGAGTCCACACTTCGTGACCAAGTGTGATTCAGCAGGAAAAGCTGCCAAGGAAGGCCAAGATGGCAGGCCCTGGGCCAGCAGGAGGTTGTGTGTGCCACACTAGCTGAGGTACTCTTAGGAAGTAGAGAGAGAGTACACAGAGCATGTGTGTATAGCTAGAGCCAGAGGGACGGGCGGTAGGGTAGGTGGGATTGGGGTAGGGTAGGCTACGTGGTTTTCTACGTCCTGGAGAGGCCCCAGGAAGGACAGCCAGGCTTAGCCAGTGTCCCTTTATTGGTCCCTCAGATCTGAAGGGACCTGCCCTTCCTGAACTGCAGAGGGCTTGGCTCAGGAATGTGGCACGCCCTGCTGATGGTGTGAAGGCAAGTGACTTGGCCTCCCTCTGAGCCTCGTGGCTGCCTATCTTCCAGCTGCGGGAATGGTTATAATTGATGGCGTTGTCAGGGAGGCACTGAATGAAGAAGGCTGTTGCTAGAATCTTGATGGCAGTTGTAGTCTTGAAGCCACTTGCTCCCTCGCCAGTGAGTCCTCCAGCCCACATCCAGACTCTAGCTTTCCCCTATAGCCTCCATGCCAGAGCCTCAACTATCACCTCCCCGAGGCCCCATGGAGTCAGAGGTGACTTTTGGGGCTGCCTTCTTAATGTGCATGCAGGAAACGAGAGGGATGAAGTGGTGAGGCGGCACCTAGCCTGGCGTTTTCACTCACGGGCTCCCCGAGAGGCCAGGGGTCCTACCCACTGGTCACAGGCCAGAACCAGATGTCTTCTCTCTCAGCTTTCCGGCCTAGGGTCCTGGAAGCTTCTAAAGTTCCTTCTCATTAATGGCAGTGATTGTTAGTCTGTTTCTCAGAGGAAAGAGATGTGGAAAGAATACGGCAATTAACCAAGATGAACATGGATGTTGGCCTGGCTTCTCATCTGTCAGGTGTGGGTTGGTGCTGGGGAGGCTGTGGAGAAGTCTTGCTTCTCCTTGAGACCCAGACACCTTTTGTCCTCACCCTAGAGCTAAAAGCCAGGCCTGCTACTGGCCCACTGGTACATGCAACACAGGAGACTCTCTACTCTGATCAGGGGCCTGCACGCATGCCTGGAGCCAAGTCCTGGAGGCCTGTGGGGAGGAGCCCTCTTTATTACTTACCCCCCCCCCCCAGGAAGTAGGTAGCTTTGTGACTGGCTCATAAACTAGTCCCAGGCTGTTTTTCCTTCCTGGGCCATGCCCGGGGTTGACCTGTCTGCTGCTCCCAGCTTGCTTAGGTGCCCACACTTTGTTCTGGACATCTTCACATTCGTGGTGGATGGAGAGGCCACAGGCAGTGCTTTCTCCATACATGGAACTGCCCTCCTCACTGTGTTCAGGAGGCAAGGAGGGTTCTTCACCCCCTCAACTGCCACTGTGCTAGAGACATGCTGGAGAAGCTTGAGGGAGACAGAGGGTAAGGACAGCTGCGTGGGCTCTAGCCTGGGGAACTGATCTTAGAGAGTCCATTGAACCCCATGGTTTTGCCGGAGAGCTGCTTGTAGGTAGGTGATTGGAGAAGATGACCATCCAAAACCTCTGCCAGCCAAAATGAGGCATTGGCCTCACAGGGGATGATTTTGCCATCACCCTTAGCATGGGGCCATGGCAGGACGGGTGTCTGGGCAGGATGCCCAGGCCAGCCAGGCTGCAGAGCTCTCTACCCTCTGGCAGCCACCCAGCAGAGTGGCCTAAGATTTAGAAGTTCCCCATAAAACACAAATCATGGTACTCTTGTCCATATTTGTAAGGAAGTAAACCCCAAACCGAAGAGAGTGGATATAATGTTCTTAAGTGTGAGTTTTTCACCCATAAATTTTTAATTAAACCTTTGGCACCCATTCTGCCTGGAAAGCCAGGGGAGATGGCAGAATTACAGGACCATTTGAAACGTGTGAATCTAGCGCGATGATCCACAAACCATGTGGGCATGGCGGCCACTGGAACATTAATGACTCTGTGGTGGCTTAACAGTTGTGTTTGGCTGGTAGGGCTGTGCCTGGTCCGTGCAATAGTTTTGGCATGTCCCTGCTTTGCTTTGGTAACAAGTGCCCAGGCCCAGGACAGGCAGTGAGACTGGTGGCCCCGCTTTGCACTTCGGTCTTGATAACTATCTTTGAAAAACGTGTGTAATCTCAAGATGACCCGGGAATCCACCCTGTGATTCGAATTGTAGACAAACACCTTCCAGGTTGTCATGACAGTCTTTGTGCATCCTGTTGCCTTGCTTGCCCCAAGGTGACCCCGATCTACTGAACAAAGGAGGTGCAATTAGCTCGCATCACTTCTGATAGAGAAGCAAAGGTGGGACCAAGTATACGAGAGTGTGCGACACAGGAGCCAAGGCACTGATTCACAGTGGCCTGGGTTACGTGCATATAGCAAATGGGCCCTGGAGCTGCCTATGGCAGTGTGCTAGAGGAACCCGGCATCGGGGTTGGGAAGGAACAGACTGACTATGGAAGGCAGATTTTAGTGCCACCATGAGGGGAAAAGGGCAGTTTTACAGTTGTAAAATAATTCCTCGCTAACATGGGTGCCTCCGGGTTATTTTGTGCAGGGTTTTGGTTTTGTACCAAGGATGGTTATCCTCAACTTGAAAACCAATCCTTCAAGTTATTAATACCACTCTGTGTGTTTGCATACATCTGTTTGCAGCCATTTGCTCCCTGTGTTACTATTAATTAAATTAAAATACAGAAAGAAAAGTGACCCGAGGTGGATCTTTGCCTTATTAAACCCATTCTTGGCAATTTGGCTTTAGCAAAGCAGAGCATCTGATTTTGTTGTTAGTTTTTATTTTTATTTAATTTCCAATTTTGCTTTTTTGAAAAATGTTCCAGGGTGATAAATACAAGGAGCTATATTAAGCTAGCTCTAATTTTCATTTCTTTGTTTACACATATTTCTTTGCCTGGTTTCTTTATTGCATTCTTGTGATATGACTGGTAGATAAAGCACAAATAGGCAAGGTGAAAACCGTCATCCTTTGCAGAGTTTATAATCTATACACAAGAGTAGACTGAGTCCCTTTAAACTCCCACCAAAGCAACAACAACCCCATACAAGTGCACATGCGCACACACACCTACACACACATACATACTCTCTCTCTCTCTCTCTCTCTCTCTCTCTCTCTCTCTCACACACACACACACACACACACACACACATACACACACACGCTCATACACACTCACCCACTCACCCCAAGTAATCTATAGCACAGAATCGGGTAGAAAAGAAAGAGCAGGCAGCTGAGCGAGAGGATGATAAGGTTGATTTAAGTAGGATGGTCCAGGCAGGCCTGTCTGAGGATAACATTTGCTCGGAGAATCTAGGATGCAGGGCAGCAAAACATGTTGTTTGGGTGAAAAGTTCTACGTTTGGAAACAACCAAGCCTGAGATAGGGATATGTTCTCCGTGTCTTGTCGAATATTTAAATTATGCGGTAAATAAAATTTGGTATCCACCAACACATAGCAAGATTCTCCACTTGCGACTGGAGGACTTGCAGCATAAAGCAGACCCCGCAGCAGCCAGCAGACACACCTGGGGGAAGAAGGTCCCTGAAGCTTACTAGGCACGACCAGGCCACAGGGGTAGCAGAAAAACCGTGTGAGACCCCACCCCACCCTAAAGTCTTGTCTCCTCAATGAGACTCTGGAGAAGTTGGTGTCAACGTGACTACCTTACAATCGACAGGGAGGTGAAAGTGCACCCCACCCAGCTCCACTCCCAGGGGTTCTGATTCAGGAGGTGGGTGGGGCCTGAGAACGAAGCTCCTCGAAGTTCCCAGGTGATGCCCATGGTGCTGGTCCAGGGACACACCTTGAAAACCACTGCTACGGAGCAAACAGCACACAGCACATGAGGATCTGTCTCTAGGGACTGCAGAGATGATGAGGCAGGGGATTGGCTGGAGGACCTCGGGTCACCTGAAGATGTCTGTCTGGAGAGTTACAGCTATGAGCTGGAGGCTTCAAGGAACAGTGTCTGTTACTGAATACCAAATGCGTGGGATGGATGTTGTTTATATGTCTGTGAGTCCATGCCAGCGGCTATGGTCACGGTTTTCAGAAGTCTCCAGGTCAGGAGGACCCCACAGCTCATTATGGGCTGTGGATCAGGATGCAGCCCTGACACACAGCCCTGGGCAGTCAGAGTTCAATGTGTGTAGATTGATCCTGATGAGTAGTGGCCTTGATACCACAACCTAAAGATTCACATCTGTACCTGGAGAATCCAGGCTTCAGTAGGTCTGTCCCCTCCTCTCTCATCCTCTGACCTCACGGTTAGCTTTGCATCTTTCAGGGGGTACCTGTGAGGGTTGTTAGCCAAATGACTTAGTGTTCTAGATAGACGAGATGCCATTAAAGACGTTCTTCTGTCATTTGGTCTGATCTTCCTCACTGTGGGCCCTATACCCTTCCTGGTGGTACCACTATTGGACGTGGGTTTGTACCCAAGGGGGAAGAGAAAGGAAAGGGAGGGATGAATGGGCTGGACACATGTAGGAAGCTAAACTAATGCTTCTGCATACTCAGAATTTAAATCCTGGCCCACAGAGAAGCTGCAGAAAATTAAATTTAAAAAAATTCTAAAATTTAAATCTAAAGGGTTTGGTGGGGTGGAACCAGTACCCATCTACCCTCATCTCTATACTCTGTGTTCACTGGGCAGAGCGGCCTGGGGCTATCACACCCTCTAGCTCCCACCCTCTCCGTACTAGAAGGAAGGGACAGAGTTCCATCTGACTCTGCTTATCCCTAGTGTTCAGCTGCTGTTTTCCTGGCACTGGTCTTTGGGGCCATCAGAATTGTCAGGAGAGGTGGCAACAAAGCTTGGATGAAGACGTCCATTCAGAGATGCAGCTGTGGGTCTTGGGATCTGGGACACAGCAGAGGCAAGGCTGGGGCCTTTGGGAGCTCAGCCTCTCCATGACTGTCTAATCTCTCAGCAGGTGCTAGTACTGACAAATAGAAAGACCACCGTCAGATAGATGGGCAAGCATAGCCATGCCCTGGGGCATTGACTAGGCCTCATCTGGGATCTAGGCTAGAGCTCTTTAACATCTTCTCCCAATATATGGAAAATGGACTTCAGGCTCAAGGCAGCTAAGATGCCTACAACTAGGAAGGGAGTCACACAGCAACAGCTCCCAAGTCCCTGTTGTCTTTCGGATGATTAACAGAAATTTTACCTAGGGGACTTTGCAGCCCAACCATGTATGGGGAGAAGTGTAGCCTGTGGAGATGTGTGGTGTGGGATTGCTACAGCCTTCCCCACCCTTGGTCCGCTCTGCTCTATGTACAAGCTGCTGAAGCATGCCTTTTTACCTCTTTCTCTGGTTACACTCTGCTCCTTAATCCCTTGCTGGGCTGCCTTGAAGACCCAGGGAGACCTGCTTGAAGTGCCTGTCTGCAGGGGTAGGAATTGATTCAGAAGGAGCCTGGGTTGGCCACTGGTGCAGAGGTTTGGAACTTGTAAGGGATCACCTTTCCTGATGGTACCCGCTAACATGGTCTACTGGGGCTCTTTCCTGAGCAGAGTTGCCTTGTATCTCTTGAACGTATCCATCTGCCTGACTTATGGAATAAGTAAGTCAATAAGAGAACACCCTGCCAAAAGTATGAAGCATTTCCTCATCTTGTTTGTAGTGGCGGAATCTGTTACTCATTCCTAGGTCCCAGGACCTGAGCCGGAGGTTGCAGTGGGAATATGGGGAAGGGAGGAAGATGGAAGAGAAGGGGAGCATTGGACAGTTTACCAAGATGCAAAAGAAAGATTCTCTCTTTGGTGTCACGTTGGGAATGATGATGATGATTGTTATGGGCCATGATCTCCAGGACTTGTACTTACTAGAGTCTTATACAGAATCTGTCCCTGTCATAACACTACAAAAAGGTATAATTGTTAAAGAGCAGATAACTGAACCGATTCTCATTCGCAGAGAATGCGCTTAGCATTTGGATATCCCTTACTTCATTTCTTTATGGTTGATGGTATAAATCATCACAGATTGGGTAATTCTTGTTGGAGAGTGATTTATTGCTAGTCAGTTCTGCAGGTTGGCAAGTCGAAACTCAAGATGTCATATCTGGTGAGGGCCTTCATGCCATGATCCAATGTGGCAAAAGTCATCACATGTTGAGGAAGGCTGCTTGTCCATTCCTGGCTGCTCAGACCCAAAATAATCACACAGAAACTATATTATTTGTAATAATGTTTGACCAATAGTTTAAGCATATTCCTAGTTAGCTCTTATATCCTAAACTAACCCATCTCCCTTTATCTGTGCATCACCACAAGGTCATGGCCCACTGGCAAAGTTTTGGTGGGCTCTGGTGGAGATACCTGTTTCCTGTGGCAGCTACATGGTTTCTCACTGACTCCACCTACTTTCTCCCAGCATTCATTTTAGTTTTCCCACCTAGCTCTATTCTGCCCTATCACAGGCCAAAGCAGTTTCTTTATTCAATAACCAATAAAAACAACACATATACAGAAGGACATCCCACATCATCTCCTCTTTTCTATCTAAATAAAAAAGGTTTTAACTTTAACATAGCAAGATTACATACAACAAAACAATTATCAATCAAGAACTATAGTTACAATATTTAGTTCACTTACATCTGGTAAATTAAGGAAAATACTCTATCATCTATCATATTTTTGTGAGTTTAAAGTTTTATAACTAGTCTATCTTTTATCATAACTAAGCAAGACTATAATTGTAACTATCTATTCTTCAGCTCCATCAAAGACTCCAGAAGGATATAATATTACCTAAGTTAACAGGAAGTGCATTATAAGCAACTTCTAAAATTCTAGAATGTACAGAGACATCTCGCTGCCTGAACAGTCACCCAAAGTTCTTCTGTATCATTGGGGTATCCATCTTCAACCTACAGGCCCATAGTATCCAACATACTTTCCAAAGAAGCAGGAAATTTCAAAGACAGTTCCACCTATATTGGCCATTTGTCAGTCACCTTCTTCTGTATCCTGCAGAATGTTTGGCAGACTCTTTCATGAAGCAAGAACCATGAAGGACCATCTCACCCTTAAGTAAGTTCAGCAGTCATTTTTCTGTGGGTCCTGCATGTCCAGTTTATACAGAATAACATCAAGAAGTCCAGGTAACAGCAGTTTCTTGCCCAAATGGCTAACAAACTCCATAAGGAGCCTCTTTGCTACTCATCTTCCTCTTGAAGTACATTGGTGCTGCCAGGAACAGATGATTCTCATTGTCATGAAAGTCCTAAGTTCTTAAAACATTTGAATGCCATATTCTATAAGTCTTTGAAAGATTTTAAGATTATCTATCTAATTGAAATATATCTTTATATATCTAGAAAACATGACTACAAGCTTAACTATTATAAATGATTATCTATTATGTATTTCTTAATCATGCATTACATTTTAAATGAGCTGCACAAACACAATACCTTAATTAAGAGCTTAAGAGCAGAAATTTTATATATATGTAACAAAATTGACCCTAAATTTGTATCAATTGCCCAAGATCCATATAAATGCAAAGTATTCATCTCTATAATATCCTCCTTTAAATGTAAACAAACATTTATAAACAATCATTTAGGGAATTTGGGTGTAGTTCTTTCCAAACTACTTCCTGCTTTTTGCTGGGTGAAGTAATTTTGGGGGATGTTCACAGCGACCTTTCAGGGGAATTTGGTCCATCAAACCACATTAGTCTGGAAGGAATCCACATGTTCTTATCTTCTATAGAAACATAAGAAGAACCTCTTTTCCAAAGCAACATATCCTTAGATCCAAATTTTGAAGTCAAGATACCTTTAAAATATATATGATGGCTTAGCTTAGCAGCCCATACAATGAAATGACTCTCTGTACTTAGTTCATTCTTAGTCAAAAAATTCAAAGAAAACACAATAATATACATAATCCAGACTCTCTGTGTATTTTACATCTTTATGTCACTTATTTTCTTTATTCCTTTAATCTGTATGTCTCTTTAAAGACTTTATTTCTTAAAACCATTTACTTCCTTTTGTAACTGTCTCTATTCTTTCCCTTCTCTCTCCCAGCCTACGTACATTTATCCAACACTGTGACCCATTTAGAGGTCTATATCTGTCTGAATCCGTCTTTTTTTTTTTTTTTGACTTGGTTTCAGACAATATTTTCTTTTTTTTTTTAATTTTTTATTGCGAAAAGAAGAAAAAAAACATAAACAAAAAACAAGTTTCCACCTCCTCCCAGCCTCCCATTTCCCTTCCCCTCCTCCCATCCTTCTCCCCCTCCTCCCACCCTTCTCCCCCTCCCCCCACTCCTCTCCCCCTCCCTCTCCAGTCCACAGAGCAGTCCGGGTTCCCTGCCCTGTGTTAAGTCCTAGGTCCTCCCCCCTCCGTCCATATCTAGGAAGGTGAACATCCAAACTGGCTAGGCTCCCACAAAGCCAGCACATTAAGTAGGATCAAAACCCCCTGCCATTGTCCTTGGTGTCTCATCAGCCCTCATTGTTCGCCATGTTCAGAGAGTCCGGTTTTATCCCATGCTTTTTCGGTCACAGTCCAGCTGGCCTTGGTGAGCTCCCCGTAGATCAGCTCCACTGTCTCAGTGGGTGGATGCACGCCTCGTGGTCCCGAATTCTTTGCTCATGTTCTCCCTCCTTCTGCTCCTCCTTGGGACCTTGGGAGCTCAGTCCAGTGCTCCTTTGTGGGTCTCTGTCTCTATCTCTATCCATCACCAGATGAAGATTCTATGATGATATGCAAGATATTCATCAGTATTGCTCTAGGATAGGGTCATTTCAGGTTCCCAATCCTCAGCTGCCCAAGGAATCCGTCTTTTTTTTTTTTTTTTTTTGGTTTTTCGAAACAGGGTTTCTCTGTGGCTTTGGAGCCTGTCCTGGAACTAGCTCTGTAGACCAGGCTGGTCTCGAACTCACAGAGATCCACCTGCCTCTGCCTCCCGAGTGCTAGGATTAAAGGCGTGCGCCACCATCACCCGGCTTCTGAATCTGTCTTTATTGCCTATCTGTAATTATCTTCTGATCAGAAATGCTTTTTGAAAAATGCTAAGCCGGCACGGCTAGGACCAACTCTGTGATCCTGCCTGTTGGCTCCACCCAGTCCAACATGATGGAGGCATGTTTGCTGCCTCTTCAAGAGCCATGCTGGTAGAATTTGCTGAAGGAAGCAGAGGCTTTCTGTCAATCATGAACCATGCTGGCAGGAGAAACTCTGCAGGGGTCACCAGTACTGGGCTGGCAAACTGGAAGTGTGGTCGCAATAAGTGTGGATTTGGCCCCATATTGGGTGCCAGATGAAGCAGAATGTGTCAGGTAAGGGAAACATGAATGAAATAATGTCACACTAGCTCCAAGTAGGGTATACTAAGGTTTTTCTTTATTAAAAGGGAAAACTCACGAAACAGGAATAGGGGTCCAGCATCCAGATGTGGAGTGCGGGAAGAAGAGGGGTGAGCGGGTAGATTGTGGCTTTTTGGTACCCCAAAGCCACACCTCAACCTGGTTCAACTTCTTCAAAGTCATTGGCTAAAGGAGGTTCCCCAACACCTACTCCTTGAGAGAACAACAGAGCCTATCTTAGTCATATGTCCACTGTAGCAATAAAACACCATGACCAAGACAGCTTATTGGAGAGCGGGTGTATCTGTGGTTTATGGTTCCAGAGGGCTAAGAGTACATTGCCACCATGGCAGGGATCACGGCAGCAGTCAGACAGGCAGGCATGGCTCTTGAGCAGAGCTAAGAGCGCTCATCTTGATCTACAAACAGGGAGCAGAGAGAACATGCTGAGAATGACTGGAGGCTTTGAAAGCCTGTCCTCAGTGGCGTGGCTCCTCAAGCAGGACCACACCTTCCCATCCCCTCTAGACCAAGTATTCAAATGCCCAAGACTTATGAGGGACATCTCATTCAAACCAGCGTGGATCCCGGCTTGTGACACAGGCATGAGAGTGAGTGGCCACCTCTCAAAGGCCCTGTATCTCAGCCCTGTTACTGTAAGGGTTAAGTTTTGAACTTGTGAGCTTCGAGGGACAAAACCCCAGCGACAGCAGTTATTGCCAGTTGAAAGGAAAGAAAGTAGAAGACCCAGGGATGCAGGAAATGTTGTGAGAGCTTGTTTGAGACTCATTGGGGCAAGGCAGCCAAGACTTTGAGTTCTGGACTCAGACAGACCCTGGCCTTCCACAGAACTCCATGTGCTGGGTGCCATGCTCTGGCACCCTCATGTGGCACAGAGGAACAGGAGCTCACAAGCTTTCCTCGTGATAATGATAAAGATGAAATTGGCATTGGTGACAAAGGGTCAAGGCTCTGCAGACAGATTGCCTGAGTCCAAATCCCCATGACACTGCTGGACAACATGGGACAGCCCGTTCTTTTTCTAGTCTGTGCAATGGGGATGGCAGCTGTGTCTTTCTTGGGCAGCTGAGTCTTCTTGAAAGGTCAGGAAGAGACCATCCATATGTGACTGTTATTGCTATGGCCTCCTCCACACATTCTCCCTGGTCCCCACGTCGCCATACGTGAGGTTAGTACCGTGAGGTTATTATGGTGAAGCTGGCAGGTAATGGATGCCCAATAAATATTAGCAGGGTGAAGGGCTGGAATTTACCAGGTGGCTTAGAAGCCTCCTGCAGTCATTAATCTTCTCTTAAAAGGATTCTTCCCACAACTTCCTGCCCGAGACTAACCTGCAAGCCGGGAGCCTGTTCAGCATGCTTTCCCTGGGTCTGTTTCGTGACAAGGTCCCACTTCCTGTGTACCCCAGTTCCTGGCTGGAGACAAGGATTTCCCCAGAGACAGATGCCAGCAGACACCAACCTTCTCGGTGGGGCTGCTAGGAGCCACTGTCCACTGAGTAGCTATTCCAGGGGTATGTGTGAGCCAGAGCCTTCCCCCAGCCTGGAGGGGGAGGGGCCTGGCTAGCCTGCAGAGGAGGCTGTAGAGCCTGTCAAGGTTAACAGATAGTCCTTGGCTCTCCCTTAGGAAGCTATGCAACTTCTCCCCTGACTTGGGCCACGTTGTTTCAAAGCATATGGTATAAACTACTGACCACTGGGGGATTGCTTGAATTAACAAACTCATTTTTTCCCAGACTGGAGGTTGACGTTGAGTGAGGAGTTCAGGGCTCTTTTGCAGAAACCCAAGAGGTCAGGAGAACACACAGGAGTTGCCCTGTGTGTTCAGCCTTTTGCATGGTAGGCCTTCTTGTCTGCGTTGTCTCAGCCGCCCTAGATTGATAGGAACCATGGTGAGCTGGGGTAGTGGCGGGCAGTGGAGCTGGGGTTGGAAGAGTTTCAGTGAAGCCCACCCTCCTCCTGTTCACTCCTGCGATAGCCTGAACCTACCCTTCCGAATGACTTTGCCTAAGAAATGCTGGAGGGAGGGCACCTGTAATCTCACTGGAAAGTCAGAGGCAGGAGGATTGATTGCTTGTATAGTGAGTTCTATAGGATATAGTGATCCACATAGTGGGTTCTAGGCTAGTCAAGGGTATAGAGTTAAATAATGTATCAAAAGACGAGGGAGGGAGAGAAGAGAGAGAGAGAGCGAGCAGGTTTTTATTTTTTATTTTGTTTTGGAGAACTTCTAAAAAGCTCCAGTGGAGGAGACTTGGGGAGGTAAAGGTACGCGGCCCAAACTAGTGTTCCTAATCCTGACTCAGCCTCCTGGTCACCTAGGCACTCTGTAAAACAGCAGCTGGACCTCTGCACCCTGGATTTATCAAGTAGTAATCTGGGAAGAGAAGGGTCTCATACCTCCTGTGGCCGCAGATCCCGAGTCTCAGTGTATCACAGTGGGTGGGTGATGGTTGACTGCCCTGATTGTTTTCTGTTGAGGAATTCTGTTGGCAGATTTCCCCCCCCACACACACACACCTCCACTTGCTGAAGGAGACTAGAGCCCCAGTCCTTGATAAACTTGGGGCTTTCAATATGTATGGGTCCTCTGACACTGGGTTCTGAGTCTTTCTGCAGAGAGGGTTCCACGCCTCTGTTCCATTCCCTGCTGTCCAGTCACTGAGCTTAGGTTTAAACCAGGTCCTTGTGTCCTCAACTATGTTGAGACTTGTGGAGCAGGTGGACCAGCTTCGTACATTAAAGGAACATGGAGGTTCTTCGGAGTCTACCTTCCTCTTCGTGTTTCTGGTGGCTGCTGCTGTAACTGTAGCCCAGTAAGGTTACTTTAGGAAGTGGAGTGTGTGGATGTGAGAACAGGGGTGTGTTTCCTGTGTGTGCTGAGTCCCTCATTCTCCCTTCTGCTGCGCTGCACCCTGACTCCAAACTGCGTTTTCCCTTCCCCACTGTGTCAGGGAGCCTATGCCACCCCCCTTGCAGTGTGTGCCTTGGAGATAAAGAATCTCCCCAGTGCCTTGGCTTTTTGCTGGGATGGGCACTCCAGGCTGCTTGGGTTTGCATCCATAGTATTCTGCTTGTGGGTTCCCGTTTAGGTCAAGGTCAAGCTTCAAGGGCATTGAGAATTCCTCTTAGAGACCAGGCTGTCTGTGAATGCCACCCTCATCAGCTGCTATACATGGTGTCAGAGGCTTCAAGGCTCTGGTAGCGGAGAGTGGGTGCTCCTGCTCGGAATGCTAACTCCTGGTGGTGGATCGAGTGCTGACCGTGGGTGCCGTCTCTCTCCTGCCGTCTGCACTCCACGGAGGCATGTGTGTGCTATTTATGTGTCTAATAGGCTTCCTTACTGAGGCGACATTTACATGCTATAAAAAGTCCATTAGCCGAATTTAAGCTTCTCCAGAGATCATGGGGCCTAATCTACACCTGGCATTTGACACAAGGGCTTGAAAAATCCCATGGACTCTTTCTGCTGGGCCAAAACTGATATTGGAGCAGTAAGTGGAACAGGCAGGTGGGTGAGTGAATGCATGGATGGGGGAGGGGAAGGGAAGCTATCTAGGGCCAAGTGTGTGTTTCACAAAATAAGGGAGACTGGTATTTATTTATTTATTTATTTGTGTGTATGGCTGTTCAGTAAATAGCTTGAATTTCTAATGCCGGTGGCAAGGTCAAATTCACTATTGTGAATGCCACCAAAACCGTTTTGTTATTTTTATAGATTGAAGCCTTTTCAAACCATTCCTCATGTTGAAAATCAATGTTCAGAAATCTTTCTTTGCTTTTTGGCTAAAGACTTCACTGGGTTAAGAATCAATACAAGGTTAGCTTTCCCCAGTGCTGTACTCTAAGCCTGAATCTTCTATCAAGGCTGGTCCTGCGGCCTGTCTGTAAATAGCTCCCCCTCCTGCCTCAGGACAGTCACCTGAGTCCTAGAACTACCATGGGCACCATGTGCTCGAAGCAAGGTCTCTACTACATGTCTGGGCCTTGGCAGAACTTGCCTTGAGACCCTAGTGTGTCTTTCAAAGCCTGGCTTAAGGAACAGCCTAGCCTGTCTGCCTTCTCTGCAGACTCCCCTGACCTCCTGGAGAGGCTCCACGCAAGCCTCTTGGGCATCATTGACAGTGAGCTCCCAGGGACCAGGCACAGAGTCTCCTCTTAAGAAGCCTTTCCCTAACCCATTGCTGAACATCTAGAGAACGCTCACTGATGCTACTACCTCAAACGGTACAGTGAGAGGTGGTGACAGGCCCTAAAATCACACCTGGATTAAGGACGGTACCGAGGGGAAAACATTGGGGGCCTCAGAACAAAATCTTCCGAGCTCGTGTCTAGGCTCAGGGACTTCCTCCTCTGTGAGCTTGATTGAGGGCGTTGACTCTTCTGTTTGCTCATGTTAAATTAGGAGTGAATGTCCCCATCTCCCAGGGTGCTCTGAGGGCTTCGTGAACATGGTGACTGCTAACTGTCCATATGTTATAGACGCAGGAGAGCCAGGCTTGAACAGCCTGGATTTGGGTCCTGTGCCACCACTGGTGTGAGCCTGAAGCTGAAATGACTTGGTTTCCTTCGTAAACGCTATGTGCTTTTGCCTCTTTTCTGGTGATACCCAAAGTTCCAGGCACTGAGCTGAGCCTGTCACCAAAGGGTTGCCACCCCATAGGCTGTGACCCCTGACTAACTCCTGTCAAGAATTTCAACACCTTCTCCCCCACCCTAGGTTTGGGAATTTGGAGCAGAAAGGCTGTTCCTGGCAGTCCTTGGGGTATGCCCAGCCTCCTGATGGCTAGCAGACCCTGGGACTAACCAGGAGGTGGAACTCGGCCTGGCCATGACCTCGGGCCCCCAAACCTGCTGGTGGTGCCCTGCTTGTCATCTGCGGCCTTGTCAGGGCCAGCTCTGCGTTCTCCAAGTCCCTGATGGCGCGTACTGAGTTATGTAATGCTGCTGAACCAGCATTTGTGAGTCACAGCCAATTTGCCGACCTCCAGTTACACTGCGCAGATACTCCACGTCACGGTTTGCCTTTGTCCCAGCGCCCGTAAGCAGATAGCGTAACCCCGCTTACCATTAGACATTTTGCAAATCATCTGGGTTCGAGTGTGCCGCAGCCAGACAGTTCATTTATGCTGTGGATGGTATGATTTGTAAAGCAATAAATTTCCCATCTCTCTGCCAGCAATAAAGTACAGCAAGCAGGCGGGGCCAAAGCCCTCAAACACACACGGGCTCCCTGTGAGACCTGGGGAGCATTCTGTCAGGTTTTGCTTCTCCGTCCCTCAGTTTGCCGGATTCTGAGAAATCAGGTTTGGGCCATAAATCTCCTCTTCCATCTGGGTGACTGCTGGCCCAGCACGGATTTGTCATTAGCATGTGTAATTGGCCCCCACCATGACCCATTTGTTACTTCCTGGGCCCCTCTTGTTCTGGCCTTTGAGGGAGGGCCTGGGCAGACATCACTGCCTGTGAAAGTCATCGACCATCCTGCCCTCTTTCTAGTTGACTGTCTCCATCTGGAGCCAGGTCACAGCCTGTGAAGCTCAGGGGCATGGCGGGTCAGCGGTGCCAAGTGGCAGGAGCTTTCCTTAGTGTCCATGAGACAAGGGCGTGAGATTTTTCCCCTGAGAAAAGTCCCCTGGTGCAAAGGTGGTCAAGGTCCGAATCAAAGTAACCCTGAAGGGCCAGGTCACAGTTCTGTTCTCGGAGGAGAGTCAGAGTTTGGAAGGCCTGTTGTCAGAATGGAATCTTTAAGCAGGGGCTGCCTAAGGGGACTCCAGAGCTTCAGCTCGGCATGCCAGCTATGGTCTGGGACTCTGCAGGGTGGCCAGGAGGTTTGTTGTCCATTTTTTGGCCAGACTTTCCTTGCTCTGGGTAGTAGTTTTTACTAATGGGGATTATCCCCATTCTGGTCTCTGGCTTGGATGGCAATGAGGCCCCAGGTGCTTCAGACCCTGCCAGCCAATAAGAGCCACATCCGTGGAGAATGTGGCCTGGAAACTCCCCTGAGAAAGTGAGCATCCTTATAGCCTGACAAGGCCTTCTAGCCCTCCTCTTCCCTACTGCCCACTTCTTCCCTTTGCCTTCTCTTCCTCCAAAAACAAACAAACAAAAAACAACAAAACAAAAAAAAAATTCTCTACCACTTTTGATGTTTGCTATCTTGTCCCATTTTAAATTTAAATCACAGTTAACAGATAACAGAGGGGAAATAAGTTATGTAGAATATAGTTTCCAAACTCTGTCGCTGTGGAGAGTTTGTGCTATTTCCTTCAGGTGGAAGTGTTCTATCTGAGTTGGGAGTCCCTGGAAAGGGCTTTCCTGCATATGGGCATTCCTGCTTTCACCTGCTGGCATATGGGGTCCAGTGATGCCCTCATTCCTTGGGCTTCCGGCATCAGGGATGAGACTGGGAAGTGGGGCTAGGGAAGCTTAGAATGAGAGAAGGTTGACCTCTAGGGAGGTCCCCGCTCTGGGAGCAGTCTCTGGACTCTGATCTGTCCAGTTCTTCCCACGCCTCATCAGGGGACCCTGTTTCCTTACTCAATCCCTTTACTACATGTTGACCTCTGTCTGCCCTGAGGTGGAGGTGGGGTTCCCCCCATAGGGTTGTGACATAGATTGAAGGAATTGACCTGACACGCCCTGGCTTTCAGTGAATGTCTGACAATACCGAGCTGATGTGTATACCAGCACCCGGCCATCCCATTGCTCAATTTAACCAGAGGCCTGTATGTTCTAATGTAGGCGCCCTTCTCCTGCCTCCACAGAGCACTGACTCTACAGGTGACATCTCTAAAGGATGACAGTCCAGCAGAGAAGTCTGTCAGGGAACTAGGAGAGTCTGACTTGGGGACTTTAAATGCAAAGACCTCATCCCCTGGAAATGCGGGAGGAGGGGCTGGGCAATCCAGGCCTCTGGACAGAGGCTGTGTCTACCAATCCTTTGGAGCTCTTTAGAGAGAGAAGAGTCAGAGGTTGGAAGTGTGTTAGGGACCTGTAGGTCAAAGTTCCTGAGCAGAATGACTCTAGAGAAAGACACTTCTGGAACACCTAGAGAGAAGAGGAGACCTGAAGCCAGGGCTGGGAGTCCAGGTGGGCAGGAGGCCCAGGATGGGGGCTTGGACCAAGTTGCCTTCTGCTGGAGCACAGGAATGTCCACATTCCAGTCTGGTTGAGGGCTGATGGAAAGCTCTCCGGCTCGGCAGGGAGGGCATCACCAGTCACTCTCCGAGCAGGAGCAGTCAGAGAGTGACTCCAGAGGATGCCATTCTGTGCAGCTTTCTCACTTCACAGGTAGAGTAGCCTGGAGTAGGCACCAGAGTAGAAGGAACCCCAGGCCCAGTTAGGTAAATTCATTGCTCCAAACTTCCCAGCTAGGGAAGAAATACAGAGGTGAGAGCTCCTTACAGACTTCTAGAAGGCTAGGAGTAACACGTGGCCAGAGACCTGTATGCTGAGGTGTGTGTGACTTTCCCTGCCTCCCTGCTGGGACTCCCCTGGCTGGTGTGTGAATGCCTGGTGCCATCAGCACTGAATGTGCTATGGGTCAGTCCACACCTGAGTCTCTAATGTCCACTGGATGTGTCCTTTCTGCCTCATGGTAGCCCCAGGCCTTGAACAGGCATCGTGGTAGTTGAGCATTTTCATGGATTTTCATGATTTGATTCATGACACTGCTCAGGAAGAGGACGAGAGAGTGATACATGCTAGTTTAATAAAGTCGTGTGTATTCTCGCGAGTGACAGGTGGATCACCAGTTGGCAGATCACCCATGGCTGCCAGAACCACATGATCAGAAGTCACCAAGTTCAACAATTATGCAGAACATTTAGTCTCCTGGCATCATTTTATTTGAGCTAATGTGTGAAGCTTCTTCCTTCTGCCACTCTGGGCACTCCAGAGGTCTGCCATCTTATGTAGGAAGAAGGGGGTGAAGGTCTGCCAGACAGAACTATCCATTCTGTTACTCCTCACAGAAGCATCCCCTTGTCACACAGAGATACAGTAGCTGTGATCACAAAACTCGCCTGCTGCCTCTGTGCGCATATCCAGTGGAACCTAAGACCGCAGATCGGCCAGATGCTGACACATCTGCACCGGAGAGGAAACTCATTCAATCACCTTTACCGTTAACATCTTCTAGGACAAAAAAGATTTCTTCTTCCCTTGTTTGGGTTTCAGAAGTCAAAATTGAGGTGTTGGCAGGAGTAGGCTTTCTGGAAGCTCCAGGCAAGCATCTGCCCCAGGCTCCACTGTGGCTGCTGGCCATTCTTGACTCCTAGTTACATAGCTTCAGCCCTGTCTCTGTTATAGCCTCACACTCTGTCTTTCCCTCTTATGAAGACGCTTGTCATTGGATGTAAGAACAACCATATATGTAGTATGGTCTAGTTCCCAAGACCTGGGACAACTGTATGCATCAGCATGGTCTACCTCTCAAGGCCTGGGACAACTGTATACTTCAGCATGGTCTGAATCTCAAGACCTGGGACAACTGTATGCATCTGCATGGTCTAGCTCTGAAGTCCCAGGACAACTGTATACATCAACATGGTGCGGATCTCAGGAGCTTTCACTGAACTACTTCTGTAAAGAATCGTTTGTAAAAATTCCACATTCACAAGCCCTGGGTAACTGTACTTTTTATTGGGGGAAGTCTGCTCACTATGCCCCAGAGCATCACGGGAATATTTTTTCTTCTAAGAGATGGATCATAAGGTTCCTTCTCACTTCAGAATGGGAGAATTAATACTGGGACAAGTCCAGCTTGCACCTTGGCTGTTGAGTTTTCTCAGACTAGAGACTTGGCCCAGGTTAGAATGACAGTTAGGGACACATAGGCATCCAACAGGGCCTGCAACTAGACTTCATCCTTTGGGAGCAGAACCTCAGATCTTTCATGGAATGTTCCAGAATAATATTTCCCAGCCAGCGGAAACTTATAAGTATCTGGTCTGATGACCACTATCCATGCATGTCACTTCAGCTGGTGAACTAAAGGGCTTAATTTTAAATTCTATTTAGGTTTAATTAAATTTTAATATAGTTAGACCTAAGTGACTAGGCAGTTATACTGGAGAGCAAAGCTCCAGAGTTTCTTGGTTTGACCTCTTTTCCTTGTCTGTTCTTCATTTTATTGTTGAAAATAGATTTCGTCATAAGGAGCTAAGATGACTCTCACTTTCTGTGTGTGTGATGTTTAGAGTTCTAACTTTTGGCTTGGAGACACAGGCCAGATGGCGTTGATGAGCTTTAGGCTGAGCACGAGAAAGAACTTTCTCCTTCTCTCCATGTGACAGGAGAAGGAACACTTTCCTTTAATGCCCCTGTCTCTGATGATGTCTGAGTTAAGCTGGAAAACACTAGATGGGGCAGGGCGAATCTGGAGTCCTGGCAGCAAAGGGGTAACCTGGCCAAGTCCTTACACCAGAAGAAAGGAGCAAGAACCTGTCTACACCTGGGTCTGCTCTAGGTGACTGGGGTTCTCCCCATCTAGCCCCAATTCAAACCACCCTTCCCCTCCCCTACTCCCCAGCTCCACCCCACCCCTACCCTCATCCCCAGCCCCACCCCCAACCCCACCCCTACCCTCATCCTCAGCCCCACCCCCAACCCCACCCCTACCCTCATCCCCAGCCCCACCCCCAACCCCACCCCTACCCTCATCCCCAGCCCCACCCCAACCCCACTCCTACCCTCATCCCCAGCCCCACCCCACCCCACCCCTACCCTCATCCCCAGCTCCACCTCACCCCACCCCTACCCTCATCCCCAGCCCTACTCCCAGCCTCTTAGCTTCTTGAAGCTCAGGAGAAATATGCGTATCACAAAGCCATCCTTGTCACACGCAAAGCTTCTAGTCTCTTTGCTTCCACAGATAGGTAACACGGTCTTGTTTTAAAACACTGTGTTTATTTTTCCTACTGTTTAGACCCATCTTAAGCACACCGTCGTTTGTTTACTTGCTTGTATGTTGTTGACCCTTCTGGATGAAACATTACCTGACTAGAGCTAAAGTCTCTAAGGAGGCATGTGCTGGAATGGCTGTTCGGGTTTTAAGCTTCAGCTATCTTCTCTCCCCTTCCTCTCCTTTCCTCTCTGGGCTATCTACCCCCCCCCCCCCCCCCAGCACAGGCAGAGCAGCTCCCAAAGCTTGAAGGTGTCTGCCTGTCTATCTCCACTCATGCTCAACAGCCTGGAATCTTGGTCAGGAGTAAAGCAAGGTCCGGGCTCCTGCCTCCACCTGCCCAGGGCAGAGGCTCAGCCCTGCTCTAGGGAGAGGTGTGGGAGGGCAGGCTGCTGACTGGGGTCAGGGAACAGTGTGCTGCTTGCATGGAAGACACAAATGAGGGATTTAGAGGCATGAAGCTGGTAGGTGTTGCTAGGCAACCTCTCCATGGGGCCCGAGGTAACACAATCTGGGGAGCAGCCTGGTAGCAAGGCCTCCTAAGGACAAACCTGAACTTCACCATTGGCGTCTTCCCGGAGGTGGATAGGGCCGGAAAGGTCAGCAGAGCGGTTCTGCTACTGAAGCTGCGGGAACGTTCCTTCATCACTGGTATCCCCTTTCGCTTTTAATTTGTGCCCCATTTTGCACAAAGGAGGATCAGAAGTGGATTAGAAATATACACGCTATAGTAGGACAGACATCAAATAAGAAAACACTGGGGCAAGGGCAAAGTCAAGGGTGGCTGTTAGGGGAGGAACCAACATGTGTTCGTAGGTCTGTGGGCACAGCAGTGAATGACAGTGTCTGGCAGCCAGCCTTCCTGCTTGCTGTGTGATAAAGGCTGCCGTCCAGGCGCCTGGTGGAATACGGCTGTAAGTCAGACTGAGTCTCCTAGTAAGAGGGTGTGCAATTGTGAGATGCTAGGTGTGTCAACACCGCTCTATCAGTAACAACACAGCAACAGTGGCCTTGTCCTCCTGTCTTCAGCTACAGAGCCTGCATAGGGTTCCCCAGTTTCCCCACCAACCTCATTTCCATGGACTAGTCTCTTGACTGAGGCCTTGGTGTTGTGGCACAGAGATCCAGGCAGGCTGCCATATTGTGAGAGCTCTAGGCCCTTTGGTCTAGCCAGTTCCTTATGCCCACCCCTTGTGTCTTAGGCTAGAATGTTCCAGCATCGAGAATGCAGTTTCTTCCCATTGCTGTTCACCCCCTCCACTTACCCATTAGAGTCCTGAGCGTATGTTAATGAGTTCGTTATGACAGCATCTCATTTGATGTTTCCAGCCACACTGTGAGCTTGTCATAGCTTAGCCATTGTCCCAGTTAGCGCTGTCAGCTCCACAGACAGGAGTCATCTTGGAAGGGAGTCTTAATAAACCGAAACCTGTGGGCATGTCTGGGGGGGACTGTCTTGGTTGTTGACATAGGAAGGCTCAGCCCACTCTTGGCAGCACCATTCCCTGGGCAGATGGTCTAGGGAAGCATGTAAAAGCTAGCTGAGGATAAACCTGTGAGAAAGTCAGAAAGCCAGGCAGCAAGCAGCATCCCTCCACGGTTTCTGCTTCAAGTTCCTACTTGAGTTCCCATCCTGATTTCCCTCGGTGAAAAACTGTGGCTTGAAATGAGCCAAATAAGTCCTTTCTTGCCCCAGTGCAAATTGCTTTATCACAGAAAAGGAAAGGGAGCATGAACAGGCCTGTGGGAGCTAAAAGAAGCAGAGGCAGAGGGAGAGGCCGCTGTCCCGCAGTTTCTGCCTCCTTCTCAGAGGAGTTCTGTTTGGGAACCTGCCTGCCTGGCAGACCCATAAAGTGTTTGATCCTCCAGATCCTGGCTTCCCTCTGGGAGGCACATTGTAATTTCATTGCTTACTTCAGTGGAGGGGGGTGGGATGATCCCTTCACCCCATGGAGATAGGGTGAGCAGACACTTTGGGGTCCCCTCCCACTCCCAGGACTGCCCCTTTGATTGTCTACTTATTTATTGATTCACTCAATAAATATTCCCTGAGCGTGTGTGGTGCTGTGTGGTAACCTCTGGTCTCTAACCTAGGAGGCTTTTAGGGGAGCCGAGATCACCATGGGACATGACATGACAGGGAAGAAAGTGACAGGGCCAGAGTGCCAGTTAGCAGCAGCAAAAATAGGGACACAAGCAGGTCACGCACACATGGCCCTGTGTCATGTCAAGTGTCCTGAATCCCAACCCCTTTCATCTTCAGCACTCCACAATGGGCTTTCTCTAAATGCTCCAAGTCCACCTTAGCCTGAAGAGCCCAGAATATACTGTTCCTTTGCTGGTTACCCAAATGGAAACAAACAAACAAACAAACAAAAAGCCTAATTTTTCTTGTTCCTAGAGGTAAGCTCATCCCAGAAGGGCTAGCCTGTGACACAAACAGTCCTGTAAGAGGAGGACTCACAGCCAAGGGGCCCACTTTCCCCTGAGGAATGTTGAGGGAATTTTAAGAACGTCAGGGAAGTACCTTGTGCATTTCCTATTAATGAACGGCATCTGCTCTTGGGTTACTGAGCAGAACTCTTGGATGCGTTTCAATGTTTTGATCCCCTTTAAAGAAAGCAGCTGCAGCTATCCCAGGGACGAATTCCAAAATAGCCTGTGGCGGCCATCGGAGCAGGAGCTGATTGGACTGCTGGTTATCATCCCGTCCATCTGCCCGAGATAGAGACTTGTCTAAGTAAAACCACATTTCTGCTTTTCCAGGATCCCAGGTACCTAAGGAAGGGACAGCCAGGCAGACCAGGAAGCAGCACCAGGCACATTCTCAGACTCCGGGAAGTAGCTGCCCACTGATAGAGGAGATTTAGGTGCGTTTGATCTCTGGTCCCCCATGAGCAGTATTTGTCCTTTTACAAATGATTGTAGAGAATCTTGCTTTGAATGGCTAGGGTTGTTTGAAGAAGGCCAAGCTCCATTTGAGACCACACGTCTGGGAAGGACTGCTGTTGAATTCCAAGTGGAGTAGACGATGTTTCCCTCAAAGCCACAGGCTTGTTCTGCAGCTCTGGTAGCTGCTGGCCCATAGTGCATTGCTGCTCTCCTGCTTTCCTGCAGACAGAGCACTGGTGGAGCTTTCCTGGGCAGTCAGTCAGTCTTCTTACCTTTATCCTGGTCCTGCTTACAGGTGTATCTTGTCTTCTTCACTGTGTGCCCTTATCCGGTCTTGGTCCTGAGTCTGGTGCATGCCCTGGGGAAAGGCTTCTTCCTAAGAACAGAATGATGTCAGGGCACCTGGGAACATAAAATATGGGAGGTGAAGTTCGTCATAGAAGAATCATGTGGGGGTGGGAGTGGGGTATGTGCGAGTGGGGTGCTTGTGTTACTCAGGGCTTGGATGTACAGAGAGACACATGAGCCGGTCCAAATTCAGATGCCCGATCATCACTGAAAGACAGCTCAGCTTAAGGAAATTATAACGCCCACTCCCACTCACCTCCCTAAGACATGTAGGTTGAGTGTGGTTTCCAGCACCCACACTGCTTGGGGTCAAGTCTTAAGTTCCCTGGGTAATGGTCCTGTGTGAGTATGGTTTCCAGCACCCACACTGCTTAGGTAGTGGTCCTGTGGTTTAGCCATGTCATTTAATTTCCCCAAGCATGCATTTCCTCACCTAGTAACCAACACACCATTCATTGAGTGGTAAGAAACAAAATTGTGCACATATAAAACACTACTTGCTTTGCCTGCTGAGTGTCTACCCCTTGGTGACTGCATGTCCAGCCTACTGTGTATCTAACCCACAGTGGCTGTGTAACTGGCCTGCTGTGTGTCTAACTGATGGTGGCTGTATGTCCAGCCTGCTGTGGGTCTAACGCTCGGTAGCTATGTCTTGCTTTGTAGTTACAACTCTAAGCTTATTCCTTTGTTTATGATGCATGAACTCCTTCCCTCATATGAACAGCTCCATATGCAAAAGGTTATGAGACTCATGGGGAGGGGAAGTGAGATTTCATTTCAGTTTCATTAGCGAAGAAATAATGTGTGAAAGACAAACATTAGAAATCCTGTAAATACAAACTCAAAGCAAGTTATTACTAATATTCATCCTTAGGAAGGAACTCCATCTAGGATGTAAAATCCATAAGAGAATGATGCCCTTACCCTAATCATTAAAAATGAAAACGTCAGACAGCTTACAAAATCATATCCAGTCCATCACAGAGCAACCTTGAAGATATAACCTAGTGAATTAAAACTGAATAGCGGGCTTTCCTGAGAAACATGGCTGCTTTATCTTGGGTAGAGAAGCAAGAGGGAGGGGGGAGGAAGGAGGAGAGGGAAGTGGAGGAGAGGAGGGGAGTCGTAAACAGTTACAAGGATACTGGACTTAGGAGAGCCGAGTGTGGACAACAACACAGTATAGAATTCATGGGTGTGTTCCCTTGTCTCCCTCTAGTCCATGGGCCTCTATGAACCTAAAGAAGAGAGTCAGGGCAGACCAGGGGCTAGAGGACACCTACGCTGCAGGAACATCCTGTACTAGAGTTAAATGTAAGGAAAACCAATGGAACCGCCTATCACTCCTGATGTCTGGGGAGTGGGAGGTGAGGTTGTCTGCTAGCAGCAAGGGACTGAATGGGTGTAGGGGTCCCATCTGCAGCTAGGGCAGGAGAACCAAAAGGAACTACCTTGAACCACACCGGGGGAACAGTCCACAGTCGTGTGTTGCTGGAGGATGGGTAGCGGCTAACTCTCAGTTAGAACCTCCAGAGTATGGGGCAGTTTTCTCCTGCTGGATGAGACCCAGACACCTGCCCACGCTATGGCGCCTCAGCTTACTGCTCCTGCTGCTGGGAGAAAGGTGGGAATTCACGATCCTCTCTAAGGCCAGATGTCAGGCTCCCTAAATAGATTCGGCTTGCAAGGACTTCCACAGGGCACCAGGCAGCAGCAGCTACTGGAGATGGGCGGTAATGCTGAGAGACCTCTTTCATCTTGTAGTTCACGAGGGACGAGGTGGTCGTGTTAGTTATTTTTCTGTTGCTGTAATAGAATATCCAGGCGAATCAGTTCCGAAACTAAAAGGTCTATTTCAGCTATGATTCTGGAGGGAGAGTCCATCATGGCAGGAAGCTGGGGTAGCAGGAATGGAGGTTAGCCTGGCAGGGAGGGAGCAGAGAGGTCACATTTCATCTGCACATAGAAGGAGGAAAGAGGAGAGAGGGAGGGACAGGAGGAGGGAAGGAGGAGGGAGGAAGAGAACAGGAAGCAAGGCCAGACTATAAAGTTCTAAAGCCCACCCCCTTGTGACAAACTTCCTCCAACAAGGCTCTACCTCCCAAAGGTTTCATAACAGTCCCCAATAGTGCCATCATCTGGGGACCAAATGTTCAAACGTCTGAGCCTGTAGGGGCCATTTCTCCTTCAAGCTATCACAATCGTTAGGAGCATTGAGACAAATTGTCATACTGGGCTTAACAGTGAGTACGGGTTGTGATCACCGCTGGATGTGGCTAAAATAGCAAAGTCCACAACCCGCTCAATAGAAACCAGACACTCATTTATCTTCATGCGTGAACACGCTAATAGAGCTCTCGATTTTAGTATGCATTTTGTCACCTCTCTACTATAAATGTAGTGTGTGGCATTCAGTATAGATTTACCAAGCACACACATCTCAAAGAAAGAAAGATGTGATTGTTAAGATGCAAAATAATCCCATGAAAGTTGGAATCGTCAGACATTGTCAAACTGTATATATAGTCCCTGCCCATTAGGTCTTTGGCATAAGTATAAGGACCTAATGGAAAGACAGGCAACACATTCACAGTGGAGCTGTGAGACCTGGCTAAGATGCTAAGTGGGAACACTAGGACTGAAGACAGAAGAACAAATGTGACCTCAGGAGACTGGGACTCAGTGGTTCCGAGTATTGAAACAAAAAGTGAAACCAAACTGTGATGGCAAATATTGGTTATCAACTATACTCTCGTGGGAAGAGGGAGCCCCGACTGAGGGATTAGGGTCTCCAGATTGGCCTACAGACATAGCTGTGTGGTGTTTTCTTAAATGCTAATTGATAGGTAAGGTCCGCCTACTATGGGCGGTGATGCTCCCTGGGCAAGTGGGCCTGGGCTGTGTGGGAAAGTTATCTGAGCAAGGCCGTGAGCATCAGTCCAGTTATCTATCTGAGCAAGGCAGTGAACATCAGTCCAGTTAACTGAGCAAGGCAGTGAGCAACACTCCTCCATGGTTTCTGATTCTGTCCTTGTCACCAGGTTCCTGCCCTGGAGGTGTTGCTCTGAACTCCTCCAGTGACAGATTATGACCAAGGAGTTTGTAAGATAAACTAAATCCTTTGGGTCATGGCATTGATCATAGCAATAGGAAGCAGAATAGGACACAAGCGAAAAATGTAACAGCAATTGGCCTAACAACCAACCAACCAGAGCTCCAGAAGGAGATGAGAGAAAAAAGCAGAAGAAATCAATGACAAGATCAGGAAAAAAAAATTGTGAAACTCAGAAGAAACAGAACCCACTCAGCTCAAGGAACACAGAAAATCCCTAATAAGATCATAGCCAAGAGAGAAAGTCCTTACTTTCCTTTAAATTAAGAAAAAAAATCTTGAAATCAGCCAGAAAAGGAAGAAAAAGCCAAGGTGAACAATTATAAGAATGAAGGCAAGGGCTCATCAGATCTAACAGAAGACAGTAGACCATGATACAACAGCTCTAGCCTGGCAAGAAAGACAGATGGACAGCCCTGACAAGCTGATATTTGACAGCCAGTGACGAGACAAAGAAGACAAAAGCCACAGAAATGTCTCCAGTGGTCAGGACATGGGAAGAGGACTTCTAGGAGCAGGCGGAAATGATTTTAGAGGGAAACCTGGTCTACTAGAAAGTGGTTGCACAAACAGGACCATCAGTGTCACCAGCAACATCACCATGTGATTGTAAGGCATCCCCCACAGGCTCATGGGTTTGAGCTTGGTCCTCAGCCGGTGGCGCTGAGTTTGAGAGCTGTGGGGTCTTTGGTGGGGTCTAGCTGGGGGAAGTGGGTTGATGGGGTGAGTCTTACGGTTTACACCCTGGTGCCACTTTCTGTCATCTCTATTTCTGGTTTGCTGAGCTGTTGGCTGCCACGTGTTCTACCTCCATGAGCTGTTTCCACCACATTGTTCCGGCACGCTAGTCTGCGTCTTTTCAAACTAAGAGCCACCCTTCCTTAAGTTTCTTCTTGTCAAGCAAAGGTGAGAAAAGTGATTGGATGATTAAGGGTGAGTGAAAGGCACCCTCAAACCTCTTTAAAGGCAGCAGGTCATGTAAAGAAAAACAATAAACATGTGACTTCCAACCTTAGAAACATACATAAACACATATGACATGTATGCCAACATTTACTTTGACATTTCTCAATGGCTAGTGTAGTAATGGAATATTTTTGAAGGTAAGTTGTGATGAATTCAAGATAAAGAATACAGTCTCTACAGAAATTTTTAGAGTATAATTTAGAGTGGTAGGACCAAAAAGGTAGTATAGGTGATGAAACAAAATTCTTCTCCAAGATACAGAATGCATAGAACAAGAAATCAAAGTGCAGAAAGGGCAAGGGAGGGGTGGAGGGGAGTAAATTCATTATACACATGCATAAAATTCTTCAACAGTAAAAAATGAATATATAAAGATAGATCTCAAATTTGGTATATATAAAATAAAATATATGAGCAAATTCATCAATAATAAATAGACTAATCATCCCAATCGAAAGCAGAGAGTAAAGATGAAGGACCCAATTCTATGTGCCTTGTGAGGACCAATACTTTAAACATGAAGATATGGAGTTGAAAGTAAAAGATTTTAAAATATATATACCAAATACTGTACACAAGAAACTAGATAGAGCTGTAGTGTAGACTATACAGTGTAGACTTCAAGATGATGAAAAATTAAAGGGGCCATCTTATGATTATATTTAAATTTTAATCAATCAAAAAAACTTTCTATACCTAATAACCAAAATATTTGAAACAAAAGTCGGCAGAACTGAAAGGAACTGTATAGCTGCCTTACTCCCAGCTGAAGAACTACTCTCTCAGCAGCTGACAGGCTGAAAAGGGAGCATGTGAAACGGACTAAATGCTAGGTCAGCCTGACTGAATGGAGAGACACCTAGGAGGTTAGCAAGGATACTTCTGGGCACTTCTGAGGGCATCTCCAGAGACTGTAGATCACAGGGCTCTAACTCAATCAATGGGTTAGTCTGTGGTGGATCCAATCTTTGAATGGCTTGGAGGTTGCGGGAGTGTGATAGCTGGGACCTAGTTGCAGGAAGTAGGTCATGGACATGAGTCTTCGAATGGTTTTTCTAGCCCTTTGCCTCTCACTCTTTCTTCTCCCCACCCCTCTCCTTCTTGGCCACCATACTGTGATGTCCATGACGCTCTTCCTGGCTTCAGACCGGAAGTAATGGAATCAAGTCAGTCTTGGACTGAAATCTCGAGACCATGAGCAAAAATAAGTTTTTATTATTTTTTAATTGTTTCTCTCAGGTGTTTGTTGTGACGATGAAGACTGATGCTGGTTTGGTAACATTATACAACTTTCCAATAACTTGAGCTCTGTGGCAATTAGAAGCCAGACTGCTCAATAAACAGCACACGTTTTCCAGCGAACTCAGGTGCTGGGAACCAAACATGAAGTAGCCCATAAATACATCTCGGCATTGCTAAGGACTGAATACATAAATATATTCTCTGACCACAACAGAATTAAGGTAGAAACCAATAGTGATAAAACGCGTAGGAAATTATTCTAAAGCCTGGAAATTAAATAGCACACACCAAAGACAACATCATGGGTCAAAGAAGTCACAAAGGGAGATACAAAATGTTTTAAATTCAAAGATAATTAAAAGATGACATATCAGGGATAATTCAGCATGTTGGCAATGAACATTTAACAATATGAATTTGAAAATGACATGTATTAAAATATAAAAATTGAAATGTTTAGGAATCAAATCTAATAAAAGATGTGTGACTAGAACTATAAATTATTTCTGGGAGAAACTAAAGAAAATCAGGGAAATGGAAGAGCTGTACAGTGTTCCTGAATTGGAAGGCTCAGCTCAACCAAGTTGAGTTTGGTTGGTTTTCGTCAGCTTCCTATAAACCTAGACATATCTGGGTGGAGGAGGGGATCTCAGTTGAAGCCCATGTTGTTTCCATGAGCAAGTTTTTTTATTGTTTTCTTGAGAAATGATTGGAACCGGAGGGCCCAGCCCTCTAGGCAGGGAGCTGTCCCTGGGCAGCAGGTCCTGCGTGGTTTAAGAAGTAGGCTGGACAAGCTGTGGGGAGCGAGCTGGTAAGCAGTGTCCTCCACGTCTCTGCTCCAGGACCTGCCGTGCTTTAGTTCTGCCTTGGCTTCCCCTCGGTGATGGACCTGAGACTTGAAAGGGTAAAAGCCCTGCCCTCCCCAAGTCGTGTTTTGGTCAGTGTTTCAATCATAGCAGCAGAAAAGCAAGCTAGGTCAATAGAGAAAGAGTAACTTGAAGAAATGCTCCAAGTACAGCTGACTATCTTTTAAACAAATGCACATCTATATGTTCCTACTTCTAACTATATATGAAGTCAGTTTAGTGTGAGTCGGTGCACTGATCTGAAATAATGAAACTGTTAGAAAAGACAGGGTGGAAGGCTTCCTAGAGAGGTTACACAAAGTTCTGGCCAGCTGAAAGAGCTGGATAAACTGTCACAATTAGACATCCCTGCTCAAGGGACACTGCTAAGAGCGTTCATCGCTAAGCCACAAATTTGCCAACAGGTATACCTGACAAAAGACTTCCATTTAGAATATATGAAAGATTTTAAAAGTTAAATAAATGACGAGCATCCAATTAAAAGTGAGTGAAATGACTTGAAGAGAAACTTCATAAAAGATGATGGACAAATGGCTAGTTAAGCCCACGGATGATGTACAGATACCTAGGAATCAAAAGTATGAAGCCAGGTCCTTCTGAGGAAAGGAAACCTCAGCAGCTCACAGTTTGGAAGGTTAGAAGACACACCTGGGAAGTCCCATTGGCTTAGTGTCTGGTGAGGGCCCCTTTGGTGGTATCAGACAATGAGAGAATCATCATGGCAGGAACACATACATGTGGGAGAGTATATATGTGAAGACAGTCAGACAGGAAGTTAGACATGGTCCTTTGGAGGAACTCGGTCCCAGAGCACAGCTCACTCACTCAGTGAGGCCCATACCAGGCCCATCTGAGGACAAGGCTCCAGTGACTTCACTATGACCCTCTTGGCCCTACCGCTAACAGGTTCTACCTCCTCTCCCACCACCGCTCTGATGACTAGGCTTCCACACGGACCCTTCAGAACAAGCATAAACATAGCAGCACATGAAAAAGTGCTTGACATCATTAGTTCGGGAAGCAGGAAGTCCAGTCACAGTGTCACGGCTGGACACTGGCACGACGTTGAGGTGAGACAACTCGGCACTGGGAGTGTCTGGAAGAACTAGATGCTTCTGCTTTACTGGCTGGAGTATGACGTGGTATGACAACCCAGGGAAGGCGGCATTTTCTTAAAAGTTAAAAATACATCTATCGTGTGACCCAGAAATTCTAATCCTAGGTATTAACCTCAGAGAAATAAAAATAATTTTCCATAAAAATCCTTGAGTAAGGATATTCACAACTGTCTAGGAGTGGGTCAAGCGTGGTGCTACATGCCTGTCATCCTAGCACGTAGGAGGCAGAAAGATGGAGAATTGAGAGTGTAAGGACAGTCTGGGGCTGCACAGTAAATTTTAGGATAACCTGGGCTACCCATACACAATAAAACTTACCTTCAAAAATCAAAGGGCTGGGGTTGTAATTCAATGTTAGGGCAGTTGCCCTAGTGTGGCCAAGGCTTTGGGTTTGATCTCTAGCACAACAAATAAAAAGCAATAATTAAAAAGCCCTCCCAAATCAGTGACAGAATAAAAAAGCAAAAGTCAGGTGTCCATCAGTGAAGAATACATAAGCTTATCAGGCCCGGTCAGGCAGCAGCATGCACACGTGGTAGAATATGTAGGCTATGCAATGCCATGGATGACAGTCAGGCATGTGAGTGAGTGAAGCTGGATTTTAAAAACTAAGTTACCTAAAAGGAAGGCTAAGTGGGGGACATTGGTGTGTGGCGGCAGAAATCAAATCAAGGCTGATTTCTAGGGGAGCTTGGGAAGCCCATGTGAGATGCTGTCTTGTGTTTTCATATGTTCATTAAAACTGAACAGAGGACCAGAGACATAGGCCAGTGGCAGGGCCCTTGCCGAGCACATGTGAGGCCATGTGCCTTGTCCCCAGCACTGCAAAAGCAAGCACACAGACAAAGCCAGGGCATCCATCTTACATAAATTTCCGTAATTAAAAAATGCAATGTAAAGGTCATTATCTTTTATTGACCTTCCAAACATAGGTAACAAATGTGATAGTCCGCCATTTCAGATGACTCAATGATATAACGTTATCTTTTTTTAAAAAATGACTTATTTATGTTTGTTTTATGTGCATGAGTGTTTACCTACATCTGTGTACCTGCGTGCATCAGGTGTATGCAGTGCCTGTAGCGGCCAGAGAGGGCATCAGATCCCTTGGAGCTAGAATCATAGATGGTTGTGAATTGCCACGTGGGGGCTGGAAATTGAACCCAAGTTTTCTGCAAGAACAAGTGCTCTTAACTGCTAAACCACCTCTCCATCCCCCAAATTAGCTTACGACGGGGAGAAAATGCCATGAAAAATCCACTGGAAGAAAGCAAACTGAAAGCATTCAGTGGGAGCCATGCACTCTCAACCTGTCCTGCAGCAGCACCGTTCTCGAGCTGACCTCAGGTCCTTCGGGGAAGTCACTGGGCAGGAGAGAAGCAGGCCACCCTTGCCCTGTGATGTCCACACGAACAACCACCGCTGTTGTCTGTCAACGGCATCTTCTGAAACTGGAGACCCTGAAATGGTCATCGCCAGACTTCAAAAGCTGGGGGTTGTCTTGGTTATCTTTCGCAGAAGCTCAGCTTAACCTCCTCCCTGATCTGTGACATCAAAGACACTTTGGTTGCACAATCATCCGCCACGACGGTGTCCCAAAGGCTCCTTTTGGAAGGTTTGCAAAGATTCAGAACCAATGACGAGTCAGGCTTCCTCGGGACCCTCTTGCCCACCCTCTCCTCCTCCTGGCTCGGCTCAAGGGTCGTTGGATGTGGTGGCATGAGGTCTCTGGCTTCCCTGGCTATGAGTCTGGCAAGGCTCTGCTGTGCTGTAACTCAGGGCTAAGTTCCCAGCCTGCCTGTAGGAACAGCTCCATCAGACTCAGCCTGGGAGAGTAGGGCTTAACCATGTGTTTATGTTTATTAGGTCACTGGTGGGAATTTTCGTTGACTGGGGAGTGAGTCTGTACTCCTTTCTTGAACGGCCAGAGCATGGCCAGCAATGGTCAGTCAGCTTTGATGTTGTCCTTCCATGTCCCTGTCTGGCAGGTTCTATTTGTCACTCTTGGGTTTTAGATGAAAGCCTACTTCTGTTTGCTCTGCTCTCGCTGTGCCCCCTGGAAAGCCTTACGTTCTAAAACAGTATAAATAGTGACATGTACACATGTTTTCTCTTTTCAAACTGAGCGTGGTCGGTGAGTTAATGGTAGACAAAATGAAATGGAATTGTGCTCCCTAGCTCTGTAGCTCCTTCCCGGGGCTTGCGTGGTTGTTCCAACTGTCACGTCTCACCACCCATGCGCAGATGCGAAACTTCAGTCTGCTTGGGATTCTGGAGTTGGGCTTGCAGATGGAACTGAAGACCCTCGCTTTTGTAAAGCTGTTCTGTTTTTTACTTTTGTTTTTAAGCGTAGTGAGGTCCAAAGCTTACATCCATTTAGCTGACCTTTGCAGCAGTAAGAGCTGTTTTATAAGGCAGCTGAAGAAGTGAAAGTTATCCGCAGAGCCGGGTAATGTAAAGTATTTATGAATGGAGGTGCAGGCCTCAACCTGGGGGTGTAAAATGCGCGGCTGTGCTCGGGCAGAGCTGCTGATGACTCAAGCCTTCTTCGCAGTAAAGCATAATTCATGCTGCTGTTAGCCCTTAAAACAGGAAATAATATACCCATTTAACTTGATCACAATTTATATTACATGTGCATATTTCTAAACAAATGATGTAGATGGAGAGTTTGGTAGCAATAATATTTATGAATTACACTTTTAGTTAGCAAAGGAAATGTGTGACCTCTTACATTTGGTTTGACATTTGAATTTGCTGTTCAGTGTATTTGACAGGCATGATGGATTCTCATTAGCTCCATGTATAAACAGGAAATGCTTCCTCGGTGAATGGTTATTAATGCAGGGCACCCCTGGATCTGAACGCTCGGTGGCTTATTCTGGTCCAGACTGTGACATTTAATTTCTCTCTTTAGAAAAAAAATATAGTAAAAGTGAGGCTTTAATTTTGTCGCTAGAAACCTGAGCAGTGTGAAGGCTGTGCTCAGAGTCTGGGAAATGGCGGATGAACAGTGGCAGGCAAGGCGGCTGTTGGAGGCTCAGAGGAAGGCAGTGGTCTTGGTTGCAGCCAGCCCCACGTGGACCTGCAACCGTCTGCCTTCGTTTCCAAGTCAGATAACCTATAGGAATTAGAACATGACGTGGGGCAGATTGGAGTAAGCCCACACTTAACCTTGACCCGCGGTGGGGATTAAAGCGGTTCCTTCAAAATGGGAGTCAGCACAGATTTTTGTACAGTGGAAGGCAGTGGGTGGATTTTGTGTTTTCGGCTCCAGCTTGGCCCTGAGCAGCAGTACCACACAGCAGAAGCTAGGCTGCAAGAACCAGAGAGAAGTGTGTGACTTCTCTCCAAGCGAGAAGGGCTCCGGGGTAGCTGCCCACCGCAGGCCCGACCTGTCCCAAGATGGTTCCGAGCAAAGCTTAGAATCGTGTTAGATGTCAGGTAGAAACCCAGAAAGTGAAGCTATCAGGCCCTTCATCTGCATTCCGGGTCTTCAGAGAGGGAAAGTAGCAATTTTATTGTTTGAGGTCAAAGTTTAAATTTAGTTTATATCAGATTACCCAAATACGCTTCTGTTGAAGTTAGAATCTCGTGTGCAGAGGGAGCAGGACTGTAATAAAAGTGAACAGGGTGAGAAATAAACCCATTACAGATGAACTCGTCACTCTAGCCCCCAACATTTAAGAGCCATAACCATCCCACAGGAAGGGACTTCACAGAACACCCTGTCAACTCCACGGCTACCCATCCTGGCCCTCCCAGCCTTGCTCGGTCTTAAGCTAGATATTTATGAATGAACTTGATTTTTCCAGTTATGCTAAAAATTAAATTCCACCAGGACAGAGCTCTGTTTCCCTCACTGCTGTACCCCGACCCTGGCTTACAACGGGTGTTCCCTGAAGGGTCTTTAGCTCTTGTGAGCAGAAAGCAAAGACTTCATAAAACGAGGGAAGTTGGTGCCGAGGAAGAGAACCAGGCCTTGGGGGCTCTAAAAACTGCTCCCAAAGAAGCTGGGGTGATATGTGGGTTCTTCTGGAGAAGGTAGGTTGGGGGGAGGGGCAGTTGTCAGACCATGAAAGAGGTCACACCTGCTTGAAGGGTTGAGGACTGAGTTAGGAGCACAGCCACAGTGAGGGCTTGTGTGCGTCTGCGAGCTCTGTCCTGCCCACATCCTTTTAGGGTGGTATCTGTAGTGAGCAGAGCAAAGTGAATCCTTGTAGGTCTAGACTGAAGGCCAGAAGCATGGATGTGAGGCTCCTGGGAGTGCTTGTGAGCCACACCAAGCAGGCCTGTCTGCTTTCTCGACAAGGATGAGCATTCTGAGGGTGGGTGTGTCTCTCTCCAGAGCTGGCTTTACTGTGCCCATGTAGTCTGGAATGTAAGCTTTATCAAGACTTGTGTGAGCTCTAGACCTATGGAGTGTTACCCTTTTGACAAAGGAAGGGTTTGTGGGAACACCACAGGCCTCAGAAACTACAGGTGAAACCGATTACTCTCTGTGCCTTTGATAACAGTAATTTACAAGCTGGTTGTTTTCTTCCCTGTAGAAATGGACACGCTCAATGCCCTCTTTGCCCAAATGCTGCCTGAGGAAGATAGTATGGGTGCTGTATTCTCCCAGAATCTCAAGGCAAACCACTGTTTATCAGTCTGGTAATGCCCATAGTCCAAGCTTTGCTTCCCAAGACTTGGCAATGCGTCCTGCCTGCTGCTTCACCCCCGGGGTCAAAGTAGAGAATGAGGGACACTGCCACAGAAACCAAGTCTGAATGAACAGAGAACTTGCTTCACCTCACTGACATGGCCGCTGCCTTCCAGGATAGTTGGAAAGAGAGACTACGTGTTTGAGGCAGCATGACAGAGAGGCGGGCATGGTTTTAGAAGCTGCAGTGTGACCCAGAGATGAGCCTCACAGGTCTGCACCTAGGACTCCCAAGTCCTGGAACTGAGAGCAGCTTGGTTGTGAAGTCCCCTGGGAGACCAAGGCCACCTTGAAGGGAAAGGAAGCTGGTCTTCTTCAGATGTGGCTCGGTATTGATGAGCTAACTCCCCTTTCGCCTCCACACCTTCTGAAAACTAGAAGGTTCCACAGGCTGAAGCATTGCTGAGAACTTCCTGCTGCTGCCTTCTTTTCTCAAGTCTCCATCGCTCCTTACCAGGTAACTTTACATCTAGCCCCCTTCGTTGATGTTGTGGTCTTCTCTTGCGTTGCCCTGGTCCTGCTTGGGATGCCCCCACCAGGAAGCTCTGCCCCCGAAAGTTCAGATTTTATCTACCTCTACACTTGTGTGGATTTCTTAACTGGTCTCTAAGGATGTTGGGTATTTTGCACCCACCTACCCTCTACTCGTCCTGGGTAAAAGACTGTGAGGTTTTTTTTCTCTTTTTTCTTTCTTTATTTTTTTCTTTCCTTCTTTCTTTCCTTCATTCCTTTCTTGTTTGTTATTTGTTTATTTGTTTTTCGAGTCAGGGTTTCTGTGTGTAGCTCTGGAGCCTGTCCTGGCACATGCTCTGTAGACCAGACTGGCCTACAACTCACAGAGATCCTCCTGCCTCTGCCTCCCGCGTGCTGGGATTAAACATGTGCACCACCACCGCCCAGCAATGTTGTTCTTGAACCACTTCACAGTGGCCATTGACTAGTTTGCATATTGATTAAGCTTGTTCTGAGTATCTATAACCTCTTCCCTTCTTCCAGTGAACTTTGTATTTTGGGGTAAAGATTTTTTCTACTTAGAATATTATAAAGTGATATGTTTTATATTTTAAAAACAAAGTAGCATCAAAGTCTATAAAGAAAATGTCACAAGCGTGGTGGCACATGCCTTTAATCCCACTAGTTTGGAGGCAGAGGCAGGAGGACAGCCTGGTTTGCACAGAGAGTTAGTTCTAGGTCAGTCATGGCTACATAAGAGACCCTGTCTTAAGAAAGAAAACAGGAAGGAAAGAAGGGAGGAAGGAATAGTTTGTAAGAGAATCCCTCTGCCCACTTCCCTTCCTGTCCCCAAGACTTCCAGAATCGGTTAATATAAGGTTATTCCACCCATAGCTTTCTTCATGAGCAAATTTAAAAATGTACGTGTGTGTGTGTGTGTACGTGTGTGTGTGTGTGTGTACGTGTGTGTGTGTGTGTGTGTACGTGTGTGTGTGTGTGTGTGTGTGTGTGTGTGTGTGTGTGTGTCGAGTGAAGGTTTTGGCCATGTGGGCACATGTGGAGGTCGGAGGTTGGCGCTGGTTGTCTTCCTTGATTGCATTTCGACCTTATTTGTTGAGGGCGGGTCTTCACTGAACTTGGAGTTTACTCTTTGAAACTGGAATGGCTAGTCAGCAAGCCCCCAGACCCAGCTGTCTCTGCCTCCCAGAGCCAGGTTCCAGGCCCGCACCACCATACCCGCACCACCATGCCCGCACCACCATGCCCCCAGCTTGTACATGGATTCTGGAGATCCAAATCAGGTCCTCAGTCTTGAAGTGCAGCAAGCACTTCACCTACTAGCTATCTTCTATCCCCTCCCTCCCTCTCCTCTCATCCTCTCCTCTCCCCCTCCCCTCCACTCTCTTCCTTCCCCTCCTCTCTTCTCCCATCTCTTCTCTCCCCTCTCTTCTCTCTCCTCCACCCTCCTTCTTCCCTTTCTTCCCCTCTCCTCCCCTCCCTCCTGCCCCTCCCTTCTCTTCTTTTGATGCTGCACTCAAACATATCTTTCTGTCTTGACATTGCTCTTTAACCCTGTGTGATAGGATAAGATGAGTAGGAGAGTTTCTAAAGAAAACCTCGATTGGGGATGTGGGCAAATTCCAACCTTATGACCTACAGCAATGCTTCTGAAATATTATGGTATGAAGGACTAATGTCCAGCAGGACATATCAAAGGGGAGTCAATCTAATACAGGAGTAATGTAAAGTGGGAAAGTCCACCGTGGTGGTCTGTTAGCCAACATAAACTGCCACTCATTCTTCTTTCCTAACTGCTGTTAATTCATATCCAGTGGCATAGGAACAGTGTTTACACATCAGGAAGTGAATATGATTTGATTTTAGTGTTTTCTTCTTCTCCTGTATATGGCACAAATGTCTAAAGGGGATACTCAGGGACTTTATCTTTTTTATCTTTTTTTTTCATTGTCATAATGAAAATTTTATTAGATTGAATTTCACTTGGTTATACTTAAATATAAATAAAAGCCTGCAGGGGAAAATTAACACTGGAAACTGCTCGGCAGTGAAATTCAGAGTTAGTCTTTGTGTTTTTTTTTTTTTTTTTTTTTACTTATGTTTTTCTGTAAGTTTGGGATTTCCAAAGAAACAACTGACTTAGGGTGAGAAAAACAGAAATACTAATGAAGATGTCCTCCTTTTGGGGCACACTGTCTATTAGGAGTTGGGAACATTAAAGCCTTCATTTTCCCTGTAGACTTCAATATACGTGGGCCAAACTGGGCTGGCTCGGAAGCAGCCTCCGACCCTAGCTTTGGAGATCCCCTTTCGACGTTGTCTCGGTTGTTGAGTCGATGCTGAGAGGTGACTTCTTTTTCAGGGGCCTCTGCTCCAAGGGCAGCAGGGTCAGAGTAGCCACATCTTCCTCTGACCTGGTGGCCAACCGCCACTTCACCCTGTCCCCATATTTCAGGATCTCTAGAATATTTTGTATGTCGGACTTCTTCAGGAGGCTCTTGGTCAAAGTCTTTCCAGCACTGGGCTTTCGCTATCTTCTTTCTTTAATTATATCTAGAGCAGACATTCTTTGGGGGAGTACTAGTCGAGGATGAGGGTGCTACCTTAGCAGATGTGGCCTGCCCTGGGTCTCTGTTGCTCCTACAGGGTCACAGTCTTGGCAATCTGAGGTCTGAGGGCAGCAAGCTCATTCTTCTGCAAGGCCTTCTCACTGGCCAGGATCGTCTTTGAGGAGGTTTGTCTTGATACAAGTTTGGGAAGGAAGTGTGCTTGCTTGGGGCTTCTCAAAGTAAGGAATTGCCATCCTTGCGGGGGGGGGGGGGGGGGGGGTTGGACCTGACCTCTGGCTTGAGTTACTGAGAATTCTCCTTCTATGACTACCCACTCAACATTAGCCAAAGATGCCACCACAGCCTATGCACGGGGCTCTATTCTTCTGCATGGCTGGCAAGCTGAAACTGAATTCTTAAACAATGAATCAGAGATAAATTGGTACCAATTTTCCTTACGATACCTCGAGATGAGCTATATGGTTTTCCAAAGTACCAACTGCATGCTAACTCCAGCTGGCTGCAGCACCATCCTCATGACGACCTTATCCAGTCCAGCATTTTGAGTCTTCCCAATGTGCAGTTCAAATCCTTCAGGCATCCACAGCAGCTCATGGTTCAAAGAACAAACCAAGATGCACAGTGGCCTACACCTTCCTCAGCTTCTCCAGGATTCTGTCTTTTATTAGATGCCACTACGTACATTCTTATCTCTCCTTAGCAGTCAATGAGAGCTCTTTCTTTCACATCCTCAATGGAGTTAAGACATGCGCGGTGTCCGCGGCATGAGCCCTGGACCCTGCCCAGTTCTCCTCTTACTGTTCACCAGGAAAGGGGAAGGCTTTGGATTACACATGCTCAACTCAGGCCTTTTCCAAGTTCTCAAAGCAGCACATATCTTTTACCTTAAAAAAAAAAAACAAAACAAAAAACCCAACAAAGAACCAAGTTTGAATTTAGCCAGCTGCGGTTGATGCCCTAAGTCACCAACCTCTGCTGAGGACCACAGAGCCCGCCTTAAAAGACCCTGGTGACAGGCACTCTTGTCCTGGGAGGCTTGAGGGCTGTGTCACCTGGCTTTCTTTTCAGTATCTGTTCCTGGAGTGAGATTCCTTTAGGCCAAGCTTTAGCCTACAGCAGAATTTTTTACGGCTGTGAGCTAATCCCCTAGCAAACCCTGGTTTATATAGAGATGCTGACATGGTACTCTCGCTGGTGATTCAGCTGAGGCCACTGGGCTATTTATGACTCCCTGGTGCCAATAAGGGAAAATTCTCATTTAGTGTATTCAGTTTCTGTTGGGACAGGGGTTCCCCTTGTCCCCCCAGAATGACTGTGGAACCTCTTACTCCAAACTTGAGCAAGTTCGGGGTCTGTGGCGGGGAAGGGGGGCTGCCTCAGAACAGCTCGAATCGCTGTAAGTTACAACCAAGGTGGGCTTTTCATCTGGGATTGCAAAAGCCTTAGAAACAAATAAATATTTTCATCCCCTATTTTATCTCTGGGCAGTGAGCCCAAAAGGCGTCTTAATTCCATTCTGTGAAACTCAGGAGAAAAGCTAAGGATGACCTAATGCCCCCTTTCTCCTTCACCTTTTTGTTCTTACTGCCTTGCCCATGGCTGCTAGAGGCAGGGGAGTGGGGTCCGACGGGCCGCACCTAGCAGTCGTGAGTCAGGCACAGCTGGAGAGTATGACAGACACCTTTGGGAGCAATACTGCCTGCGACCAGTGTATTCAGCATAGGACCAGATAGGGCTGGCGGGAGGTGACCAGTTCTTGGCTTGCGCTTCATTTCAGCCAGAGGCTGAGAAGGGCCCGAGTGCCTTATTTCCTTACTCCTGACATTCTGTTTTGGGTAGAGATGGAATCCGACTTCAAAAGAACATGGAGATAAATTATTCCTAAGGTAAACTTACCATTTTCAACGTTTTAAATACACTATTCATTGGCATTAAGCACACTTGTGTGAAAATCTGCGTGGCTCTACAGTCAGGATCTCCCCCTCCAAACCCTTCTCATCTGCCCAGCATAAACCCTACTAAACAGTAGACGCCCACTCTCCTGGGAAGACTCCTACCACTGTGGAAGAGGGGTTTGGAGGCTGAGCCCTGATGGCCAGAAGTTCGAGGCTGCGGTTACCATGCCGCAGACTAGGACATAAGCCGGGGCTGCTTGGCTCCAGAGCCCATGCTCATAACCATTTCTGTGTATTTATTGATAAGCTTGAGGGCTCCCGCACTGATCCCCAGGCCAACAGGGTCGTCCCAGGAGCGCCAAACATTGCTCTGAACTCAGCCCCAGCAGCCAGACCGGCCCCACCTAATTTGAGGCCTTTGAAGTCAGTGATGTCAAAACCAGGCAGCTGTGTCTTTAAGCAGCTTTTATGAGGCCTATCAGGGTGATGGAAGCACTTAGAGAGGCAGGCAGATAAAGGATGGCTGGACCCGCCTTGATAAGGTGGTCTGAGATGGGGTGACACTGAACCCCAGGACTGCGGTTTCTGTATGGGAGTGGGCGGGATTTCTGGCAGACTGGAGAAGCTGTGAAGACAGGCTGGCGGCCCTGGGATTTAGTGGTTTAGCTTTGTGGAAATCTCCAACTTCAAGGACTTCCCTGTGATGACTGAGCTCTGCCAGGCTAATTAGGAGCGAGCTCGGTCGAGCTCTGGAAGGAGGATGGAGCGAGAATGGGTGATGGATGCCCAGAGTGGCCGTGAGGGAGGTGCTGTCGTCACTCGTGACAGTTGAGGATCACTGGGGACCAGCAGGACAGACAGCAGGGAAAGTGCTTGGAAGGTGTGCAGGGCAGGGGGTGAACCACCTTCACACAGTTCCTCTCTCGTGGCTCCCCTTCTCAATGGTCAACTGGACATGGGGGCAGCGACCGATCAGCTGGGCATGGGGGCAGTGACTGACTAGAATCATCCTTGAACTTATGGCCTGGCTGGGGACTAGCACTCATCTTGTAAAGACTCGTGGGTTTTTATATGAGGTGAAGGGGCTGCCATGGATGGGAGCAAGCAAGGAGGAACCATGCAGATGGTCCTTGGGCTTCCTTAGCATGCTCCCCACAGAGCAGGGGCTCATGGGATATGTGCTCGGGCAGCAGCACAGCTCTGGAAAAAGAATGTCTTCTCAGCCAGGCCCTTGGATGTGAGGGAGATCCCCTTACTCTCCCTGTCTTAGAGCCAGCAAAGGTTAAACAGCTGTTTTAAGGTTGTACAGCCCAGTCAGAATGTTTTAGCTCGTGTCTGTACAGAACCGGGAGAAGGGCCTGCCTGCACTCAAAAGGGGCCTGAGGTGCATAGAGTGTGCTGGAGACAGAGCTTGGAAGGCAGGCTCCATGTCAAGTAGCTGAGTAAGAGACCGTACCATCTCTGTTGTGGCAAACAGACCAGGAACAAAAGCAGGTCCCTGTGGGCAGGGTAGGGTCTAAGAGGAACAGGATTCCGCTCTGCCGTATCCACGGAAAGGTTGGGTACAGACTTTTTATCACAGCAACAAGTAAAGGGGTTCAGAGATCTGTTTGGGTTAAAGCCCTGCCTCTGCTACTTTGTCCTTGAATGGCTTTTTAACCCCTCCATGCCTTTCGTCATCTGTGGAGAACCGTGCATATGGCATACAGCTGTCTTGGGCAGCAGATGAACGAGTTCTCGTCTTTAGCTGGCTTTCTTCAGAGCGATGTGCCAAGAACTGAGCAGAGCATTTCCCGGGTTCGTAGACTTTCTCCCACTTGGCTTGGCTGAAGATAATGGGGCAGAATTTGACAGGGGAGGGCACACGGCAGGCAACATACAGCACCGGAGTCTTTGTCCTCCTCTGACAGCAGGGGTTGGTTCTGGAAGGTCAAGCCAGGTGTGGTCCTCGCCTTTGAGGAAGCTCTCAGGCCAGTGGGGAGAGAGTTGTCCGTTCATTCATACCTTCACACAGCCACCATTAATGGAATACCTGCTTTGTGCCGGAGACCTTCCTAGGTACCGGGAGCAGAGCACACATGGAAAAACGGGACATTTAGCTGCCTTCGGGGCCTGACTGCTAGGCTGTGGGTTTATGTTACCAGAATATCATCAAGATACATTCAATTTGGAGTGACCAACCTGGCCTTCAATCCCTACTTGCCAGTCACACATCTTTCTGGGACTCTGAAGTCAGATGAGCCGGGGTCTGTATCTCAAAGAAGTTTTTTTTTTCCAAGAAAATAAGCGACTAATGCACAGACAAGAAGCAGCTTAAACCTGCATTTTCAAAACGTTTCTGTTAACATGGGAAGATAGAGGTTTCGCTGTTCAGGTTGATGAATATTTTTTAAATTTAGTGATGCATTTTTATCAGAGTCTAGAATGGTCATACAAAGAGACTGGACCACTGTCATTCTTGGTTTGGGAAAAAACAAAACTAAAACAGTCTTTAGACTAAAGGATGAAAGCAGAGCGCAAATCTGTGCTTTGGGTGACAACATCGCCATGATCTTTGTGTACCTCAACACTGACCCTTCGATGGTCACCAATAGGACCCAAGTGGCAGGACAAAGCCACTGTGGATCGCATCACCATTGCATCATCAGTCTGAGGCAGCCACAGCACTAAGCAATGGGCTGAGATGGTTTGGGCCCCTCGTGTTCATTGTGAGTTTTGACTTTGGTGGCATCCCCAGAATCAGACCAGCCCCTCAGTCACATACTGTGGCTGGAAATACCACAGAGCAGCTGCCAAGCCTGTGCGTTTTCGCAGGAGAGCTACGCTAAAGGAGCCATTGCATTGAGTGATCTGACCCGTGTGTTCAAAGTACTTCCGCAAGTGGTCTGGTCACATGACAAACAAGTCGAGCTTGCTGTCAGGAGGTGAGATTAGTCCCTCGAGGTTTTAAGTAGTGCAAAAAATGAGAAATAGGTTGTTCAAGTTGAAAGAGAAAAGGGAAAACTAAAAAGCATTGTCATGAAATAATCTTGGACTGAAGCAGCTTTGAAACTGAGTTGTGTACAAGTCTCAGTGACACTGACTTGACCACCTTCTAAATACACAACAAACATCTGCAATTTTGAACCTTATAAAAATGATTTTTCTGGTATAGATACAAATCATGGTAATTCATTTCAAATGTCAACATGATAAAATCTAGAATTCCCTGGAAGATGAGCCTCGGGGCATGGCCTATGGAAGATGATCTTGATTGGGGTAGCTGAAGTAGGGAAGACTCCCTACTATGGGTAGCGCAATTCCCTGGGCTGGGATCTAAGAGAAATGAGCTGACCTAAAGCATTTCTGATTTTTTGCTTTCTGATTGCGAGTGATCAGGCTCCGGCTACCCTGGGTTGGCCCTGACCCTGCCTCCCTGCCATGATCAATGTTGCCCTCAAATTGTGAGCCAATATGTGCCCTTCCTCCCTTAAAGTCACCTTTTGTCATAGCAGCAAGTAAAATAATAATAAAGGAAATCGATTTAGACCAGCAGCTATCAATCCATGGGTCGTAACTCTCACCGGAGTAGCATATCAGATACTTATATTACAATTCATAACAGTAGCAAAATTACAGTTATGAAGTAACAACAAAGATAATTACATGATAGGGGGTCACCACAACATGAGGAACTGTATTAAAGGGTTGCAGCATTAGGAAGGATGAGAACCACTGCTTTTGATGGTCCCAGCCATAACTGGGGCCTTCCTGAGCTTTGGTCAACTTGAAGTAGAATCAAGGGGTTTGGTCTGAGCTAGCCAGTGAGCCAGAGGACCTTGTCTTCAAGAGCTAAAAGAATAGACATTTGGCTCTATATTCTTGATTCTGCTGAAGAATCATAATGCATAACCCACAGGTGGGGGCTGAAAGTCACAGTGTACCCTCAGAAATGGAACTTCCTCCAGAACTGAGTAGCATGTGTCCTGGGGAGAGGGATCAGATTATTCTGAGCTAAGATTGCCTTAAACAGGCCCTATAAGTAGATGATCAGGCCTCCAGATTCAGTGAGAGGTAGCCAGAGAGTTTTCATGTGTGGTGACTGTTTCATGTACCCTGCCTCTTTGGGAAGGACAGGGTCTCCTGCCACAGCTGGAGTCATAGAGACAGGACCTTTAGGACAAGAAGCACGGGCAGAGGGGCTGACCCCCCTGCAGCTGACTGCCTACTGCTGACCCCCTGCAGCTGACCGTCTACTGCTGACCCCCCTGTAGCTGACCTGCATGCAGCTGATCCCCTGCAGCTGAACCGCCTACAGCTGACCCCCCTGCAGCTGACCGTTTACTGCTGACCTCTCTGTAGCTGACCTGCATGCAGCTGACCCCCTGCAGCTGACCACCTACTTACTGCTAACCCCCCTGCAGCTGACCTGCCTGCAGCTGACCCCCCCTATAGCTGACCACCTACTGCTGACCCCCCTGCAGCTGACCCCCCTGCAGCTGGCCCCCCTGCAGCTGACCCCCTGCAGCTGACCCCCCAGTAGCTGACCCCTGCAGCTGACCCCCCTGCAGCTAACCCCCTGCAGCTGACCTCCTGCAGCTGACCCCCTGCAGCTGACCCCCCTGCAGCTGACCCACATGCAGCTGACCCCCTGTAGCTGACCCCCTGAACTTTGGTAGCTGAACTTCAGAGGCTTCAAAGCTGATGACTTTCAGCTCCTCTCCTTCTTTCAGTGTTTTTATCCTGAATTTTATTTTAAAAATAAATTACCTTTATACCTAAAGAGTCTAATAGTTCAAGAGGTGATCTCTCGTCTCCTTCCCTCCCTCCCTCTCCCCTTCTCTTTCCTATTCAGGGGTAGGTCTTTGATATGTTTGGAGGAAGGAAAGTGATATAGTTAATTCCACAACGTTTTGTTTCCCGTAGTCTTTCTGTTTGCTTCTACCTTCTGCTGGACCTTGGTTATCCCGAGACCTACTCAGATTCTCCAGAACCATTCTTTGAGTCTCCTGCAGTGGCGGCCTTAGGGGACAAGGGTGTTGTCTGACAGTTCGGCAGTCTTCAAGAGTCGAAAACAGCCTCTTGATGTTGCAGTGCTGACCCCTGGGTCTCTCTTTGCTACTGTTGGGTTAGGACTTGGTTTTTCCGATCTGCTTCATCTGTTATCAGTTGTCCAGCTTCTCATATTCTTGCTGTTGAATTCTTTCCATCCCTGGGGACTGCAGTTGAATGGTGGCTTTGGGTGGAGTGGAGATTTGTATGCGTTTGCTCAACTCCCTCTCTAACTGGGAGCCAATACTCCCTTCCCAGAGAGCCATGGCTCCCTTCAGCCCAGTGTCCCACGGAATGCTCTGCCCCATGCGTGTGTGTTTAGTGCTGATGTTAGCATTAGTGCTTGGTCTCTGGGGACAAGTGGTCTGCTACCATTTGACCTAGAGATGGGCAGCTTATCCACCGACCTCTTAGTGAACCCTGACAGTGGTTCATGTTTTGAGACAAAGACCCTTCCCCCTTTGCCCAGCACATTTTCCCCACACTTAAAACCCAAATATATTGGGGAGAGGGGAGGAAAGAAAGGGAGTGGAGAAAATGTATAGCTCAATAAAAACAATGAAAAAAACCTAATATATTGTCAGTAGACCCGAGCCTAGCTATGTCAGTCATCCTCTGTTGCTTTTGATAGATCATAATTTTGCTTCACGATATACCGTTTAAATCAGTTTTTATTAGCTTTTCTCCTGCATAAGTCTTTTCCTGAGATTTTATTTAACAGTACTTTAAAAAAAAAAAAAACACACAAAGTTGAACTGACAATCCACGAACCTGAATTTCATTAGAAACTTTGCTGTTTGTGTGTTCTGAGGGAGCCAGACTTACACTATGGGAAAGCTTGTGAGCTCGGTTGGTGTCCCCAGCTAGGCGAGGCTGCACACTCAACACCAGCACCAAGCACTGTTTGTGTCCCCAGCTAGGCGAGGCTGCGCACTCAACACCAGCACCAAGCACTGTTTGTGTCCCCAGCTAGGCAAGGCTGCACACACAACCTTCTTTGCCCAGCATTATACTTCATGGCATTTTTGACCAAAAAGGAAGGTGGTATTTTGTTAGTACCGACAGCACAGCAGGTAGAATTCTATTTAGAACTGGAATAAACAATATTTCATCTATACAGAGTCCTAATAAAAACCTCAGGAGACATAGAAATGCAGATGTAGATATGACTAGTACATGCTTGGAATGTATGCCAGATGATTAACAACCCCTGATGAATCTTGAGTAAAGCAGACACAAAGGACCAACCCCAGGACCAAACATAAGCAGGCACATGACCGCAAAAAGCTCCTTGGAGCCTTCTTCCTACCCATCTGAAGTCAGCAACTTTTTGTTTTCACCACCATAGATTAGATTGGTTTTGAACCTTCAATTTGTATCTCCCATATCAATACCCAGTCACTTCAGCACCATTAATAAGAAATGGCCTAGATATTCTTTAAAATGGGCTTTGTTCTACTAGCTGAGTTGGTCTGGGTTTTTTAACCAAAAATGTTCTCTGTGTGTGTATTTCTGGATTCTGCATCCTAGTCTGCTGGTGTTTGATTATCTCTTTGTCAGTGCTGAACCATCCTAGTTATTGGAGCTTTATAGTGAATCTTAAAACCAGGTAGTGAGGTTCTCTAACTAGCTTGGCGGTGCTGCGTTTTTATCACAGCGAAAAATACATATGGTGTGCCACGTGATGATTCGATGTATTATCCATAGGATAGAGTTATTGTAAGTCTAAAAACTACCAAAATTTCATATGAAATTATGTCATCTTTTTGCATAAAAGGAAGCAAGGTCCTGCATGTGATTTGTCCTTTTCAGCTCCTACAGTGTCCCCCGAGTTGGTCCGAGTTGTGGCAAATGGGATTTGTGCATGTGTGCGTGTGTTGGAGGGGCACATGCTCCCAAACACAGGCTTGTGGAGAGCAGAGATCAGTATTATGTTGTCTTGTATTGCTGTCAACATTATCTTTTGAAATTGGGTCTCTCACTAAAACTTGAGCTCACTGATTTAGCAGACTTGCTGGCTAATGTGTCCCCAGGATCCTCCCATCCTTACCTCCCGATTCTGGTATTACAGGCACATGCTGCCACACTTGGCCTTCTTACATGGCTGCAGCCATGCTCAGGTCATTGTGATCACACAACCTGTACTTTACCCACTGGGCCATCTCCCAGCCCTGGAGTCTCTCCTTAAAGACTGAATATTAGTCGATGTCCTCTCTCTCTCCCTCCTTTTCCTCCTCCCTTCTCTCTCTCACACACACCCCAACATAGTCTTCTTCATCCAGTCATTTTCTGATGGCTATTTAGCCTTTTCCATTCCGTGGTTACTGTAATACCACCGTGAGCATGGGAGTGTGGGTTGTTAATTGGAGTGTTATTTTATTCACATCCTATTGGTAGCAGCTGTCCAGTGTTTGTCCCTACTGAGAGGAGGTAAGGGTTCCTTTTCCTCTACATCTCTGCCAACATTAGTTACTGCTTGTCTATCTGTGAGAATCATTCTACCAGGCATAAGGTGCGATTTCCTTATGGTTTTGAGTTTTCATTTCCGTGATGATTAATGGTGATGAATGCCCTTTTATTTAGGTCTTTGGGATAGGTTTTACAGTATACAATGTGCCCACTTTAATTCTTTCACGCGTTGGTATCTACTTTCCCCACCTTCTCTACCGACTATGACGTTAGCTTTGGGCTTTTTCACAAATGGCTTTTATCACAGGTGAGCAAATCTCCTTCCTATATAAGTTGTTAAAAACTCCTGTTATGAGTGTGAAATGCGTCTTTTGCATCCACTGAGACGACCAGGTGTGACATGTGTTTCATAGCTTTCATGGAATGTATCACATCTGTTGATTTGCATAGGTGAAGCATGCTCGCATGCCAGGGGAACGTTCCACTTGGTTGTTGTGAACCATCTTTCTAATGTGTTACTGCATTTGCTTTGCTTGTATTTTGTTGGGAATTTTCTACCTCTATGTTGACCAGAGAAACTGTCCTGTCCCAGAACTAGCTCTTGTAGACCAGGCTGGCCTCGAACTCACAGAGATCTGCCTGGCTTTGCCTCCTGAGTGCTGGGATTAAAGGCACGCACACCACCACCCAGCTAGTCTCATCACTTTTAAACATTTGTTTTTATTTTGTTGTATGTGCAGGTGTTTTGTCTACATGTATGTCTGTGTATCACATGCATTTAGTGCCTAGAGAGGCCAGAAGAGGCTGTTGATCCCCCAGAACTGGAACATGAATGGAATGCCTATTGTGTGTGCTTGTGAACACGGATGGAATGCCTATTGCATGTGTTTTGAACATGGATAGAACCCTTATTGCATGTGCTTATGAACATGGATGGAATGGCTATGGTGTGTGTTTGAACGCAGACAGAACCTTTATTATTTGTGCTATGAACATGAATCAAATGTCTATTTGCTCTTTTTTTTCACTATTCACACCTTTGAATTTTCAGAGAATGTATTTAGTCTGCCAATTTCCACAGAAGAACGTGATGGCACTGCCTCAGTTTGAAGGGAACAGACCATAGAGCTCTCCTGGGTCTTACAATACATTAATGTGGTGACTTGGCTGCCTGTTTAAAGGCATTATCATCATCATTATCCAGTGTCTGTCATCGTCAGCATTCATTCTAAGCTTCCATAGAGAAGCCTCTCATGTCTTCTGCTAGATTTCTAGGTAGTTTGTGTTTTACGTTGTAAATTGTGCTGTTTTTCCTACCCATTGTTTATTGTATGTTATGTATGTGCATAAGATAGCATAATAATATAGTATTATGTTTTGAATATCATCTTTAATTGCTTGCTATCAGTATGTAGCAATGTAACAGATTTTTATTCGGTGATAGGAAATTTCCTTTCTTAGTACTAGGAGTGGGGAGTGTTTGGTGTGTGTGCGTTCTTTAGAATTTATCATATAAGCAACTGTGTCCTCAAGAGAGAGACAGTCCTCCGTTTGCTTGCTGGTCTTCATGTCTTGTTTGTTTGGACACTGTAGAGTCTCTCCAGAATGGAGCAGGTGAGAGTTGGTGTCTTTTGCTGCTCTCTGCCGCAAGGGGAGGGAAACTCTGATTACTCAGCTAGGAAACATAACATCAGCGCCATTAGCTCTACAGTAGCAGGCAGTCGCTAAGGTAGCTCACAGAGACCTCCCTCCCTGGTTTGCTGCTGTGTGAGTTCTCTTCCTTTGCTGTTCGATGCACTTCCCGTCCCTCCCCAGTGAATGGGATACAGCAAAAGTGATGGGGCATCGATATCAAAACTAAAATTCAGTTATGAAAAGACTGGGACTTCCGTCTTGGGGCTCAGTCTCTCTTGCTAGCTTGCTCTGTGGGAAGCTGTACACATTGCAAAACCCCGAGAGCTCCTGTCAACAGTCAGTGGAGTTCAGAGAGCCTGCGTTCAGTAGCTTCCAGGGAGCTAATCCGGCTGACATCATGGGATGGCTCAGGGTGCTCACTGCTCCTTTCATCTTCGGAGGAGGCTGGCGGCGGCAGCTCCCACTCAGCGCTAACATGACACTGAACTCTCAGCCACGGCGGAAGTCACTCAGATTCCTGACTGGAAACTGTGGCCGTGTTTGTCGCCTTTCTTTGCAGATGTGTGGTATGGTTTTTCTTTCATGGCAACTGGTGTTGAATCTTGTCAGTATGAGTCCATTGAGATGATTACATAGTTGCTAGTCTTTATTCTGTTGATACCGTTAATTATATTGATTTCCATGTAAAGCTTACAGGGCCTTATTGGGCTTTTTATACAGTATTGTGTTCCGTTTGCTAATGTTTTAAAGTATAGTTACTGTGTTTTTATGACAAATATAGGTCTGTGATTTTCATTTTATTATTAGGATATAGGTCATATACCATAAAATTTACTGCCTTCAAAACAATGTGCAAAACAGTGACTTTTAGTATATCTGCAAGGCCGTAACACTGTTGCTGCTATGTGACTCTAAACTCCGTTCCTCTGGCTCTAAAGAAGCCTCAGACATATGAGCAGCCCCAGCCCTGTCCAGTTCCTAAAAGCAACAAATCTGCTCCCTTCCCTTGTGAATTATTATTCTGATCATGTTAGACAAGCAGACTCAGGAGTTATAAGTCACTTTCTAACTTCTTAGTTAGTATACTATTTTTGTGACCTATCCACATTTAAATCACGGAATAAAAGGCATATAAAAATTCCTTGTTTCTTTCTACAGAGCCCTACTTCTGTGTGTTATAGATGTGCTGTATTTTGCTGTCCATTCACAGCTATAGACATCTATATGGTTCCCCACCAGGTTTTTCTTTTTGCTACTCTGAATAATAATCCTCTGAATATTCATAAGTAAGTTGTGTGAATGCATATCCCCACTTCCCCTAAAGTATGCCTAGGAATAGAATTTGGGGGTTGTATGATAATTTCATGTCTAACTTTCTTAGCAACTACCAAATTGTTTTTACAGTGGCCACACCATTTTCAATCTTTGTCTGTATCCTTAATATGTGTTACGTCTGTCTTTTTTCCTTGTATCCCTCCCGGTGAGACTAAGAAGTTGTCATGGCTTGGTGCTCTTTTTCTCCAAGAGCTGACTGCAGTAAGCATCTTTGTGTGTGCGCGCGCTCGCACGCGCCATCTGTCTATCCTCTCTGGAGGCATTTGTTTAATTTGTTTGTTTTTAAAAGTTGGGTTATTTGCTATTTTATTATCGTGTTGGCTCAGTCTTTGTGTGTTCTAAACTCAGGTCTCTTCAGAAAAATGATTTGTAAAGTTTCTCCCCAAATCTGTGGTTTGTCCTTTTAGTTTCTTGGTAATATTTTTTTGAAGTTTGAATTAAACATTTTGGTGGTGCCCGGCTTATTTGATTTTTTTTGTGTGTGTGTACTAGAATCATATTTACAAAATAAGAAATCATGACCCAAAGATCAATAAGATGTGTGGTTTAAACTTCTTCCCAGGGTGTACAGTTCTTTGTTTAACATCTATATTTTTGACCCATTTCAAGTTAAGTTCAGTGCACAATTTGGGATTCATATGTATCATCTTGTATACAGTCTCCATTTGTTGAAAAAGCTGTACCGTCGCCAGGTGAGTTGACTTGATGCCCTCGGCAGCCTTGGTGGTTGCATCAGTCTGTTCTTTGTTACTGCAGCAAATGCCCCAGGGCAAGCTAATTTCATATAGTCCCAAGGCCCCAGGCCATCACACTGGCACTGGCTTCTCTCTGGTCAGGGCACTGTTGGCTGCATCACCTCATGGTGGCAGCATGTGTGTGAAGAATGAGTCACATCTCAAAACTGGATGCCAGAGGGAGACTAAGCCTTCGAGTCTCTTCCAGGCTCCCCTTGCCCACATGGCCCAAGGGTTTCTCTTTGTGTGCTACCTCTTAAAGGCCCCTCACTGCCATTGGTGCCTTTGGGGCCAGTCTTCCAACACATGATCTTTGGAGGACACATTTAGATATGTCCAAAGCATGGCATCCTGCTTAAGATTCATGTCTGTATCTTAATGAAAATGTATCGCATTTCCATGGTCCACAGTCTTAGCCATTTCAGTATTCATCAAGAGTCCAAATTCAAGACTTAGGGAGATAGCTCACATGGTGATGTGCTTGCCACACAAGCATAGAGATTGGAGTTTGAGCCAAGTAAAAAGCTAAGTATGATAGCAAGGGCTTGGAACTGTAATGCTGTTGAAGCATTGACCAGCCTGCCTAGTCAATAATTGTAGCTCCAGCTCCAGAAGATGCAGCGCCCTCTTCTGGCTTCTGCAGGCACTGCATTCATGTGCACATATACACACATATATATGCATGCAATTAAAAATAAACTTTAAAATAAGTAACTTGGACTCACAAGAAAGTGTAGAGTTGGTACTGAGACTCTGTCTCCCTTGTTTCCATCCCCTATGGCCATAGTCCAATTTCGAGAACTGGGAACTTAGCGTTGCTCCAATACCACGAACTCAACAACAGTCTTCATTCTGACTGTTCAGGCTTTTCCAAGAGAATCAGTTGAGAAGTTTCGTTGCCACACTCCCTTAGTTTCCTCCTGTCTCCTTCAGTTTCTCACTCGGCTTTTGTGATCCTGACACCTTAGAAGGGCTATTCTGTGGTTTGTCTCTTGAGCTAAGCCTGTTTTCTCAAGATAGCCTAAGATGGAACATTTTAAGCACAGGTTCCTTCTAAGCACTAGACCCTTCTCAGTTATCCGCCTGTTAGTCTTATTGCTTGTAGCATTTAACACGCTCCACCCACTCATGTGGTCGTGGCAGCATTCTCTGCTGAAACTTTCCATTTGCAGTTAATAAATGCCTTGGAGATTGTGCAAGTCCCCTCTGGTTTTGAGCATTTCTGGTCTTGGTGTTAGGGATATTGTCTGCAGCAGTCACCGGGACAGGTGCCTTGTTCCTTTCGATTGTAGAAATTGCAGTTATTTAATAAGGAAAAGCTGTCCCTCCACCTCATTTATCCATATATTCCTTCTGTTATGTCAGTATTGAGCCACATGCATTTATTCTACAGATTATCTGTTTATATGCATTTTGATGCTCAAATTATGTCTGTTTTGGCCACTGAGAATTCTTTGAGGTTGGTTTCTGTGACCCTGTGACTCTTACACGGATTTACACAGGCGTGCTGGGGATCGTGCTAATTGGTGTTTTTTTTTTCAACTTGACAATAAGCTGGGGTCATGTGGGAAGAAGAAGCCTCCATCAGTAAAATGCCTCCATCAGATTAGCTGTAGGCAACTCTGTGGTGCATTTTCTTGATTATGGTTGATGAGAGGGTCCTGTCCACTGAGAGCAGTGCCATTCCTGGGCAGGCAGTCCTGGGCGGTATAAGAAATCAGAATGGGTGGATGTGCAGCACATGACTCAGCTGCCGAACCCTTTACCCTGCCAGGCCTCAGCCTGCTGGGAGCCGAGACGATGTCTGTGGCACATGTTACCACCGAAGGCCATGCGGATGGCCGAGGTCTGTGCAGCAGCCTGAAACCATGTCAGTATCCGTAGGCTGTGCTGCTGCCGGGAGCTATATGGACGCACCACCATCTGAGACAGTGGTGACATCTGGGTCTTTGCTGCCACCAAGGGCTACGTCTGAGTCTGGGACCCTACTGCAGCCAGGATCCGTTGTCAGTGGTCTGAGCCATCATCGGATGTGTGGATGTCTGTGGGCTGTATTACCACCAGGGGCCATACTGATCTGAATGGTCTTTGCTGCCACCTGAAGCCATGTTGGTGGCCATAGGCCATGCTGCTGAGGGCCCAGACTGGGTCTGTGGTCTACTGCAACACAGGGCTGTGTTCATAATCTGTGCTATCACCAAAGACAGTATGGAGGCCCATGATCCTGCTGACTTTCAAGAGCAAGGAGGCTTTTTTTTTTTTTTTTTTTGCTGTGGTATGGGGATGGTTACAGATGCACGGTTGAGAGGGAGGGATGAGGAAGGCTTCTGTGGCAACTGCTATCCACCCCAGCCTCCTGCCCCCAAAGTAGAGTAGGCTCGACAGGAAGCCACCAGAGAACTCACAAAATGCTCCAGGTTCCACTTCTTTCCTTTGTTTTTCTTTTTAAATTTTAAATTCTGTCCCAGTCCTAGAATTAATCCTTTTCCTGTTTCTTGTCTGCTTGCTTATTTTAAATTGGAAAAATGTATTTAGAGATGGAGAGCTGGGCAGCCTATGTCCTCAAGGTTATCACGTTATCATCGTCTCCCAGTCAGTGCACACAGCTTGGAATTGCACGTGTGTACCAACGCATGCACACGCGCATTTGTATTTTCTTCTCTGTTTGTCTACCTGAGTGTATTTCAATATTTGGTTCATATTGATGTTTCAGATTCCAATCCCATTCCGCAGTATCCACTTTGACGGCCCTTGTTTCCTCATTTGTAACTCTGACTTAGATTGTGAAGAGCCCGGTTTCCAGTATTTTACAATTTTTTTCAACTCTAGCGTATATATAAAGTTGCTTCAGAACTGCCTGGAGATGCACATTGGCTAACGACAGCACAGAATTGGAATTCGGCTTGTTTCCCTTTGTTCCATAGCACTTGGTTAAAACATGGCCTTGGAGTAACTTAGGGTAGCCCCTCTCTTGCCCGTCTCCTTCACTGGACTTATCAGTTCTAATACATTCACAGCCATCCCTTCTAACCTGCATTCCTTACTGGCTTTCTTCATGTTCGGGTTGGTGCTGTGACAGAGACTGGGCGTCTTATTAGATAGCTCTCTACCTTATTCTTTTAAGATTTATTTTATCTGTTTCCGTGTACACACACGTGCATTCTCGTCCTGTCCTCTGTCTCCATCTCCCTCTCTCTGAATCTTTCCCCCATGCACACATGCGTGCAGGTACCCGCAAAGGCCAGAGCTGTAACTCCCCCTGGAGCGTTACAGGTTCATTTGAGCCACCTGACGTGGCTGCTGGGCAATAGAATTGGGTCCATGCTTTTAACTACTGAGCCATCTCCCCAGCTCCTCTGCCTTGTGTTTTGAGCTCTCTCAAGGACTCTACCTAGAACCCGGCACACACTGATTTGACTAGGATGACTGCCAGTGGGCTCCAGGGGTCCAACTAGTCTCCACACCCCTGCGCTGGAGTTCAGTTACATATGTGCTGCCATGCCTGGCTTATGTGTTTGTTTTATTTTTCCATGGGTGATGGATCTGCAAACTCAGGTTCTCACGCTCACACAGCACACATTTTACCATCCCAGTCATCTCCTGGCCCCTCAAAACCTGTTTCTTACTTTTCTGAAACACCGTGCCTTTTTATTCTAACACTCCCCATTCATCCCACCCCAGATCCAATCCTCTGGCACCCATCAATCTATGCTCAGAGTCCAGCTTCTTTAGGTCACATGCACAGTGTTTGACTTTCTGTGTTCCGCTTATCTAACTTAGCACGGTCATCTAGGTTCACCTATGCCGTCCCAGTGGCAGGGTCCCTCCCACGTCTTTTAAGACTGACTGCTTTTCTATTGCATATAACACACCACTTTTTTAGCCATCCATCCATTGATGGACACTTAGGTTGACTCTGTAGGTTGGTGATTGTCTCATTGTTGTTTTAATTTAAATCATTAATCCCTGGTGATTAGTAAACACTGATAGGGGAAGGATCCCCTCTCCCAACATGGAACTTTCTGGAAGCCACCATGTTCACCATGAGGGCAAAGGAGGTGCAAAGAGCCGACAGCCAGAACAGATGGGAACTTCTGAGCCAAAGTTCATTTCCTTGCCACTGTAGAGGCAGAAACACAAACCCAGGCCTGATTGTGAACTCCTGGCTACTCTTGGCCTAGTGAAGGTTCTCTCTTCTCCTTTTAAACCAGGTTTGACAGCTCTTTCCTGATAGGTCTGATTTTCTTCACTTTTTCTGCACGCCCACACTCAACCAATCAGGGCCTGGCTAGTCCCCTATACATTCAGATGCAATGGGCTTCAGAGAGGAGCACCACCACAGGGTTGGTGGAGGAGGAGTCGAAGGACAGCCCTTAAGACTTGCCGGGCTCAGATTCATCAGGGTCTCCCTGCACTTGAGGCTTCTACCCTCAGAGAGCTTGAGCTAGCCTCCAGGATTTGACCTGAGGCCACAAAAGCTGCTTCTCCCTCTCCTGCAGCTTCAGAGACCCTTGAGAGCTGTGGTAACCCTTGGAGCTGTAGTGGCTCTCCTACTGGCATCCCGCTGCTGACTAGAATTCCGATCTGTTCAGCTTCATTGTCAAGTCCCACTTGGCAGCTGATCAAAGTTGTTCATCCCTTAAAGTTGTTAAACCCAAACTGCTACTGAAGCACTTCCTGTAAGTAAGCTCTCTTCACTGTCTGCCCTCTTCACTTTTAGAGAGGGCAGGGAAGGACCTAGTCGGAGATAGAGACAGTCTCAATGACCAGCTCGATGCTGAGCAGTTTTCACGTACCTTTTGGCCATTTGCATGTCTTCATTTGAGAAATATCTGCTCAGATCTTTGCCAATTAAAGAAAAAAGATCAAGTTTCTCTCTCCCCTTCTCTCCTTGGTTTTGTTTGTTTTTTTTCAAGGCAGGGTTTCTCTGTGTAGCTCTGACTGTACTGGAACTCACTTTGTAGACCACACTGGCCTTGAACTCCCAGAGATCTGTCTGCCTCTGCCTCTGCCTCCTGAGTGCTGGGATCAAAGGCGAGCACCACTACTACCCAGCTCAAATTCTCTTCTTGTTATTGAGTTTGCATTCCTTGTGTGGACAAAGCTCTGTCCCCCAGGCATGGTGCAGTCATTAACATTTTGAACCAGAGCCTCTGTGATTACCCAAATCAGATCCTCACGGGACTGAATTTACTAATGTTCCCTTGTAGAAATGGGGAGGATGCACAAGCTGGCTCATAGGAGAGCTCGCAAGCCCCTCCCTGAGGAGGTAGAAGTGATATACAGTCGCTGGAGGTGCAGAGAGACTGTGCTAGCCTCTGAGCTGTCCTTGTTCCTGTCCATTACTCTTCACCCCTGTTCTGTAGGAAGTCACCCTGTTAGTCACTGGTTCGTCAGGCTACACAGACGGGAGTGTTTCTCTGGTCTGTGGTGAGTGTCCTATCTGGGATGGAGACATCTGGGATAGAGACATTTGTTTACATAGCTCCAGGAAAAGTCACACAAGTAGAGAGAGAGAGAGAGAGAGAGAGAGAGAGAGAGAGAGAGAGAATGTGTGTGTGTGTGAGAGAGAGAGAGACAGACAGACAGACAGACGGATAGAGACAGAGAGAGACAGAGACAAAGACAGAGAGAGCCTTTTCTTAGAGGTTGTTTACAAAGATTTTCTCCCATTCTGTGGGAGAAATTGTTTTGCTGTGTAGGGCTTTTGTTTGTTTGTTTTGATGTTATTTGATGCTTGTCCTTTCTTTTGAGACCATAGGAAAGACCTGACCACCACTGTGGAGCTTCTGCCTGAAGTTTTCTTCTACTTGTTTTATAGTTTTATGCTTTACACTTAAGTTGAATCCATTTGGAGCTGGCTTTGATATCTGGTGTGAGAGAAGGGCCCATTTTCATTCTTGCATGTGGTCATTCAGTTTTCCCAACACCATTTATTGAAGAGTCCGTCCTTTCCCAACTGTCAAAGGCCCGTTGAGTGGAAGCACACAGGTTTCTAACAGTCTTCTAATCCTGTTCTCACGGACCACGCACTGTCTAACTGCTCTAGGGTTGTTTTTTCTCCATATCTCCAGTTTTGAACAGTTTGGTTTTTGTGTATCTGGATGTGATATTCTTTAACTTTACTCGATTTGAAGTCTCTTTAGCTTGTTTATTTATAACCCTATATTCTTTACCAAAGTTTCAAACTGAAAGTATTTAAATACTTTTTCCTTTTGTACTGCTGCCTTTTCTCTCGGGGACTTCCGATGACATGGATATTGGACCTTTTGAAATTACCGCAGGTCTCTGAAATTCTGTTCATTTGTCCTTAAACTTTACTCTCTATTGTTTAGCTTGGATAAGTCTCTTAAAAATCCACATCCCCGTTTGTACATTCTTGTTCCTATAATCTCCATGTGATTGAACCTATCCTATGATTTGTAATTTCAGAATATGTTTATCCGTTCTAAAGTCTGCATTTTCTTCCTCCTCATCCTTTCTATATATTTACATGTCTGTTTTTCATTCACTCTGAGACTGTTTATTTTATGGAGGGTAATTCTGTAGCTATTTAAAATCTTAGATGGAGAATTCTAGCATCCGGGTCATCTTGGGGTTGATGACCATTGACAGTCTTTTCCTTTGGTAATTGTCAGATTTTTCTACACACTCACCATGGCAAGTCGTTTGGAACTAGGGATACTGTATGGTAAGTTATGAAACTGGGGGTTCTGTAATGTTAATTGTTTAGCAGATCATTATCAGTTAGGTTCAAGCTGCAGCTTCAGCCTTGCTTTCTCTGGTCAGCTCTTGGTCTGTTTAGGTTCTGTGCATGTATAACAAGGGTCATGCTTAGGGGTTTGTTGGCTTCTATTCTGATTGCTTCAGCTTCCAAGGCCCTCCCTTTTGTGGTCCTTAGACCTGGAGAGCCCAGTTATGTTTGTTTTTGTTTGTTTGTTTGTTTCTTTGTTTACATACTGATACTCTTGCATAGTGGGACCTATTCCAGTGGCCATGGAAAGGGAAGGACAATCTCTTCCCTAAAAGGACAGGTTCCTCCAGGGTTCCAGTGCCCTTGCTGTGGCTACTGTAGGGCTGGCTAACACTCAGCATGTCCTCCTTGAGATTAGACTTCTGTGGCACATTCCTCGTGGATGCTCACTGGCATTGCTGAGGACCAGTGGCAAGAATTTAAAATGTGTTGAAAATCTGCTCTAAAATGTGTTTTCATTTCTATGACCACCCAAGTTATGATCATGTTAAATGGAGAAGGGCACCAGGGCTGGCCAGATGCCGCTGGCTATGGTATCAGGCTCTTTTCTAGGCAGGGCAAATGTAGGAGAGGTGAAATTCAGCTTACAAAAACGGGCTGCAACTGAATCCCCAACTGTGAGTCTGGAGCGAGCCCTGGCTGCTCTTCTGGGTGAACCCTATTCCCAGCACCTGCACGGCAACTCACAGACATCTATAACTCCAGTGCCAGGAGATCTGATGCCCTTCTGGCCTCCATGAGCACCAGGCATGCAAGTGGTACACACACACGCAAAATATCTATAAGCATTTTTTTAAAAAAAATTAAAATCCCAGACTGCAAGGAATGCTGAGTGCTTTGTTAAAAAAAATCTTTGTTCTTGTGGCCACCATAGTTTCTACAAGCTTTTCTATGGTGCACCTGCCTTTGAACCATCCATGTATCTAAGTAGCTCCTCACCCTTACTACCTCCAAAGTTACCCCAGTAAACTCACGGGTGCACTAAGCTAAATTTAGGTGAAGTATTTGGTCCATTGCCGGAGCCCTTTCTGGAGTGAACAGATGTTTTATGGTGTCCCACAAGGAAAAGCCACACAAGAAGCCTGGAGACAGGGAGTGGGGAGAAGGGACAGGGAGAGGAGGAAGAAGATGAAGATTATGGTGCTAATGATTCTCACAGCAAACGCTTATGCACCACTTGGTGTGTCTGAAGCGGTGTGCACACAGGCTCTCAGGAACAGATGGCCAGAATGAAGGGCACTTTCCAGAAAAGCCAAATGGCAGGTGGTTAGTGACCGGGCTAGGTTTAGGCTCCATGTCCTGAGGGATAACCTCACCACTCTCTTGGAACTCTGCCATGAGGATGGGCAGGATCCGGGTCTTGTTAGTGGTGTAGTCAGCCATCTACCAGAGCATTTCTGGCCAGTGCCATCCAGGACGGTCCAAAGACCTCTTTCCTCCCTCCCATCCCAACTTACTCTGTTTTGAGCATAGACAGGTTCCTAGTACAAGGTCCTTTGGCACTTGTCTTCTTGGGCAGTGACCTCACCTCACATGCTCTATGGATGAATGTGCACCTTCTATAAGCTGGCAAATGTTCTGGAAGGTTTCCTCTGGGCATTGGTGCCATTCAGGGGCCTGGCATGGTATGAGTTGATTTTTTTAACTCTGGCACCTTTAGACTGGTCTGAGACTGTGTTGAAGTTGCTAACATCGTACTGCAATAATATATTTTGAAGGGGGAAGCCATATTTACAGAACTCTATTCTAAGTACTGTTTTAATTGCTTCATTTTATTATTGGTTATCATTGTTGATCTTTTTCTGTGCCCAATTTATAAATTAAACTTCATATATGTATTTATGTATGTATTCTAGGAAAGCATAGTAATACAATGTTTGGCATTGTTGTGGTTCTGGCATCTCCTGGAGGTCTTGGAATATACCCTTCCCAGATAAGGCAGGCATACCGTATCTTCTCCCTGTGTCTTTTGAATCATGCAAACAGCACCGTTTGCAGAACAGCAGAACCTGTAAGAGGCAGAGTGTGGGTAGAGAAACTTAGGTTGCTGGAGTATGCTCTTACGTGGGAATGTTGGGTTGGCCGCCCCTTCTTCTCTGTCTTCACTTCCCAGCCATTATGGAGCAGTGAGTTTCTTCTGTCCTGGGCTCTCACTAGCCTGCCACAACCTGGAGGCGACAGGCTTGAGCAGCTGTGCCTTCAGACCTGGGAAACCACGTGCCAGAGTAAGCTTTTTCTTTTCTTTTTTTTTTCTTTTTCTTTTTTCAAGTTGATAGTATCATTTGGAATACGCAGGGTTTCCCACAGGCTAATATTTTGGATACATAGTCCAGAGGTGGTGGTACTCTTTGGGGAGGTTGTGGAAGCCTACAGAGACAGAGCTAGCTGGGGGATCTTGGGGCCTCCATCTCCTCTCTGCTATCGGGTGAAAAGCGCTCCCACCAAATGGCTTCTGCCATCATGTTTCTGCCCGGTCAGCCTGGAGCCGAGTATCCACCAGCCACACTCTCTGAAACCACCTCGCCCGCCTCAAGCACTTCGGTCAGCTATTCGGCCACCCTGACGAGAAAAGCGTCTTGTCCTTCCAAAGTGGCACTGGGATAGGGTTGCTGCTGGGATGGAACCCGGCAGTGTGGTTCCTAGGCCTTTGAAACAGATTTATGGGACCAATTTGGAAACATTTGGAGCTGCAAATGGAGAAGTTCTAGAATGCTGTAAGCATAGCTTAATGGGTGAGAGTTCAGGAAACTAGAATGCTGGTAGGAATACAGACCATAAATAACCATGAGGCTCAGAGGGGAACAAGGGCTCTCCCGGGACTCTGTATTTACCCAAGGATAATGAAAAAGACTCATATATCCTTACGAGTATTATTTATAAGAGTTCCAAGCTGGGAACAGCACAGTGACCACCCAATGACAACTAGATAAACAAATTGTGGTGGACCTATATTGTTAAATAGTGGTTCATAAAAGAGATCTTCCTAAACACAACAAAATGGCTGGATCTCAAAAAACACTAAGTGAAAACCCCACTCATTGTGTGACTCCATTTATGTGAAATTCTGTGAAAGGAAGATTATAGGAGATAGGTGGGGGCAGGGGGCAGGGTCAAAGGCCAGTGGACTGCCCTGGCTGTGGAGAACATGCAGAGGAAGCTTGGGGGGGGGGGGCAGTGGAAAGGCCGACTGTGTATCTGTATATTAACTGTGGTTATGGTTCCATAACTATGTACAAGTACTGAAGTTAATCAAGCCGTGTCCTTAAAACCAGCACATGTTATTGCCTGTGATTTATACCTCAATAAATCTATGGAAGAATATATTTCAAACGTAAAAAAAAGTAAAACAAAAACTAGCGATTCCAAGTGCTGGTGGGTGGAGTAATTGGGCCTGTCGCACATTGTTTGGTGAAGTGTAAAATTGGGCAGCCCCTCTGGGAAAGGAGCTGGCAGTTTCCTTCAGAGTCAAGCACACACTTGCCATATTCCATTCCCGGGTATTTATTCAAGAGAAATGGAAACATATGTTCACCGAGAGACTTTTACGTGAATATTAATAGCAGCTTCATTCATCAGAGCCTCAAACTTGGAATGACCCGAGCTTCATCAGTGAATGGGCGGATTGTGGTGCAGTTGCGCCGTGAAATACCACTTGGCAACAAAATAACAAAACAGAACGCCCACACACCAATGAACTACTGATAAACACAGCATCCAGGGAGCATCTCACCCACATGCTGCATGCAGAGGGGAGGAAGGATGCTCCCACATGAGACCCTGGTCCCTGGAACAGACAGAACCATTGTCTGGAGCAAAGGATTTGGCTGTGGAAGGGTTAGAGGAAAACTGTGGAAACCTGACTGTGCTGGGTTCCAGGTATGTCTGTGTTTATCACAAGACAGATGCTGGAGACCAAGGGGGGACATTTCACTTCACATTTGTCAGAGAATTCTACCAACCAAGTCAGCAAGAAGTTTACTGCGTTGTTAGGATGCCTCCATAACTTGGAATTCTCGTTTTAGAAATTCTGCATTAGAAACTGGAAACATAAGTCAGTTTTTAAAAGTGTCTTCATTTTACTTTTAAAGCTAATTTTAAAAAATTACTTTGCATGAGTATGATATGCATGTGTGTGTTTGTATACCAGTATGTGTGCATGCATGTACCACGTGTACACCTGGTTGCCACAGAAACCAGAAGAGAAATGTGGATCCCATGGGACTGGAGTTGCAGGTGGTTGTGAGCCACCATGTAGGTGCTGGGAATGGAAACCGGGTCCTCTGGAGAGCAGCCAGTGCTCTTAACCACTGAGCTGTCTCCAGCTCCAAAGTGTCTGGTTTTAAAAGTGGAAGACACAGCGTTCGTGAAGGATTTATGTCTCCTTCCACTCTAACATGAACTTTGCACCTTCCCAGGGATTTTCCCATGTAGTTTTCCCTGTAAAGAACAGTCACTGCAAGACAGAAATCTGCAGAAGCAACCCCAGATTTCCTTCCATCTGCTGGAAATAGGCAGAGCTTGGGTTTTTATCTAGGGCCGGTAGGCTCCTTGCTTATCTGTTTATTGCACACCCAGGAAACTTGAAGCTTATTTAGATAATATCCATGGGCGTTTTTTTTCTTTAATCCCTGTTATCTTAGTGATCTAGTAATATTAATTTTAAAAATGATTTTGCTCTATCTTAAGATAATGGGTTCCCTGGGCTGCTGTGGGGATGAGGATGGCTCAGCTGTGCTGTATTCTGACATGGACACTTGTGGAAGGGGAAGGGACAGATAATTATGGCGTGCTGGGTACAGGCCCAGCTGTCATATTTAGTTCCAGCCTCACAGCTGCCAGCACCGCAGTTCAACCCTGTAGCTGAGAATCAGGTCAAGGAAGCCTTGTGGATTGTTAAATGGTAAAAACGAGCTGGCAGCCTGGGATCTTCCCGGCCTGGGGTGTCTCTGTTGCACAGCAAGGCAGATGCACTGTGATCTGGAGACAAGCGGGAGAGCCTCCTCCCTTAGTTTGAGGTGATGTTCATCTCGCCTGTGACCTTAGCATATAGCAGCTGATGATCACACTGGGAACACCACACCTCTGTCCATCGTGGTCGGCAGGGTAACTCTCTGTAGCTGTGGAGAGTCTGAGCAAATCTGCCCTCGTCCATACACCCACGTTCTGTAAAATATGTATCTCCCAGCCAACCCGAAAAGACCCCACAACTTTCTTGTGAAAAGAAAGTTCTCAGGGCGTGAAGAGCTTGTGTCTCCATCCTTTACGAAGCATATTTTACACCGGATTGAATTTCCGTTCTTCACGCAGGAATCAGCACCAAGCACAAAAAGCACCACACAAGTAATGAATACGCAGAACACATTGTTTTATCCTTAAATGTTTGGGCCAGGCAGCAACTCCAGGCAGGTGTGCCACTCTGTCAGGATCTGCCCACGTCCATCCATGGACTCCCGATGGGGCGGGGAGATAGGGCTGAGCGGAGCATTTGTGAGGCAAGACAATGGCTTGTGTGTGTGTGTGTGTGTGTGTGTGTGTGTGTGTGTGTGTGTATGAGGCTGGGGGAGGTTCATGGCCAGGTCACAGCACAGCATTCTTGCCTGGGCCACAGCAGCACCAAGGGCCTGCCTGGAGCAGCCAGGACAGGGGGTGCCGGTCTAAGAAGGCAGGGCTGCAGCTGCTGTGTTTGGTTTCCCCTTGGACCTGAGGATTTAGATAAAAGGGCTGCTTTTATTGATTGTAGGGACTGGGGGAGGGAAGGGCCCCTAGAATCAGCCTTCGCCTTTTTGTTTTTCTAAGCAAACATTTATTGAGCATTTACTGTGTGCCAGGCACCCTGCCAAATGCTTTTCATGCGTTATCAAGTTTAATCCTCAGGACAGGCCTGCTGTTGGGGTCTCTTTTCAACTCAGCAGACCAAAAACCTCAGAAAGGTTAAGTATTCTACGCAAGGCCACACAGCTTATAAAGGGTAAGGAGAGTGGACCCAGGAGCTCGCTTTCTTGGATGGATGGCTCCCTTCTTTCTGCCCCTCCCTAGTCCACCTGCTACTCTGTCACCACAGTGGTCTGAGAACTCAGTACAATCGAAATCCGGCCCAGCCAGCCATGCCCTTCCATGTCCTCTGAGTTGAGTTGGTGGGTGACATTCTAGTAAGCAGGGTGTCTCTCGGCTACCCAGGGGGATTGGGTGCGCAACTAGCTTTCATGGAGATACCTGCCTCTTGCCTCCTTTGTTCTCAATGCCAAGCTACTGCCTGATTCTCCTCTGCCTCCTCTACTCCCCTGCCCCAGACCCTCTCCCATGGGTTTGGTCCCTATCCCTAAAGGAGGGCCTGGCTCAGTTGCTATTCCTTGCCTAGTTGTAAAGCCACATGAAGAAGCTGGCTGGTGGCTGGAGGTGAAGGCACTGCCATGCCTTCTGCTAAGCCGAGGGTAATGTGAGGCCGATGTTTAGGCAACAGCTAACCCAAACAGCTACAGTCTGGGAGGTAGGATGGGCCAGATCCTAAGCTGAGAATTTGGTTCACTCCGGACAGTCTGCAGGGGTTCTGAGGTCGCTATGGGACAGCTGGAGTTATCAGAACTGCATCACACACAAGCAAAGGGCTCAATGTGACATGCCAGGTGTTCCTCTGGCCAATGGGAAGCCAGTAGGGCAAGGATTATCCAATTTGAGATCACAGAGACAGAAACACATTCGATGCCACTTGCTGAAATGAATTAGGACCCTGGCTGGGTGTTCAGGTTGCAAAGCCTCTCAGAGGTATTAGGGGAGATCAGTGCTACCCACTCTAGTTAATGAGCTGACAGTGTTACCGTGGAAACCTCTCAGGTGCATCCTAAGGGAAGAGCCGTCTAATTTCCTTGATGAAGTCTTCTGGAGCCTCAGTTTCCTCATCTGTGACTCTAACCCCTAGCACAGTATCAGAGCAGCTCACAGGCAATGGTATTCAGAACAAGGATTCCCCCACCCCCATCCCCAGTACATAAACATCTCTCCAAGTACGGGGTAGAGATCAATTTTCCTGTCTATTGCTGCTAGCTGGTTGCTTTAAATGACTAGAAAATCAATTCTGAGTTTCCACAGTTCCGAGGAATGTGATCTGCATACCAGGTACAGGTTGATCTTACCCTTAGTAGCCCTCAGAGAACAAGGCAGGGACAAAGGCTGGTTCTCGAACTTGCAATGGTGATGAAGCGGCTTGGAAGGTGTGAGAATATCATCTGAGCCACAGACAAGACCCACAGTTGGCCAGCTGACCCCAGCTCTGTGACTACCAAGGGCAAGATGAGAATGTGGGGAGGAGCCAAGGGCAAGATGAGAATGTGGGGAGGAGCTCCAGCTTCTGTCAAGCAGACAAGCTGGCTTCACACGACTTTGAGGGAGTTGCTGAGGCTGGGGACCTTTCTGTGTGAAACAGGAACGTGTGCGTTACACTGTGGTGGCCTCAAGCCCCAGCAAGGACCCGGGCCGTTAGGTTAGAGTTGACACCCTAGAGGAGGTGGATCCTCCTAAGTCCCTCACCTGCAGAGCGCTGACCCCAAAGGACAGGTCCTTCCCCTAGGTGGGTCCTATGCTCTTGGAGCCTCTTCTGCACCAGAGACACATGGAGATCCTGTTAAGACATCACGTTCATTGTTCAATCAGTTAGGCTAATCTGCCTGCCCCTCGATAAGGAGAGCGATCAGGTTTCAGGGAGATTTTCCTGGGATTACTTCTAGTAGCCGCTCAGTCTAGACAGGCCTCTCAGTTACGGGGGTGTAGACAAAGGCGAGAACTAGGAATGCATGGGCATAAGGTAGCCACAGATCCCTTCGGACGCCTCCTCCTTCCCCTCCTCCTACTATCTTTATCTTCTCTTCCTGGGAGGCCAGGCAGGGAGGAAACTGGTTCACTAGCCTGGGGACTCTGGTCAATCTAGAGTCCTGAACCCCCACAGTGCGCCAGGCCAGCTGTCTAGAAACATCCTAAAATGTTCCGTGAAACATGCTTTCTGTTTGGTCCCCAAAGCCCTCTTGATGCGGTGATGCTTGGTGTGCCCGGTATGCAGATGAGGTTGTTAGGTACTTGGTGGAGCACCACAGCAGGAAGGGGCAGCAGTGTTGTAGTGTTGAGGGATAGGCTGGGAGGGGCGCGCTGACCACCGACACCCCGCAGTGTGTGTCTGGAGACACATGCTCCTTCTGGTTGTTGTTTTGAGTCAGGCTGAGGTTAAACTCACAATCCTCCTGCCTCAGCTTTCAGAGTGCTGAGATTATTGATATGCAAGGCCATGAAATATTTCTGATACATTGCATTGTAGCACACCTATCCTGTCAAAAGAGGACCAGGTCTCCAGATGGTGTGTGCGGTCCATCTACAAACCTCCATCCTCAGTTTTAGCATGGCTTGGGCACTTCTGTGTTCAGGGCAAGCCATTTCCTGACATCAGTATGCTCATCTGTGAAACTTGCAGAATATCACCCCTGCTTTGATGTCATGAGAGTCCCCAAAGGTCAGTCACGTAAAATGAATTTGGAAACTGTAGGGCGCTGTGTTGATGCTTGCTGTCAATCTTTCTCTGTACTGCCAGCCCCCAAATCACACAGAGACTTATTATGAAAGATCGGCCTTAGCTCAGGCTTGTCTCTAACCAGCTCTCGTAACTTCACCCATTTCTGTTCACCTACTTGCTGCCGCGTGGCTCGTGGCTTTTACCTCTCCCCCTGAGTGTCTTGCTTTCTCTGTATCTGGTTGGAGACTCTGCCTTTCTTCCTAGACCTCTCTCTGCCCAGAAGTCCTGACTGTATCTTCTGCCTAGCTATTGGCCATTTAGCTTTTTATTGAGTCAATCACAGTGACATATCTTGACACAATGTAATTAAATATCTCACAACAAATGCTAGTCACTAGTTCCTACCTGGCTGCTGTCATAGAATAGGCTACAAATGAATGAATGAATGAATGAATGAGGCTGGCTGTCCTTCTAAAATGAGATTGGAGTATTTGTCCACTCCCTTTCTCGACCTCCCTGTCTTGGATGGTCCTGAGGCATGTGGGGAAACAGTCCTGATTGCCAAGTACCCCCAGAAATCTCTTTAGGTGATTACAGGAGACAGTGGAGGCCCCTCTCTGGTTTACCGGAGTCACGAGGAGGTCACACATCCTGCCCCTCCCTGGTGTCCTGAGGACATGCAGGTATGACCCTCTGGGTGGTACTGCTGTGGCCATGGAGTTCTGAGCCGGGGAGGAGCCTGATCTTCCCCATTTGCAACAAAGTTGGGACAAGGGCCTTGAGGGAGTATTGTTTGGGTACTTCTATAAGACCTAGAGGCAGAAAGGAGGTCATGAGACAGACAGACATGTGCAGTCAGAGGCTTCTTCTCTGTCTCGCCTGGGCCCACTGGACTGGTTTCTCTACTGTCCACTGGTCCCCACAATTGCTTATAGGATAATCACTCGGAGCCTATTATAATTGCTTGGCTGATGGCTATTACCAGATAGCTCTCACTTGTAAATAAACACATGGCCGTGACATTACCTTAGGTGTTCTGGCATCCTGTTCTATGGGTGGCTTGCTGGCATCTCTCTTGACCCTGCCTTCTTTCTCTATCTCTGCTTGGATTTCCTGCCTAGCTATATTTTATCCTGCCATAGACAAAAGCAGGTTCTTTTTTTAACCAATGGGAGGAATACATATTTACAGCACACAGAAGGACATCCCACATCACTCCCTTTTTTCTTTCTAATTAAAAAGAAAGGTTTTAGCTTTAATGTAGTAAAATTATATACAACAAAAACAGTTATCAAGTAATAATCAGTTACAATATCCAGTCTATTTGTATTTGACAAAATTAAAGAAAACATTTTATCATCTATCTTGTCTTTGTGGGTCTAAAACTTTATATTCAGTTTATCTTTTATCATAACTAAAGAAAACTGTGATTGTAACTATCTAGTCTTCAACTACATCAAAGACCCAAGAAGGAAATAATATTAACTGAGTAAGCAGAAAGTGCAAGCAAGCGACTTCCAAAAAATGTGAGAAATGCCAGAACCAGCTGGCTGCCTGGACAGCCACCCAATGTCCCTCTGCAATGTTGGGGCATCCAGCTTCAGCCTACAGGCCTAGCATATCTGGCAGACTTTTCTGTGAAGCAGGATTTTTTTGTTGTTGTTGAAAAGTTGTACTATCTTGCCTTGGCAAACTTTGGTAGCTCTTCCTCTTGTGTCCTAGGCCACTGAAGACTTTTCTGACTGGGGAATGTGGGAGGAGACCACTGCTCAGGAAGGGTTTGTCTTGGCAAGGGTGAAGACAGGAGCTTTAGGCAAGGCCTTCACTGTGGGCTGGGGGCAGGGGACAGGGAGAGATGTAATTGGCCTTGGGTGCTTTGACTCATTTCCATTTTTACAAAAATACCACTGGGCTCAGAACAGACGCCAATTTAGCCTAAGCATGGCTTCCTCTCCGTGATGAAGAATCAACTCTTTACCAAGCCAAGCCTGACTGCGCCCAGTAAGGTGAGTCGTGGGGTACTGACACCTGTTTGTGCTTGTGGCTGTTGAACCCTAACCTTCCCACAGTCAGTGGGTAAAGACAGGTGGAAACCACACCTGTGGGTGAGAACCAGGGTTTAGAGGGCTAAGGAGAAGGTTGTTGGTAAAGCACTTGTAAGCATGAGGACCCGAGTTCAGATTCCCACCACCCACAGAAAAAGCCGGGCAGGCAACACACGCTTGTAATCACAACGCAGGAGTGGTGGAGATGAGAGGGTCCCTGGGGCTTGCCTCAGGCCTCCAACATGCAGGTACACGCACACAGGTGCATGGACACCTGCACACACATGAACACAAACATACATATTCACACAAAGTAAACTCATTAAGACGTTAGCAGCAGTTTCGCCACTTTCTGCAGAGCCTTGAGTGAACCACTTGGTGACTTTGGGCCTCAGTTTTCCAAGTAGCCCAAGTCTCAGTCCATCTCCCATCAGGCTGCTTAGAAGAAGGCGAAAGTGCGTGCTGAGATCTGGTCAAGTCTACAGTCCTATCCTCTTTCAAAGAGATGTTACAGATAGAGAAAGATGGTGGTGGCATGTGGCTTTCACTGGCAAGGTGTGATTTGGAACTCTGCACTTAGCTTTAAGGCTTCTGCATTTTTAAGATGCAGGCACAGACAGTGACTTTGTGAATAAGACTCCAGCGGCTCAGGAAGTAACAGCAAGACAGGACAAGTGAGGTCGCGACCAGTTAAAATGGAAACAACAGGAAAGAGGCAGCCGTTAGGATGAGAGGAAACCTTGTCCTCTGGCAGAGGATTGAGATCTGAAACAAAGAAGGAACTTCGTACATCAGCTCCCGGTGAGGAAGGAGCCAACTAACAAGTAGGCAGACAAGCAGAGCACGTGTTTTTGAAAAGAAGACCACGCGGTTCCTTTATACATGAAAGACATGTGTGATGTCTTTAGCTGTGAGACACCCATAGAGAATGTAAGGAAAGTAGTAACAAATGTTGGGGTGCATGATGGGAAAGGGTCACTTTTACACTATTAGTTGGATTGTAAACCAGGCACTATGGAAACCAGTATGAACATTCATCCAATGACTCAGCTGTGCTATGCCTGGGTACATTCCTAAAGGAGTCGGCCGTGTACCAGAGAGAGCAGTATCTATACTTTACTGCAACAGTGTGCACAACACCCAAGTTAGGGTCTCAGTCCATGTGTTCATCAGTGAAAATGTGGGGTGTCTGCACAATGAGGAACTCTTTTTCCAGAACAAAGAATAAGATCATATTGTTGATGAAACTAGGCAGAACTAAACGTTACCATGTTAAATGAAGTAAACCAGACTCAAGGAGACAGATGTCACATATTTCTCGCATGTGCGGCTCTATGTGGCAGGGAAGGAAGAAAGGAAGGAAGGAAGGAAGGAAGGAAGGAAGGAAGGAAGGTGAATGTAATAGTCTAACTTTAGGATAAAGGATTGGGAAATGGGGAATAAGAGACTTATGGGTTTAATATGAGGTAAGCCTATTATATACATGCGGTCATTATACACATGCATCATGAGGTCACAACAAAACTCATTTTGTAAAATTAATACAAAAGAAATTAATATACATGCCAAATAAGACAAGTGTTTAAATGTTTCAAGAACCCAAGCTCTTTGGAACCAATCCGTCTTCACGATGCTGTCTTCTTTGATAGGTCAGAGCAGGCAGAAGCCCATCCGCTCTCTGCCCTGCTCATCATGACTGTTACATATAAAGCTAATAGCTTTAGCACCTGGACTGTCTTATCTCCAGCACAGAGCTAGGAAGCACATCCTGGGATTAGCACTGTTTTATAGTGGACAGACAGAGGACAGTGAGATAATTCACCCCAAATCACCAGCTGAAGATGGAACCCCAGAATCTCTCACTTTCTAATATTGCCTGCAAATCAAGAAACATTTGGCCTTTCTTTGAATCTTTTGTTTCTCAGTAACTGAGTCACTACGCCATTCTGCTGTCATGTGATGGAGGTGTGAGAAGCCTGGAAACACCTCTCTCCTGGAGATCAATAATAAAACCAACAAAACATTAAAACACAATTGCCTCAAGGCTCTACAAGGAACTAATTTCACCCTTTTCTCATAAGAATGTAAAATGGTACAGCCACTTTAAAATTAATTTCTGAAAAAGTTAAGCCCAAGTTTACAGTTGAACGCAGTAGCCACTGCATCTCTTTCTGGGTTCTCCCCCAGATAATCCAGATAATCTCACGTCCTTACAGGCAGCTGATTAGTGACCTCCAGTCTATGGGGATCTTAATTCCTCCTTCCCATACAGTATGATGCTCACGGGCTCTGGGGATGAGAGAATGGGCACAGTATAAAACAATCCAGGTTGTCTTGCTTTCTTACGGTCAGCCCATGAGCAAGATACACATGCCTGCTACTTTGCCAGCCACATTACCCAAGACAAGCAAGAATTTACCCAGTGAAGGCTATGCATGATTGTTCATCGCAGTGATATATATATATATATATATATATATATATATACCACCAACTGCACCAACTGGCAATAACCCAAGTGCCCATCAGCCGATTCACGGATAAACAAAGCATGCCACCCATTGAGCACAGTGTGATGTCACAGTAGGAATGAAGGGACTGCTCATATGTGTCACAATATGGATGAACTCTGAGAACGTACTGCATGAATTAAACAGAAGGAAGTTCTCCTCCCCCTTCCTCTTCTCCCCCAACCCCATGCTCCCAATTTTGTCAGGCATTCTTGTCTATTTCGACTTTCCAGGTGGATCTATGTTTCTCTTAGGGTTCACCTTGTTACTTAGCTTATCTAGGATCATGAACTATGGGCTCAATATCCTTTGTTTATAGGTAGTATCCACTTATGAGTGAGTACATACCATATTCGTCTTTTTGGGTCTGGGTTACCTCACTCAAGATGGTGTTTTTCTAGTTCTATCCATTTGCATGCAAAATTCAAGTTGTCTTTTTTTTTTTAATCACTGGGTACTACTCTAATGTGTGAATGTGCCATGTTTTCTTTATCCATTCTTCAGTTGAGGGGCATCTAGGTTGTTTCCAGGTTCTGGATATTACAAATAATGCTATTATGAACATAATTGAACAAGCGCTTTTATAGTATAATTGAGCATCTTTTGGGTATATGCCCAATAGTGGTATTGCTGGATCCTGAGGTAGATTGATTCCCAATTTTATGAGAAACCACCACACTGATTTCCAAAGTGGTTGTGCAAATTTGCATCCCCACCAGCAATGGATGAATGTTCCCCTTACTCCACATCCTCTCCAGCATAAGTTATCATTGGTGTTTTTGGTCTTAGTCATTCTGACAGGTGTAAGATGGTATCTCAGAGTTGTTTTGATTTGCATTTCCCCAATGGCTAAGGATGTTGAACATTTCCTTAAGTGTCTTTCTGCCATTTGAGATTCTTCTGTTGAGAATTTTCTTTAGTTCTGTACCCCATTTTTTAATTGGGTTATTTGGAATTTTGATGTCTAATTTCTTGAGTTCTTTATATATTTTGGAGACCAGTCTGTGGGATTGGTGAAGATCTTTTCCCATCCAGTAGGCTGCCTTTTTGTCTTATTGACTGTGTCCTTTGCTTTACAGAAGCTTCTCAGTTTCAGTAGGTCCCATTTATTTATTATTGCTGTCAGTGTCTGTGCTTACCAACTCTGGCCTGACAGGGAAGGAACCAGCATAGGACCAAATTAGTCCCTCTGAATACAGTTGACAGTTGTATGACTGGGGCAGACCGTGGGGCCACTGGCAGTGGCACCAGGACTTATCCCTACTGCTTATACTGACTTTCTGGGAACCTATTCTCTTTGGATGGATACCTTGCTCAGCCTGGATATAATAGGGAGGGCCTTGGACCTTCCCCAAAACAGTGTGCTTTGCCCCCTTCTGAGGAGTGGATGGTGGTGGGGAGCAAGTGGAAGGGATGGGAGGAGGGGAGGGAGTGGGAACTTGGATTGGTATGTATAATGAAAAAAAGATTTTCTTTTTTAAAATAAATAAATTAATGGAAAAAAGGAAAAGAGAAACTGCATTGAAGCAATCGCACCACACAATAGGCCGGGCAGTAGGTGGTTTGTGGAGCAGCAGCATAGGGCATTTAAGAATCTAGTTATGTAGCAGGGAGCCGGCCTCGTGAGGAAAGAACCGGCCGTGCCAGTGTGAGGACCTGAATGTAGATCATTGGCACCCATGTGAAAAGCTGGCTACAGTGCTTTTAGGTAATCTGTGTCTGGGAGCTGGAGCAGGAGCTCACGGGCCAGGTAGCCTTGCTGAGCCAGAGAGCTCCAGTTTAGAACGATTCTGCCATGAAACCAGGTGCTTGTCTTTGATCCCAGAACTCAGGAGGCACAGGCAGCTTGATCTCTGACAGCCTGGTCTGTGAAGTAGTGATGAAGTAGTGAGACTCTGTCTCAAAATACCCACAGATAAAGTGGAAAACAATAGAGGAAGATGCCTGCTATTGCCCTGTGGCCTCCACATACACACACACACACACACACACACACACACACACACGAGAGAGAGAGAGAGAGAGAGAGAGAGAGAGAGAGAGAGAGAGAGAGACTGACCATTTTCCATTAAAGGAACAGTGGTCCTTAGAGAGAGCACTGGTTCCAAGCCTAGACAGAAACAGTTCACGACGAGCCGAGGGCATCTCATTACAGCAGAAGTGAAGGAAGGGCTTAAGGATGGAGAAGGTCTTGTAAAAGAGAAGTTGAGGGACTTGAGTTTCTCCTAGTCCAGCCTGCGGTGTCTGAGCATCAAAACGTGTTGTCATGGTGATGGGTTAAGAGCTATTATCTAGCAGCCAGTCCCTCACACTGTGCTGGCGGATATAGAAGAGAAAGCTCTTATTGTAGAATGCCAACTGGTCACACCGAGCGACAGATGAGGTAAGTCTGTTCAAAGCCGATACGATAATTAGTTGAACAGAGTTAATTAAAACTGCTGGAGATTTAAAAGTTTAAAAATACATTTGCTGCCGGTGGTGGTTCACATCTTTAATACCAGCACCTGGAAGGCAGAGGCAGGTGTATCTCTGTGAGTTCAAGGTCAGCCTGGTCTACAAGAGCTAGTTCCAGGACAGCCAGGACTGTTACACAGAGAAACCCCATCTCGAATATATATGTATATATATATATATGTATATATATATATATATTCATATATGACATATGCTGGTCTCTGCTCTCTGCAATAATCCAGAACCTTCTCATTCATGTGGCAGTTGGTCTCTGTTCTGAAAGGTCCCAGGCTGCATTTTTGCTTTGTTAAAGGTTTCTTTCTACAGACTCAAGTGGCTCTGCCTCCGCTGACTTTGCTGCTGGCCGAGACTGGTCATTTTATGCTGTCAGCAGTGTTACCCTGGTCCTGACTCTCCTCACTCACTGCCTCTGTCTGCAATAGCTCAGATGCCCTGGCGATACTTTTGTCAGATGGTAGTGCTGGCTCTGAGAATGTTCTGTGAGGAGCAGAATTGGACTTTCCAGTTGTGAAACCTATTGGCTCTTTAAGGACCCTGGGTCTGTCTTGTCCTCTGAAATGTCCTGAACAAGGAAGGTAACCCGAGAGCTGGGTCCCACATGACAAACCATCCTCACTTAGCCACGGGGCATCTGGTATCTTCCTAGATCAGTTTCTCGTGCACTGCAGTCTACAGGTTTGCTAAGAATTGGCGTCCTTAGGCCTCACACGAGCTGCTGAGTGGTCGTGAGTAGAATGGCTAGACCACCTGCGAGGCAGATTGTCCATAAGCAACCATTTAAGAGGGGACTCTAGGGGTGCCATCCAGGGAGACAACAGATGATTCTCTGAATAGAAATTAGCAAACCACGCTTGTTGGCGAACTGAGCAATCACCTCAGCCTTGCTCCCAAGCCCATCCCTCAGCTCTGAGGCCCACACTGTTTCTTCATGGCCAGAGTTTCTCCATTTGTGCATGGGCTCAGCCCTCATGAGACCCTAACCTCTGCTTGTCCAGCCTTCTCAGGGCCTGGGAGCAAGGTGCCTTCAGGAGCAAGGTGCCTTCAATCAGTGGAGCACACTTCCTGTGATGTCTCTGGGCTAAGGACAGATGACCCTGGGCTGGGAGTTGCCCTGTGAAGTTCGGGCCACCACCCACAAATAGGCTTGCATCATCCCGTAGCTGAGAGTTAAGTTTCTTGTCTCATTTTTCACGTGTTGTTTGTGTTGGCCATTCCTCAGAGCAGCCTTGGCTGACCATGGAAAAAGGGGGAGATTTTTCTGCACCTGCTTCTAAAGGTCGTTCCAGCAGTGAAGAAAGGCTTGGGGAGCTTGAACAGAATCAGGTGTGCCATTTCTTGGTGGACCTGGTCTGGGCTTAGGTTGAGTGTTCTCTTGGGGATGATAGCAAGGGTGTGTGCTTTCAAGAGAGACCCACAAGCAAGCCTACATCACAGAGTGGCAGTTTGGGGGTTTTGTTTTTTGGGTTTTTGGGGGGGGGTTGTTTCCCCAAAGCACAGCTGTTGTAAGCCCAGGAGGTTCTGCTTGCATGGCCCATGCTGGGTTTCTGGAGGCTCCTCTTGCCTTCCTCATCCTCAGTCAAATGGGCTTGAAGAGCAACCTGCTCCCCAAGAGTCCATCTGTGCCAGGCCCTGTGGTAGGAGCCCAGGCTAAGAGGTAAGTGATCTAATCTTTTTTTTTCCAAGAGAATTAAATGATATATTCAGAAGTTGTCTCTTCCTTTTGGAGTCCTGGAATCTCATAGTATTGAGAGGCCAGATTGGAGCTGCCAAGGTTTCCTCTGGATAGTATAATACCCACAAAGCCACCCGCCTTGCAGTTGACTTCAATAAACAATGCATTGGTCTCCATGTATAACCCTAGAGAAGGGGCCATCTAGGACACAGCTTAGATCTCATCTTCCCTGGCACATTTAAACATATATATAGTATTTTATTAGTTCTTTGGGTTATTTTCATGCATGCGTACAATTATTTGGATCATATTCACCCCCATTCTTCCCCATCCACCCTCATCCTTCTTACCACTCTTCAAATTTCATATCCTTATTTTCTTATAACCCACTGAGTCCAATTTCAGGGCTGTTATCCAGGAGGGGGAGAACTGAGAAGGCACCTCCTCCATGGCATTGACAGGAGTCTGGTGACTCCTTCAAGCATCTCTCTGTCCTCTGTACCTGTTTCCTCCCATCCCCTGCCCCCCAACATTCTCTGCAGCACCATCTGTTTGATTTGTACACTGATTTGGGACTGGACCTGGCCTCTTTAACTTTTCTTCTTGTATTTGCGTGTGCATGTGTATACCTGCATATATGCTGTGGAGGTCAGAGGTCAACATCAGATGTCTTTCTCTGTTGCTTTCTACCTGCTAGTTGATGGACTGGACTGCCTGGTCAGTGAACTCCTGTGAGCCTCCTGTCTCCCCTGCCCCAGGCACTGGGTTTGCAGAGGTAAGCCACTGCGCGTGGCTTTTCCTGTGGATGGTCAGGACTGGAACTCAGGTCCCTATGCTTATAGGGTAAGAAGTGAACTGATTAGGCTATCTCTGCAGTCTCTATCCCAGCCTTCTCGTGTGCCTAACGTTGATGGGTTCTTGCTCCATTCAGAAACAAGATGAAACTATTTCACACATTCTCCTCGGATATATGAATTTCACAAAGATGACTAGTAGACAATTCTTAGAGTTTGAAAAGAGCTATCAACTTCCCAGATGTTTCCAGGTTGAGATGCAGCAGAGAGATGCTAGCTCGCACGAGGGATGGATGCTAAGCAGCCCTGTCTGGGGTAACTACCACCATGGCCCTCCCTGGTCAGACAGCTTTGGGTGAACTGATTCTAGGGAGCCTGGTGCAGCTAACTACTCAGGTAAGAAGAGGTTTATCTTCTGGAGCAAGTGAAAAAGCAGCCATGCATTAGACTGAATCCCCTAAGTCCAAAGAACGTCATAGTGACCCTGCCTCTTCAGGAGAAGCAGCACTAAATCATGATGCCAGCTAAGGTCACCCCTCACTCTCTCATTTGGTTAGGAGCCTGGCTCTTTCTCAAGCCAGGGAACCTATCCATGCATGCAGCCAGCGCCAGTGAAAGCTAACTGAGGAAGAGAAAGGCTTTCTTTCGGCTCTCAGTTCCGGAGGTCTCGTCTGTGTTTGCTGGCCCCGTTGCTTTTGTGCCTAGCTTGAGTCCGCACCTCACAATGGAGGGAACACTGGGAAGCAAAAGAGGAGAAGAGACAAAGATACTGTGGCTTGCCCCAGTAGACTCCCCACTGGGGCACGCTTCTTAACATTGTCATCCTCTACCAATAGCTTCATGCTGGGGGAGCCGTCGGTGTGTGGGCTTTTGGGGAACAAGATCTAAGCCATAGCCCTTCCTCAGAGAGGTGTTGCCACTCCGAGCTACCATTTATTGAGGACTCCTTCCACTCTGGGGACATCTACCAGGTCATTTCATCTTCACAGCTATTTCAGTGACAGTGTGTCTGTGTACAGCAGTCATACATTTTTATAGGTAAGTTACAGACCCAGAGAAGCTAAGTAGCATACCCCAAACCACCGTCTGCAGAGCACAGAGCTGGAAGCCAAGCACGGCTACCACTGACATGGTCGTGCTAAGGCCCGTCATTTCTGTGACTTGCATATTGGAGCTGCCTAGGACAGGTGCGTGGGCGAGGGCTCTGCACTAATACCTATACCCCCACCCCCGAGGTGTTACTGGGTCTCAGGCATGAGACCCCGATTCCTGGACTACCCTGGGCTGCCAGGCAGGCAGGTGGCCTCCTCCAGACCTGCCCCAAGGTGAACAGTGCCCTGGGCAGTCTTCCTGCTCCTCCCAGGCAGGTAGGCAGGCGGGCAGGCAGACAGGCAGGCATCTGTGGAGACAGACCTCCAACCGGAAGGGCGAGCACAGGGCTGCCTAGGTTTAAGGTTCAAAGCCGAAAGGAAGCTCTCTTTAAATGGAAGGGCAGCATGCGTGTCGGGGCCAAAGAAGGATGGCGGAGAACTCCTAGTAAAAGTTTACAGTTTCCTGCTTTCCCCTCCTCTCCATCTTTAAGCCATGAAAGCCATGCATCTGGGGGGCCGTCTTGCGAGGGCTGGAACCACCCAGCTCCCCACCCCCGGAGCCCAGCCAGCCAGGGTAGGGCCTCCAGCTTCATCAGAGTCCACCCTCCACTTTGCAAAGTACAGGCCATCTTCCAGCCTGGGGGACAAAGAGCAGTCTTGAGCTGCCCACAGGAACTGATGGCACCTCCTGCCCTCGGCCGGCTGGGCTGTGAGTGGGTAGAGGAAGCTCAGCTGTTATCCTTTTTATGTGTATTGACTTAGCAGAGTGCAAACATGTTAAAAGTTCACTTTCTCCTTTATAGGAGTCTATAAAAAGGCTCTTAAACCGGAGTCCTAGGGCTTCCGCAAGACAAATGTAGGATGAGGCCTCGGGGAGGTGCTGTGCCTCCCTCTGCCCTTTGCAGAGCAGGGGGCTGCTCCGGTGTGCCAGGCCAGGGCCTGGGTGCAGGCCTGGACATTTCCATCACAATGGGTTCATGCCTGTGGCCAGAGGAGCCCAGCTGGGAGACTGCCCTGAGGCTGGCAGGCTGTTTCTGGTGAGTCCTTGGTGACCCCCTGGGTGTGAGTGGGAGGGAGCTCTGTGGTCCAGGACTGTTTCCTGGACCCAATTCAGAAGCAGCAGTTCTGAGTCGCTAAACAAGCTGGTGTCTGTGAGAGAGGGAATGTCCTCTATCAGAGGGACGTTCTCAGCAGTTGTCCTGCCAGGTGACTGGGGTTCCTGGGTGGCCTGCTGTGATAAGGGACACTGAGAGGCCTGGGGTGGAAAAGAGGGTTCCTTGTTTGGCTTCAGGAGCTACAGAGGGCACCAGGCATCTGTCTGTGGAAACTGTTCTTTGACAGTCTCAGGAGCAGGTGACACAGTCCAAGGTTGCACCCCAAGGCAGTTTGGAGGGTTGGCCACTGCCAGAGATCGTCCAGCCTCAGTTTCTCCACCTGTCCTATTAGGAGTGGTCACTTCTCTGAGTGCTAGACTCAAGAGTTTGTCACAAGGAGAAAACCAAGTCAGAGGAAGGAGCTGGAGTGGGGGATGAGGTTTCTGTGGCCCAGAAGAACTAACCGGCCGCTGACAATCTCCTCAGGGCTACCAGGCACACTTGGCCATGATGGAATGAATTGCACTTGCTCTTTGCTCAATACATAGCTGAGGATGGCTAACAAATTGAGGCGCGGGGCTCTTAGTCTGGCCAGTCCCCTTGCCCTGCTTTCTTTCCTGCTGTGTTACAGTTGTGGCTTAAAACAGGCATGTGTAGGCACCCCTAATCTCAGATGCATGCACTGGGCACTTCCTAGCCTCAGACGCATGCACTGGGCACCCCCTAGCCTCAGACGCATGCACTGGGCACCCCTAATCTCAGATTCATGCACTGGGAACGCCCTAGCCTCAGATGCATGCACCAGGCATCCCCTAACCTCAGACGCATGCACCGGGCATCTCCTAACCTCAGATGCATGCACTGGGCACCCCTTAACCTCAGACGCATGAACCAGGCATCCCCTAACCTCAGATGCATGCACTGGGCATCTCCTAACCTCAGACATATGCACTTGGCACCCCCTAAACTTCAGATGCGTATACTTGGCACCCCCTAACTTCAGACACATGCATGAGGCACACCCTAACCTCAGGCACACTCACTGGGCATCACCTGACACTTATGCCCTTCTAGCTCCACAAACCTGACCCCTGAAGTGGGCTGTAGCAGGGAGCTCAGTCCATCTCTGCATGGTGACTGACCCAGGCGGACTGCAGAGGAGCAGGTCCTCTTGGGACCTGGGTGGCCTGGGTGAGCAGTGACTCAGAGTGCCCCATCTCAGCTCTGAGGCATCATGGGTGGTATCTACAGTAAGAACTTGAGAGGACCTTGGCTCCCAGGGGAGTGGGATCAAGTAGAGGAGGACGCACATTCAGACTGTCCTCTGGGCAAATCCATTCAGAATTCCTGCCTACAGACCAGCTTTGCAGCCTGGCCTGGCTTGGCCAATCCGCCTGGGTCCTGTGGTCTCTCTGGGTCTGGACAGTGGAGCTATGTCACAAACAGGAAAGTCCTCTTCAGGAGTTCGGCATGAGGGTGGATGGCAGGCATTTCTGTGTTCCTGGAACGCAGCCATGTTTATTCTGTGAGCAATTGTTTCCACGGATCTCTGGTTCTCACTGCTGCCGTGTTTAGTGGATCAGCATCATTCGTTCATGAAGAGGCCCCGATTGGGACATTTGTCCCATATTCTAAGTCAAATGACACAGACAACTCAGGACATCATTCTGATGAGCTCTGTGGACCTGGTGTTCTAGAGTCAAGCTGCTCAGTCTAGCTGTCATGTCTCCATCAAACCGTGACATCCACTGACTCGGTGGCCACCACAGACTTGAAATGTGGCTTGTGTGGGTGAGGAAATGAATTAGTGGCTTCGTTTAATCTTAATTAGTTTAAATTTAGCCACATGTGATAGCGTCTGCCAATGCTGTTCTGGAATGTTTTTTCCAAGATGGCCGTGCTTGGTTGCTCTGAGACACGACAGGGCAACATAGAGGACTCCAGAGCCTTCAGTCCTTTGGCCTCATACAATCAAGGCGACTCCTAATTAGCCCATGGCTGGAATAACCATGTAGGTGAGGTTGCTGCTCCCGAAACCTGGTTGTGGCTAGTCTGGGTGTGAGCCCTAACCAGCAAACAGTTTCTACCCTATCTGTGACTAAGAAATGAAGGTTCTTACTTCTAGGCCATTTGTGATCAACACTGTGCCACCAACCCTACACAAGAGGGGAGGTCACTATTCACAAGATCACACAGTGGTGGCTTAGGTCTTCACTCTCCTGGGAGTTCCTCAGAGCATAAACCAAAAGAATGGCCAGGCCAGGCCAGGCCTCCCCTGCAGCAGAGGCAGGACACGGGGACTGGAGGTCACAGGTCACAGGACACCGTCCCTCTTACTTGGAGCTCCTCTGTGTCCACCCACTTTCACAGACTCCCCAGTGAGGAGACCAGTCCCTCAGGTCTGGACAGCCTTGGCAGCTCTCCACCTAGGAGCCCTTTTCTCTGCCCCTGACTCTCAGGGACATCCTCTGACATTTTCTGGGAGCACAGATCACACCCCTGGGCACATCTCTGTGAAATGGCTTCTCGAAGCGCTACCCTGAGCTGGGCAGGGTGCAGAGTGGGGTGGTCCTGCTCTGTGGGGCGGGAGCTGAAAAGGCCTTAATAGGCACATTGTCCCCATGTTTCCAGAGTGCCGCCCGGCCACTTCCTCACACGCTGCGTGCTGGATGAGCTCATGTCTGAGGCTGTGAGCAGCACAGAGAGCTGGGCCTGGCTGCCGGGAGGCCCTATGGCCTGAGAAGCCCTCGCAGGCTGAGGCTGGCGGAGTCCTGAAGCGGAACGTTGTAATGAGCGACGCCGCCTGGATTTATGGGGCTGCGCACTTGGGCCTGGCCTTCCTTCATGGGCCTTCACATGGGAACAAAAACAAGTGCCGGCCCAAGTGCGGCGCGACTGGGTCTTAACGGCAGTCTGCTAATTACGGGAAGGCCTCTGCCAGAACCCCAACCTGAGGAGGAACACAGGGGCAGTTCCTGTGAGTCCGGGCTCTGCTGTGTCTCCCGTCTGTCGCTACCCGGGAGACCCAGGGCGTGCAGACTGTAGTGCGCATTCACTAGCTCTGCCTCCTTAGACATGGTACTGAACTCACCTCCTCCTCGCTTGTCCTCATCTGTAAAATGGGATCCCAGCTCTTCAAGGCCAACCGAAGGTAGTGTCCCAGAGCGAATAAGAGCTAATTTCAGAATTTGTCATTCCTGTCTTGAATTCTGGTTAGGCCGGGTCCCTGTTCTGTGGTCTACACAAATTGTCTTACCCCTCTGATCCAAATGTTACCTAGAAGGCAGGGATACAGGGAAATGGTGTGCAGAATGGTTAGGAGGACGCGGGACCGTCTGTGGGCTCCTCTGGCTACACACAGTGTTCACACGGTCCTTACTGCACAGTCACGGCCCTGTGCTGTCGATGTTTTCAGCCTAGGAATAGAGGTGGCACCTGCCTGGATCCTATGGTGGGCTCTCTAAGGCCCCACTGCCACAATGACAGCGCTCAGTGGTATGATGGTCAGGGAAGCGGAGGTGGGACATGCTTCCTGCCAGGAGCACCTGGAGACAAACCTGGGCAGCCTCGCTATGCTGAGGGCCACAGGCCCCTCTTTTGGATGTGAAAACAGAAACAGAACAAACAGGTACACAGTACCAGGAGCCAGTCTATGGTACCTGGAGCAAGCTGCAGGACTGGACCCTCTTGTCACATCGTGACTTATGAGGACCCCGCTGACACAAACGTGCATGCAATCACCAGGATGGGCTGTGAGTGGCCCAGCCAGGACAGCTCTCTGAGGCCAGTGCCCTGTCCTGTAAAATGTACCTACCCGGCTCATTGGCACACAAGCAAAGGCTCTCTGAGGCCACAACACTAAGTCCTTCCTGCAAGCATTCCCCATCATCCTTCCTGGTAGGGCTGCGCTCGCATTCTCTCCAAGTCTGAGACCAGGTCACACAGAGGCACCAGAGGCTGCGGGATGCAGTATGGCCAGAGGGGCTGCTAGCCTCCAACACCAGAGGATATGTAGGGTGGACTGAGAAAAGGCATCCTTCCCAAAGGGAAGCGCTCCTGGAAGATGCAGGAAATGTCTAAGGAGTAGAGACACGCAGGGTTGGGCAGGGCTGTAAACAAGCAAAAAGCAAAGGCGGTGGTGGTCTTGAAAGAGCTGGTGCATGCAAGAGGCTGCATGAGCAAGACGTGCGGTCCCTCTGGAATGTGGTCAGACACAGAGGTGCTAAAGAGAGCAGGGAGAGATCCAGCCTTTTTCCTTGTCAGGCCACAGGGGAAGGCAGCTCCCTACTTCTAGGGTCTCTGTTTAATCTGTGAGACAGACATTGAGTCTGCACCTTGGGACCCTGTGAGGACTTCCATGGCAGTGCTGGAAGGGGCCGTGTGACAGTGACGGTTTGTGTGCTGGAGACACACTAGAAGGCAAAAGAGAGTTCCGGAGACGGCCTTTGGGAAGGAATGCCCCTTGGATGTGATGCTGACAGAATCATCAGCTCTTTCTCATCTCTTTGGATGGGCACAACATTAACTCCTAGGCACTCTTAAGCACAGTGGGCAAACAGTACAAATGCCTGGAGTGAGCGGAAGTCCCTTAAGTTCACGGGGCATTTGTCCCTGTGGTGGTTCCTTTAGTGCAGGCAGAGGACCTCAAGGTGAGACCTCATAGCCGAGACCTCTGTGGGACCTAATGCGGAGCTGCTTGGCTTCAGTTATGCGAGGGGTCTTGCTCTGCACCATTTGACTGACAGCTCATTACGCTGCTGCCGTTTTTTGGGCAGTGGAATTTAATCTCCCAGCCGGGAAGCAAATCAATTTGCCCATCTGCCACAGCTGAGCCTTCTTGAACTCAACTCTAATTTATTCTCTTAAGCTTAGGAAGCCTTGTTTCACAGCACAGAAATATTAAGTTTCCCAAGCAGCTCGGGCAGGGGCTCACAGGCAGATGTTCCAGAGTGTCTCATCTGGGATCTGGCCTGAGCAAGCCATGATGGTCAGCTGGGGACGTACCAGCAGCTAGGTCTAGAGGAAATGGATCTCTTGCCCATTAAGCCTTCATGGTGTGTTGGGCATGTGTGGGGGACAAAATATCACCTGAGGGTGCGGAGATGTCACCTGCCCAAGAGCTTGGGGCAAGAAAGGGCTCCCGCCAGCAAGGAGCCCTGGCTTCCCGGTCTCTGTGTGTTCTAAGCTGTGCTGCGTTCCGTTCTGTAATCAGTCCTGTGGTTTGGAGTGCTAGACTGGAGATTTGGAGAACGTCTTCCTGGCACCGTATGCTTTCCCCTGTCACAGTCCAGATGGAAACCTGAAGCCAAGCAATGACTTTCAACCTCTGACATTGGGGCAGCTTCCCTACTCTGCCCAGGAAGGCAATCAGGAGACCTGTTGGCCAGGATGCATAGGACCGACTTTGTGCACACAAACCCACCCAGGTGCAGGGGAATCATCCTAATGCATGAGTGCTGCGCATGACTGCTGTGGGCCGGGAACCCAGCAGACTCTGTTTAGTCTCAGGAGACTTGTTTGAAGTCCTTCAAGGGTTCTGATGGCAAATCTGTAGACAGTTGTGTCCACTTCACAGAGCAAAACAGCTCCAGGAGGGCACCTCAGAAACTGTAGCTGTTTGGTGGGAGTGGGCACCCACTGTTCCCACTCAGGGTCTAAAGATGGTTATTTGTGCGTCCCCCAAGTCTGTCCTTGACCAGACAGAAGGTTCCAGAACCTTCTATGTATGTGAAAGCATGTCTGTGTGTGTGCGTGGGTGCAGGCACAAACATGAGCAAAGGATGGGGTTGCCAGAGAGGCTGCAGAGGAGGCAGGTGTCTTCTGTGGAGGGAAGTGGTTCTTTCTGAAACAGCTCCTGAGTCTAACAGTGCAGCCCCTGCTGGGTTGGCTTCCAGGGGTCAGGGAGAGGCCAGTCTATTTACGTGCCTTTGCCTGGAGCGCAGGGGGCGTCGGGGCCTGGGATCAATGAGCAGTGTATTGCCTCACCTGTTGGGAGGGTCATGTGATATGATTTTTGATATGAGGGGGCCCCACAAGCAAACATGACAGGTCAAGTCATATTTTAAATAGAAGAAAAGCCTGAGAAAAGGTGGCCCCACCCCTTGCCATTGACCATGTCCCTTTCTTCTCGTTGAGGAGTGGGTGTCAGGCTCCCTCCTGCCCCAGCAGCCTCAGGCAGACCATCCCCCCCTCCCCTGCAAGGTGGCCCCAAGGCCAGCTTCTCAGATAAAGTTTGCCAGAAGGAGCTCGGGGAAAATTAAATATCACGGTTGCTAATGAGGATATGGGCTAGGCGTTGCCTCCAGGACCCCAGCGTGACTGCCAAGCAGCCCGCATGGCAAACAAGGAATGAAGAAGCTTGCTGGGCCCCACCTCTGAGGAAGGCTGAGCAGATAGCCTTGGAGCCCTGGGACCAGGAGGTGTAGGCTCTGGGTGAAGCAGGGAGATTGGTGCCCATGCCCCCCGCATCCCCCGTAGTGTATAAGCTCATTTGTCTGTCAGGGCTGGTTGCAGCTGTGACCCAGGACCCACCTGACCCTGGATGGAAAGGAATTTGCCCAACGCCGAGACTAGGGTGCAGAGGTTGGGGATGGAGGAGTAGAACGCAGGCCTGGGTCCTCAGCAGAGGGCCCAGTGTTTCTCCCACATGGAGCTGAGTGAGGGAGCTGCCATGTTCTGCTTTGCTCTCTTGGCTGAGAGATTCCAATCTTTCCTACCAAGTCTAGGGCTAGGCTACATGCTCCAAGAAACTCTCTTGAGCCTTCCATATCAGAGAGCAAAGCCTCTAAGCCCACTGCTAGACAGAGGCACTGTCTGACTTGCCTGTATGACAGGTCACCCAGCAAAAGCCTCCATCAGAGAAAGCATCCAGTAAATCCATGTCAAGCACTAGCTTGCTAAAATACACATTTTAAAGTTATATATATTATACATATAGGTGCTCTGCATACCCTTGTCTATGCACCATGTGTGCCTGGTACCCAAAGAGGCCAGAAGGGTGTTGGAACCCCTGGAACTGGAGTCATGAACAGTTATGAGCTGCCATGTAGATGCTGGGGATGAATCCTGGGTCCTCCAGGAGAGCACCCAGTGTTCTTGACCCCTGAACATCTCTCCGGCTCCTTCAGTACACATTTTGATTCATCTTTCACACACTAGGTTGTTTATGGCCCCAAGGCTGACCACCCAGTGAGCAGACAAGAAGCCCTGTCTAAGTGCAGAGCCAAATAATGGGCTGATACCAGAGGGGAGTCCCCCTGGGGAAGCTCTGGTAGAGTCAGGCAGAGCTGGGTTCAAATCCTCACTGTTTCTAGCCATGTGGTCTTGTGGGAACACGCTTCACCTCCGTTCCCCATAGCTGTGGAAACTGTTACTGTCCTCATAGGCTTGCATGAGAGCAGGGGAGAGCATGCATATGGAGGGGATGCTCGCTGCGGCTATGGTGAGTTCAGTCCCAGCTGGAGCTCTGGTATCTGTTAGATCCCAAGGGTCACTGAAGGCTCATGAAAGAGTCTGCCGAGAAAATCATGGATTTATTCAGGGTGGAGCCCCACCAGAGGGCAAAAGTTGCTCTTCAGAAATAATCAGGGGAGGAGGTGAAGATGGCCCAGTGGGTAAGAGTGTTTGCTATGGAAACATTAGGACCTGAGTTCAAATCTGTAGCACCCACAAAAATAAAAATTCCAGGTGCGGCTTCATGAGGCTATGATGCCGGTGCTGTGATGGGGCAGCGGGAGGAAGATCGTGCCAGCTTGCTAGCTGACAGCCCAGCTCTGGGTTCAGTAAGAGGCCCTGTCTTAAGTAAACATGATAGAGCAGGACACAGAGGTGCACATATATCTCATACACACACACAGACACACAGACACACACACACACAACTTCCCAAGAGAGGAGGCAAGTTTGTTTTCTGGGGTCACTTTGGAATATAAGGGTGTATGGCCCTGAAGTCTAGATGGAGGTGGGGGGCTCTGTGGCATTCTCTGTCACTTATCCATGGCTTTGGCAGGATGCCCTGGGCTACAGAAGGACATTTGTATGGCCCTGAAGCCTGGATGGAGGTGGGGACTTTGTGGCATTCGCTGTCACTTACCCGTGGCTTTGGCAGAAGGATGCCCTGGGCTGCAGGTCACCTGTAGTGCTTGCACGCGTCCCTCACAGTAGTTTCTGTGCACGGTTTACTAACTCGAGCCTGGTCTTCTGGAGGAGGCTGGGATGTGGTCTAAGAGGCTCCCCGTGGATACATTTCTTACACAGACACACACACACCGTGGGTACTTTTACACACTCTTTCTCACACGTTTTAAGAGGCTCCCTATAGGTACATTTCTTTTACACACACACACACACACACACACACACACACACACGTACGTGCACGCAAGAGGCTCCCCTTGGATACATTTCTTACACTTTTGGTTGCAAGCCTAGCCTTGAGCCATCTCTCCAGCCCCAGATGGTTTTCTTAAAAGCAGTGAGTCTCTCCCTGACTCCCACCTCCAAACAGGAGGCTGGTGGCGGACAACACATTATGACCCATTTAGAGCTGGTTCACAGACAAAGGGAATCTCAGGTGGCCAGTTAGACCTTCCCTTTCGTTTCCCTGAAGTTTCTTTAGCGCACACAATCCCAGGAATTCACTGTACACTGAGAATCATTTAGGTGACTTTGTTAGTTCGTGCAAACCCTGCTAATGCAATGAATTCTTTTGTGCTCTTGCCAGAACAGAAACTGCCTGCCCTTTTCTCGGCTCCCTTCCGAGTCCTTTGGGCGACATCTAGTGGAGGGTCTTCAAAAACTCCGCCTTGCTTCACTAGACACCAAAGGTAGAGAAACCCAAGTCTCAAAGAAGCCATTTAAACCTGGCTCCTTCTAGTAAGTGCCTGAGAGGTTCATTCTGAGTTAGAACTGCCACCAAGGCCAGGTGGCCTGTCAGAGAGATCAGTGTCTGGGCCCATGCATCTTGTCAGGCAGCGGTCTCCCAGGCAAATCATTTACCCTCAGCTGGGAGGTGGCTACAGCAGGCTTCGCCTTTCGTTGTGAGAGCAAGGAGCGTGTGCACTGTTGCCCGGGAAGGGCTCACTACAGCGCCTGGCACACAGCAAATGCCGAAACTCTCACTGAACAGCAGTCTCTACTTATACGCCTGCAGCAGCTACACGTAGGAGTGATGCTCTAGGACGAGGACTGAGCGGCTCCTCTGAAGTCTGCGCTCCTTTTTAAAGATACGTCCCTTGGGAAATCAGTGCCAAACTGAGCCCCATTCTAATCAGTAGACGAGACGATCTAAACCTAGCAACAATCTGGGCGGGGGATCCTGTGAGGCTGGGAAAGCATTGTTGAGGTCTGTGTTAGAAGTGGTTGTGTCTACTGCTGAGACTGTCTGCGAGCCTCCCCTTTTGGTTTTTGAGACAGTCTGTACAGCCCCGACTAGCCTTTTCTTCACAGGGCTCCACCAGCCCCTGCCACCACACCTGGCAGAAGAGACCTCTCACGTCCATCTGTTCAGGTACTTCATATTCCTTATGGTTCTGCCTGCTCTTCTAGACAGTCACTTCTGAAATAAATGAGAGACGGCACCTGTGCCTTTAGGCAAATGAAGATTAAGTCACAAGTGCCCATGAAGTAAAATGTGTTTTGTATTTCGCTAAGACATTTGGACCCTGGAGTGGCAGGACATCCTGGGATCTTGGTAGTGGCACAATGTCTTTGGGGACCCTCTTGCCAGGGACCCTCCTTCAGGGCTATGACCAAACATAAACCAGGAGAGGGCTTGAGGCTTCAGTTCTATCTGCAGCGCCCAGGCCCAAGTCAGACGGGGTAGGAGGGTAGGAGGAGGTTGGCCCAGAGACCAAGGCTGTCTCTGTACCTGCCACTTACCACCCAGGTGGCTTTTGGGTACACAGCCTGCCTCCTCTGTGAAATGGGGCAGACACCCGGACCACCCTTGGGAGATTTGAAGCTTCCTACATGAATTCTCTACACACCTCTTGGGCCAGCAGATGTCCAACCTACTGGCCAAGGCAGAGGGACTATCGGGGAACCTCTGGGTTGTAGGATAAGGAGACCCACGTCCTAGGGAGACTGGCCTGGGACACTCAGGTACAATAATGCAAAACATGCCAGTCACAGCAGTTCGACATTTTACTAAATCAACTCACACAAATTTCAAATTTCAAATATAATTAAGGACAACAGATTCAGTTCTGTCTTTAACATTTTTCATTTTCAAATCTATCATTAAGACAAAAAGTAAACAAAAGTTAGGTCTGTTGCAAATTTTATGATTTTTCTTCTGAGGGAAAAAACATAGTAAAAAGAACGCCACTGGGTGTACAGTAAAGCACCACAACACACATTACAAATGGGGCTTCCTGCTGCTGCGACACAGGAGAGGGACCGTCCTCCCCACTGCTCTGTGTTAATCAGGACTTCATTAAAGGAAAACTATAAAATCCCCTAGGTTAACTAAGTCAGACACGGTCTGGAACGCAGTGCTTAACGAGGACAATGCTGACTATCAGTGCTAACAGAAAACATTTTAGAAGGCCCAAAACAATCAAACTGGAAACCAAAACCTTATTTTCCCTAGATGAGCAAAACTGAAAATGAAAGCAGTCCCACCTCCCAGTAAGAGCAAAGGTTATTTTTTTGTTTTCTTTCTTTCCAGTTGGAGGCAGGGGACATGGTCTGTGCTGGCTCTAGGGGTCACTGGCCTAGTTGGCATCCAGCTTGGCCATTTCCTGCACATAGATGCCTATACTCTCACTGTCAAAAAGCACAAAGTACACGGTTTTGATGGAGGAGGACATAGTGGACACGAAGTAGTTGGAGATGGCCTTCAGAATGAGCTGGGCCGCCGTCTGCTTCGGGAACCCATTCCTGTAGGAGAGAACACAGTGGTCAGCATTCAGGGCTCCACAATGAGCCCACCTCGGCTTCCCCTGCAGGGTCCTCGCTCTGGGCTGGAGTTTACTGAGCTCTGGAGGTGTTCATGGAGAGTCCTTGTGGGACAAGTCGATTAGGGAGCTGTCATGTATTGTTTGTACTTGGGAGTGACCTCTCTCGTCTCAGGGCATGACCATCTCAGGGACCCTCCTAGACTCCTCGCCCTGAGGAAGACTGGTTCTGATACAAGCGCCAAGAGTAACAGCCCGATGACATTAAGAACAGAGATCTTGAGCACACCAGAAGGCAAACCATTTCTAACCATACTATAAAAAATGCCTGCAGGGGGGAAAAAGAAGCTAGACGCACTGCTCAGAACCGTCTAAATGGGGATCACAGCCGACCCATCCGATAACTACAGCTGCTTACTATGAACTCCTTTCCATTTGCCCGCCCTCTCTGTTAGGCTTCTGGGGTCGATTCACCTGGTCTGGTGTTTGCTGTCTACCTGCGGCTCACTGTTTTTCTGCATGCTTAACAAGCAACTCATTTAAAACCAAAAGCATGGCTACTGCAGCTCATCATCTAGGCGGAGCCATCCAGCACTCACAAGATGACAGGCATTTAACAGTGGGCATAGGAAGAATATGATACAATCGTCACAGGGAGGCAGGGCCCCAGGGAACGTTATAGAAGGGTATCAGTAAGTAGGGACGCTGAACGTGCACAAGATGGTCAAGGGTGCATAAGCTTCTGCTTCTCTTTTCTGTTGTCCCTGGAACCAGTGTTAGAGTCCCGTCAATGTCAGCCATCATGGCATGGGTGGGGTGGGGGTGTCTCTAAATAGCTCTGGCCTCTAGTTGTATGGCTCTCTTACTGGGTGTCAGCAGCAAGGGCTATTGGTCCAGAGACCATCTTCAAGGCAGAGCAGCCACTCTGTTGCAGAGCAAAACTTTGGGTCTTGACTTCAGGATATCATCAAAGTCTCCATATCAGTGTCCTGCCACTGGTGTGTGGTTCCACTGAAAATGCCATAGAGCTTGGAACTTAGAGTATGAACTCGGGTCCTGGTCAACACTGCATATGCACCCCCAGGAGTTGCAGTGCACGGGTGCCAGCCTGGCGGAAATAATCGAACACTCAGAGTAGCTGTCATGGACATCCTCTTGCTTACTGCAGTCTACTGTCTTGGTCTGCCTGCTGGTTTGGCTGGTCTTCCTGGGTGGGTGCCTACTTCTAGGTGGGGTGGTCTGCACACTGGAGTGGCAATGTTTTCCCTAACACTTTCTAGCCTTCTGCACCATGTGCTTGTGACACCGAACCACCTGGGGAGTGACATTCTCCATAGCTGCTAGTGTTCAAGGTGTCACAGGGCCACAGGAAAATGCTCTTCTGTGACCTGCTGTCACCCAGGAGACTGGGGCAGTCCCACATAGTTCATCCTTAAGAGGGTAGAGTGCCCCCTCAGGGCATTTTCCCAGGCTGTGGGAAATAGTGACCCTGGTAGTCTAGCCAGGCTGCAGGATGTCAGGGACAGGACAGGAATACGGGCTATAGTGAGGCACCCAAGGCGACTCTCTCAGGTCTCACGGTCAACTGGGCACAGGGGCCATGACTTCCTTCAGTATGGAGGAGCACAGAGAGTATGCCAGGTGCGGCTGCCGGAGGAGGTAAGTTTGCCCTTCAGTTGTCAAGAGCTCTTCCCAGCAGTGCAGGCCACAACTAACTTTTGGGGTGTCCCTGTGCCCTGCTATACCCTCACTCAGGATCAGCTAACGGCTGCTAGACCAGGCAGACCTCAGTCCATGGGCATAACCTAGATAGATGGGACCTGAGAACTCAGTGGGGGAGCTGTTCTCTCCATGTAAAGATCCAGGCCATGCTCCACGAGAGCCATGCTCCGCCGGAGACAGGCCTGCCTGTCTCTTCACGCATGCTCAGGTGAGCAGAGCGGGAGGAGGGCCTGAGGAACTGGGTTTCAGGATGCCCTCCTGTGTGCTCAGTCAGCTGCTGTGCTTGGCTTCCAGCTCTAACCTTAGCCCCACGGGAGCGCGGTGATGTAGACACCTGTGGTCCAAGCCTCTCCCTGACTGCAAGGCCAGTCTCTAGGTACACTGCTGGTCAGTGTTTATGGACAGACCCTCAGTACTTTCCAGTTCTGTGGCTCTTGGAAGGGATATGTAACTACTGCTGGAGGAAGGTTCCTTCCTGTTCCTGTACCCTAAGTCTGAACCTGTAGCTGGTGCTGGCATCATGGACACCTCGTCACGCAGTCCTGGCTGGGCTCTCCCTGCAGCTTTCCCTCCCTCGGGTCTGTGGCTATTCTTTGGCACCATGTTCTGCATGCAGGCTGCAGGGCAGGGCTGCCAGTCTGGACTTGCAAGTTTACACCAGCAGCACCCTTCACACACACCCAGCATGTCCTCCTGCTGCCCTGCCCTGCACGTATGCGAACCCGTTCATCCTAGGGAGCCAGGCCCTAAAGCAGCCTGCTGAGGCCATGGAGACAGCAGGAAGAAGCGAAGCAGGGACTTTCCTCACGCTGCTGGCAGATGTGTGAGATGCTGACACTTCACCCACCATCCCTGCAAAAGGTGAGGGCAACTGTAGCCACAGTGCCATGGCTAGCCCCTCGTACAGCACACAGGAGACCTGACTACATGCTCTTAGCCCATGGTAGAGGTAGGGCAGCCGAGAGATGCAGACTTCCTGGCTGTACAATGATCCCTTGTCTGTGACTTGCCCAGCCCTGTGAAGGCAGAGGGCAAGACAAGATAATGTGTGTTAAGCATCGGGGTGTGGCCCAGGATCATCCATAAGGTTCCTGTGGTGGGTCCCAGCCCTCAGACAGCTATGACTAGATGGCTGCTGTTGGTATCACAACCAACCGTAAGCACTGTAAACAGGATATGGTGCCCAGCTCTACTGGAGAACTGTGGGTCTGGCTGTTGGCATGTATACCACGAGCTCCTTGGTACAGGTACTGCCTCAGTTCCCGTCTGAATGGTCACTCCAGTCTTGACAGGTCTCTGCTTTCCTCTCTAATTTGGGTGAGCTGAAGACTTGAGAGGGCTCAGGGCTTCTGCTCTGGAGGTAGAGTCAGGCTTCAGCTGCTCGTGGGCAGGAAGAGCATCAAGATGTGAGCGCTGGTGTTCTCAGGTGTGATGAGGATGAGGAGAGGCCGCTAGGGCCACCTGGGATCCCCCTCCCAGACTCTCTGTTCTACCCATCTTGGGCCTTGTCTGGCACACACTAGAGCCATGTGAGTGTCCCTTGGGTCACCCCTGCTGTGTCTGAAGCACCCTTTCTCCTCATCTGGCCCCAGTCTCCCTGGGCTAGTGCAAAGGGATCTCAAGGGCTCGGTCAGGTCAGGCAGATGGGTCCATGGAAAGCTGAGCTCGGCAGACCCATATATGGGGTGTGTTCCAGCTCCCCTAGTCTGCAGAGTCCTCTCCTGTGTAGGCCTTGCTAAGCCTTATCACTTCCAGGGGGTTAAGGGACATTGTGAGAAGCAGGCCAGCTGGAGACCCCAGAAAACCTGTCAGAAGCCACATCTGAGACAGAGCCCAGACAGGTGTCTTGGAAGGAGAAGCAGGGAGCTCTGGGTAATGGGTGGACATTGCTGTCACCTATATGATCACTTCGGCTAGGAGTTTTATTGTGCCGTGCTGCTGTCCCCAAGACTTTACCATTTCCCCACATTCTCTGTGGCTTTTGAGTGGTTGCCTGTGAAGCTGCCCAGGCTACATCTTGTAGAGCAGCGAAGAGCACTGGAACCTCGGTGTTCATGTGTGCGATTCCCACAAGGCCATGGGACTTCACAGTGGGTGCCACACCTGGGTACAGGACACTGCTGTGCCCTAGCAGCTCAGGCAGTGCTGAGATTCATCACATTTCCCAGAAAAATCTATCCACAGTGGGCACCAGGGGGTCCAGCCTGCCTGACAGCAAACTCTAGCTCAGCCAAGGATGAGCTGTGTGACCTCAGGTGCATGCCTTGCCCTCCAAGTTCGCTCTTTGACCTTTGAATGGATTTAACAGTGGAGAGAAAGCGGCTCGCAGTGCCCGGGGCTCTGTTGCCCATAAATGGTGTTTGAAGAACACCAGCTTTCCTTCTATGCTCATAAATCAGAAGGAGGGGTAGCTCAAGTCCCCCCGCCCCGCCAGAGTTCCTGTGTGCTGCCAAAGATGGGTCCCTTCCTTGTGTCTAACATGGCAAGGTGTGACCAAGACCAGGGTTACAGGCATGGGGTCTCCACTGGCCCCAGGCAAAACCAGAAGGTGACAGGAGCAGGCCAGCACGTGTCTCTGGGAAGTGTTCCCCAGAGTGTCACTGTGTTCCCTTGACTTCTACGCCAGAGACACTGGATGCCACAAACAAGTCATTTTATTCCCCTCTTCACCCCTGTGATTTACTGGCTGGCCAGATATAATCCCATCCTTTGCCCATGAAAGCAGGGGCAGCTGCCTGCACGGCTGTGGGACGAGGTCTGCCTGACAGATGTGGCCGGGGAGCCTGCACATGTGCTGCCTTTGGCATTCTGCCCTTTAAAAGCTTCCCATTGATTATTTTTAAAAACTTTTACTCCATGAAAAATGTAAATAAGTTTGTAATAACAGATGTTCTTTTATGGGAATTACTTTTATGCTTCAATTAAGAATTTCCCAATAGCCATATGAAAGAGCGTGAAATTATTACCTCCGATAAAGGGTGCTATGCCTTGCTCTTCAGAAGCACCTTTCATCAGGGCAGATCAAAGCGCATCCGAAACATTAATTAACTGAGCCTCTGAACCATCTGTGAAGAAGGGTAGACCCCCATGGCCTCACTTATTAAGGAAGGCCCAGAACAGAGAGACTGATTCATTTACCAGAGGTCACACAGCACATTAACATAATGCCAAACAATAGACCTTCTATGGGAGGTGGAAGCAATAAGTATGGCTTGTTTTTGAAACAGGGTCTCTTTGTAGCTTTGCAGCCTGTCCTGGAACTAGCTCTTGTAGACCAGGCTGGCCTCAAATTCAGAGATCTGCCTGCCTCTGCCTCCCAAGTGCTGGGATTAAAGGCATGTGCCACCACTGCCCGGCAAGTATGGCTACTTAAGCTCCGATTCAGAAGCTCTGCTAAAATAAAAAATAATAAAGATCTTGAATCTACTTTGGGAGGGGTCCTGACACCTGTAACACATCCAGTTCTATAACAAGTTCTGTGGCATGACTAGACACTTGTCTTCGCAGATACCTGCACAGCAGAGGGAAAGGGCACTGGAAGGTTCAACTCTGCTGTGTGTCCAGGAGATAGGGTAGGGTCTCACACTATAGCCAGGCTCCTTCCTCATCTTCCAAGAGCTGGTATTACATGTCAGCTGTCACTCGGCTTTCTGGTGCCGATCTGAAATGCTGTCTACACACAGTGTTGACAGGAGACTGGAGTGGAGACATTCAGAGGACACAGCCACCCACTGAGTTCCCAGGGGCTCCCAGCTCTGCTGGGCTGAGCTCCTGCTTTGGCATGGCACCTGCAGAGTGCTGCCAGGTGTGAGCGAGCTGCAGGAACAGGTGTGAGCTGGAGTCCTTCGAGCTCATCTACACTGCGGAGTCTGGTTCTGGTCTCCATGTGAACAACACTGGGGACTGAAGGGCCTGTCACCAGTGCAGGCTACAGAGAGAATCTGCCACAGCTCCTGGCCTGGGAGGGACGGCTGGGATGGGCTCTGTCTGCTATGGCTTCAGAGAAACAGGGTCAGCAACAGCTAGAGACTGACCATCATGGAGTCACTTAGGTAATGAGATCTCAGCGCTGCCCAGGGAAGCAGGGGCCTCTGCCTTCCACGGTTCTTTTGACGGCAGAAGCAATGTTTGGCAAGAGATGCTTTTAACCTGCAAGACAGAGGCTGCCTGGAGGACAGCACAACACAGGGTTCAGACAGTCACTGCCCTTATCCCAACCTACTCAGGTAGAGGAGGGGCTCTGTCTGAGCTACACCACTCGCCCAGTACAGACTCCCAGGTAAGCTTCTTGAGGACTCAGCTCCTGCCAGCAAAGCCCCTGCAGGGCCTGCACTGTGCTTCATGCCTGGCCCCAGCCTTCCCAGGCTGGTAGCAGAGAGGATTCAGGGCCTGATGTTCTGAGGAACCCTGTCCCTCTCCACGGCACAGCTCTCAAACCTCCCCCAAACAGCCTTGAGATGCCCAACGGGAGTTTCTCTGCCATTAGTCAGCAGGGCATGGAGGAGCCAAGTCTGGACTTGAGCCGAGGAATGGTTTATGGCTAAGTCCGACCCCTGCCTCAGCTGCAGAAGGAGTACACTGTCCCAGCACTGGTCTCATAGTCCACCTGGGCACATGATGAACAAGACCTGGGGCAGGGCCTAGCCCCGAGAGCTTGTCTTTGGATATTTTCATTCTGCCCCACTTTGTATCCACCTCCCTCTATGGCTAAGGAGGCCAGGCATGTGTCAGGGGTGTCCCTGTATGGAGGCCTAGAGGTCACTGCATGAAGCTGTAAAGGTGACACCCGGATTTCCTGTGGCGACTCCAATATGTTGGAGATACCAGAGTCGCAGGATACCTGTCAAGGAAAGGTGCTAATGGAGAGTGGAACCAGCCCAGGTCAAAGTGTGCTGCAATAAGCAAGCTGAAAGGAGCTGGAGATCTCAAGAGCGCTTTGACATCAGACATGGAGATGCAGCATTTAGAGTGTGCCCTGCTGGTTTCTGGTCTTGCATTGGTTCAGTATTTCTTCACTATGCGCCTTTTCCTGCCATTTGGGATAGTAATGCGTATCCTGTGCCATTACATGTTAAAAATATATGATCTGCTTTTTGATTTCACAGGGGGTTACAGTTAAGAGATCGCCATGAGTCTCAGAAGAGAGTTTGGACTTTTAAACATGCCTGAGACTGTTACAGGCTACAGCAACTTTTGAAATTGGACTAAATGCATTTCTGCATTCTAATGTGGCTACAAGCCTATGGGGGCCAGGGAGTGGATGTGGTAGTTTGAATAACCCCATAAGCTCATAAGGAATGGCACTATTAGGAGGTGTGGCCTTGCTGGAGGAGGTGTGGCACTGGGGATGGCCTTTGAGGTTTCATTAGTTTAAGCCAGGCCCAGTGGCTGGCTCTCTTCCTGCTGATCCAGATGTAGAACTCTGAGTTACTTCTCCAGCACCGTGTCTGCCACCATGCTTCCCACCATGACAATGGACTAAACCTCTGAACTATAAGCCAACCCCAGGGAAATGCTTTTCTTTGTGTGTCTTTACAGCAGCAGAACACTAAGACGAGGGCTTTGCCAGAACTCTCTACGGCAATCCCGGTTTCAACAACCACACGGTTACAGGTGTGTGCTGGAAAGGTCTTTCTCTCTCCCTGCTTTCCTCCTCCTGCTTGAACCCACCGGAGTCTTAGAGCCTGTGAGGTCTGTCTGTCTGTAGACTCCTCTGTGGTGAGACTTGCTGTCACAGAGTTTTAGGTCTTTCTAACTCTTCTTCAGCACACTGTATTTTTAAATGACTTTTTATTTAAATGATGTGTATGTATATATTTGTATGTGCTATCTGCATACAGGTGTCTGCAGAAGTGAGAAGCACGTTACCCTGAAGCTTGAGTTTCAGGCAGTTGGAAGACTCCCCAGGTAAACCCCAGAAGAGCAGGAAACCCCACCACACCACTTGAGGCTTCCTTGGCATTCTTTTGACTGTGCTTCTGAAGGGGGCCATCGTTACAGAAAACCCATTCCTGTGCCCATACCTGCCGCTGCCAATGGACGGGAAGGCGATGGATTTCAGCTTTCTGTCATCAGCTAAGGCCAAGCAGTTTTTCACCGTCTTCTCCAGAAGCTCTTCACACTTGTCTGTACCCCAGACTGGACTATTACAGTGAATCACAAACTTGGCAGGCAGGCCATGGCCTGCACTAACAGCAGCTGGAAGGGACAGAAAGCGACACATGTCACAGGAGGCCAAACCCACACCTCTCTCCCACTCTAGAGTGACCCCTTAGCTGCCTCTGTGGTCCTGTGTCCAAGGACACAGCTGCAGTCGCAGCTGTGCCCATGCTATGACTCCAACATCAGCCTGACCTGGGACCCACGCTTCAGGCATCTCCCCACATGAGCAGTGGCATTCAACTCGCTGCTCCAGGAGCTGCAGAGGAATGTCTGCAGTCCCTGTCTCAGAAGCATGGCGTGGGGCTTTCACATCAGTTCCACTGAATGTTCGTGAGTAACTATGTCTTACTTCCTATGCATGGGTCAAGACGGCCTTGGGCGTGAGGCTTTGCAGAAGCGGCAGCCTGGTTGTGTGACCTGCTCCTGTCCACGATGACAGAACAAGACTGGCTCTTTAGGGAGCCCTGCTTCCCTTTCTGAAGGAGGGACTGGTTTCCAGACGCACAGCTCCATGACTGTCTCCTCTCCTACGTGAAATCTAAGGGCACAGCCTCAGTTCTGTCCTTTGCATGAGCTGGAACCAGTCTCTGTGTCTCCTGGAGCAGTGCTGGAGCCTCTACAGGAAGGCACTCTTGTTGAATAATCAGCATTGCCCCAGGGGCATCGTAAGACACTTAAGGGTCTTGTGGTGCCAATAACAATTATAAGGCTGTGCTCCATAGGCTCCCACGCTCTGGGCTAAAGGGTGACATGAGTCCTAAGGAGCATTTGAAGCTAGGGCTAAATTGGGTGGGAGAGGGCTAGAATAAAAACACATTAACGGATTAGCTCCTATACTTTTCAAAACAGTTTAAGTCAGGTATAATCTCAGCAAGAACATCACCTGAGTCCTCAAGTTTGAGAACAGCTTGGGTAACTACAAAATCCTCATAGCTTAGAATCAAGACCTTAGAAAGCTTAGAAGACAGACCCTCCCTTCCTCATTTCAAGCTCTTGTTCCTTTGTTTTTTGAGACAGGGTTTCTCTATGGAACTAGCTGTCCTGGAACTTACTTTGTAGTCCAGGCTGGCCTCAAACTCAGAGATCTACCTGTTTCTGCCTTTTAATAATAAAAATTCTATTAAAATAATCTGAACCATTCTAAATCTAACATCCTTCCTTCAGTCACAGCTCTGGTTGTGCCAGGCTTGCCTCCCATCAGAGCATAGCATGTGCCAAGAGTCTCTCGTGGGCTTGCAATGGGTGCATGGGTAGGAGTGGCCAGTAGCCCCTGCTGTAGTCAGCTGTCTGTGTCCACCCTCCCTACCCTCGTACAAGGTTGGCCTTAGGTGGGATTGTCTAGAAGAGCCTTTTCATTGGTGCTCTGCCCATCGTGCCCCACGGCACAGATCAAAGTTCATATTCCCATGCCACAGGATGCTGATACTAGTAAGGATGCAGGTGGTATTTCATTGCTGGGCAAGGCCAGCTGTTTCTCCTGAAAGGACCTCTGTAGACATTATATATAATTACTAATGTCTACATGTAGTCAAGATTTACTTTTTTAAAAAAGGGCCTTGACAAAATGGGCATCCAGGACTGTAGAGTAAGAAAGGAAAAAGCTGGTTGGTGGTGGTACACGCCTTTAATCCCAGCATTTGGGAGGCAGAAACAGGTAGATCTCTGAGTTTGAGGCCAGCCTGGACTATAAAGTAAGTTCCAGGACAGCTAGTTCCATAGAGAAACCCTGTCTCAAAAAACAAACAAACAAAGGAACAAGAGCTTGAAATGAGGAAGGGAGGGTCTGTCTTCATGCAGAGCAGGTACCCCCTCCCCTTGAATGGACACAGGAAGCCTTGTTCTTCACACCTAACTCCCCAAGGTTCCCAAACTTGAGCCCTACTTCTGGATTTCAGCCCATCCCCCATGGACGTCCCCAGTCTTTTTCTTCCCTCTCCAGCCAAGAATGGTGGTTATGGCACATGAGAAATGGGTGTTTGTTTCCCATTAAAAGCACAGCTGAGGAAGGCTGAGGAAGGTGGCTCACCAGCAGACTTGCAGGTGGCTCAGTCTCACCCTCGATTGTTCCCAGCTCTCAGATCTGTCAGCCTTGGCTTCTATAATTCCTTTTCCTTTGAGATAGACACACCAGACAGGAGCTACTAAAATTTTTTTGCACATGAAGGAGGTTTTCATGAGCCTTCACCTGCTGACTATGCACGGGCTACGTTCTAAGGGGTCAAGGCCGTCTTCCTCACAGACAAGTGGCACTGCTCTCAGCTCCTCCCGAGCACTGTGCAAGCCACACCGGATGAGCACAGGGCCCGCCCACCTTACCTCCAGCTATTTCCAACGGTCCATTCTTTTTCCGAAGTTCAAGAACAGCTTCTACAAACTCCTTGCCACCCTTCTTCTCCAGTGTGTTTCCTAGGCAAGGGCAGGGCAGGGTCAGAGTGCCACCCCCTGTCTGTGGCATACAGACACTCAACAGGTCACTTGATTACATACTTTAAGTGGTCTGAGAAGCTACACTTTCACAAGGCTGCAAAACAGAACCTATGCCCTGGCTGGCCAGAGAGTGAAAACCCAGAAAAGATATGCCCTCAGCCAGTGGCCACTAGGCACTACAGTTCGCTCTGGCTCCTTCTGCTGCCCCTCTCTCAGGGTAACAGGGGTAGCAACACTGGAGATACAAAGGAGACATCTGTTCTTGGCAAACATGCCTGATTTCCAGTGTGTGACAAACCAGGTGGCACTGGCTTCCAATGAGTGTGCTGAGGGGCTTATCTCGGGGAGAAGCCCCAAATAAGGAGGTCTGTGAAGCTGAGGCACAAGCTCCTCCTATCCAGCAGCCAGCGCTCCTGGAATGAGGCCAAGGAGAAAGTGTTCCCATAGCCACCCTGGGCCAGCACTGCGTGCTTAGTTCCTATGTTGCAGCCTTGGTGTCATATGTGAATTAAATAAATAGAAAAAAGAAAGAAAAAAATGGTCTCAAGACAATATTTTCTTAATTACATTAATGATTCAGAATTGCTTTAGGAAAAGATGAAAACATCAGAAGCAGAGCTTAAAGACAAACTGGAATTGCACAACACTTGGAAAAGGCTGGCTGCTTAGGACCCAACTTTTAAAAGGCCTTTCTGAAACCAGGATGCTTGCTATTAAAGCCAAGATGACCAGCACTGTTAGAACTCAGGGCTCCCCAGTTCAGGTGGGCCACGAGCAGCAATCTCAGCCGTGGTGACAGCAGCTTGTCCTGTTTGTCCTGCCCACAGTTCTCTTCTTCCTTAAGCTCTGGTTCCTCAGTTTGTGCATCTTAAAGTCCTTGTCCTTGAAGAGGATGAAATACTCCCCCCTTAAGATTCCCATTTATCTTGGAAAGTCTAAGCGTACCTGGGTTGGCCAAGGTCTACTGGAAAGTACCAGCCAGACCAGAATTACTGTTTCGTGTACATGCATGTTCCTAGGGTGTGAACTAACCCAGGAAGTGTCTGGAAGCAAGAGGAAGACCCTGAACATGTCACAGGGAAGGCAGAGCAAGGCTACCGGCAGGGACTGACCCATCACCATCACTGCAGCAGCCCAAGGGGCGTGGACGAGAGTGGTCAGGAGTCCTGAGCTAAGACAGGACCGGGCTCAGGAGTCTTGTGGTGGGATCCTGTGTCAACAGCTCAGAATGCTCTTTTGCCTTTACCTCCCTGAAAGCACCCTGAACTTTATGTGGCTCAAAGTCATTTCCAAAGATTTTCACCTGCTGCTACTCCATGTTCATAGCAAACTTCAGCACCAGAGTGGTAACTGAATGTGCCATGTGTCTCAGGGGACCACTCTGGGCCTCATGCCCCGACACTCAAAAGTTGGTACGGCCCAGATATGAGACCATGATAGCACCAGCTGAAATGTCCATGCAGCTGAAAGCGTGGGGTCCAAATAATTTAGTCCATAGTCTAGTCTTCCGTTTAGCCTGTCTCAAGTGTGAAGGGGGCGCTACTCTGTTGGCTACTGTCTAAGGCTCTGTGACATCTACTCTTAGGTGAGAACTGAGCAATTTGGAAAACAGTCAGGTTCTTCACTTGTGAAGATCACTGATTCCCTTCTAAGATATAAAACATTTCCTAAGAAAATAGGCTGCTTTATAATTAAAGGTGTTTTATCTTAGGAAGAGTGTGTGTACTTGAAATTTTTTACTCATAATGAAATATTGCTTTAATTACAAGTGAAATTGCAAGCTAAAAATACACTTAATGCATTTCTCAAACTTAAAAACTGAACCCTAGGTCACAGGCAATCAACCCAGTCAGGACTTGACTCCTACACACACACATGTATGCACATGTTCATGTAGACACACGTGTACTTTTTAACAAGAAACAGGCCCATTTTCAACCATATTGTCAACACTCTTAATGTAAGGCTCTTGCTTTTTAGGTTCAACTTCAGGGTTAATCATAAAGCAATCGGCTGATTTGCCCCCAAGCATAAACATGTGTTACTCCCAGGAGAACAAGAACATTATTTCATGCTTAGAAAGCAGGCATAAGTATCAGTGTTCAAAACAGCCTAGGCAAAAATTTAGGCTTGGACAAATGTCAGGCTCAGCCTGTGGTCTATTTCACTGTTAGAAAGAACTTTTGATGGGTAAAGTTAATCACTGGGCTAAGCATTCCTGCACTCGAATCCCTTCTTCCAGCAGTCTCAGGACTCAGGAATTCACACCAAAAACACAAAGTGCAGCCATTTCCTCCTAGCTTCCTCTTTCCCTTCTCTCACATCAAGTGGGAGCTGGAGCCAATTGAGGCCATGCATGAATCTGGATTATTGTTGTTTTGAGATTGTACGAGGTATCTGAGGTCAGTACTAGTTTGGACTGGATCTCGGCAGAGAGCACAGAGGTGGGCTCTGGAAGACTGGGTTCCCATCTGCTACTCTTTCCTCCTCCTGAGGTTTTGCTAGCTGTGACAGCGATGGTACCAGTCCCAGCTTGGGGACGCCACCTTTGCTTCTCATGTCACTCACTAATGGGCTGCAACCCTGTCTCAAACTTATACTTCTTCCCCTCTGTTCAGTTCTGCTGACCAGGAGCCGTTCACGGAGCCAGCGAGACACTCTGCCCGGGGCCTTCAGGGTCCCCACTGCATCTTACACCCTGGAGGACAGGATGAGCAGGCCTTAGGCATTCCCAGCTCACAAGACCAGACCTGTGCCACTCATTTATTACTTTTCTCCAAATAAGTACTTCCTTCCCATCAAGTTTTTATTGACTTGAGAAAGGAAACATCTTTCTTTTAGCTGCCTTCCTAGGAGGGGATTTAACTGCCTGCAGCCGGGTTTCATTTTGGCATGGCACACTTGCCATCTGCTCACTTTCCATCCGTGTCTGAGGTATAAAATGCCCAGGAGAATCACCAGCCCAATTCGCATGTCTGAGCCAAGTGCAAGCATAGGCTCTGCTGGTGACACTGAGCCAAGCTGGGCAGTGCGGGCCCAGCTTGTCTCATCTCTCAAGGTGACAGGGCTTGGTAATGACTTGGAATGTCACCATTCTCTCTGGGTCCACATTGAGAACACTGATGAGGCCCAGCACCCCTATGTCAGGTCACAGATGCACGGAACACTGAGGGCACCAGGAAGCACAATCCAAGAGCCACCATGTAGGTGCTGTCTGGTCTTCACAGACCCTCATTACCAAGGAGAGAAAAGGAGGTGTGGGGGCTCACATGACTTGGTCAGGTCTTATAATGGGTCGACAGTGAAGCTAGGATTCAGGCTCTTCCTAGGTGGGGAATCTCACGACATACCCTCAGGGCCATGCTGAGTCCTGACCCACATCCCTCAAGTTGTCACCTCAGCTACACTGAGCAATGAGCACACTGGACCCACAGGTGCCAGCTGCCAGGGGGGAGCCAAGTGCTTCCTGTGTCTAGGAGGACACTTCTCTAAGTGGTGTCCAAGGACAGCTCATTAAATCCACCTTGAATCTCGCTGAAACCCTGCATGTAGGAACACATTTAGAAAGAGTGACTGACCCCTTTGTGTGTCTAGTCTGTGAGACCATTTGCAAGAACAAACATCTTCTGACATATGACAGTGGCGTGGGCACTGAGCCCTGTGCATGGGAGTTTGCATGTCTGTTCCGATGAGGGCACACCAGTGGCCCTGCCTGCCTGTCACTGAGGCCTGTGGGAATCCAGTCTCCAACAGAGCGGTACCTCGTGAGGTGGAGAAAGAAATGCCGCTGAGCCAGCTTCCAAACCAGAAGTGCCCACGGGGCAGCTGCACGCTGCACTGGCTGACGGCCAGCTGTACTTCTCCAGTTCACAACCCAGGGACGAAGGCCCCAGGAAGGTCGGGACGGCTGGAAGTGTGAAATGAATGCAGCCTGCGTAGCTGTCAGAGGATCAAGCTGTCTGCGCGGCCGACTGACCATGCACACACACACTCGGCAGCACCCAGCTCGGCATTACCTACTTCACCACCGGTGTAGAAGTCAGTGTTTGTCGGGTGAACGACAGCATCACTGTCGATCGAGGCAATGTCAGCCTGAACAACTTGCAACTATAACAGGTAAACAAATGTAGATCAACTGTGTTGGACCGAGACCCACGCACAGGCACATTTACTAACGCCCCAATGGCAGGGCTGGCCTACCTGGTCGATTCCAACATATGAGCCCAAGGGGCAATCAGTCCACGCAGTGTGCGCACATGTGGATGGGAGTGAGGACAGGAGGAGGAATATCAAATGTGACATGTTTAAATTAAACATTTGAATGACAAGTCAAAAAAAAAAAGAGAGAAACACACATATATCATTTCCAAAGATTAAAAGAAATAGAACAACGATGCCCCACTTTACCCTGCAGAAGCCTGTACAATGCTGGCACCCCACTGAGAAGGCTACAAAAACATGGCATCTGCTTTGAAAAAAATGTGGACTGTCAGGCCAACCACAACAATGAGTTTCTCCATTGGTCTGCAGCAATCAACCTGGAGGCTTGACTTTTCCTAGGGATTTACTATTTCTGCCTCCCCTGAAATAAGAGCTCAGGACAGCCCAGATCATGTCCAGAGTTGCCCGTAGTTTTTCACTGAACGGGCAGAAATATTTTTCCAGGCCGTTCTCTTTTCCCAGCGAATCTTTTCAATGTATTTTGGACAGAACGGATACCATTTATAGCTTCTGCCCTTCTGTTTTACAGACGGCATCTGGATAAGGCAGGTGGAAGGCATATCTCAATTGGGGTACTTCTGATTGGGTGTTCGGCAAAGGCCAGTTTGTGTAGGTGGGAGTGGCCCCTTGATGAGAAACCCACCAGGTTAGGACAAAAGCAGCTGCAGCTGAGAGCAGAAGGCACAGAGACTATCCTGTGGTTGGTGCTGTGTGGCACTGCCCAAGAGGCATCTGAAAAGCCTGTAAGCCCCAGCAAGGCTGTACCCAGACGGGTACTTATCATGCTTTGAGCTACAGTTCCTCTCATGAATGAAACCACAGAGGTGGGATACCTTATGCTGAATGTCTGCTCTCCTTGAATGGAACAAACTCAGAAAGAATCTGCCCTTCTGATTAACACCCCCCCTCCACCAGCCACAGTGCCTGCAGGAGGCACCCAGACACACACTGCACGGGAGCAAAGGCTGAGGACAGGGCTGCTAAATCTGCTTCTGAGTGAGGACAGTCCACGACATAAACGCTAGCTCGCTTTCTGCCGCACCCTGAGTGCCATTCTAACCAAGCTCAAATGGAGAAACTATTGTTCTGTTGTTACCTGAGATTTCTCAGCTTAAAAAAACAAAAATAAAAAGGAAAGAAAAAGAACAACAACAAACCAAAAAAACACATTTTAAAATCCCTCCCAAGAAACCAGCAGCCAGTCTGATCATTATGGAAGAGAATTTAGATGGTGATGTATTTGCAATACAGGAGAAGTAGCCAATCACAATCGAGACTTAAGAGACCGTCTCTGTTCAGAGTGGCCTAGAGCGAATCAATATTTAGGGTCTACAACCATATGCCAATCAAGGATTGGGGATTTGCCTTGACCATACTTAAGTCTAGGCAAATGAAAAGTCTAAATTCTGGGTTCCAAAAATTCTCATCTGACAGCTGGTGGTGCCAAACCCCATCCCCAATTACCTAGGTCATCTTTAAGGTCAATGTCAGCATTGGTAGGATTGATTATGGCCTCCACCTCAAAGCCGGCTAAATTACTGATCTCACTGTGAATAAGGTTCAGCTGAAAAGAGAAGCACGAGGTGGGAAATAACAGGAGAGCCGGCAAGGTGCAGAGAGATGACCCCTGGACATGGGTGAAGCGGCAATGCCCACAGTGTACTGGGCACAGAGAGAAACAGGAGCCGCTGGTAATGCGGATCTACTTCAAACAGAAGAGTCCAGTGCCACAGGCTGCTAGGGGAAGCAAGCTAGGCGGGGCATTCAGAACCTGCAGGTGTTGCTTAGGGTGAAAGGGAAGCACAAGCCACACTGGCCTGGGAAAAAAGCTGGTAGTTTTCCTGTAGAGGAACTTGTAACCATGAGGACCCAGAACCAGGATGCTCGGTGAGGGGGGAGGCAGGGTCCTTGTCCTTGGGCACTAAGGTGGTAGAGAAACCCTACCTGGCTGTTTATACAGCTACAAAGTGCCACTGTCTTGTATGTGTTCGCAAGTCTCTAAGGCTCTCTTCACCACTGTAGCTGCTGGCTGTCTCTCCTTCCTTCCATCTTACTCAGGGACAGCAAAGAGCAAGAATAGTTTGTTGCTTGGGAACATTTAACTCTATGTGTTCATTAGTCACATAATAGAGCTCTGGAGACACCGGGAAAGAAACCCAGTCATTCTCCAGAAAGACAATGTATCTTTTTAAAAATAATTTCACCTCACAGGTCAGGTAGCACTGAGGCTGGTGGGTGGCTCACAAATACCTTGTGTTGTGTCTGCCCCATCACTGGGTCTTTCTGAAGGGCCACTGACCTTTCTCCCAGTGTTGCTCTGCTGCCATGGCAACCCTTGGTCATTAACTAAGAGCAGTGGGTGCTGGATTCTGCTGCCCTGTCTTTTCTGTAGGTTCAGGTGTGGCTACGCTTGCACATTCACAATTGTCATTGAATTGCTCCTTCTTCAGTGGTATCAACTGTAGCAGAAGCAGTACACATGCACCAAGGCCTAGGCTTGGGGAGTGCCTGAGCCTGCATGGGACAGCAGGACTGAATCCCTGTCCTGATGCTCACTATGGAGGGGAGTAGATGGAGTACAAGCCAGTATGGCTCCTGCTACTGAGCCCCCAGGTGTTGAACTTCTAAGGCCAAACATTTTGTTTTTAAAGAAAAAAAAATTGGTAAGCTATATGCAAGAGAAATACTCCCCCAAATTTCTGATCCTTAAAAGCTGCTAGACTCTCAAAGTCCTTTGGGAGAAAGCAATGGTAAAAACGAATGTGGTTGTTTGGCCAAAGAAAGATTCAAAGACAGAGGAAAGGCCCGGTTTCCTCACTAGGGCTTCCTCTTCCTAGCACCTAGCGGTGATTTGGGGCTAGTCACATCCCTAAGGCAGCAGAAGAAAGCCACCAGGTTTCCTCATGAAGCTGCGTATCAGGAGCTCTGGACCAGGGACAGATGCATTCAACCCTGTGGGCCTGGCTGTTCCTTCCTGCTGGGAAGAAGGGAGGATGAGCACAGACTCCAAGGAAACACTATTTGGAAAAAAAAACAAACTAAGCCAATACTCCATGCCCTCACCAAACAACCAACCTGCACTGTGAAAAGGCAAGAGACTGGTGAGAGAAGTAAGGGGAGCCACATCAGGCCACTCCTGTCTTCACATCTGTGTTGTCCCTATGTCTCCCATGTTTCTAGCCTAAAGCCTCCCAGAGCCTTGGGCCTAGGGGTACCATATGGTGACCAAGCAGTGCCCCAGAAAGACGTGAACATCCAGAAAGTGCCAGAGGCCAGGGTGGGGCCGTGCTGCACAACCCCATCATCATGCCCTGTCCTCCTTCAGAGGCTGTCCAGTGATCTGCACGGAAGGACAGGATTGAGAGCTCCCCGTCTCTTGCCAAACTTCCCACCCTCAGAAGAAGTGGCATGGAACAAAGGGAATGCCCAGTACCTGACACCTGGGCCTCTAGCACTGTACCAAGATCCTGAACTATGCCCTCCCTAACTTGATTTCCCAGCTGCTTCAAAGACAGCTTCTCCACAAAACAAAGCACCACTGCTGACAGAGACACGGATGCATGCACTGCAAGTGGTTTTGTTGTTGTTGTTGCTGCTGCTGCTTTAAATAAACCGCGAAGTTTTTAAAGGGTGAAGGAGAAGTCAAGTCTCGGTGGGACCACAAGGCGAATATTTGTGGATTTGGGCTCACAACACTGTTTTCTTAAAAAGGGGGAAAAAAAATTCAACCATGTGTGAGCACGGCCATCACGGAGTAATGAGGGCAATTGCTCCTGAGGCTGCAGTCTGTGAAATGCATCATTACCAACAACTAGAGCCCAGGCTTCTAAGCCCCTGACTGGCTCCTCCTGTGAGTAGCTTAGCAACCAGGCTCACAGGGCTGGAGGGTCAGTGTTGCCTTTCTCCACCTGCTTGCTTGCTACATTCAAGTGCTGCTCTCACTGTCACAGAGCAGGGGATCACAACCATGATCCTACAGAACACTTTCGGAAACATTTTACCAAACCCAAACTAATGCCCGACCCAGGTGTCCAGGGTGCTTTGTGTGACTCCGCGGTCCGTTTTATGACTCCTGCCCCACAGGACTACACACTAAACTTGCTGCCTGACAGTCAAAGCCAGCAAAGGGCCTGGAAGTGCTGCTGCAGAGTAATGTCCTAGATGGCACTTACTCTGCCTCAGGCTACCGGAGGGGAGGGTTCTTGAAAAGACAGAAGCACCCTAATTTCCACTGTGGGTGCCCAGGCTGACTGAGGTAATGCAAATTCTGTTTGCAGTGAGTAATTCTGGGGACCTCATCTGGGGATCGGGGGGGTCAGCACATCCTTCTGGACACACATTCAGCAAGAAGGGGAGTTTCATGACCTCCAAAGTCTGAAGTGTTTAAATGTCTAGGAAAACAGGCTGGCACTCAGTGCCTTGTTCAGGGCTGACCATTTGTACTCTAGGTTCTAGTCCAGTAAGTCTTTATCAAAAGGCAGGCCCATCAGGCAGACTAGCTTTGTGGTCTAGCCTGATGCCTTCGTTCTACTTATCAGACCATCTGCAAATTATTGGAGCATCAACACCTTTCTCTGGCTTTCTGGACCCTGCCAGGCCCAAAAGGGACAGTCAGTATTAAAGAGATTTACAGTGTTTTCCCTGAGGTACCCAATCTGCACTCAGACCAGGAGGAAGAACTGCAGAGAGCTGCCATGCCCAGCTCTGCAGACAAAGGCAAGGTATCTTCAGCGGGGCTCCAGACAACAGCCCATGATCCCATGTCTTTCTGAACTGCCAGAGCCCAAAGGACATCTGTGTTGGCACACTGGCCTGACATAGCTTGGTGCTTTCCCTCTGTCTGTAACTGTGTCTTTTCCGGTGAGGCAAATGTGAATTCTAGCTGAGGTGGCAGTGGAATGGAGTAGAATCGGGAAAGGCCAGGGTGGAGGTGACAGAGGACAGGGCAGCTGAGGAAGAAGGTAGGTGTCCCCAGAGACTGAGCAGGGCTACCTGTTCACTAGGTCTCCTGGCTCTGGCTAATCATTCCCTTAGGGAAGGAGAGTAGTCTTAAACAACAGGGATTTCACACATCAGTGGCACCTGAGGCACTGTGCTTGGACCTGTTAAAGGAGTGGAAGGAGACCCAGGTGTTTGCCTTCAGTGCTGAGCAGAAGCTCAACTTTCAAAGTCCCAGACCTTAAGATGACAACTAGAGCTGCTGCCTTAGAAAAATGCACGCAAAATACAGATGATGGTTATAAAACGTAAAGAGGACGGTTAGATTCCGGAACAGTCACCGCAGGAATTGCATCATGAGAGCCTGAGTGCAATTAGTGACAGAGAGGGAAGGGCTGGGGACAACTGGCAATGAGCGAGCAAGAAAATGGTGGCACTGTGATGCAAAATAAAACTGACAGTGAGGACCTAAAAATGATGCAGCTTCTAAACCAATTTACACCACCTTTAAGCAAACCAACCTGCAAGGTCGAATTCAGTCCTTAAAGATTTTTTATCTTTTTTTTTTTTTTTTTAAATTGAGACAATCCCCACCCCTCTTTTAACCAACTCTCATTTTCAGGTCTTAAAAGCCTTTGCATCATTTTTATTTTCAATAAAAGTGAATCAACTTTTACAAAACCATGGCGTCCTGGCAAAGCTGCATCACTGGGGCGGCTGAAAACATATTGCCCATGGTTAAAACAAACGACTGGCTAGAGGGGTCGCCTGGTGGGTCAGTGAAGAAGTCCCTGTCCACCTGTCAGTTTGTCTAAGATCAACTCAGCTCCCTGCATCAGATCAGAGCCCACCAGAACTGCTGGATAAGGTCTCTCCCCTGCACATGCCCCCTGATGACCAGCCTACTCCAGGGAAGTGGCGCCTACTCTGGGCTGAGCCCCAGGTCCTGTCCCCCACCTCCCCTCCCTGGAACCTGCCAGAATCCCGACCCAGCTTGGTGATTCTATCAGCATTCACCCCCTCCCTGGGACTACTTCCAAAGTCAACCCCCCACACCCGGCCAAGTTGGTCTGCCCACCCTCTGAGCTGAGTGGTACTCAGGAATCTCAGCCTGTGCCCTCTCTCCCAGGGCCCTGGAGCAGACTGAGCGGTGTCTGCCTACCTTCTGGCCGAGGAAGAGGCTCTTGGTGGAGAGGACAGTAAAGCCATCCGCAGGCGTGCCCTCCGTTGTACTGTCTGCGCTGGCTGCCTTGCTGACTTCTCCCTGCTTCTTCTTGTACAAAGCACAGAGTTAGAACATGAACCATTGGGCAGGGGCCATACAGCTGTCTTTCCTAATGAGATGACCCCAGGCCTCACCCATTACCAATTAAGAGAACACAGGAAACAAAAAACATTGGCAGGTCCCACAGTGGAGGCTATGACTTATTTTGAGAGCCCAGAGGTTTATGAAAAAAAATTTAAATTGTATATTTATAACTTATAGTCCTGAAAAAAATTCTTAAAAGCAAACCTAAATTTCCAATAACTTAGAATAGAATCACTTCATAAATTCAGAATAATATCTCTTTGCTAATAGTTTTTAAAGATCTCCCCGTTTTAGATACTTGCACATGACTTACTGCAATCCAGTGCTCAGAAGGCTGAGGCAGGAGGACTGCCACTAGTTTAGGGCAACCTGGGCTACACAGCTGAGTTCTTAGAGAGCAGACAGTAGCTGAAGTCCTTTTCCATTTCCTCCCTAGAGCTCAGCTCATTGGGAGAGTGCCATGGAGGCACCATGGGGCCATACTTTAACGCTCTCCCCAGCATCCTGCAGACTGAAATGGGTGTGCCCTAGAGCTCCTGAGGAACTCCCCAGAAGAGCAGGGGCTCTGTTCTCAGCTCCCCAGTGTGTTTCCTCTGCCCTGGCTCCCTCACCTCTCACCACCCAAGTAAGTGTTGAAAGCGCACGTGGCTCTGGGGACACACAGATGGAAACGAAGAGGAATGGATTTCACTTATTTGTGGGTTGTCTAATTCAGCTATCAGATGAGGACAGTGGGAATGGTGGGACTTCTAGTTAGACAGTTCAGCTTCTTTCCTTTCCCTTTCCCCAGATCATCCACGGATCCCGAGAAAGGTCCAGTGGGAGAAGATCAAGAAGATGCGGCTGAGGCTTAGCTGGGTGGCAAACACCTGCCTAGATGATGGGGAAGGGGCATCACAGAGGGCTCTGCTCTCCAGAATGGTGGTTTCGGACAGTGAGCTCAGGACAAGGCCCGTGTCCTGGCCATGTACCTGCTTACGATTCAAATCCATAAGCACTGTTTCACTGCAGTGAAAAAAGCATCTAATTTTGTCGATTGCTTTAGCAGTGACGACTGCTTTGGTAATAATAATAGCTAGCCTTCCATAAACTAAATAAACTGGGCCCACAGCTCCAGGGTTTGGGGATCAGACAAAAGCACTGTATCAAGGAGGAGAGCCAGAAGATGTATGTGTAGGTTCTCGCTGGTTCATTTTCCTACTGGCTTGAATTTGTCTGAGAGCCAGGTAGACAAGAATGGCATGAGAGCCACAGCCTTTGGAGATACCCTGTCTGAGTGAGGAAAGCAGAGGCTGGCAAAGCCATTCACACGGCTGCTGCTTTCAACAAAACTAAAGAGCCATCATAGTTGACAGCTGGAGATCACCAAAAAGCACACTGGGGGGAGCGGTTAAAGGTGACGTTCCCACGTCACCTGCTATCAGCGGTGAGCATGGTGTACTAACAACAGCGAAATCTCCATGCTGTCTCTGAAACTCACTTGTAAATCTGAGTCCATTAGCTGATGGGAGACTGCTAGCCTGACCTTTGTACCAGGACAGAGGAGGACAGAGCGCTGCTGAAACAGACCTCTCTATCATCATTTCATCGTTCCAGGAAGCAAGGTTTGCAAGGACTGCAGCTTGTGCTAAAGAACAAGATGCTGACCTTTGTCTCATCTTAGCAATCCATACAACTTAGGGTCCTTGAACGAACTGGAGAGGAAATCATTCTACTACTGATGGAGGAAGGTCATTGGCTAATAAAGGAACTGCCTTGGCCCATTTTATTGGTTAGAGGATAGGTGGGAGGAGTAGACAGAACAGAACGCTGGGAGGAAGAGGAAGTGAGGTCAGACTCGAAAGCTCTCCTCTCAGGAGCAGACGCCTGAGAGAGACGCCATGCCCCACTCCTGGGATGAGGCTCCGACCCAGGATGGACATAGGCTAGAATCTTCCCGGTAAGCGCACCTTGGGGTGCTACACACAGATGATTAGAAATGGGCTAAATTAATATGTGAGAATTAGCCTAGAAGAGAATGGGCCAAGCAGTGATTAAATGAATACAGTTTGTGTGTTGTTATTTTGGGGCATAAGCTAGCTGAGCAGGCGGCCAGGGTGCTGGGAACGCAGCCCCGCCGCCCATATTACTACATACTACAAAGTGTTTTCCAATAAATTTTAATTTTTTCCTCTAAAACCTGGCATGCATTTGTTGGTTTAATTAAATGTATACTATTAAGTGTGTTAACTTGGAAAACGTGCATTGTTTAGTATAAGATCACAAGAACGATTTCAAATGAACTGAAACATGCAATGCTCTGCTACAAACATGGCTAAAACACTAGGCATAAAGATACAGTATACGAGGTCAGTGAAATGACTCAGCAGGTAAAGGCACAAACCACATAAGCCTGGTGACCTCAGCTTGGTCCCCAAGACCTATAAAAAAGGTGTGAAAAGAGAACAATCAAAGAGATTGTCTTCTGATTTCCATACTCGAATGGTGGCACATGCACACACAGCACAGGCACACGTGAGCACATGCATACACATATACACTTTAATAAAATATTATATTAGAACTAAATTCTGTAGGGGAAGTGAAAGGACGGTAAGTAAAATAGTACAAATTTTTCAATGTTAGTAAATTGCTTTGCTGTGAATTTGTACTGGATAGCTGACTCTCCTGAATGCATACAAACAATTGACTATATGTGTGTGTGTGTGTGTATATAAATATATGTATATACACACACATACAGCAAGAGAAAGAGAGCATACCAAGAAACAGCCTTAAATTTCTTATGAAGAGTCTGTCAAGGTTTTAAATGCATATCTACAAAGCTTTCGAAAGCTCTCTTAGGAGGTATTTAAGCAAAAATCTTGAACACCACTATTCTAGTCAGCACAGTGTTGCAGGTGTCTCCCCAAGGTTAAAGCAGATTAGGGAGAGCACACTGCCTTGTAAGCAGTGAGAAGACCTCACAGACAGGTGTCAGACACCCCTGTCGGAGAGTGTTCTGTGGACAGGTGTCAAGCATCCATTGTTAGAGCACATGCCCGGGGACATGTGTCAGGCATCCATTGTCAGAGACTGTTGCCATGGTCAGGTGTCAGGCATCTACTTGTCACTGACTTTATAGAAATGCAAAAGTGCTGTATATTGACCATGTACAAGGCTGTTTTCTGGAGTCACATTTAAGACCTTGTTGAAAAAGATGGAGATAATAAACCAAGTTCACCTAAGCCTCATCTTCTCTTCATCAGTCAAAGGGCAGTGAACTGCCAGAGTAGCAATTACTCATGAGAACCAACTCCTTTCTTTGACATCCCTTAACAGTGTTCTCAGTGCTGTGACCCTTTTAACACAGTTCCTCATGTTCTGGTGACCTGGAACCATAAAACTTATTTCGTTCCTACTTCAAACTACAATGCTGCTAGTTATGAATTATAAGGTAAATATCTGATAAGCAACTCCCCACGGAGTATTGACCCACGTGTCAGAACCACGGCTGCAGCAAACCATCATTCGCTTAGTTTGCCCGATAGTCCTCAGAAAAGGGGCACTCACCAAAATCAGCCTGGCCTTCTGCCAGGCACGAGCAGTAAGCACACCTCCATCACCAGGTGTGTGTGGGGGGGGGGGGTCTTTACATAGACTTTACATAGAAAAAGGGTGGATTTGAGATGTAAGAGGATGGGAGAACTACCCAGGTCAGGGCAGCTGCAGCTCCTGCCACAACACGGACAAGTTAAGTGCTTTGCGTGAATTCTAAGCCTTCCAAGGTCCCGTGCTGTAGCTTCAGTTCACAGATTGGGAAACTGAGTACCATAAGGAACTCGCCAAGAACACACACATGGTATAATGAAAACACAGGTCACAGACCCTAGGCCTTTCACTTCTGACACTACGCTACGTTGCCAAAACAGTGGTTATGTGATTTAATGCTTTAAACATCTAGGATAGAAGGGATTCCCATAAATAAATCATATATATATATATATATATATATATATATACTTTCTGAAAAGTCTGTTAATAATTCATTACAGACTGACGGGAGCAAGATCTTTTTGTTGTTGTTGTTTCTGCCTCCAAACTTACACACATTACCTATACAAAAATATATTATGCAATATCCCCAGAGTCACTGGCTTGTAGGGCTGGAACAGACCCTATCATTTTATGGGCTAGGGCAGACCAAGGCAGAGAGGGAGCAGACTTGCCCGAGGCCACCCAAGTAGGAAGAGCCTAGGGCACAGCAGAGCTCTGCACTTGGGCTGCAGGGTTTTCTGTGCCCTCCGTTCCCACTGTTGCTGACCCAACTGTCACACTGGAGATTTTCAAAACCTTCAAATTATATAGAGTTGAGGGAGAAAATTACGATTTGAACTTCAAGTGTTGACACTTGAAAACTACCAACCACCTTTCAATGCAAGTGTTTTAGCACTGTCCCTGGGGGGGGAGGGGGGGCTCTGCACAGGCCCCTGGAAAGGGGATTCTCAGGATATTCCATGGCAACGTGGAGATGCCAGGTCCTCCACACTGCTGCTGGGCGTTGATACAATTTACATTAAACAAATGTTTTGAAAATTAGCTGTTCACAGTTCCAATTTCAGCTTCCCCTAGGGTTTAATGTTAGCCAAATACTGGTACAGTAAGCAGACAATGTGTTTTATTGTGTGGAAGAAAAACAGACCACCACCACAGACTCTCTGCTTTAGTAATCAAGGGAAAAGCTGAGTGTTCAAGTGATTATTGACATATGGTTATTAGGAACATAGCTACTAGGGACTAGAAAACACACACACACCCCCCCTCCACAAATATACACAATACTACACACATATACACACACCACACACACACCATATACACATGCAAATACACACATCCACACAAATACACTCACACCATATACACAAATACACTCACACATACCACACACATATATACAAATACACACATCCACACAAATACTCACACGCACACACACCACATATACACATAAATACACATGCCACACACTTCACACATACAACTACAAACATCCACACAAATACACACCACGCACACTCATACATACAGGTCCATTCACTTGCACACTCCACAAAGAACAAATTCCTGGTGTTTAGTGAGCTGGAAAGTTTAGAAAAATCACTGGGCAAAACCTACAACAGGAAGACTAGGGTCAAAACCTACAACAGGAAGACTAGGGTCAAAACCTACAACAAGAAGACTAGGGTCAAAAGGACCAGGACTCAGTCAGGTCTGCTGTAGGCACTGGTATCTCAAGATGTGTTCAGATGGCACTACTTGAGTACATGAAAGAGAGTAAGGGCCAAGTTCAATACATGGTTCTACCCTGCTGGTGCCAGCACCTAGTTCCAGGGCCTTATGTAGGCCGCCAGGCCCCAGGGGTCTATTTTCAAGGGAAAAGAGGTTTGGCTTCTCTGCGTTTCTTCTAACATTCCAAAGGGCCAGGCCACCTGGCACTTGTCCTGCTTCCTCTGCCCGTCCCTTCCTCCCAACTGCAAACAGAAGAAGGGGGAGAGAACCTTCCAATCTGCTCACTTCACAGTTAGGAATGAATGGGGAACATTCTGTAAAGCCCCTCCCTGCCTGCCCTGCCTCCTCCAGGACTCCTCCTGTGCCAGGTGGGACACAAGTCTCTGGAGAGGACGCCTGGCTGCTCTTCAAGGTCAGGATTCTCTTTCCAGGAATGCGAACGATTCAGGGCCTTGGAAAGGGGTTTCTTTAGATTTAGAACTAAGGCAGTGTTGTCACACGTCACACTCACAGCACCTTCTCCCCAGCTAACACACGCTTCAAAACACGGGAAGAGATGGGGATTTTTTTTGCCCTTTTATGAAAATAGCTTAGGTCATGCTGCCGAGAGGGCTTTCCTCCCACAGATCACGGCCTGGACATCACACACCAGGGAAGAACTGAGGAACTGCCCCAAGCCTGTACTGCTGACAGCTGTCTGCAGTGTTCCTGCTCAAGCACACCCAAAGGAGGACACATTGCCATGGAAACACAATGACACTGTACAACTCAGCACCAAAGCAAGTGGGCAGAAGGCCCCTCTGAGGACGGTATGGCGGCCAAGCTCTGGCAGAAGGAAACCGTTCCATAGGCCCTCACATCTATGTGGGAGACCAGGTCAGAAGGTGTGGGGCTGGGCTGCCACCCATCTCCAACTGCTCCTGGATACCCACTACTCATCCCCAAGTCACAAGGGCTCAGTCCTCCAACTGTGGCCAGGTCCCAGGAGGCACTCTAGACTAGGCAGGGAGCTGGACTCCCACATGTTCCTGTCTCAGCCAGTTTCCCAAACAGGGATGGGGATTAGCTCTGAAGAGGGCTCGCAAGTTCCCCTGTGACCTTATTTACCCCATCCCACACATCCCTGCCAGATCCCATACCTTAGACTTCCGGGCCCCCTTCTTGGCTCCTGTTTTCTTAGCCACTGGCTTCTTCTGGGATGGAGACTTGGCCTTTTTGGCCGGTGGAGGCGTGATGATGGCTTCCAACTTTCCCTTGGATCCTCGCTTCTTCGCCAGCAGCTCAGGGTGGATATTGGGCAACACTCCCCCGCTGGCTATGGTGACTCCTTTGAGCAGCTTGCAGGAAAAGCAAAGTCACAGGGGGTGAGCCAGACCACCTGCTCCAGGAGTGCCCTGCCTGACTCAAGTGGTCGGCCCTGTTCATACATACCCTGCCTCTGTGGCAGCTACAAGGACGGGACAGGACTCAGACGACACAGGGCCAGAGTCCTTCACTCATCACTTGGTTTCAGTTTACACTATCATCTCTCCCAGGAGAGGTGGGCACCCTTGCCAACCCCCTACCCCACTCCCAGTGAAGTCCCAACAAAAAAAGAAGCTGCTCCAGGTCTTGACAGCCACCACAGGCTCTCCTGGGCCGCCTGAGTGTATTACTAGCATGCGGGGGGAGGGGGAGGCAGGCTGGAGAGCCCCATACCTGGTTCAGCTCCTCATCATTGGCCACAGCTAACAGGATGTGCCGGGGAGTGACCCGTCCCTTCTTGTTGTCTCTTGCTGCATTGCCAGCCAGCTCCAGGATCTCAGCTGTAGGCAAAGAGGAACATGTGGTCATTTCAAGGTATTAGAGAACTCACTTGCCTCTGTACCTCATGCAGGACGGGGCACAAGAAAGAGCTAACCAGAAGTGGGAAACTACAGGTATGTTTTCTAGGCAGAACTTCTGGAGAAACCAGGGAGAGTTTAACAGAAAAGATGGGCAGGATTAAAGGTTCCACCTTTCGTTTTGGAAATGGAAAGTTGGGAGGAATGGGGACCAGTGGAAGGCCACTGACTAAGTCCGCGGTAGGACTAAAATAGAAATCCAGCTCTGCTTCCATCTCCCAGAGCTGCCTGGGAAGGGTGTTTGGAGTGGATGTGGCCAGAAGGACACAATACCTGCACTTCCGGTAATACATCACCCACCTGTAGAATATAGGGGAGGGGGCTTGATACAGACAGTGCTTGAGAAATCTTTGGTGCCTGAATCAAGAAAGAACACCTGCACATTTGGATTTGAAGTCAGAAAGCTGTGAGTAGACTTATAAAGTCAATGTCATGGTCATATAAAAAAAAGGGGTGGGGATAATACAGGCTGAGGAGAGCTAGGAACAGAGCCAGCTACGGTGTGTTCCTTTGACGGGATCCTCCCAAGTCATTCTGAAGACAAGTGAAGAGGGCTGAACATGGGAGTCACATCCGAGGAATGGTCTTGATGATGTGGATGTTCTTCTGTGCATGTGTTGCTTTACTGGTTGATGAAAAAAGCTTTTTTGGCCAATGGCTTAGCAGAGTGGTGCCAGGCAGGAAATCCAAACAGAGAAAGAGTGGACAGAGTCAGGGAGACGCCATGTAGCTGCCAAAGGAGGACACACTGGAACCTTAGGAACCTTACCGGTAGGCCACAGCCTCATGGCCATTCACAGATTGATAGAAATGGGTTAACTTACGATGTAAGAGCTAGTTAGGAATACACGGGAGTCATTGGCCAAACAGTGTTGTATTAATATAGTTTCTGTGTGATTGTCTGGGTCTAGGCAGCCAGGAACAAAGGAATAGTCTCCTACTACAATCTTTCCTAAATTGGACAGTAGCATGGTCAACTTGAAGGGGGCATTCTTGTTCTTAAGGAATTTATGCTGTGGCTAGATAGCTCAGGAATTAAGAGCACTGACTATTCTTTCAGAGGACCTGGGATCAGTTTCCAGCACCCACATGGCAGCTCACAACTACATCTAAGTCCAGTTCCTGGCAACGGACGTCATCTTCTGGCCTCTGCTTGTACTGAATGTGCATACGCACACGCGTGCACACACGCACACACGCGCGCACACATACAGGAAAACATTCACACACGTAACGTGAAAGTAAATAAAAATAAAACAGAAAGTTCATGCTCAAGTATTTAGGAATGGAGCGTCCTGACGTTGTTGTGAGAACAAACTGTGGCAACTGCTGTTTAATCTGCTAGGGTCAGAGTCCCTCTTCCCAACCCTGTCTTTTGTAACATGTACAGACCTGAACTTTACAGACAAGTGATATGTCTAAATGAAATAAGCCAGGCACAGGAAGATAAATACTGTAAGAGCCTACTAAGATACCAGATCTACCTAAGCTTAATTTAGAAGTTGGGGCTAGGGTGGGGGTGTGGTGATGGGAAATGAGGGTCAAAGGGTAAAGGTTGAGTTATATTTTAGGGAGAGTTCTAATGGTGTGTCCAGGATGGTGACTGTAGTTTGTAATACTATGTATCTCCTAATCACTAACACGTATTTTAAATGTTCTCCAAACCTAAACACAGGAATATGAAGGACAAGTATGCTAACCAGATTAACATACTAAGTACACACATACAAAGCAGCACTGTACCCTGAGTATAAAGATTGGTATTTATCCATTAGGAATAATACAATCCTTTTTTCCAGCATTTTGTATGTCTAAAATGTCTTCAAAACAAAAATCACGAGGGGGAATAAAACAAGACTGGGAGGCGGGGTCTAACATATAGCTGATGCTTACAAAGTCAATCTTCCTGCCCTTCAAGGCAGTCTCGTGGGGCAAACACAGATCGTCCCCATTACCAATGGCACTGGGGAGTGCCCTGGCAAGAGATCCCTCCAGGCTCCCTGCTCGGCAATACAGTTCCCTTGGTAACCCTCACTGTCTTCATGGGATGTGCAGACTGTTCCTGACTGTGTCATCTGTTGTCCACGCTGTGGGTCTGCCCATGCCACCTGTGATGCCCTTCTATACCACCCTCCGGGCCAACTCAGGTCTGGCCTTCTGCTAGCACTGACCAAGGCCTAATAATTCCAGCTTCGCTGCATGTTCTAGATTACCCCCACAAAGTCTGTGCTTGGACACACCCTGGGACAAATAGAGATATACTGGCAGCTGTGTGAAAACCAAGCCTCAAACTTACAATACTCGGGCCGTCTATTGTGCTTGCTTTGAGACACAGTTTTACTTTGGTCTTAGACTTACTAGGTAATCAGGCTAGCCTCAAACCTGACTCTCCTGCCTCAATCTCCTGAGAGCTAGCTTAGTGCAGGCATCACCACACTTGAGATAGTATGTATATTTTTGAGATTAGCAACTAAGCCCCATGCCAAACTTGTTACATTTGTATAAAGACAAGAGTGTATGTGGTTACTCATGAGCACTGTCGTAATGACAGCAGGCAGAAGGGGAATCAGTCACACTTGGCACAGCAGGTCACTGTCCCTAAATCCAGGAAATCATTTTGCTCAGTCGTCACCCAGAGACAAATAGCCTGCATCTGAGAAGGGATGCAAAGGCACTGAGGTCTCTGTCTTACCAGCAGGAAGGGAGACCGAACAAGACTGCACAGGAGGCCAGAGCTCTAGGGAGTACCAAACTGGGCTTCATGTACAACAGTCACAGTGTGAGGCAGGAGACTGGCCAACCCCTGCAGGCACTAACTGGAGACAGGTTTACCTTTCCACCCTAGCCTCACAAGGTGATTCTACAACCTCAGTACGCACGGTTTCTCAGTACTGAGGGAACTGTTCTCTCATGGGCTCTCATGGTAAATGAAGAGGTTAGCTGTAGTGCCTCAGGATGCAGAAATGCCTGCTTGTGGTCCAGTGGAGCCTCAGGTTCCTGGCCTTGTGGTGAAGGAGGAAATCCACAAGGCTACTGTTCTACCTTCAGCTCTAAAGTTAGCAAAGTAGGTACCACAGGTGCCACAAGAGCAGATTCTGGCAGTAAAGGGCAGAGAGAAGAGCCCACCAGAGCAGTTCCAGGGCTAGAACTCGGCAGTTAGGAAGGCTTTAGGGTGGTCTCTGGCATCACGGAGCTCTGGAGCCCACTCTTGGACGTTTCCTAGTGTTGTAAACTAAAAAGCGGTGCTAGAGAGAAAGACACCATGCACAGAGCTTATGTGGAGAGGATGTTTATTAGGGAAAGATAACATAAAACAGGAGAAAGGAAGGGGGAGACTGGCCTCTGGGGATAGGAGCAGCAGGAGAAAAGAGAAAAATGGACAGAGAAAGAGAGAGGGGGAGAGAGAGAGACAGGCAGAGAAGCAGAGGGGGGGGGGGCAGAGAAAAAGAAAGAGAGGTGAGGTGGGCAGGGCACTTTTAAAAAGAAACAGTGAATGTGCACAGGAGGTGCTCTGAGTGGCTGCGGGCTGAAGACATATCCTGTCAGGACCCCAAGGACAGGCCAGTACAGACACCAGAACACTAACATCAAGCCTCTAGCCTCTAGCATACTCCCCTCTTAAGCCTTTCCTCCTTCCCTGAAGCTTTAGGGAAGGAGGAGCCAGAGTGTGCAGAGGGTGCCTGATAGGTTACAGTCTGCTGACCCTCCTGCTAAAAATGCCTTGCCTGCTCCTTTTGGAACAGAGGGAGCATACAGGAGCCTACAGCGCCACTCTGAGCCCACCACATGACAAGCAAACATGGGAGCAGTTTCTTGGAGAAGCAGCCTCTTTTCTCTTCTCACAGGAGTGCTAACAGAAGGCTTCCCCAGTCAGAGGTGGGGTGAAGGAGAGGTGGGGTCTCTCTGGGGTTTCTGACTTTTTGTGGGTTTTGTTTTGTTTCCAAAACTGTCCTCAATTCTCTGTGCAGGGAAATAGCAGATATGAAGACAGAAGACCCTGAGTGGTGCGAGCAGCTGATGGGGGGGGGGGGGGGGAGACGGGACGAAGATAGACTGTGAGAAATGGATAGAAAGCAACCGAATGCTTCAGAAGCAGCACCAGAGGTCAAGGGGTGCACTAACCCCCACAGACCTGAGGACACCCAGCTTTCACTAGCCTGCCCCTGATTTGTGGCTCCAGCTTCAATGGATTAGTTTTCCCTTGGAAAACTTTAAGGACACCTTGTATGTTGCCAGTTTAGCTTGGATTCAGAGAGGCCAGCTGGAGTCCCATGGGAATGGTGATGTGAAGAGAGGAGGGTGGACAGTTGTAGGAACGGGGGCTCCTGGAAAAGAGCATGGGAATGATGTCACTCCCTTGCCTTCTGTACCAAGGAACTGAAGTCCAAAGCTTCCTTTCTGCAAAACCCAGCAATGTGCACAGGCCAAGATAATGTCCAGCACTAGGTTCCTAGCACCAAAGAGTGGGCCCTGGACTCTGCAGGGAGGAGCAGGAGCTGTCCACATTACAACAGTAGGTGCGGCTTGGACAGACTCCAGCTGACTGAGCCAGTACTGTGGTTTGTTTACTCGCATGTGTTTCTAGATGGATAGTAACCACAGTAACACTATCACGAGGGGACACACAAGACAGAGCACCTCAAAGACACACCTTTGACAAGAAATGTGCTCCACACCCAAGCTGCCTCTACACTGCATTTTACAACAGGTGAGAAAGAAGAAGGGCAAATCCTGACTGCAGCTGTGAGCGCTCGCTCCTTGCTGAGCAACAGGTACCCTCTGCCCTTTTAGAAACAGCAATAAAGTAACAGATTTCCTGGCCAGGATAGGGCCGCCTGCTGCATGGAGAAGGCGAGATACAAACTGCCAGGCATTCAGCAGAACAGGGTGGTTCCTGGTTGCTCTTCAGGGTACACTGGTCTTTACACAAAGGGAGAGGAAGGTTGCTGTGAGACTGTGGCCGGGTGTGGGTGTGAACACCACAGGGAGGAGGGCCTGAGCTCAGCTCTTCTGAATGTGACCCTCTCATTGGTGAGTTACATGGAGGGCAAGATCATGGGGGGCTCTGAGCTGTAGGGCAATTAATTCCTGCGACCGCATCTCCATGGCTTCCAGGGCTCAGTGCCTAGACCCTTCCTCAGAGGGCTGTTTAGGAGCCGGTGACAAGCCATGGAAGGCTGGGATGGGAGCATTAGGAGACAAGAACCAGAAGCCCGTGCCAGGCCCTTCACCCGTGGAACATTCTTCCTGGCCAGAGACAGGCTAACTGTTATGGCTAATGACCAACACTGGCCTGGTTTGGGGCCCGGAGCACACGAGGTCAGCTCCAGAGGGGATTGTAAATACGGTAAAAGCTCCCCAGGCAGAAAGGCTGCATGAGGCGCACTAATGGGTACTTTGGTAGCTGTTCTTTTAATACTGTTTAAAGATCTGACTAGAAAGACACCCAAGCACCCCACTCTTGGCCAGGTCTCCTGGCTTGTGGTGACCAGGACTGGTGATATGGTCTTGTCTCCTCAGAGTGCACAGCTCTCGAGCCTCATTGAACATGATGGTTTTAGGGCAACATGACAAGATTCCCATGGCCCTGGACAAGGCCATGATTTAGCAGCCCTTTCATCTCTGGGACAGCTGGCTGAGCAAGAATACTTCTGACAGCCCTGCTTCTCAATTTTACCCCAAGCCCAAAGGTTTAGAATCTCCCCTCCCCCTCCCCCACACAACATCTCCAACTATAGCGCTCTGCTGTATGGAAGCATTCCGTCTACCTTCCTTAAGGGAGATGAAGTCATGGCTTGCAGAATTAGACTCTAACAGCTAACAGGTGATGTGGTGAGGCTGAGCCAAAGTCCAAACACAGACCTTGCAATAGGAAAGAATCTGGGGCTTTTAAAGAGCTGTTTGAAGCATCTCGTCTAACAAAAGAAAGATCGAAAGTAACAATCAGAAATCAAAGAAAGCAAATACTCGCGTAATCCCAGGGAGAACACAGATATCTGCTGCAGAGCCAACAGCATGACAAGGAATCTGTTCATTGTGTTTCTTTTGATTGCTCACCCCTCCATGGACTTCACGAGGTTCAGAACTGGGACACCATTCCAGAAGGCCTTAACCCAGTCAACCCCAACTGGAGGATGACCGCTAAGAGTTTCCTGTGTCCTGACAACACCATGGTCCTCTCTAATTCCCTCAGTGACCCTAGTGTCTGCTGCCATGTTCACCACAGAATCCACCCCACCTTCCAGGTGGGGAATCGCAGAGACTAAGGCTGGCAGAGTTGTCCCCTTGGTGGGGCTCCCTGCTGTTGGCCTGTCCCAGAATCCACCCTCACCCAACCCTGGGCTTTCAGAGGAACCGGGTATTCCATAAAGTAAAGGCTACGCAGGCACTGTAGACAGTCTTTCTATGCTGAATACAGAGACTTTTCACGAGTGAACTGCTCCACTGCTTCCCACGAGGCCCATGCAGCTCATCCCTGCTGTCAGCTCTATGAACCAGGTGGCATCTGGTCCAGTCCCACAAGGACTACCAACAAGGCAGAACTGCAGCCTAACGTGGAGTCTCTGAAGTATGCTCCACTGGACACGTGTTTTTCACATGTCAGAGTCATATGCGGGTTTGAAGAGGCATGCATGCTAACAGAAGAAACACTTGAACTTTGCTGCCAAGCCCAGTGCTTGAGCAGCTCCAATGCAGGGACCTGTCCTTCACCTCTGCAGGTATGAGCTTCACTTACACCACCTCCAGGGGCCTGCGGCAAAGGGCAGCAGCCATGAATGTGCCATGGGTGACACCAGGTCAGGTCTGATGTCAGGTACAGAGATTTGAATCTTAGCTTCTGTAATTTGCTGTCAGACATGGCTAAGACAACACCCTTCCACATTCTATGAAATATGACTGAGGTTAGCTCTGAGGTTTGTAAGGGCTGTTGCTAAGTAAAAATGCTTAGCAGACTTAGTAACCACAAGCTACTATGTACTAAGGCTACACTATCCTTATGAAGAAGAGGGAGGAGAGGGAGGAAGGGGCAGAAGGGAAAGGTGGTGGGGATGGAGGAAGGGGAGGCGATAGCAGCAGCCCAGCCTTAATTACCAGGGCAAGAAACTAGACTTTCTTTCCCTTGTTTCCTCATCTAAGCACCGGGTGGACAGAGGTGTGTGAAGAGCAGCAGAAACCCTGGTGTTTCCTCCCCAGCAGTTCACCCTTTGCTGTTACACTTAACAGTTTACATATGTTTGAAAAATGCACTTGAACTCTATTAACCTCTGTCCTGCCAGACCTGCCTTGATAGAACACAGCACCCCAGGCAGCTGCACAGGCAGACCCCCAGGCAGCAAGCGGGCTCTGTCTTGGGATGGGGTCAGGGACTTTTATCTGACCCCAGCAGGGGGCGCCATGGCCGGGCAGAACCAGAGCCAGGTGCGGAGACTACAGAACTCTTGCAGCAGAAGAGGGAAAGGGAAGGTGGCCTAAGTAAAGGTGCTCTACCCCAGCCCTGGCTGGTGCTGCACCACCAATCACTTACTTTCAAGGTCTCTAAATTAATTTACAAGGAAATGGTTAATGTGTATGCTTGTTTTAATACGGAAAACCACAGCTATTTGTTCTTCGTTCAGCCAGGAAGGAGTGAACAATCAGATGGCTGCGGAAATGAAATGATTTAGAGCATAATGTAAAGAGGAAGTTCATTTAAAGAGCCCCTACTTGGTACCATTTTCCAGATGGGCTTCTAAAGGGAAACCCAGGCACACAGCAGCAAACTGCTGCGGTACACTCTCACATAGGCAGCATGGCCATGGGGAACCAGAATCAGAGAGAAGTAAAGGAAACAAAGAAATCAAAACAATAGTGAATGCCAAGTGGCGCAGCTCCATGCTGTCCCACAGGCTTTGGCTACTACAAGTCACAAGTACCTCGGACACTGCCTCCCAGCCTGCACTGTCTTCTCAGAGCAAGGCTGCGAGCACAGGGAACGTCAGGTTGCTCTCCATGGCTGAGTGTTTCTAGAAGAGTAGCCAAAGTAGCAGAGTGCCACAAAAGGAAGGACCCCAAGAGGGACTGCAGCTCCTGGGGCCACCCTCATTAGTCCTACCTTTGTACTATCTGTGGATTCCTGAGGCTGAGGGTCAGTGTCTAGGCACACGTGCATAAGCTCAGTATACACCCTGCACTCCATTCTCCCTCCTTTGAGGGGCCAAAGAAGAGACATTGGTCCAGAAGCCTCTTGCCCTCCACTGCATCCCCAGCACTCCTGAGCAACACAACCTTGCACACTGATTGCACAGGCCTTCCATTTGAGGCCTGTGGGGTTCTCCTGAGGCTCCTGGCTATGCAGATGCTCCCTAGAAACTTGCTATTCTGTGGCTGCCAGCATGGGCCAGATCCTTCCCGAAACCCCAGCCCAGGTCACTCGAAGAACCATGCCCTCCTGGCTTCTACCATTTCCAACTCATGCTCTGGAGTCCCCTCACCCTTGGCCTTGTACCTGTCATCCCCTGGTCTCTGTTGCAGGACCTCTGTTTCCCTGGTCCACCAGGCCACAGAAGGGTCTCCGGCCCCTGCACACTCCGGTAGTAACATGTGTCTGTCTGCTCTGGAGCTGCCCCCTCAGGCTTAGCCTTCACTAAGAACTAAGACTGGATGTACACCAGTCCTCCTGGGGGTCACCAGGGGCTACCTGAAACAAGCAAGCACAAAGTGGACTAGTGGTCCCTGGAGACCAGTGGGGCCTGAGGTAGGGTCAGGAGGTCAAGGAAAACGGTACTGCCTCAGGCAAGTTGTCCTTGTTTTCTCAATGAATGCAGACACTGACTCTCAGCAGTCAGCATCCGGATTTATAAAGACAACAGATAAACGTTGCCAAAGTCTACCTCAGCTACTAATCACGACAAGTAACATCAGTTGGGATATAAGGACGATCATAGCTATCTGCAGAGCGTCTAGTTTCCAAACGACCCTGCCAGCTGAAATGGGAGCCATAGGAGTAGGCTTCTAAAAGATGCAAAACAGCTCCCTTCAGACAGACAGACATGTGTAATCATATAATGAGAGGACATCGGGCAGTCCCATAAGTTACAGAAGGGGGCAGCTCTGGAGACCCGAGACCACACACACTCCAGCCACTAAATGGAAGATTACCTAATAAAGAAGCAGACAGGGTCTCAAGAGAAGGTAGAAAAGGAGGGATGGAAGGTACCCAGAGCAGCGGGCAAAAGGTGCACCTGGCAAATCCAAGGAGGGTTTATGTCACCTCCTTGGCAAGCAAACCTGCTCATGGTATAGATGACAGACCTTGGGGACTTTAGGAGCAACAGGAAAAGGCAGTCTGTGTGAGTCTTCTAAATCCCTCCTGCTTGCCAGTAACAGCTGCCCCATCAAGTGCCCCTCCTTCCACAGGTGTGGCCATTGCTCAAGTTCATCCCAATTCTGCTTCATTTAAAACTCCAGGCTCCAGTGCAGCTCCAGTTTCCCTGCATCACGACCCATCAGTGCCCTGCTCCCTCCCAAAGCCTACCATCTTGACTAGTGTCCTCCTTCAGGAAAGAACTGTTCCTGCCATGCTGTGGGACTTCAGGCCCCATGCGAGGAGCTTGGCTACCACCAGAGAGATGGGAGAGAAAGGCTCAGTCCCTGTGCTGGATCAAGGCGACAGCCTCTGATATGGTTGACACATGGGACAATGGATACAAATCCTTTGACTCCTACACCCAGCTTGTGTACTTGTTCAGCGCTCGGTGAATCTTTCACAAGTGGGTCATTCCGGATGAATTACTGACTGAGAGGCCCGATCACTGGTGTGGTCGGGAGGTGTGGAAGGCGGTGCATGGGCTGTTCTCCAAGGCCCTGGCCTGGTTTCATCTATGAGAACACAGGCTCTGGATACAGTGCGGGCGAGGACCATGGGGACAAAGTGCCATCCCAGAGGAAAGCAGGCAAGGCTGGGCTCGGGGTGTGGCAAGCCCTGTCTCACAGCCCCAAGTGAAGACTGGGCTGGGGAAAGGGGTAGAGGCGGGCTAGGTCCACCCCACTCAATCCACCTGTGCATACCATGTGAGCCCATTACCCTCTTGGTGCACTGAGTTGTTTTTTTTTTTTTCATTTCATTTTCTAGATTTATTCTGGAAAATTTATTCAAAGGAAAAGACTATTTTCACAAAGTACATATATAAAAAACAAGGGAGAAACAGGTAGTCAAAGCACAGAGAGAGAGATCCTAGGCCTCACTGAATATCCTTTGTCAGGTGAATTTTACCAGGGGAACTTTTACCTACTAAAAAAATAAACTGGACAAAAGGCAAGGCAATGCATACCATTGGGTATAAGAAACTGCTACGAGGGGGAAGTATGCAACAATTCAGACCAATAAAACAGAAAAGGGGTCCAGAAGGAATCCCCATTATCCTGTGTGATCCAGGCAGCAGCTAGATCAGGGAAAAGATAAGGTCTTCAGTTAACCGTGTTGGAGTAACCAGTTTACCACATCAGGATAAATTCCAAATGCTTTAAAGTAAGAATATAAAAAATAAACCACTACAAACAGACCATTTTTTCCCGTGGTGTCAATACCTACTCTCTGCCCTTCACACAGGTCACTCTTGCGAGGAGGAGGGAAACCTGCTGGAGTCGAGAAGTGGGAGGGCAGTGAGAAAGGGCAACGGCGTAAGAACATACGGCTGGGGATGGCTCAGCAGGAATGGCTCCTGCCACCAGACCTGATAAAATCTGAGCTCAATCTCAGGAGCCTAGCTCCCAAAAGTATTCTTCTGACCACCACACACGTGCCATGGAAGCAATCTCCTGTACACACATATACACATACAAAATCAATAAGCATGAAGTGTGTGTCCGTGTGTGTCCCCTTCTGAACAGTGACTCAGAGTCCAACAGAAACGCACTAAGGAAGACATTGCATTGGGGTGGAGAGATGGCTCAGCAGTTAGAGTACTGCCTGCTCTTGTCCAGGGCCCAGGTTCAGTGCCCAGCTCACAACAGTGTGTAATTTCAGATCTAACGGATCTGTCCTCCACTGTACACACATAGTATGCTTACATTCATACAGGCAAAACACCCATACAGATAAAATTAAAACAAATCTTTTGTAAAGATTTTATACCATTATTTAAAGAACATACAATTGTAAAATTTAAATATGATAACAGAAAATTATGTAAAATCAAGAAATTATATTAAAATAAATACAGACTAGCTGACATTTTTTAAGAGCTCCAACAGAACTTAGAGAAACTGGGGTATCGCTGCAGCCTGGCCTGGGGATGACTCAAGTGGCAGAAGCACTTTCCAGTCTGATGACCCATGTTCAATCCAGAAACCACAGAGAGCCCAAAGTGATGTGCACTCCTAGGAAAGATAGGAGCAGAGACCCAAGAACCATCCAGAAGCTCATGGGCCAGCATGACAGACCCTGCCTCAAAAAGAGGGTGAAGACAGACCCCAGAAACTGTCCTCTGACCCCCACGTGCCCCGTGGCACTGCACACCAGCCACAGATGTTGTCCTCTGACCCCCACGTGCCCCGTGGCACTGCACACCAGCCACAGATGTTGTCCTCTGACCCCACGTGCCCCGTGGCACTGCACACCAGCCACAGATGTCCTCTGACCCCCACGTGCCCCATGGCACTGCACACCAGCCACAGATGTTGTCCTCTGACCCCACGTGCCCCGTGGCACTGCACACCAGCCACAGATGTCCTCTGACCCCACGTGCCCCGTGGCACTGCACACCAGCCACAGATGTCCTCTGACCCCCACGTGCCCCGTGGCACTGCACACCAGCCACAGATGTCCTCTGACCCCACGTGCCCCGTGGCACTGCACACCAGCCACAGATGTCCTCTGACCCCCACGTGCCCCATGGCACTGCACACCAGCCACAGATGTTGTCCTCTGACCCCACGTGCCCCGTGGCACTGCACACCAGCCACAGATGTTGTCCTCTGACCCCCACGTGTCCCGTGGCACTGCACACCAGCCACAGATGTCCTCTGACCCCCACGTGTCCCATGGCACTGCACACCAGCCACAGATGTTGTCCTCTGACCCCACGTGCCCCGTGGCACTGCACACCAGCCACAGATGTCCTCTGACCCCCACGTGCCCCGTGGCACTGCACACCAGCCACAGATGTTGTCCTCTGACCCCCATGTGCCCCATGGCACTGCACACCAGCCACAGATGTTGTCCTCTGACCCCCACGTGCCCCGTGGCACTGCACACCAGCCACAGATGTTGTCCTCTGACCCCCATGTGCCCCGTGGCACTGCACACCAGCACACAACATAACATTTTCTGACTGAACCACAGATTATGCATCATTGAAGAGAGAGTCAATAAACTGGGAAAACCCAGAGGGCTTTTACCCAGATCAGAAGAGCTTATCTAGAATGTTCAGAAAGAGATGGGGAAAAAAATAAGATTAACAGAGGAAGGTGGAATGAAACACTATCACATGTTAAATCTGTCATCTATAAAGAAAGACCGAGATACCGTCAAGTTCACAAACAACCCGAGAGTATTTACCATGAACAGACATACATCCCAGAAGGAAGAAAGCACATTAAGGTTGTGGCATGTGAAGCCTGCATTTCAAGATGCTATAAGCTTCTCTTGGCCCAAGAAAAACAGGCCCTTAATGTAGAAGTTGTCTGTTCTTCTGCAGATACTGGTGGCAAAAATAAAAATGCCAGATTGCTTCATCAAGAGATATCATGGGGGTGGGGGGAGAGCTGAAAGAAATGAGTGGAAAGAGGATCATTTCAGGGTTAGGTAGAAACCTGGTACAAGGGAAAGTCCCAGGAATCTCCATGGATGACCCCAGCTAAGACTCCTAGAAATAGTGAATACACGGCCTGAATTGGCTGGCCATCTCCTGTGACCAGGCAAGATCTCCAGTGGACACCAAACCAGCTTCAGAATCCTTGATCTACAGCCTGCCCTGCCTATGAGCTGTGCTGGGATAAGGGTGGCACAGAGACTGTGGGAGTGGCCAACCAATGCATGGTCCAGCTGAGACCCATGCCAGGAGAGTGAGCCCACTCCTGGAGTGTCAAAGACCTAGGATAGAACCAAAAATGATGACAGAAATACAAAGTCAATGTAATGATGCCTAATGATATTCTGCTATTCTCATAAGAATAGTGACTACCCCAATTGTCATCAGAGAGGCTTCGTACAGCAACTGGTGTAGACAGCTGCAGAGGCCCACAGTCAAACATTAGGCCTAGTTTAGTGAATCCTACTGAAGAGAAGGAGGAAGAATTGTGGTAGCCAGAGGACATCACAGTAAAACCCACAGAATCCACTAATCTGAGCTCAGATGCTCCCAGGCTTAACTGACAACCAGGGAGCCTGCATGGGACTGACCTAGGCCCTCTGCATATATTTGTGACAACTGTAGAGCTTGGTCTTCTTGTGGGGCTCCTAACAGTGGAAGCAGGGGCTGTCTGATTCTTTTACTGGTTTTGGAGACCCTCATACTGGGCTAGATTCCTCATTCTGGGTGGCCCTGCCCAGTCTCAATACAAGGCCAGGTGCTTAGTTTTACTACAGCTTGATATGTTGTTGCTATCCATGGGAGGCCTGACTTTTTCTGAATAGAAATGGAAGAGACGTGAATGGAGATAGGGAGCAGAGGGGAGGTGGGAGGAGGGATTGGTAGGAGAGGAGGGAGGGGAAACTCTGGTTGGGATGTAAAATAAATGAATTTTTTTTAGAGAGAGAGAAAGAGACCATGAAAGCACAGTGAGCCTCCACACTCTACAGTTCTTAGGTGCTGTGGTTTATCTTCACAATGGCAGAGATTTTCAATAAGTATAGTATAATGTGTGAATAGGTATGTAAACAGTCTCAATATGGATGTTATACTTGGCAACAAAAAAAAATTAAGTCAAAATAGACCACAGATCTAACTGTATAGAACAAGAACCATAAAATTCATAGAAGGTAATGGGGAAAAAACCTTGATGTCTTTGGGTCTGATGAAAACACTACAGTTCCATCTGTGAAAGAACGAACTGACAGGTTAGCCTTTGTTGAAATTAATTTGTTCTGTTCTATGAAAGACACTGTCAAGGGCTGGAGATGAAATTCAATGACAAAGCATTTCCCAGCACTTGTGAAGTCCTAGGGTCAATCCCCAGTGCCACATTAACAACAACCTCCCCAAAAAAGAAAGAGAGAGAAAGAATAAAAGAAAGGAAGGAAAGAAGGAAGGAAGGAAAAAAGGATGAAAGGAAGAAAAACAATGAGTTGAGTGTGGTGATATCGCCCTACAACCTCAGAACTGGGGATGTTGAGGCAGGAGGATTCTGAGCTTAAGGTCACCCTAGTCCTCGCCAACATAGATACACAGTGATTTCTAGACCAGCCTGGATTACAGACTTCAAAATGGGGGCGTGGTAGTGCTGACGTGGTGACACAGGCCTTCAATCCCAGCACCTGAAAGACAGATCTTTGCGAGTTCGAGGCCAGACTCATTTACACGAGTTCCAGGCAAGCCAGGGCTACACATTAAGATCCTGTCTCAAAACAACAAAATAAACATACAAAGAAGCCTAAGCACTAAATGATAACATAAATTAAGTCTGATATAAATATGTGATCCAGCCCTGGGAGAGAATGGGGATCCGGGACAACTATTTCAGAGTATCCAGGACCCATCTGCTCCATGGACATTTTAGGAAAGCCAGATTAGTCAGTGTAAGCCCTAACAACAATATATACACGTCTTTACACCCACAGGTAAGTGTAATCTTCACCCCTAACCAAAGAAATTTCGCTTTGCAACAGAGAAACCACAGCCAATGAGATGCAGAGCTATGGATCCCAGTGTGAAAGGCTACACGTACAAAGTAGTCCTGCACCTAAGGCTCAGGAACACTGCAGAAAGAGGGAAAAAAAAAATCATAAGAGCCAGAGGCTCAGGGAATTTGCTAGTAATGTCAGAAGCTACGCCCATAAAGTCTCACCACATCTGCTCAAACGTGAGCTGAATAGGGATGGTATCAATGGACACGCCGAGGTGGAGCGGGAAAAACCCACAAGGCCTGGGAGCAGGAGAGGTAGTCTTCTCCAGGGAAGAACACATCAACTGTTTGATGAAAACATACATGCAAGTAACACATGGACTAAGCAGGTTATATTTAGGAATATTTATGTAATATATATATATATTTATGTAAGTAACATATACATATATGCATGTAGTAACAATGAAAGAAGAGGCCATGAATTTGAAGCAAAGTGGAAAAAGTTTGGCGAGGGGGGAAGGGAAGGGAGAAACATATTACCTCAAAAATCAAAAGTAAAAAAGAAAGGAAGAAATAAGAAAGAAACAAACTAAATCCAGATCAAGGACTCTTTAAGAACTCAGCCTGGAGCTCTACAGAGCCTGTGCAGCAGTGCAGCAGAGGAGGCCAGTCCTCCAGCCCTCCTGCTCCTCCACATCTGCAGGAAGGCGACCCTTGGCTTCCAGGCTCTTCCCTTTAGCCCTAAAGTATACCCCAAGGGAAGCCATTACTACTGACACCATTCAGTTAGGGAAGTAGTGCTGAACTGATTCTTGTTCAAGGGCTCCCTGGAGTCATCTGCCCCTCAAGAGATGAAAGACTGAGGTTGCAGGTGGACACAGCTCCTGAATCTCCTTAGTCACTCGACAGTTTAGTGCAAGACTCAGCATTAACTCCATAGTCTGTTTCCAATAAAGAACACTGATAGTTCATGTTAGTGACAGCCAGACTAACGCTGCTCATCCTGCACACTGGGCTGCACAGCCAGCTGCTCCCTCTGGTTGGTGGGATTGTAAGTATGTTTCAGTTTCCTAAACTTTCCAACACAAAGTACTCACAAAGCCAGAAAAGGAAACGGATCCAAAATGGCCTCTGCACAGTTAACTTTAAATTTCAGTAGCCTCCACCTTTCTTCTTGTTGCAATCCTGTCTCCTTAAAATTTTTGGCTTCTCAGTTCTGTGTTTTATTTTAATTTAAGGAAAATGAGGTTGGTGCTGTCATAGTGTCAAAGCAGTCATGCAGACAAGGCACGCAGGCATTCCAAGGCTGTACAGCATCACAGAGCTCAGCCTGAATATATTCCACTTTCTGCTCTATTTTTAGCTGTGTTAGTTCAGGACACACTGGGGTGTCCCAGAAAGGAAAGCAGCAAAGAGATTTGGGATTCATTTTCAAGGAAAGTGACAGATTAAACGCAGGCCCTAACTGCAGGCCCTGCCAAAGCCAATCTTCAGTTTGGAGGATCCTGTCTTTTTCTCCACAGAAGTGGCAAGTGTGGGCTGGGCGGTGGTGGAGCACGTCTTTAATCCCAGCCCTTGGGGGAAGAGGCAGGCGGACCTCTGTGGGTTCGAGGCTAGCCTGCTCTACAGAGCAAGTTCCAGGTCAGGTTCCAAAGATACAGAAAAACCCTGTCTCGAAAACAAACAAACAAAGCAAGGACAGCTGCGAGTTGCAAGGCACATCTGTGTAGCAAGGTTGTTGTTGCCAGGAGAGTTCTCTCTTCCCTTTCCCTAAGAGATGGGATAGGAATGGTCTGTGGCATATGCAACATTTAGCCCAAGTTAGAGACCAGAAGCCCCATGGTGCATGGGTGAGGACGACCATTTTGTTGGCCAAACCCAGTTGGCAGGAAAATGTCGAGCAGTCATGCCTTGTTCTTGGGGTTTAGTGCAGGCAGGCCCAAGCCCTGAACCTCATTCAGGCTGAATAGTGACCATCAGGTCACCCTGGGGGTGGAGGAGTGGGGGAACATCTGCTTCTCCAAGTCAGGAGTTAGCCCTGAAACTTTACAACCATCAGTCAAGTATCTGACCTGTAGCACTGACCACGAGAGGTCATGGAAAGGCTCTAGCCAGGGACAAGACGCAAGACGGAAGACCAAGGTTAGAAACACGGGGGATGGGGTGGGGTTTTGGAAATGGAATGAAAGAGTAGGGGATGATCAATATGCAAGTACTGATGTCTTCATTATATTATACGTTTTATAGATTTGACTCAAGCAAGGCAGAAAAGCCACAGGCCACCACCTCATCCTACAAGATTCACATACCAATATGAAACTAGGTTTTTAAACATCCTAGCTTCAACTCAAATCAATGGTCCTGTAGGGATATCCTATCCTGGGAGTTGGTAGCCAACATTTCCCATTCTGCTCATCTGCATGACACCCTTTGCTGGTGGATTTCATTTGGGCACACAGGCTTCAGTCACTAGAATGTTAAATACAGAATAAAAGGTATGTGGCAAGATTACATAACAAGGGATGGGACAAAAACAGGAAAATTGTCTGATCATGGAAGAACCAGGCCTGTTCCCGCAGGGCTTTGGTTGAGAGGCCGTGAAGGCTCTTCCTTCCAGGGCAAGCTTCTTGAAGGCTGAGCTCTTGTTTCCAGCCCCAGTGTGTAGCACTAGGTCCCTTCAGTAGCTTAGCGCAAGCATATATAGCATGAGCATAAAACTTCCCAAGGTGACTGTCTAACTTAGATATTTCAGCTGTCTACATTACAGTTCTCTATGGAGGAGACCTGGGTATTCCTAGGTCCAGCTTGGAGAATCAACGCCAAGCCAGACTACAGTTCATTCTTTAAGGTGAAGCTTTGTGTCTCCTAACTTAGCCCTCCTCAGATGCCACCACTTTGGGTCCCGTGCTCCTAACTATCATAGCAAAGTATTCATATAGGTATTTCTTCTTTATTTCTTATGTGAGATGTCCTTCTGTATATATGTTGCTCTTATTGGTTAATGAATAAAGTTGCTTTGGCCTATGGCAGGGTAGACTATAGCCAGGCTGGAAGAGATCTAGAGAGAGCAGGTGGAATCAAGGAGACACCATGACGCTGCTGAAGGAGAAGGACATATTGGAACTTACTGGTAGGCCACAGCCTCAAGGTGATACACAGATTAATAGAAATGGTTTAAGATGTAAGAGCTAGCCAATAAGAAGCCTGAGCTAAGCTGAGCTAACAGGCTGACACGTGTTGTAATTAATATAGTTTCTTTGTGATTATTCTGATCTGGGCGGCTAGGAAACCTAAGAGCAGTCTCCAGTTACAAAAAGACACCCACTGTCTGGAGCATGGATCCACATAAAACCTAAAAAGACTTAAAAAAAAGAAGAAGAAGGCTTCTAGACCCACAGAGAGAGAGAGAGAGAGAGAGAGAGAGAGAGAGAGAGCGCGAGAGCGCCAAACACAGCTTCTTGGTGCATTTTTTTCTCCAGATAGGCTCTGTTTGCTGGTGGCAAGCAGAGGTGTGACTCCTTTAAGGGATGGCTTCCTGGCTCACCATTAGCAACAACAACAACAAAACAAACAAACAGACAAAACCAAAAAAAACCTTGCATTTTCCAGGTTTGTGCTGGCAGCACGAACTCTGGCTATTTGAGAGGTCCTGTGCTTAAATGGGGTTTGTGAGCAGTATGCTACTAGTTCCTTAATGGCGACAAAGACCCACTGCATCCCTGGAGCTGGGGCCATGAGCATGGCTAGCAGAGGCAGTAAACATACCTTTGTCATGTTGGATGGGGTGGAGCCAACAGCAAGGCCATGGAGTTGGTCCTAGCCACACCCACTTAGCATTTAGGAAGAAAAAGGTGCTCCTGGTCAGAAAATGATTACAGATATGCAATAAAGACAGAGTCAAACAAAAAAAGACCTCTGAATGGGTCACAATGTTGGATATATGTATATGGGCTTACGAGAGAGAAGAAAGAGTACAGAAAGTCATAAATTAAAGAAGTAAAGACAGTATTAAAAGGAGTAAAAAAATTAAGCCACATAAAGATGGGACATACATAGAGAGTCTGGATTATGTATATTATTGTGTTTTCTTTAAATTTTTTGATTAAAGAGACACATTTGATTCTGGATGCTGCTACACTAAACCAACATATATATATATTACAGGTATTTTGACTTTAAAATTTGAAACTAAGGATATGTTACTTTGAAAAAAGGTTCTGCTTTTGTTTCCACAGAAGGTAAGAATCTGTGGATTCCTTCCAGGCTGCTGTGGTTTGAAGAACCAACAGCCCCCAAAAGGTGTCTATGTACCCTAAAAATAATTCACCCAACAAACAGCAGAAAAGTGACTGCTGAACTTTCCAAAAGATGGGATGGTTCTTCAGGGTTCCTGCTTTACAGAAGAAACTGCCAGAAATTATGCAGGACACAGAAGAAAGCAACTGATGAACTTTGCCATTACAGGACAAAATAGATCTTTAAATTTTCTGCTTCATAGAAAAGTCTGATGGATACTATGGCCTGTAGGCTGAAGATGGATGCCCCAGCATTGCAGAGAAACTTTGGGTGACAGTCCAGGCAGTAATATGTATCTGTCAATTCCAGAGTTTTAGACATTGCTTGCAATGCATTTCCTGTTTACTTGGGTAATTTTGTATCTTTCTGGAGTCTTTGAAGAGTTGAAGACAGATAGTTACAGTTATAGTTTGGCTTACTAATGATAAAAAGATAAATTAGATATGAAACTTTCCAGATACAAATAGACTAAATATTTTAAGTATAATTCTTACTTGATAACTTGTTTTACATATGTAATTTTGCTATGTTAAAGTAAAAATCTTCCTTTTTACTTAGAAAAGGGGAGATGATGTGGGATGTCCTTCTGTGTTATGTGTTGCTCTTACTTGAATAAAGCTGCTTTGGTCTGTGGGACAATAGTTTGTACCCTGTCAATTGTATTTTAATAAAACACTAATTGGCCAGTAGCCAGGCAGGAAGTATAGGCAGGACAACCAGGCAGGAAGTAGAGGCGGGACAATGAGAATGCTGGGAAGAGGGAAGTGCAATCTACAGTCCTGACCCAGCCACAGAAGAAAATGTGACTGCCTCAGCAAATAAGGTACCGAGTCATGTGGCTAACATAGACAAGTATAATGGGCTAACATAAGTTGTAAGAGTAATAAGAAGCCTGAGCTAATGGACCAATCAGTTTAAAACTAATGTAGACCTCTGTGTGATTCTTTGGGACTTAATGGCTGTGGGACCTGGTGGGACAGGAAGCCTCAGCTCGGTGTAATAGGCCAAAAGCTGGGCCATCTCAGCTCCTCCATAACCTGAGAAATCTTTCAGATTTCCTTCAGCGAATGTCTGGGCTCCTCCCACAGGAACCAATGCCAGCTTCAAGTTCCAGAGCAAGATGCACTACCACCTCCTCACATCCCTCCATCCTTAAGAGGAATAAAAGACAAGTTGCATGGCTGACCCTGAAAATACAACCTCCACAATGTGAAACCATGCTCCGAACCTCTGGTTCACAGGGTACCACCAGCTCAACACCTTCCCAGGCTAGTTTGGCCTCAGCTAGGTGTAATAGGCCAAAAGCTGGGCCCTCTCAGGTCCTCCATAACCTGAGAAATCCTTCAGATTTCCAAGAATGTTTTAGAACTCAAGACACAGAACCTTCAGCACCAGAAAAGAGTTTGCCAAGGATGCACCTTGAAATGTCCAATGATGAAGGCTTTTGGAACAGAATCCAGCAACTCTAAGACATCCTGTGGGTACTGGGGAGACCAGGCAAGGGGGTCAGTTGGAGAGACAAGTCACAGTGGACAAGGACAGCTTCCCTTATCATCCTCAATGGAAGTGGCAACCCGGACACCTCAGAATAGAGCTTGTGGAGACTTCCTACCTCTCTTATGTTCTATTTTGGCACACAGGGTACACAGTCAAGAAGACTCTGCAGCTGCCTCTTCCTCCACTTCAGAGCTCACTGGGACAAGGACTGAGATGTCCACCTTACAATCAATACTGTCAGATCAGAAGGATGTAGAAACCCCCAGGGGGCACACCTCTGGGCATGTGTATAAGGGAGTTTCTAAATTGGGTTAATTAAGGTAGGAAAGCCTACCCTAAATACGGGCAGTACCATCCTGTGGGCTGAACATAAGCATCCATGTTTCCTGCCTGGACACAGTGTAAGCAGCTGCCATCTCCTGCCACCGCCTCCTGTGATGAGAGGGAGACTCTGCCTTCCCACAGGGAAGGAGGAACAAGTGCTTTCTTCCTCAGTCATTCTGTCAGGGTTCTTGTCCCAGAGACAACAAAACTAACAGAGCTGGCCACCCATGGACATCCTCCCTTCTCCAGAAGGCTCAGCATGTCCACAGGCCCCTCTTGTGTCTCCAGCAGCCTTTTCAAAGGTAAGAGGCAAGTTCATCTTTCAAATGGAAATCCCCAGTGCCATGCCTGCCTCTGAGTCTGGGCCATGCAGAGAAGAAAGCAATCTCTCTGCAGGGTGCAGGGAGAACAAAATATACAGAGATGGTTTTAACAACATCCTCCAGGAGAGTTTCTGATACCTGCTCACAGTCCCACTTCTCCCTCACAATATGGGTGGTCCTGCCTCCTCACTGCCTGGCACTTACCTGTACCTGTTCTGGAACGAAGTTCTCTGGAGTAGGATGGGTCTGGTGTTTGTGCCAGATTTATCATAGCCCACTGTGAGGACCAGCTAGGTGAACGAGCCTTCCCGCCGACACTCGCCTGGTGTCACAGCACAGAACTGAATGTTCATCTTGACTACTTGACTAGACTCCAAGCTGAAGGATCTCCATGCTGAACTCTGCTCCCTCCTCCTTCTATACCTTGCTTGTGCTTGAGTGTGGGGCGAGCATCCAGCAGATGTGGAGCACAGGGAGTTGACTGAAGAAACTTTCCAGCTTCTGCAGTGTGACTGACACCAAGGCCTCCTCAGGCCAATGCTGACATCTCCTTCTGACCCCTGAAACTTTCCCTGACAGTCATTCTCCAGGTCAGGGGTGATCAGGCAGGCACCCCTTTGCTTTGCTTGTGCCTACTCTGCACACGGTACTTAACTGGATAGAGCTCTACAGAGCAAAGCCCATTCTGCCCAATCACTCTGTGGTCTCATGCACAGCACAGCACAGCACAGCATCTGACAAATAGTAGGTACTCAATAAATATGCAAGATGAACAAGAAAAGGTCTTTGGTAAAACAAAAGCAAAGAGCAGAACAGAAAGGGGATTTGGTCTACCTCTCCTTTCACTAATGATCTCAAAGCAAGATTGATGCTGTGGGACAATGGTCTTGTACTGGTTTAATAAAATGCTGACTTGCCAGCAATCAGGCAGGAAGTACAGGTGGGGTGACCAGAACAGGAGAATTCTGGGAAGAGGAAAGGCTCAGTCTGCAGTCATCACCCGGGCACAGAGGAAGCAAGACGAGAACGCCTCACTGATAAAGGTACCAAGCCACGTGGCTAACACAGACAAGAATTATGGGTTACTATAAGATGTAAGAATTAGTTAATAAGAAGCCTGAGCTAATAGGCCAAACAGTTTATAATTTATGTAGGTCTCTGTGTGTTTCTCTGTGACTGAACAGCTGTAGGACTGGGCAGGACAGAAACCTCTGTCAAACCCCAGGTATCCCTGCACGTCACATTCTGATCCACAACCTTCTGAGAGCAGTCCCCGTGCACGCAGCGCTGCTCTGAGGACTCCCGCTGGACATAGCACCTGTGCTCATCTGACTTGTCTCCATCAGGACACAGGATACCGTGGCCTCACAGGTAACAGTACAGCACCAACAACTGGACATTCTCCTGAGTTACATGGGCTGGGTGTGTGATGGGCAGTGTCAGGGGTTGTTCACACTAAGGACTAAAGATGCCTGCAGGAAGACACAGTGTGTATGCAGTCAGCAGCAGCCCTACCTGAAGAACTGCTTCTCCAGCGATGCCCTCTCCATTGTGAGCACCACCACCATGCCCATAGCAGGAGAGGCCATGGCAGGGCACCAGGGTCAAAAATCTCCAAACCCATGCAAAAGGATCTCCACCTAGGTCCCCTAAGTCGTGGGCTCAGAGTCAAAAGGAGACAGAAAGACAAGAGACTCACATAGACACGTGTGGGGCAACAGGTGGCAGTCGCCTGAGATGACAATGGTATTTTCCCCTCACACTTCACTACCAAAACAGAAGCAGATATAGGGAAAAAATAGAACTCCCAAGACAAAAGCTTTCCCATCTTACTCTAAAGAAGTTGCTCTGGCTCTCAAAGAGCCTGGATTTAGTGGAGCAGGGACAGTTGACTCCATTTGAGCTGTAAGGAAAGTGACTCACCGTAGGTGACCATGTCTGTAACTGCCTATGTAAAACTACAGTCTTCTGCTCTCTATCTAGTCACCCACCCCTTCTCCGGCTGACTGCCAATGCTATGTGTCATTTCCCTGTCACAGTCAGCCTCAGTTACTACCTGACAGACCTGGAAAGAGGGAGCCTCAGCTAAGGAATTGAGCCAACAGACTGGCCTGTGGGTACATCTGGGGGGCATTTTCTTGATTGCTAACTGATGGAGGAGGACCTAGTCCACCATGGGCAGTGCTATCCATGGGCAGGTGGGCCTGGACTGTGTAAAAACCGTATCTGAATACAAAACTGGAAGCAAGACAGCAGGCAGTACTCCCCCATGGGCTCTATTTTCAGTCCCTACCCCAATTTCTGCCTTGGCTTCACCCGATGAAGGATTATAACCTGTAAGCTAAACTAACTCTCTCCTTCCACCAAGCTTCTTTTATTGGTCAATGTTTTTCCACAGGACAGAGAAACACACCAGAACACTGGGTACTCTGTTTCCTCATCTATAGAGTGAGACTCGTGCCCAGTTCACACCACCAGGTCTGTCACCTATGTGCACACTTCCCAAGCAGAAAATCAAAAGCCCCAAAATATGTGCAAATACCTCATGACTCGAACAAAATGACTACTTTTCGAGGCTTGATGATCAAGAGAATGTCATCTCCCTCACGACTGTGTCTGCTCCAGGGAGGCCTGAGACTTGCCATGCGGAAAGGTGTGGACAATCCAGGAGCAGTCCAGCAACTCTGCTACTAGCTGTGCCGGTTTAGAAGAGGTGCCCTGTCTTGTTAAACCTCTTCTTTCTTAAGACGGGAGGCAGCCACAAGCATCAGGGAGCTTCTTTTTAGCACCCAGGAAGCTCATCCAATTAAATGCCATTCTGAAAGACAGCAGTATCTGGGGTCTTCGGAGCCCCTTAAAGGATGCATGCAGACCAAGCAGCATCTGGGGCCTACAGAGTCTCTTAACAGGCATATGCAGACCAAGCAGTATCTGGGACCTTCAGAGCCCCTTAAAGGGTGTGTGCAGACCAGGCAGGTCCTTTCCTGCTCCGAGGCCTCATTTTCTCCTTACTGAAAACAGGGACAGAATCTTTCCCTGCTCAGCTGGCCTCCCACAATGGAGCCACAATCAAAGACTAGACCTGTGCAAAGGAACACAGGCTGCTGAGAAGTGGATATCTCCAAGACCAGGACCAGAGATGTGCAAGGTGAGACTAAGGCACTGAGCTCCACAGCAAGAAAACATACAGAAAGCAATGAGGACATGGAAGAGGAGCATAAGAACCAGCCTTTCCTTCTACCTTGGGCCAGCTGAGCATTAAAATGAGCCATGACATGAGTGGAGAATCACACAGCAAGTCACTCAGTCCTCAGCCAATACTGATAGCACAAAAATAAGGGAAGGGCAACGAAGTGGAGAACATCCCACTGATAGAAGAAAGCCACCTAGGATATACAGAATGAAAGAAATGGAAAAAAAGCTCTATTTTATAACTACCGTATTTCAAGGTCATTCTTTTTTTTTTTTTTTTTTGTTTTTGTTTTTGTTTTTGTTTTTTTTTCGAGACAGGGTTTCTCTGTGGCTTTGGAGCCTGTCCTGGAACTAGCTCTCTAGACCAGGCTGGTCTCGAACTCACAGAGATCCGCCTACCTCTGCCTCCCGAGTGCTGGGATTAAAGCCGGGCGCCATTCTTATCTCTGTAGAGTTGGGGGAGAACCTGGGCTACATGAGATTTTTATCTCTAAATAAATAAATAGCCCAAGTCCCAAATCCTTGCTCAACCACAGCATGACCTATGGGCCCTAAGATCATCCCGGGAGACTAAAGACCAAGAACAACAGACTGCTGAGTGAGAGTGAGCTGAGCTGGTAGCGGCCACTCCAGCAGAATGAGGAACAGGACACGCCCACAGCCGCTGCAGAGTAAGAGTGAACACCCTGCTTCGCCCGCAAGTCAGGGCCTCAATCTCACATTAGGAGAGCAGCTCAGAGCAAAGGACATCCGGCAAGGTGAGTGGCATAGGAGCCTTAAGATGCCGAGGCGATGGGAGGCTCGGAAACAACCAAAGCCTGGAGCCAGTTAACCTGAGGGACACGCGCAATCCCACATACTGAAACAAATCCTGAATCCAGAAAGAAATCCAAAGGTAACGCTAGAAATTAGGGTAACTCTGAAAACTTAAAAATGAGGTACCTAACATCTAAAAATAAACACAGAAGAATCTGCACACAAAACCGTAAAGGAGGGGGCAGGTAAGTGAGGTAAAATGTTAGTGACTGGCAGATCTAGGTAAAAACAATTCTTCTATTCTGACTTTTCCAGAAATTGGAAGAAGCTTCCCCAAGTCCTTAGAAAGCTCACAGACCCAGCACATCCACCCCATGGTGCCACAGCTGGCTTGGGCACACCTACCTGTCAGGTATTCCAGGACAGCAGCCATGTACACAGGTGCCCCCACGCCGATCCGATATTTAGGGTGGCCTTTCTTGATGTACCGCAGCATCCGTCCCACGGGGAAGATGACTCCTGCCTTGGCTGACCGGGAGGTCTTGGTAGATTTCTTCTTCCCACCACGGCTCGACATGGCGGTGGCCCCAGAAGCAGATCAGCAAGTTCACTGTGAAGGCAAGAAGCACAGTCAGGGCCACTGGGGATGGCTCACTACCCATTTTCCAGGGCTGCTGTGGTCTCGACAGGAACAGAGGGCAGGCACAGCAGGCAGCCTGCCGAGGCATTTATGTGCTTGAAAGGCCTTATCCGAGCCTTGCACAGAGAATGCACAGTTCTGTACATTTCATCCTGTGAATCAGTCTTACCGGTCACTTCCATTTAAATGCTATACTGACGACTGCTCCTAAGTGTCTTGCCTTTATGCCTCATGTGTAAAAATAATAAAAATAATGGGATTTTCTATTATGTTCTACACCTCTTCAATAATTGTATTTTTACACACTTGAGACTGGAATAATAAATCTACAACATAAAGGAAAGTCCACAGTCTTCACCTAGAATAAGGACGTAAAGCCAAGAGGCTGGATTCTGTAGTGAGAATTGTGTTCTCTCCCCTAGGACCCTGATCTATGACAGGCAAAAGCAGTGAGGAAACGCCAGATGCCAGAGGTGGCAGCTGAACAAGGCCTTCCGAGTGCACGCAGTCCACTGGGGCTGCCTCGGCCCCACTTTCGTTTACTCTCTACTCCCACCCACACGGCCCTTAGCCCAGAGGATGTTCCTCGGCACCTGCCACGACAGGACCCAGCTCACCCAATGTTAACCACGTAGACGCCTGCCATGACTGGACCCGGCTCACCCAATGTTAACCACGTGGTCACCTGCCATGACTGGACCCAGCTCACCCAATGTTAACCACGTGGTCACCTGCCATGACTGGACCCAGCTCACCCAATGTTAACCACGTGGCCACCTGCCATGAATGGACCCAGCTCACCCAATGTTAACCATGTGGTCACCTGCCATGACCGGACCCAGCTCACCCAATGTTAACCATGTGGTCACCTGCCATGACTGGACCCAGCTCACCCAATGCTAACCACGTGGTCCCAGGCATCTGCAAAGTCCTTCACTTGCCTGCTCTCTTACTCTACCCTGCAGGCTGGTCAGTCTTATCACACACACACCTGAATGTGTCCTCACCCTGATTCAAGCTTACCAGGACCACCACAAACCCCAAGATAAAAATCATGATCCTTGGGCACCACTATGCGAGGCCCTAGAAATCTGAGCCTGCCACAGAAGTCTAATTTGGCATCGCTTCACTATGAGCTCAGCTCTGATGGAGATCCACGGGGCACCCCACGAAGGTCCTCTGGCTTGGCTTCTTCATGCCTCTACGCTGATTCTCCCCTTGTCAGGACCTCCTTTAGCTGCATTCTCCTTGCTCTGCTAATTATCTCTGATCTAGCATAATCTCAACTCCGCCAGCTTCAGGCCACAGCAATGATGGGCCCTGATTCCAGCTTCTTCTACAGACTGCACGTGGGAGGAGGGCTGAACTGGCTGCACTTGTAGGGTGGAGAACGCTCACACTCAGAGTGCATTACAGGAGCTTACACTACCCAGCAAAGCTCCCTGCCCTCCCAAGGTGGTGGGGAGTGTTGATTAAGAATCCTGTAGTCAGCCAGGCAGTGGCGGCGCACGCCTTTAATCCCAGCACTCAAGAAGCAGAGGCAGGCGGATCTCTGTGAGTTTGAGGCCAGCATGGTCTACAGAGTGAGTTCCAGGACAGGCACCAAACTACACAGAGAAACCCTGTCTCAAAAAACAAATTGAAACAAAAAAGCCAAAGGGGAAAAAAAGAACCCTATAGTCACTTAATTTATAATGGTAACAAATGTAAAATTTGCATGTGAAGTCAGTGTGGGGTGGGTGCTGATGAAGATGGGTTCTGAGGGATACCGGGTGATTCTGGAGTCTCCCTGAGGCACTCTTAACGCTCACTGAACCAAATGGACAGGTCTCCCATGTGCTAAGGCACTGAGGTCAGGCTCTATATGTGGGCCTTCCAGTGCTAAAGGCTATGCCTGTGAGCATGGAGACCCCAAGGCTAGGAGCTCTTGTTATTAGCTGTGAGGGCCACAGACAACAAAATTCCTGGGTGTGCAGAGGCAGCCACACCACAGCCGACGTAAGGTAGCTCCAGCCCTGCCAGGAGCCCTGCACTGCGCCAGATCCAAGATACAAAGTCTTAAGGTCTTGGGATGCTGGGAGACGGTCAGAGCTTTTCTGAAGCAATGCGCTCTCTGTGGCCACAGCATTCCAGGGCACACCACGTGCACAGGCATCCAGGCTCGACGAGCACACAGTGGGGGTGGCACACTGTTTTCAGGGGAGTTGGCACTGGTTCCTACAATCTTTGCCAACAACCCAAGACTTTCAGAGCATTTACTGTGAGGGTCTCTCCTCTGTCTGCAGGAGCAGCCTGTGGTCAAGGATAATGCCAGCAGCTCAACCCCTTCATGATGCATGCACAGACCAGCAGCTCCCCCAGAAAGCCTACAGATGTGACTGTGCTGCCTCTGTGGACAGCTGTGTTCAGTGGAGGCCATAGGTAGCAGGACGGGACAAGTGTTACACATATTCACTTTTAGGTATTAAAAGTATTCACTTTAGGTATTCACTATTAGTATTAAATATTCATATTTAGGAGTGATATTCCTTCTGTTTCCTTCTGACAGCAGCCAAGAGTCTTTATGCCACAAACTAGAGACACTCGGTCCCTATGTCAGTATCTATCCGGCTACCAGACCTCTATGACAAAGGCCTACTTATCAGTTCTACAGGCACCTTAAAGTTCTCTGGGTCTCTAGTCCCATCTGTGGCAATATTCTGTGAGCTCTGAGAATGTATCTTTACCTATTTCCATAGCACCGTTTCCTAGTGTCCTTGCTGGCTCAGGAACCCCAGGCCCCTCTGACATCCCAAGCCCACCATGCTGTGTCAAGAATATCTTTAAATACGCTGTTTCTCCCACCTGGAATGCCCTTTGTTCTGTCAACCCACTGAACGAAGGTTCACACACACACCCTCTTGGCCCTGGCCATAGCCAGAATGACCACTGTTCCCTACCAAAGCCTGTGTCAGCACATGTATGTCAGCACGTGTATGTGTCTGACCAATTCAACTGCTGTGCAAGCGACTGCATGCCAACTGCTGCAGGTGGCTCATCATGGACCCCAAAGCCACCATGCTGGTGAGGAGCATCCCCGAATCTCCTCCCTGTGTCAGCATCTTCACTAACATGGGAGCTGTGCTGCAGTTGTGTTACATGCCTGTGCTCTCTGCACTTCTACAGTTCCCCAGCTGTGCTGCAGTTGTTACACGCCTGGGTCCGTTCTGCACTTCTATAGTTCCCCAGCTGTGCTGCAGTGGTGTTACACACCTAGGTCCGTTCTGCACTTCCTCTACAGTTCCCCAGCTGTGCTGCAGTGGTGTTACACACCTAGGTCCGTTCTGCACTTCCTCTACAGTTCCCCAGCTGTGCTGCAGTGGTGTTACACACCTAGGTCCGTTCTGCACTTCCTCTACAGTTCCCCAGCTGTGCTGTAGTGGTGTTACACACCTAGGTCCGTTCTGCACTTCCTCTACAGTTCCCCAGCTGTGCTGGAGTTGTGTTACACACCTAGGTCCGTTCTGCACTTCCTCTACAGTTCCCCAGCTGTGCTGTAGTGGTGTTACACACCTAGGTCCGTTCTGCACTTCCTCTACAGTTCCCCAGCTGTGCAGTAGTGGTGTTACACACCTAGGTCCGTTCTGCACTTCCTCTACAGTTCCCCAGCTGTGCTGGAGTTGTGTTACACGCCTGGGTCCGTTCTGCACTTCCTCTACAGTTCCCCAGCTGTGCTGCAGTGGTGTTACACGCCTGGGTCCGTTCTGCACTTCCTCTACAGTTCCCCAGCTGTGCTGGAGTTGTGTTACACACCTAGGTCCGTTCTGCACTTCCTCTACAGTTCCCCAGCTGTGCTGGAGTTGTGTTACACACCTAGGTCCGTTCTGCACTTCCTCTACAGTTCCCCAGCTGTGCTGTAGTGGTGTTACACACCTAGGTCCGTTCTGCACTTCCTCTACAGTTCCCCAGCTGTGCAGTAGTGGTGTTACACACCTAGGTCCGTTCTGCACTTCCTCTACAGTTCCCCAGCTGTGCTGGAGTTGTGTTACACGCCTGGGTCCGTTCTGCACTTCCTCTACAGTTCCCCAAGTCATGGAAGAACGCTGTGTGCCCTGAGCCTCCTCACCTCAAGCAGTGTGTGTTGGTTTTTAAGCATTCTCTGCCCAATCACTTCCTACCTGCAGTCTCCAGAGAAGCCTGTGCATGTGCCAGGTCCTGCCTGCTCCGAGACCTCTGGGGTGAGAGCAGCTCCAGCTTAGCTCCAGTGTGAGAAGAGCGGCCGTGGGAGAGGAGGCTACTGGGCAGCATGATCTATAGTGAGAAGTTCCACCAACCTCACCTGCTTCTAATATGGCTCTACTACCAGTAGGCATATGGCCTTGGTCAAGTGACTTAATCCCTCTGAACCTTTTCTTTTCCTCTGTCTGTTAGAGGTGATGGTAAAAAGGACCATAAAGAACTGATAGGAAAACTGGTTGAGTGTGTGAGGAAGTGGGCTGACACTCCGAGTCACTGCTCAACTGTGAGCCAAGACACAGGACACCTAAGAAAAGGCAACTCTTTAGTGAGACGCTTGTTCTGGACAGGGCACCACTGCCAAACTGCCATTAGGTAATTCCCTACAACTTATTTCTCACTCATAAAAATTCCTGCTATGGTTTAGACGTGACACCGCCTAGACTCAAGTGTTAAAGTAGACTCCATTTTGGTGATAAGGGACATTGACTTTATGATGTGGAGCTAGTGGGGACTCTAGTACTGGCTCCTCCAGACTCCTCTGCCTTCCTCTCTAACCAGAGAGGATCATGCTTACCGACCCCTTCCTCAAAGCACTGTAATATGCATCAGGAGGGACTCATCCGAGCTAGGCTGAGGCTGGCACCATACCCACAAACCTTCGAAACTGTGAGCTAAGTCAATTTCTTTGTGAAGTTACCTAGTCTCAGATAGTTCAAGATGGCAGCAGAAAAGCAAATACAAAAAGGTTCAGAAATGGTTTCCATGACTGGTAGTCGCATCTCCATGACACATAGATCCCGACCCCTCCCATCTGTGGTTCTGTCATCTTTCATGCCTGTCTCCCACTGTTGCTATGGAGGATAACATATAGTCTGAGGGGCCATGCCTGAAAATGGGCACACCACTACTGACTGTGAGCTATCAGTCAGAACCTAGTTACACATCTCTATGGAACCACAAGAGGGGCTGTGATGGACCATGACAAGCCAGTCTAAAAGCTGACTCTGAAGCCACGGTCTGAGCGGCAAGTCCAATATAACCTGTGTCCTACTGCAGCCTGATCTGAGGGAAGGACAGTCCAACATCGTGGACAAGAGTTTCCAAGCACTCAGTCTCTTCTCAGGACACCACTGCTATTCTTCTGGGCATCGAAGAATCTCTCTCCTTGCTGTGCTAACCATCCAGGAGGATCCATCCAGAAGAATCCAGAGGGTCCCAAACACTCTGAAGACACTGAAAATGCACCCGGATATACTGCATGCTAGCCATCCCTGAGCTGTCACCAGTCTAGGACATGAAGCTCCTGCCACTCATCCTAGGGGATCTCTGGGTCACATCCCTATACTCTGGGATACTTCCTACAGCTTTGGGTGGTCAGAGGATAGACACTTAATCTGGCAGTACGTTTAGAGGTGATGCCTTCAGGAAATGATTAGGATTGAGTAAGGTCACTAGACAAGAATCCGCATGAGTCAATCTTGGTGCCTTTAAAGGAAGAAGAGAGTTTAAGACACAGACAGACACACACACACACACACACACACACACAATCCCTGTCCCACACCATTTGATACTCTACACAACCTCAGGACCGTAACAGGATGAAGGCTTACCTCCAAAACCCCTTTCTTTTATAAAATAGCCCACCTCTGAAAGCTCATCATAGTACCAAGACAGAGGAGCTCACTCTGTAGCTCCTTCATCTCCAGGCTAATCACAGCAAGCATGCACCTCGTTTGCAGAAACCCAAAACTTACCCAAAGAAAAACTTGTGGAGAAACAGCACATGAGTGAAAAGGCAATTTCTACTCGCAAGCTGCTTGACAAGGAAGGTGTACTGGGATAGTACAGTCTGTCCTCAGAGCACAGATGGAGCAGAAAGCTGGTGTGAGGACTCCATGGGAGGGGAGGACACGACAAGAAGCCCTCTTTCTCCAGGAGGGACAGGAAGGGAAGTGCTGTAGAGATCTGCCACCTGCCCGGCACACCTTCCTACAGCAACCTCCTTCACTCCCATCCACCCTCCCCACACCCGCTGTCCTCCCTAGAGGGGCCTGTGTCTTCTACGGATGATGCAAGTCCATCAAGGGGCTCACCATGCTATTGTGGCCAAGCTTTCTGTCCCTGCTGACATCCTGGCGAGGTCAGTTCTGAGGCACAAAGTTTTGAGCATCTTTTCTTTCCCCAATCTTTTATTTCTAGCAACTAAAGCATCCCCAGTCCAACTTACTCAGTTATTCTTGCTATAGCTCCTGGGGACCCAGCAATAAATAAATAAATCCTTATATGATAATTTCCCTCTGCCAATTCCTTCTAATATATTCAGTGATTCTTTTCAATGTCATGTTCTCTTCAAATGCTTTTTCAATCCTCCCTTCCACCCTGTTCACCATTCTGATCCGACCTCAATCCTCACTACACTGTATCATCGGCTCACCTCGACCCTCGCTACACTGTATCATCAGCATACCACAACACTCGCTACACTGTATCATTGGCACACCTCAACACTCGCTACACTGTATCATCGGCACACTTCAACACTCACTACACTGTATCATCGGCACACTTCAACACTCACTACACTGTATCATCGGCATACCACAACACTCGCTACACTGTATCATCGGCACATTTCAACACTCACTACACTGTATCATCGGCATACCACAACACTCGCTACACTGTATCATCGGCATACCACAACACTCACTACACTGTATCATCAGGACACCTCAACACTCGCTACACTGTATCATCGGCACACCTCAACCCTCGCTACACTGTATCATCAGGACACCTCAACCCTCGCTACACTGTATCATCGGCACACCTCAACCCTCGCTACACTGTATCATCGGCACACCTCAACACTCGCTACACTGTATCATCGGCACACCTCAACATTCGCTACACTGTATCATCGGCACACTTCAACACTCACTACACTGTATCATCGGAACGCCTCAACACTTGCTACAATGTATCATCGGCACCTGTTTTCTTAGCCGTCTTGGTATCCCAAGCCAATTTCCTCTGGTTGCCACTATATCCCTGCTTGCTATCTTGTCTGGCTGTTTAGTTACAGTGAATAACTGGTTTAGTTACACCAAAGAGAACAGGGCAGCATGTCCAAAGGCTACAGACTCAGCCATGGCTAGTGGGACATCAGTAATCTTTGGATTATTCCATATACCATTTGTCAAGACCCATCTGTCAAGTAGCTGTGAAAGTTGAGAACTTCAAAAGTCAGGGGAGTTTGTGCCACCTTGGGAGTTCCCAGGAAGTTAACATGTCCTGATGGATGAGACACAAGTCCCACAAAGGGTTATGGCTGTAACAATCTTTGACCCTGTCTGCCTTTCTTCTCAGCACTATTCTGACGAATACTGGCCAGAGGAAATGTTAATCTTCACACTTACAAGACACCGACCCACTGATGCTATAGCAGAGACAGCCTTTACCAGGGGTGACCAACGCTTTTAACAGAACAACATGAAGTTAGCATCTACAAAGTGCTGGACCACATTCATGCTACCCTAGGACGCATACAGCTTGCAGGTTGTTGGCTGTATATGTAACCAATCAGGGCACCCAAATCGCAGGAATGATCCATTTCATTTTCTAAGCTTCAAATATATGTGTATTGACTGCGAATGAAGTTATTGGTTAGAACCACTGGGGAGTTGTGTCAGAGAACCTGAGTCCTAGACCTAGGCATGGAGGACTCTGAAATGAAGTGTTTAAGGCACTTTCAATGAGGGCCACCTGCTCCATTCCCTGCAGTTGAGCAGATGCTTGTATCCAGTAGAGATCACCTGTCAGCGCTGATCACGAAGGCAAAGCAGAGGGGCTCCACTCTGATGGCAATCCTGTCTGCAACGCTCTCCTGCATATTCCTTTCCTGCCAGACTATTAACAGCGGCACTGTTGTCCTGTCCCCAGAGGCACGTGGCTGCTACACGACCCAAGCTGCATTCTGATTGGTTCAGAACAGAGACTGGTCTTTGTACTCTAGTCAATCAGGAAAAATCTCTCTGTGTTCATCAAACACTAAGTCACATAATGAATCATTGGCAACCAAAGGCGGGACTACAAACAGAAGCAGTCCCAGTACACATGTGTTGCTCTGTGTCCAGCTTCCAGCAGTGGGGAAAAAGCACACCCCGAACCCAAGGGTCAATCACAAGCAGGAGATGGCTTGTAGCTGGGCCTGAAACTTCACCCTTGAATATGCCCTACAGTGTGCTTCCTGAGTGGCACAAGGAGAAGGCAGTCCTGCATTGTGAGGGCAACACTGCCACTTGCTTCCTCTCCCTTCTAAAGGTTGTGCTAAATTCCAAGACAGCTCCTCCAAAAAGCCATTAGAAGAAAATGTGACCTTAAGAGGGCAGGAACCCAGTCAGCGGATGTCTGGAAGCTTCTGGCTGTTTGCTAAACAGGCATCCCAACCAAACAAGACTATCTCTGGCCACTGCTCTCCTCCCTTGCTCAGAGCTCCTTGGTGGCTCCGGACTGCTCTTAGGATCAACTGTGGTTCTGATGAGGATTCCTTGTGATTTTGCCTGCCTGTCCCCTGTCCCTAGAGTGCCATCCTAAACCTCTGGCTGTACCTCCAGGTCCTCCACTGTTGTCTTCTACAATCGGCACACGTGGTTCCTCAGTCCTCAGACACTGGCCCCCATCTGTCCTTCTTTGTGCAGCAAACTTCCCCTTGATCTTTTCAGGCCACTAGAGCTCAGTCCCACTAACCCAACTGTCCCTCCCCCACTGGTCTCCTCAGAGCCACTCACCTGCTTGCATCTCCTACAGTCAGTACAAGGGCTGGACATTTCTTGCTCATGAAATTACCTAACCCAGAACAGATTCCTGGGACATACTAGTGACTGCAAGACCAACCAGGTGGGGTTGCTCTCAGCAAACAAGCCACAGGCCTCTCTGGAATGAAGAGTTGATCTACTCAGATGCACTCAGAAGACCTGAGGCACGAGCCACTAACCATAAGCATACTGGCTGGGGGAGGGGCTCAGGATGGGTAGGCTTCCCTCCTACTCCCACCACCCCTTCCCATCCCGTGTTCCAAGAACAGGCTCAGAGCCCATCAAGAACCAAATGCTACTGTACATCTCTGAACATCACAGAGAAATTATCTGGGTTTTCCAGTTTATTCTTTCAAGTAAGTCTTTAATCAACTTGGGGTATCATCAGCTCCAAGCCTGTCACTGGGGGAGGAAAAAACTGGCTCTTCCTAGGAGTCAAGCACATGGCACATGGTACCAGTGACGCTGGCCCATTTGGTAAAAATCAAGCCAATGTGGAGGCATCACGCATGACTGTGCTGACAGTTCTCAGTTACTACAATGTGAGCTCTCCCTGCCTCATCATATGTAAACTATCAGTGTCCACCTCCCCCTCCCCCACACCTTACCTAGGGATCAGCACTAACAGCAACACGTGAAAACTATGGCCCTCATTCACAGCAAAACGAGAAAGGGAGAAAGTCTAAAGTCTCAGGAGTTTCATTATCCTTGAGGGGAAACCCCCACAAATCGAAAAAGGTGATTTAGTCAGAGGGTGTGTGTGAGCCGAGTTGCTGCTGCCCGACTGTGGACAGTAGCAGGCACCAACTGTCCATTTCGGTGCTAACGGCATCTGTGCCTGCAGAGCAGGAACTGAAGGTGGCAGGGGGGTTAGTAGAGTTGCCCAAGTTTGCTCCCGAGTCTTGCACTACAGCATAAAACTGCCCCAAACTGGGACTCCCTGCAGCAGAGACTGGAAACAAAACACTTCCTCTCTTTTAACAGTAAAACCTCAAACCACAGAGGTGTCAGCAAGGAGGAAAGCGAGCAGGAGAACCCTTCTAATTGTCTATTCTTCTAAGCAGTTTATTGGATCATTAAAATCTTACAAAGACTTCGTAATGATTGTAATTGTTGCAGCCAAGGTCTGTCTCAACTGCTCGTTCAAAAGTCACTTTCAAGCTCTGAAAAACACGTCCCCTAAAACTCTTTCAAGCGATCTTCTGCTCGGCTCAGCAACGTGAGTTATCAGCGGTCACTGCAGGTGTGTATGGGGGGGGGGGGGACAGGGCTCATCATCTTGCACACCTGTTGTCAGGTGACCCTGCCAGCAGCATCCCGCACCTTCCATCTCCACCCGCCCCACCCCCAGAGACTTCTCAGTTGTCCCTCTGCCCGCGGGGAGCCTACGGCCTTCCGGAATCACCTTAAAATAACACCTCCCCACCACAAAGCAAACAAAAGGCGAGCGAGAGCAGCGGGGCTTCCGTGGCTCCTCTCCGGCCCGCCCCGGCCTGGGATTCGGTCCTCGAGTGGTCCCCGGGCCTCCCCTGCTCAGGCCTCGCGGCGGGTCCCCTCCAGCCGGCCACACAACGGCCCAAGGCTCGCGCCTCACTTATTGTGCCCGGGAGGACACGCGCGGGCCGGCGGCGCGCGACCAAGTACAACTCCGAGCACAGCAGCTCCGAGCCCGGGGCGGACGGGCCAGTCAGGGCCTCCGGGCCTCGGTGTCCTCGGGCCCGCATCAGCTCTGGTTCTACCGCCCGAGGAGGAAACCCAAACGGCCCCTTTCCCACAAAGCGCCCCGGCGGGGACAGGGGTGCGTCTCCAAGAGAAGTTGGTTTCCGGGTTTGCTTTCCGAACAAAACCAGCCGGACCCGCGCACTACTCGGACAGGGCCTTGGCGGGCTCCGTGCAGCCCACTGACCGGGGGCACCCGCCCGAGCTCTCCCGGACACCAAGCAGGGCCGCTGCGCACGGCGGCGGCGGGAGGGCGCGCGGGGCCCAGACGGTGCGGACCGGCAGCCTGCGGCTCCGAGGCCCGCGCGGCACTTACCGGGCGGCTGCAAGGTGTGGGGCCCGAGCCCTGTCGGCCGCTCGCGCTGCTCCGCTCCGCACTCCTGCCGGCCCGCCCACGCCTCCTCGCTTCCCGCCCGCGCGTCCCGCGCTCGCGCCCTCCGCCCGGCTCCGCTGGAACCAGTGAACTGGAACCACTCGCGGCCGCCCCGGGATTCCCACAATGCACAGCGCGCCGCTCGTCACATCCCTTCCCGGCCTCGCGCGTCCGGCCACCCCTCCCCGCGCTGCCCAGCGCCCCGGCCTTGACCCCGGGCCTGCGCCGGGGTCCTGGACGTCAACGGTTCTAGCCTGGGCTGCACCCAGGCCTGCCGGCCCGCCCTGTCCCCAGGCGTGGGTCCGCGCGCGCCAGCTGCGGGAGTCAGGTCTTAGGAAGATGTTCGTCCAGGGCGCATCGCAGCCTGTGTCTTCAGTGAGCACCTACTGTGTGGCTTGCACAGCCCCAAGCCCAGGAGCGTCTTCTACAAAGACAAAGACGGGGAAAGCATATTTGTTGTTACCAGGGATCTTTTTCTCCCCAGTCAGTGCAAACCCCCGGCGCCACAAGCCAACCCGATGCGTGCTCCCGGATCCGCCGCTGCATCTCAACTCCCTGGATCAGTGGGGTTTCTTCACAGATGGCCTCAAAGTCCGATCTTGCTTTGTTCATGGAATCGGTCAGCTACCTCCACTAAGCAAACGTTTGTTGGCTCTTGGCTCTAAGTGGAGATTTACTGGTATAAGCAATGACACTTTTCTTACACATGTATTAAGGAGGGGAGAGCAGTCAGAAAAAGACATCCAAGTCCATCTACAGAACTAAAGACAGCCCCCCCCCCCAGCTCGGGCTGCGCTAGAATAGCAGTAGGTATTTGGATTATGACCCTTAGTCTTTAACATTAGAGCCAGCTCTCCACCCCTTACGTATAATTTTCAAGCGACACAAAGCACTGATACCTGTCATCCAGGCTTTCATTTTTCAGGTAAATACCTAGGACATACTTTGCACCATGCATAAGTTTAAGTGTTAGGTACGAAGTGATGAACAAAATAGGCAAAAGTCCCTGACGTCCTAGAGTTGCAGTCTGGTGGGGAAAGAAAAGCAAGAGACAAAGAAATCATGTATTACAGAATATAAATCCTGGGAGGAAAGGGGGTAGGAAATTAATAGGAAAGATGAGACAGGGTGTGTTTAAGAGGCGGTCTTGGGGCTGGAGAGAGGGCCCGGTATTTAACTGCACTTCATGCTCTTACAGAGGACCCGGGTTCTGTTCCCAGCACTCGTGTGGTCCTGATAACTGCAGTCTGGGGGGATACAATGTTCTCTTCTGACATCCATGGGTACCAGGCACCATGTGGAGCACCTACACACGTGCAGGCAAAACACTCATGCACAGAGAATTAAAATAAGTAAATTTGTTTTCAAGAGATGGCCCAGCCAGGCAGTGGTGGAGCACACTTTTCATCTAGCACTCAGGAGGCAGAGGCAGATGGATCTCTGTGAGTTTGAGACCAGCCTGGTCTACAAGAGCTAGTTCCAGGACAGGCTCCAAAGCTACAGAGAAACCCTGTCTCAAAACAAAACAAAACAAAACAAAACAAAAGGCTCAGTATGAAAGAAACATTCAAGGAAAGGCCTGAAGGAATAAAGGGGGCAAGCAAACCATGTGGTTGTTGGAGAGGAGTGTTCCAAGCATGAGGCTCTGAGGCAGGAGCATGTCTAAAACTATTATGGAGCAGAGTATGAAAATGGAGTCCAGAAAATGAAGGGAAAACACATTAGTCAGACTCTCTGTCACTGTAACAGATATTTGAGAGGAACAATTTAAAGAAGAAAGGGTTTTTGTTTTTTGTTTTGTTTTACTAAATGTCAGAGGTTTCAACCCATAGTCCACAGCCCTAATGATTAGGGCATATTGTGAAATAGAACATCAAAGTGGCAGAGCACATGGCCGAGGCTACTCATCCCATGGCAAACAGGAAGCAAAGAGAGAGAGGGAGCCAGGACAGTAATGAGCCCTTTGTAACCTAATTCCTCCCACGAGGACTCATACCCTAAAACTTCTCAGAATTCCTCAAGCAACATCACCAACTAAAGACCATACTTTCAACAGTGGACATGTCAGGGCGGGCGTCATATTTAAGCCATATTGTTTGCCTCTGGGGGCTAAAGGGCCAGTGTCATCTCATAATGCAAAAGACACAAGTGGCCATGGTCTTAATATCCCAATGTTGTTCAAAAGTTCAAGTCCAAAATTTTGACACTTGAGGCAAACTCTTTAACTGTGAGCCCCTACGGCAGTGTTTCTCAACTTTCTGAGTGCCCAGGCAGCTGAAAACAACCAAACACTTCTCCAGGTGCCCTTGTGTGAGCTGGGAACTGCTAAGCACACTCCTATCAAGGGGAAGTCTGGCTGATCTTCGAGATGCCTTCAAGGTATCCTTTCTGTTGTCCTAATACAAAGCTCTTGGCTTCTCCTTAGTAGCTCTGGTTTCCTTAGAAACCATGTCTTTATCAGCTTTTGACGCTGACTTTTCTGACCAAGGTGCAAGTTTCTCAAATCTTTCCTGTTCGGGATTTTCTTCCAATTCTCACTGTAAACCTGGCTAAAAGCATCGAGCAACACCCATGCCACACTTCAGTGCTGCCTTGAGTCCTCCGCCATCAGATTAATTGATCGTTCAAACCCAGTCTTCTATGTCTCAGGACACAGACAAAATGTAGACACAACTACGTGCCAAAATGTGATAAACACGGACTCAGTTTCCGACGAAGTCCTTGTCATTTGAAAGTTCACAAACACTGTTTTTCTTGTCCACATTAATATCCATTATGGTCTTGTGAGCTTCGACCAGAATTTGTCTGTTAAATGCTGCTTACAGGGTGTGACTAGCCTACATCTTCAAGCTGTATATCTCCTCCCATGATCTAGTTCTAAAGGTATCTGCACTACGCAGTCAGATTAACTTCTCATATATCATATTTCCATGTTGGTCATGTTGTGACTGAATTAAAAGAAGCAAATTAGGGAAGATTTATCCCAACTCACAGTTTCAGAACATCAAGGCAGGGAGTGCTTGCTGGAGCCACTCATCACCTTGTATACCTAGGATGCAGAGAGACCTGCCTCCCTGGTGCTCTCCTCCCTCTTCTATTCCGTCTGGGCTGCCAGCCCATGGTACGATGCCACCCAGATTCATGGCAGATCTTCCTTCTTTCTTATTCCTCCCAAAGATACACTTTACTAATTTAGATACTTCTTAATCTGTTCCAATTGGCAATTAAGATATAATCAAGACTCGCCGTGACAGGAGAAAAGCTGAGGAAATGAAGACACTTCGAATCCCAAACAAAGCATTCAGGGTGCCTAGGGAGCAGAAATGGGGAAGCCAGAGGGCTGACCTTCTTTGTCGCTAGATCCCCCTCTGAATCATTGGGCAAGCACCTTAGTTCTGTGGTGGCCACCAGGTAAAGTCAGAGCCTGCCCCCCTCAAGAGGCCATCTTGTGTCACCTTCACCCCTGGAACCCCAGCATGCTCTTGACACAGACTACATAAGAATACAGTAAGACTCTTGTACTGTCCAGTGCAGCAAGCCTTTACCTGCCTCTCTCCCCCCACCGTGTGCCCCACCCTCTCTCTCAGTGATCTGCCCTCTTCCCAGTCTGGCTCAGGGAGACACACAGATGCTCCTCTTAATTTTTAAAGACTTTACCCCCCCCCCACACACACACACTGCAAGATAAATGTGTGTTCATAATGGAAACTACAAAAATAAAAACGTTGTAAAGATAAGTATCACTCTAAGCACTCACTGGGAAAGAATGTTTCCCTTAAAGTCTGCTGAGTTACACGGGTTCCCTAAATCTGATTCATATTAAATGTGAACGGTTTCCACTCCGGTGCTCAGCACCTGCTTTTAAACTTAATGGTTCTACTTGAGTATTTTCCCAGAGAGTTTTCCTATAGCTACAGCTCTCAAACTGTGTGCATTCAGAACCCCTTGACACTCTTAAAAACTACCGAAGACCCTGAAGAGACCTGGTTATATGAAAATGTGTGTGTGTGTGTAGTCTCTGCTAAGGTTTAAGGATGTAGCCCAGTGATAGAGACCTTAATTAGCAAGTGCATGGCCCTACATTCAAGTCCTTTCTGCCAAAAAAGTACCATAAAACTAAACTAAAACTGAGAAAAAATAAATATTCAGCAAAATGTTCATTTAAAAATGTTAGCATATGTATAACACAATAATGAAACAGTTATAAAAAATACTTGTATTAACTAAAAAGCTAGCAAGAAGAGTGACATTGTGCCATGATTTTGAACTCCTCTTGAATGCCTGATTTAATAGAGCTACATTCTAGCATCTTCTGTGTTCAATCAGCTGCTATATGCACTTTTGATGAATCAGCTTTGTGGATATAGATGTGTATTTGGAATAGAGGGTTTAAATAGCCTTTGCAAATACTTTCTTGATACTGTATTCAAGTTCAATAATATTTTGAGGAGTTCTTTATTATTTTATATGTATGCATGTGCCCGAGTGTATGTGTATATACCACATGCATGCAGGTGCCCATGGAAGTCAGAAGCAGGCATCAGGCTCCTGGAACTTGAGTTACAAGTAGTTGTGAACTATCTAATGTGGGTGCTGGAAATCAAACCTCGGGTTCTTTGGAAGAGAGCAAGTGCTCTTAATCAGTGAGCCATCTCTAGCCCTAAAAAGTAATAGTTTCTTGAAGATTATTGCAATGTAGAATCTGAAACCAGTTTTGATGGCATGTACATTACAAAGCATTGGTCTTATGTCTGGAAGGGACCTTTTAGCTGCACAGGATTGGGTCATTTGGACGAAGCAAACTCCCTGAATTACTTAGGATGGATTTCTGGTAAACAGTTCATGGCGCACACAGGTACTGTACCTGTTCATGGCCTGCTCATGGCAGGGACTGAAGCCCGCTCCCACTCAGTAACCTTTTTATACTACTGGCCCGCTTTGCCCAAGGTGCCACTGGGGCCCCTCTTGTCATTTAGCAGTTAAGAAAGCACTCCACAGACATGCCCCAAACTGACAGAGGCAATTCCTCAACTGAGGTTTCTTCTTCCCAGGGGACCCTTCGGATTAAGTTGACAGAAACTAAGCAGCAGAGGCCCCGTGAGGGTTTTTTTCAGACCGGGGAAAGTTGTCAGGTTCATGGTGGTAAACAAATTTGTATTTTTTTGCTCAAAAGCTCAACCAGATTGTTGGAAACAGTAATGTCACATGGGTTTTCCTTGAAATAACTGCTTTGTTCACCCACCCACCCCCACCCCCGCAAATTCCACTCAGGAGACAGAAGCAGGTAGATCTCTGTTAGTTGGAGGCCAGCCTGGTCTTCACAGGAAGTTCCAAGCTAGCTAAGGGTTCATGGTGAGATCCGGTCTCAAAACAAAAACAACCTGCATTGGTAAAAAGACGGATACATTGTTACAGCCTATGAACACTTCCTCTTAGGGAATCGTGCCTGTAGAACGAGGTGTCTCAAAGCTGCTCAGCCCATCCTAAGGAGTTACAGCAAAGCCTGTGGGTCTTTGGGGGTCTACAAAAACATCATTTCTTTCAAAATCAGAAGAAAATGAAGGTTAGGTCCTTTCTTAATGGAAGAAAACAACAGATAATAGTAATAATTTGCCTTCATGACAGCAAGATCTCAAAATGAAGTTTTCCCTTCCTTTTCCCAAAGGATGGGGCTCACAAAGCATGAGTGTCCGTGACCCACAAAAGCATGACAGAGCCCTGCATCACGGTGCCAGTTTGAAACGTGTCCCTCAGGAAAGGAATGTAGTGAGCGCTCTTCCTCCAGGTGACCGTCCACGTTTGTCAGACAACGAAGCACCTCATACATGTTTCTCATTCAGTCACATAGAATATTTTTTAAAATTTGTCCCGAAGGCTCAACAGTTATTCACCTGTTTGCTGTGACATCAAGAGCACATCAGGGCTGGCTGTTCCCCTTGCGAGACTGGGAAGTAGTGAATTGAATCATATTTGCTCACTAGATAGACTGCTGACTTGTGTTTATACCATGGTTGCGCTACTTTGTGCAAAAATCAATAGTGAAAAGTCAAGTCATGTCTCAGTGCTCTTGTGAGAGCTGTGTTGACTCACCAGAACTCAGGAAGGTGCCGGGTGCAGCCAGGGGTGGGAGCCATTGTGTACTTAACAGATGGTGGCTGTGCTCTTCCCCCCTTTCCCCTTCCAGGTCTGCCTCAGTTTGACCCTCAGATCCACAAAGGTTGGATCATTTTGAGGGGGCGAGAAGTGTTGAGGACACGGAGGGCACTTAACCCCACCCACTGGCTACACACCTTGATGTCTCCCCTGAGCCATCTGACCACTTTGGCTAGAAGTCCTTTATACGAGGGATCTCTGACCTTTTGACACTGCCTCTAAGACTGTATCCCCAATGCTCAGATGTGAGCAAAACAAATCTTTGAGATTATCTCCCATGTCTTTGCAGTAAACAACCTATTTCCCTTGGGTGCTGTGCAGAAGGCAAGAGTGGGTCTCCAGGATACCAGAAAGGTGTGTGTGCTCAGGGAAAGTGGGTGGGGCAAGCAGGAGAGGGTGGCAGACCTCTCCACTGTGTTCTGTCTGCTCTCACCTCCTCCTAGCCTCCTCCTAGCAAGCCAGTGTTCCATTCCACACGGGGAGCACTTAGCTCCTCCTTTGGTCTCTTACTTTGACCCACCAACAATTTCCTTTTCCAACCTACACCTTCCCAGGTTTTCTAAGACTCAGACTCCTAAATTTGTTAAGCAATGAATGCCCGGCTTTAGGGGAAGAGAGACTGACTGCTTACCTTTCCTGAAGAATAACAAAGAAGCCAGGGAGGCCGCCTGGGGTGGTTATGGGAAGGAGGAGAAACTGTGTTACCAACTCTTTTGTTGCTTACAGACCTTTCTAGACTGAAGTGGGAATTTGCCCCCGAGGTTAGAGCAGGGCAGTAAACAGTTTGAAAGATTCTGCAGTTCAGCAGCTGTAGTTAGAATGTGGTCCTCCGAGGACTCTGGGATCCTTTCATGAAGTTTGTATCTCAAAATTGTTTTTATATTGATAACAAAGTGTCATTTGCCATTTTTTTTTTTAAAAAAACGCCTGCTTTGCTGTTTATGATGAGATGCAAAGGCTTCCGTGAATAAACCTGACGCCCAGCAGCACACAGGAGACTGAGCTTCTTCACTTCCTATCCTCCTCGCTCTCTGCCTTTTACACGCACGCTTTTACATAAGAGTTAAAAAGTTTGTAATCATAAAAATTTAGAAAAGTTTAAAACTTTTGCCTTCTAACATGAACTCTGTGTGTCTTCCCAAAGCGTAAAATTGTTCGGACGTGACAGGTAACAGCTGATGTATTATTCTGTGTCAGTTTCCTCCTAGATAAAGCCTTCCCCCTTGGAGGACAGTCCTTTAAGACACAGGATGTTCTAAAGCAGTGGTTCTCAACCCTCCTAATGCAGTGACCCTTTAATACAGTTCCTCAAGTTGTGGTGACCCCTAACCATGAGATTATTTTCATTGCTACTTCATAACCATAATTTTGCTGTCTCATGGATCATAAAGTAAATACCTGAAGGTCTGAGGTGACCCCCGTGAAAGAGTCTTGCAATCCCAAAGGGGCCACACCCCACAGGCGGTCGGTCCTAAAGGAAGGTGAGACATTTCCATCCTGCAGGTTAGCTCTTCCATGTGGCTAGATTTTTTTGTTGGACTTTCTTGGACTACCCACCCCCAAATAATGACACGGAGACTTACTATTAATTAAGAAAGTTGGCCTTTAGCTTAGGCTTGTTTCCAGCTAGCTCTTATAACCTCAGTTAACCTGGTTCTATTAATCAACGTTCTGCCTTGTGGCTTTTACCTTTCTCCCCACTCTGTATGCCCAACTTATTCTGGTCTCTTATTTCCTCTCTCCCTGGAAGTCCCGCCTATTCTCTGCTGCCTGACTATTGGCCATTTAGCTTTTTATTAAACAAATCACAAAGACACATCTTCACACAGTGTAAACAAATGCCCTTCAACACTGCCACTCAACAAGAAAACAACTCAAAAGGTTTAGAAAGGCCCTGAAATGAACCAGATGTACTAGGCCCCTCCCTCTCCAAGCATGTATAAGCAGTAAGGCCTACTGAGAGATACTTTCCGGCAAGCTGAACAGCTGAAAGAGACACTCTCCAACCTGTTGAGCTTCCTATAAGTTGTACAGTGAGATTCAAGTGTCTAGCGTTCATGGACTGTTACCCATGGTAGGCACTGGGGAAGGGGCTTTGGTGATGCAGCTGCCCAGAGTCATTTCTGCTCCTCTGAGTAATCCCTTGCCCAGACTCCTGTAAGTAACCCGAATAAAACTCATTGGTTCACCAAGTTGGACTTGGGTCTGACATTGGTTCCCTGTTTGGAGTGAGTAGACATTTGTTTGTTTCCCAAAAACAGTGTCACAAAATAGTATGACTTCTTGATGGCATACATTGTGTATAGTATAGAATAAGGTCAACTAACATTTTAAATATCTGCGTAACTTTTCCAAATTATGAATGTATGCTGTCACAAGATTATATGTAAATGAGAAGATCCATTCAAAGTACAAGATAGTCCAGTGGCCTTAATATCAGTATGTGAAGTTAGTGACATGGCTTTAGATTCTGTGGGATCTAAGAATTCAACATTTTCCAGTGTTAAGAACTGGCCACTTGTCAAATTTGGGTACAGAATCGGACAATGTGCACAGTTATCTGAAAAGGTTATCCTAATGCCCCTGCCTTGACCTTATTAAAAGCCAAAGGCTTTAAATGAAAAAGCGAAGTCAAAAATCAAGCAAATGTACTGCTGGCTGAGGTAGTGAATGAGAAACTGCCTTCAGCTGACCTGGTACAGGAAAAATCAAAACTACAAAATGCCAACTCTTCCAAAGAGAGAGGAAAGGGACTTCTGGAATTCTGAATGAACAATGACAGTTCACCAGAAAGACGCAACAAAAAGAGAACACACAGAAAAGCAAGCCTAGTGGAATTCAGTCACAGCCCTGTGCCCTGGTCTGGAAAAGGAAGCAGAAGCCTAACCCAGAAGGTTAGCCAGATACCCTGGTGAAAACAGACTTGCAGTCCTGGCCCGACGCCATGTCCTCAGTCTCACAGGCTTCAAATGCAAGTTCAGGGTTCAGTGAGACAGTGGTCTCTGTAGGAACCTGTCACTGAGAGAGTCCCCTTTCTTTGTTCCCTGTGACTCAGAGTGTGTTTGCCAGAACCACCTCTGGAGTGAATCCACGGATTCCAACCGAGATAGCGTGAGAACAAGGAGCCACCACAATTCAGAGAGCCTGAACTTAACCGGCCACACCCCCAAGATGAGAGACAGCATTTGGGGCAGCCATGAAGAGGAGGAGGAACAGACAGATGCTTGAAAACCAAAGGGCACAAGTGGCAGGAGGTTTGGCTCAGGCCAAGACACATTTAGTAAAGACTAACTCATGCCCAATGCAACCTTCTACCAGGGTAGTTTATACTTAGGAGGATTTGAGTATGAAGGCAGGACCTCCACTGGCTCAGATCTCAGTGCCATTTGCTGCCAACACTCTGGACACACTTGGGGCTTTAGCCTCTCCAGGAGGTGTGGAGAGAAGTCTCAGGAGGGTGAGAGAGCCAAGTCCACAGACTGCAAAGCTAAGCATGGCCAGCAGAGGCCCCTGGTACACAAAGAAGGGAAGCCACTAGGCTGAAGAAAGGCAAGACTCCAGCAGGGCAGCTCTTCCTCCTTCACAGCACATAGCGAGCAGGCTCTAACTTTCTAGAAAACAGACACATCCACTGTTTTCTTTCTAGGCTCTTACTCTCCCCTACCCCCATTTCCCCTGCACATTGACTGTATTTTTTTAACTTTATCATGTTTTTAATTATGTTTTTTATTTTTTAATTCTCCATATACTCACATAATTATTTTTACTTACATAAAATTTTCCTTACTGAGAAATACCTTCCTTCTCCTTTCTCTTCTTCTTTCTTTTTTTCTGCAGGAGTTTTCATTTCATTCTGTGGGCAGGCGAGCACACGTGCAATGGCACACATGTGGAGGTCAGAGGTCAACTTTGTGACATCAGCCCTCTACTTCTACTTTCAAATGAATCCTGGGCATGTGGGCTGTCCGGCTCGTGCAAGAGCTTCGTCCACAGAATCATCTTGTTGGTCCTCTTTGCTTTGTCCCTTCCCGTGTTCCTTCCCGCTTTTCTCTCCACTGTACTTTTTAGTAATATTTTAACTTACTTTATTTTTAATTATTATGTTTTGAATTTTTAGCCCAATCTTACACTTAACCAATTTGCATGTGCATGAACATGCATGTGAGTGTGTGTGTGTGTGTGTGTGTGTGTGCGTGCGGAGGCCAGAGGTCAGTGCAGGCTGTCTTCCCCAGTCAGCGTCTGCCTTGATTTTTAAGACAGTGTTTCCCACTGAACCAGACCTCACTGATTCAGCTAGATTGGCTCACCAGTGAGCTCCAGGGACCTGCCCTTCTTCACATACCCCTAGAGCTGGGATAGATGTGTGTTGTCCCTCCTGGCTTTTACGTGAGTGCTGGGGATTTGAACTTAGATCCTCATACTTTTGCTGCAAGTACTTTACTGACAGAGCCATCCCCTCAGCCCCTGGGTTTGTCTGGTATTTTTCTCAGATAATCAGTAAATTATCTTTAACTTCTCCTTTCTTTCTTTTTATATTTGTGTCTTTTCATCTCTTGCTCTTTTCTCTCCCCCTCCATAACTTCTTCCCTTAGTCCCTTTCTTCTCTTCCTCTCCTTCCCCTGTTGCACCATTTGTTTACTGTTTCCACACTTACCTTAAGTTAACTTCCTAGGCTCTTCTAGATCAGTTCTGCACTTTGGAGTTTTGTGGTTATTTATTAGTGCTTTGATACTTTGTATTCCTGTAGCTCATACGGTTTGGTGATGTTTCTATTACAGCTTTCCCACTCTCAGCCCTCACCAAAGCCATCCTTAGTTACAAATAGAAAGTCAGTCTGACAAGCCATGGTCACACAAAGACCATGGTTTACAATAGTTTACAGTCGGTGTTACATAGTGCAAGGGTTTGTACAAAGGTCTCGTGGAGGGTATGTGGCTTCTGCTGTTGTTTCATGCAAGTGATTTTACTGCCTGAATGTCTTCCCTCTACCTATTTACCCTTCCCACTTCTACTCTCCAATAACTGGCAACCACTGATTTTGTTTTTAACTCTCTGTGAGGGGTTCACTTTTCTGGAAAGTTGTCCACTGAATTCAGACGAAAGATAACCTTTTTAACTTTTTAAGATTTTAAAATGTTATGTGCACGAGTGTTTTGCCTGCAAGGATGTATATGCACTGTGTACGAGCAGTAACTAAGGAGAGCATCGGGTCTTCTGGAGCTGGAGTTACAGATGCTTGTGAGCTAGTGTGGGTGCTGGGAACTGAACCTGGGTCCTTTAGCAAGTGCTCACAACCCCTGAGCCATCCCTCCAGCCCCTAGGTAAATTTATTTTAATGAAGTATATCTTATAAATTATTTCTTTCATAGATCGTGCTTCCAGTGTTGTATTTAGGATCATCACCAAGCCCAGGTCACCAAGGTTTTCTTCTATAGTATCATGAAGGGATGTTATAGTTTTGTGTTTTACATTTCAATTCTGTGACCCATTTCATTTAGTGTAAAGAGTCCAAGGTCTGTGTGTACATCACTAGGTTATTGTACCTACTGTTATATATATGTGTGTGTGTCTGTCTGTCTGTCTGTCTGTCTGTGTGTCCAGTTGCTCCAACACTATGTTGAAAACCTTCTCTGTATTGAATACTGTAGGCCTGTACCAAAGACCACTAAAGAAACCTGCATTCATGTGGACCTATTCCTGGCTGTCTGTTTCCCCCAGCCATGTGGGAGGCCCTTCTGCCTCTCACACCAGCTGTCTCAGGGCGGCAGCTTTGCAGGAAGTCTTGAACGTGCATCAGGGCTCCTCCTCTGTTCTCCCTCATCCTGTGCTGGTCATTCTGGGTCTTTTGCTTCCCTCACAAGCTTTAGAATCAGCTTATTGACACCCTCAAGATTACTTGCCCAAAATAGAATTTGGATGACTGTTCTCCTTCCTTTTTAAGTTTTCTGGGAGATTTTATATTGGATCAGTAGTACTGGATTCATTTCCTATATATAAACTTGGTGGAAATTAGTAGAGCCGTCTGGAGTTTCACTTGGTGGGAAGGTTTGAATTGCAGGATTTATTTCTTAGGTATTATTTAAATTATCTATTCTTGTGTCAGTTTGGTCACTTGCTTGTCCCAGAATTAATTCACTTCAATTGAATTTTCAGTTACCCCAATTAAATTGCTAAGATTGCATGCTTTCCTATTTTGTTCTAGTGTCTTTTCCAGTTCTGTTTCCGTTTTCTTTTTTCTTTCTGGAAATGGATTTTCTGTAGCCTAGGCTACCCTCGAACTGGAGTTACAGTTGATTGTGAGCAGCCGCGAGGGCGCTGGAGATCGAACCTGGATCTTCTGCAAGAGCAACGAGTGCTTTTAATTGCTCTCCAGCCCCCAAGTCTAGGTGACTTGTAAAGCTGACGTTTGGGCTCATCAGGATTCTGATGCTTACTCCTGGCTTACTTCCATTATACGCAGACACTATTCAACAGATCACATGAGCATTGAAAATGGTTGAGAGTCTTTCTGGTTCAGCATATGGCTTTCTTCTATTAAAATTTCATATGCACTTGGCAATAGTTTGCATTTTACTATCACTGGGGATTATATTTTATATATCAATTAAGTCAAGTTTATTAATTATATTTTTCAAATTTTCAATGTCCTTATTTCTTGTCTTTTTTTAAATCAGGTATTGAGTGGGGTGTGTGAGAGTCTTCCGTTTTGTCTGTTGATTTGCCAATCTCTTTTAGTTCTGGCAGTTATGATTGTGGCTTTAGATACATTAGCATTATATATATGTACATATACGCATGCTTTTATGTATAACATGCTTTGCACATGAATGTGTTAACACTATATATGTCTTAGCTATGGACAGATCGGGACTGTGATGTCATAATGAACTGTGCCGCACCGTTAGAAACCTTCACCCTTCTTCTTGATAACACATCTTGGAATCTATTTGGTCTAATATTAGAATTTTTACATCTTCCTTGTCTAAACTCTGTTGCCTCTTCTCTTCCTTGTCTTGCTTGTCTCCTTTTTCTGTGATGTTCCCTTAAGATCCTGTCTCCTGCACGCATGTCAAACCCTTTACCTCGGGCTACCTGCCCCCAAATCCCCTTGTTCTGGAGCCAAACTCAGAGATCCCAATTGAAAATCCGAGCTGCTCATTGATGCACTTCTGTTTGGGGTATCTTGGGCCGTGAGCCAGTGAGGGCTTGTCAAAGGCTCTGCTTAACCCTGAACTCTGAATTCCCCATCTGAAAGGACCAGTATTGGCACAAGGCACCTCAAGACCAAGGTCTCAGCACTAAGGAGGTTTGTTTGCCCCATAGGGACAGAGTGCAGGGATAAGGAACAGAGACAGAAGATAGAGGACCAGGAAGATGGGGAAAGGAACAAGGGGAGGGCGAAGGGATATTTGCCCCAGAGAGACAAATGACTGCCTCTGGATAGAGAAGAAACAGGTGTGGCCCATAGGCAAATGCTGGTTTATAAAGATAAAAAGGGGAAGCCCGTGTTAAAATGAGGGGTTTAATTTTGTTGTTAGTTAGGGTGGTCAAAATGGGGCTTTGATTTCTGGACTTTAATACTTTGATAGCTACACCTTGGTAGCCAGCCAGAAGTGGCCAAATAAGGGAATAGACTTGGTGGCTAGCTTTAGCAAAGACGAGGGAAAGGCAAGGCCCTCCAGAGCCATGTTTGCCAGCGCTGGGACCAGCTAGAGCTCCTTCACCGTTTCTCCTCCATCTTGCTCTACAAACCTTCAGCTGCTCTTTGCAGCTGTTAAACAGGCTGAACTTTCTCAAAGTATTTTTAGCGAGGGCTCGTTATGGGGGTTAGGGGAAGTAAGCTCCCATTCCAGGAAGCAGAACTCACAGCCCTCGGTTTTACTAGGAAACCACAGGGTAATGTGGAAGAAACTGTTGTCTCGCAGGCCCGTAGTTCTGCCCTCCGTATTTTCGTTTTCCAACAGCTATGTGTTAGATGTCTCCGCGGCAGGTGGCTTCAGCGCGGTTGTTCCTTGCCTCATGCAGCTGGACCTTCCTGCTGTGGAGTTTTCATATGTGCAGAAAACGTACAGGCAGGGGCAGCTCTGGGAAGAATGGCAGAGGAGGTAGAAGTGGGAGCCGGAGGTCGAGGAAGCCTTCTTAGCTATCCCTTTCCCATTTCCCAAGGACCACATTGCCGGAGTCCCTGCCGGAGGATTCCCTCCATTTCTCTCTGACAACACTGACGATCTGCGTTTGCTTGTTATATAGTATTGCCCCCTGGTGGTGCAGGACCGTCAGGCCCTGCATTAAGTGAATCCAGAATGCCGTTGGTCTGAGTTCTCAGTCAGCGATGGGGAAGACAGGAGAAATTTTATTTATTTATTTATTTATTTATTTATTTATTTATTAAGGATTTCTGCCTCCTCCCCGCAACCGCTTCCCATTTCCCTCCTCCTCCCCCGATCAAGTCCCCCTCCCTCATCTGCTCGAAGAGCAATCAGGGTTCCCTGACCTGTGGGAAGCCCAAGGACCACCCACCTCTATCCAGGTCTCGTAAGGTGAGCATCCAAACTGCCTAGGCTCCCCCAAAGCCCTGGCTTTGGAGGAGAAATTTTTTTAAAGATACAAAGAAAGGACAGAATATCCAGCTCTTACCATGTACGACAGTGAATTTCTCCCTCTGGATTCGCGCTCTGGTGACCTGAGAGCCAGACAGTGACTCGCTGTTGTTAAATTCTTTTTTTCATTGTTGTTCTCGTTGTTTGGTTTGGTTTGGTTTTGCTTTAAAAGTCTGGGGCAGAGAAATGGCTCAGTTAAGAGCACGTGCTGCTTTTGAAGAAGGCTTGGGTTAGGCTCCCATCCACCCCAATGGCAGCTCACACCTTCCACAGCCCCAGATTCAGGCTATATAAAGCCACCCTCTAGCCTCTGAGGATACCAAGCTCGCATGCGGTAAAAGTACACACATACAGGCGAAACCTGCATGCACACAGGAAATCAAGATAAATAAATCGTTTTTAAAAGTCACAGGTTAAGAGGTCACCATGTTTTCTTGAAACTTAAAAATGTTTTGGGGGTTGCCTCTAAACAGAAGCGATGCAAATGGCTCAGAGAATAGATGTGCCCTATGAGGGAGTAGTCCTCGCGTGAGTCAGGAGGCTTTACCACTGTGTGCCTCAGCCTTTGTTTCTTGTTTGTGCAAGTGCCCCACTGTAGGTCTACCGGGTCAGGTTAATTTCCTGTGTGGCTCTGCTCCTTGTGGTCTCTTGGGAGCCCAGGCCTTTTCCATTTTATGTCCTATGCTCCTCCAGCACCTTGAGAACTTTCCCAGCAGCTTAGAAGCGGTAACTGAGGTTGTACAAGACAATGACATGAGCCAGACTTGGAATTCACGTTCACTACTTGTGCCCACTTTGAGTGTTCTATTGGCCAGGATCCATTGCATGGCTGCACTGCCTGCAAGGGAGGCTGAGACATGTATTTAGTTGATTGCTCTGGAAGAGAGGTGAATGGTTTGTGTAGATCTCTCTCTCTCTCTCTCTCTCTCTCTCTCTGTCTGTCTTTCTCTCTCTCACACACACATATGCACACACAGAGAGAGACAAAGAGGAATAGAGAGGGACGGAGATAGATAGGGAAACCCTGCATTCTAAAAGCATGAGAAGTAATGTCATGGCTTCTGCCACGGTTTCCCAGACCGCCTTGCCTTTCACTGTGCTTACTCAAGCTGAGTTGGTGGTTGTAATTGGGCAGGGATGTTTTTCAACTTCTTCGTCTAGAAAGAAGAGAGTTTTCAAACACAATGTGGATGAGTTTCCTGGTCCTGGGATCAGTCCAGCAGACACTATGTCTTCTAAGTAAATTTTCAATTGGAAACTTGAGATAATATAAAGATGTAGAAATGGAAGTATTGAGTTCAGAGAATTTTCATTGTGTCAATATGGCCAGGTCAACACTGCCCAGCTCAAGAAATAGACCATTATCCAGTTTCACAAGCTGGCCACAGATGTGGAGGAATTCCTGTGTGTGTGTGTGTGTGTGTGTGTGTGTGTGTGTACTGTTGGCACATCATTTGGGCTATGGGACCTCTCTCTGTCTCTCATCAAAATTTTTCATGCAACATTTTTGTCATGTTTTCCCCTCCCCCAACTCCTCTCTGACCCTTCCCATTTTCCTATATACCCAACTTTATGATTTCTCCTCTCAAAAAAAAAAAAACCGTAAAACCAAAAACAAACAAAACCAATAAACCAAAATGAAACAAACAGCACAGAAAAACCATGGAGTTCACTTTGTGTTGGCTAACTACTCCTGGGCGTGGGTCTGCTCTGGAGTGTTGCGGATACACACACTGAGAGTCCACTGGGGAAAGCCAGTTTTCCCTTTGCTGGTGGGTATCAACCACAGAGAGCTTCTTGGGAAGGGGTGGGGCTTCCTGCTCATGGGCCACTCTCAGTGCTGGAACCTGTGCAGGTCACGTGTGTGCTGCCACGGTTCCTGAGTTCACGTGCGCAGCAGTCCTGCGGCTTCCGGAGTCACTGTGTCCTGGGGTCACCTTCACCTCTGGCTCTTATAGTCTTCCTGTCTCTTCTGCATAGAGCCGTGAGCCCTGAGGGAGGGCCTTGAGGAAGACATCCCGCTTCTGAGTGTCCAGAAGTCCCTTGTGCTCAGTGCCTTGTCCAGCTGTGGCTGTGTGTTAATGCCCGTTCACGGTAAGAAGCAGCTTCCTTGGCAAGACTGGGTTTGTCCATGTTAGTGCCAAAGCTGACGAGGCTGGCAGGGCCTGGGCTCGGCCCTCCTGCTACCATTGTCTGTGCAGGGCTGGGCTAGCAAAGATTCTTTATCTGGAACAGTGTGGTTCTAGGAGTTGTCCCGGGCCTAGCGGGATGGGTTTGAAGGGTGGGGTTTTATGACGGAGCTGGCAGGAGTCACTGGCTTAGGGAGATGCCTTGGTCTCATGCGGCTCCCGATCTCCTGGCACCAGCTTGCTCAAGTGCTCCAGAGCCATCACCACGGTCTTTCTGCAGTCATTGCCATCCCTCCACGGATCTAACTCCTCAGGGCTGTGAGAAGCTTCTAGAACTTAAGTGGTCAGGAAGGTATGCACACGGCCCGGGGTTAAAAAGTTCAGAATGTAATCTGAGATAGACTTGGATACCAGCTCTGCTTTCCCATGGGCAGGCAGTGTGACCTTGGGCATCTCCTTTGACCTGAGACTCAATATCATTGCTTATGAAATTCAAAGGAGAGCACTGCCTCTTTAACTCATTGAGTAGATGACATTAACTCATCTGTGTGACGCACTAGGCACAGGACCTAGCTCCCAAGTGTCAGTGAGGCTTAGCTATGTGTATCACGCCATGGTCACCCCTGGAGAATGGCTTGGGGACACCTAGGTGAAAACAGATTTGATCTGAAGCTTGATCCATGCCAGTCACATTGATTTTTATTCCTCTCACTGTGTCTGTCTTTATCCTATCTCTACTAATATGAAAACAATCAGTTTCTCACAACCAAGATGCATTGTCTGTGTGAAATTCAGGGTGATCCTGTGGCAGTTTATAAAGCAACACCTGCTCTGTGCTATGGTGCTGTAGCACCTGTACTACGTGTACTATGGTTCTAGACCTGTAGGTAAGACAGACGGTTCACAAGCAGGGCAAAGGCCTTGAGAGTGACACACGCACACACACACACACACACACACACACACACACACAGAGACAGAGGCATGGGTCATCCTCGGATTTCCCAAGAATGCCAGCTTGAATCAAGAACACCCACTTTATTGTGTTCCAGGGCAGCTTATATAAAGTCTCCTTGACCAATGGCCATGCCCTAGCTCTCTGGAGTTTCAGCTGCAACCCACCAGAATCCGCTCCCCTGCTATCAGGACCTGATGAGGGCCTTGTGCTCAGAGCAGCTGCAAGCATAGGAAAAACAAGCTGTTTACTTTGGCACAGGAAATTCAGGTTCTGGGAGTCCACAGCCCCCAACAGCAGTTTAATTTGAGTTCTGATAAGAACCTAATTGATGTAATTGTAGATAATTAAATGCTTAAAATACAAAGTGCTTTTTTTCTTAATTCCCCAGAAAGCAGAGGATAAGGTCAGACTTCAGAATCCCTTAATTTAGGCTCAGGTAATGGCTTGTGTACTTGATTGTGTTTGTTTGTCTGTTTTTTGTTTTGTTTTCCCCAAGACAAGGTTTCTCTGTGTATCTCTGCTTGTCCTGGAACTCGCTCTGTAGACCAGGCTGGCCTTGAACTCACAGAGATCTGCCTGCCTTTGCCTCTCAAGTGCTAGAATTAAAGGCATGCACCACCATTGCCAGGCTTTTACCTACTTAATTTAACCTCAACTGAGAAGCCTAGATGGAAGACAGTCTTATTCTCAATCCATGCTGCTTGCCTGAAGTTTCCTGGACTCCCTTGCAGCTAGGGTTCTCAGGTAGAAATAAATTCCTCTTAGTGATCTTTCTTGTGAGATTTTTGGAAGGTAGAACACAGTAAGTCTTCTTTCAAAAGAGTTTGACAGTAATGAAGCCAATCCAAGAGGGCCACCAGCTTCAAGAGTGACAGAATTGGTTGTGCTAATAGTTATGGTGCCAGTTATAGCAACTGCTTGCTGTCCTCAGTTGAGATATATAGTCTACATGTCTCGAATGTAAGAATTGTGACATTTCCTCATATTCCAATGATAGTTGTCACCACTATTCATAGTCTTCTCTAGCTCTTACTACAACTTATTAGCCTTTGATTCCTATATGAAAACCTTTTGTAGGAAATACTCAAGTGTCTACTGGGTTTTTGTATAGGATATGAATGGCATCGGATGATATACTACTAGTACCTTAGGAGCACAAAGCTTTGTCAAGCAATTAAATATAAAACTCTCTTTTGCAGAAGAGCATTCAGTCAGTGGCTGTCACTAGTAGCTACAAGGCTATTTGTGCATCTCGCTGCCCACTAGTATCAGCAGGACTTTTCCCCTTTTGGTTTCTGCAGGCAGTCAAGAGGTATCTAAAACAAGAAGAAAATTAGCCTTTGGCTAATGCTGTTTTTTCCTTATGCTCTTGCCAACAGTTCGTGTTGCTTTAAGAGATTAGGCCATTTTATGGCTTGCCTCATAGCCCCGCTGTCTGCAGGGAAGTTATGTCCTGACTGGCTTGGCACGTCCTGCTTGATGGAGACCAGGCCTGCTGTAGGGCCGAGAGTAAGCGGGTTATTTGATCTCTTGACTGTGGCTCTTACAAGTCTCATGGAAAGAGTTCTTACCCACAGAGCTCTGCTAGGCTACTTGTCCCAGTGCAGCCAAACACCAGAAATTATGCCACCAGCACTGCCAGCTCACGTAAGATGCAAGCATGCCTGTGCAGATGGCTCATGTCAAAGTTTTAAGTGTCACATGCTCTTGAGGCACCACCGAGCTCAGCACCAGAAACCAGTGTTTTGTTTTATTTGAGAGTAGAAAACTCATTATTTGAGGACTATCGAAAAATCCCCTCCCCTAAACTGGAATCCAATCCTTTTGACTCAGCACAAAAATCAACCCCAAATGGATCAAAGACCTGAGGATCTGAAACTGACATTTCAAGAAGAAGGGACGCACTCCGAGACTTTGGCACAGGCAGGATTCTCTGGAGAGGATCCAGACAGCACAGGAAAAGGCTGACACTGCAAGGTGGGGTCCCAAGAAGACAATGGACAGAGTCGTGAGATGACTACAGAATGGAGGAGGTATTTGCCAGCGCTTCAGCTGACAGACAACAGACACCCATAATACATAAAGAACTCTATTATTATTATTATTATTATTATTATTATTATTATTATTAATTATGACAGGGTATCAACTTGTTCCAGTTAAAATGGCTATTACAAAAAAGAAAGAACGAACAATAAAATCCCGGAGAGGATGTGGAGGAAAAGAAACTTGTGAATACATTTGGTGAGAATCATTCAGGGCAGTCACGATGTCGAGCAAGTATGGAGGTTTCTGCCACATGACGCACAGGGACACACCAGCTCATGGACCAAGGAAATGGAATCCGCATGCCTGTGCATACACAGGCCTCATCGATAGCCAAGATGCGGATGCAGCCTACGGAGCCAGAAGCCGATGGATAGGGAAGCGAATGTGGGCTTGCGTCTAGACAATGGAGTGTCACTGACCAGAAAGAGGAATGGAATCCTGAACCCAGTCATTAGCAAGAGCAGGAGCAGACGTGTACTAGCCATGGACTGTTTTCTAAAGTGCATGTAATGTTTACATATGAGACTATTACTAAAGCTAAAAACACACACAGCATCATGCACTAGAAAAAAGTGAGAAGGACTGGCTGGGGAGATGGCTCAGGGGCTCAGAGCCCTTACTGCTCCTGCAGAAGACCTGAGTTCAGTTCTTGGCACACGCAGCAGGCAGCTCACAACCACCTCTAATTCCAGATCCAGGACACCCAGTACCCTCTCTGGCCTCTACAGGCACCTGCATACATGTACCTGTGCACAAACATGTACATAAATATTAAAAAAGAATTTTTAAGAATGGGACGGAAATCCACTAAAACATTTAAGGAATTAACTCCAGATGGTGAGATGAATGACGTATTTCTAGATTTCTGCTTTAAAACCAAGTAAGACCCACATTTTCTCAACTAGGATGACTGTTACATATTTATTTATTTGCATATACAGTGTTTTGGACCTGACAACTTTTTAATGAAAATGGTATTTAATATGGCATGCATAGGGAAAGCAAACAAATTGAGTGTAGGGCTGAGTGGATTTTCATTAAGTGAACATAGCCAGCACTGAGGTCAAAATAAGTCAGTCATTACTGCACTCCTATCTCCAATAGCAACCCCTACTCGATACTTGTGGCAAGGAGGACCCTTTTCTGATTTATTGTGTTTTCTTATTTTTAAAGCTTTGTTGACTTTTATGTGTGTGCAAGCCTTCAGGAGAATATTGCCCCACATGCTTGTAGGAACTCCCAGAGGCTAGAAGAGGATGTTGGGCCTCCTGGACCAGGTGCTCCAGGCAGTAATGAGCATAATTCAGGTGCTGAGAACCAAAACCAGGTCCTCTCTCTGCAAGAGTAGTTCTGCACCACTGAGCCATCTCTCCAGTCCCCCTTCTTCTGATTAAATGTAACAAACTCCGTTTGTCCCATTTTACTCTTCATAGGAACTGTTTTGTCTGTAAGCTTGTGCTTGGTATTTCCTGTGGAAGCCACCTGCATTACCACTGTCTGTAGTGGGAGTGTGTGGGGGTGGGGTGGGGTGGGGGAAGATGGCTCAGGAGCCAAGGGCTTGCTGTGCTTTCCCTGGAGTTCATTCGGATGGTTCTCACCCTAAAAGGTGCAAACAGTAGGATCCTGGGGCCTCATTGGTTAGCCAGTTTAGCCAAATCAGGGAGAGGGGAGGGAGGGAGGGAGGGAGGGAGGGAGGGAGGGAGGGAGAGAGGGAGAGAGGGAGAGAAAGAGAGAGAGAGAGAGAGAGAGAGAGAGAGAGAGGACCATTATTTCTGTTCTGTTCAAAATCAGCCTATGCAATGGCCCAAGATAGGCATTGAGCTCACAATCAAATCACCTCAGGCCCAAGTCCTTAGTCGGGATGTGGTCTCTCAGGGCCCTGTCCATCCCACAACTGCTTCCCCTGTGATTTCCTCAGCCTGGTGCCTTGCTCTCCATCTGTGCAATCAGCCAGGTCGTTCTTCAGACAAAGTTTGTTTGATCATAAAGTGGGCAGCACCACACTTCTTCCTCCCCATTCCAAGCCCCACCCCCACTAGCCTTCAGGGATCTCTGGGAAAATGGTCTGGAAAAGACAGAGGCATTTTTATGACTCTCTCCTCACCTAAACCTGCTGGGTTAGGACAGAGCACAGACCCTCAGGCTCTGACCATTATCCTCCAGTTTGGACCCCGGCTTTGATGTTGTCTACTAAATGTCCCCAGGTCACCCTTGAGCTCTGATCTCTCCAGCACCTAATAATTCAAACAGCCTAAAGTCAAGAGCAGCTAATCAGGCAACAGCCCTTACAGCTGCAGGATAGAGCTGACAAGAAAGGGTGTCGTTCTCAGGGGTTTGCCCTACTGCCTGATGACCAAGCCTGCCGAGGCAGTGCGGTTGTTTCCAGCAAGGACAGGGTGGAGAGCTCCCTGGCTATGACCACTGGTTACAAGGTTGGAAACATGGTTGTCCTGGCTGGGCCATCAGGTGAGAATTAAATTTTAATTTAGAAAGTCCTTTCCCTGCAGCCCTGGTGGCCGTCGTCTGGGTGATTGACTGGCTGGTTTCTTTCACCTTTGCTTGCCTTGGGGTTTTACTGGCAGCGGAAATGAAGGCTGAACCAGGGCAGGAAATTCCATGTACACAGGTGTTTCTGATTAGCCCTGTGCACCTCAGCCAGGGGCACAACCAGGGGCCAGGGATCTTTCTGGGAACCTGGAGCTCAGCTCTAGCCTGGCAGCTCTGGCGGCTTTGTATTTGGGGAAGGCTGGGCAGGACACTTGGGCTGCAGCGGGCATAGGTGCCCACTAATAGTGTCCTGCCTGACCCTAGGAACCCGGAGACCACCTGTCATTGGTACAGGATCACACAGCCTTTGCTCCTGCAGTGGGCAGCCAGGCCCCAGAAGCTGACCTGGGAGATTAGCATCCTCAAGGTGAGTTTACACGTTGTAGCCCGCTCTTCATGTGACTGACCTGCCCCCATTTTCACATCTTCCAAGAGGCTTAGAAATCCTAATGCACCCCACTCACTTAAAAGGGCATCTTCAGAGGGGTCAGGAAGGGCAGCCTTGGGCTTGGTCTGAGACGGCCATCTGCAGAGGCAGCTTCAGAGGCCAAAGCAGCAGCTTTCTCCTCCCCTCGTGCCTCTGTGCTGCTGCGGGACTAATTCCACTGTTAGTCTTTTGCTACCATGAACAATGGCTCTCACAGCTCCAGTACAATCCAGACTACACCTCAAGAGCAGAGGAACCCGAGAAATGATACATACAGACATGGGGCACCACTGAGCCAGCACCCCCACCCCACCCCACCTCGCTGTTTTCCCATCATAAGAGCACTCCGAGCCAGACTGGCATGTGGGCTAACGAAATAACCTTTGTCAACTCTCAGGTACATGCCTGGGTTTAGAGTGAGAAAATCCAATACAGAGCTCTCACCTGGGCACGTAGCCCTGGAATGGCCCCAAGGGAATTGCTCCAAAGGCACATTTTATGGATGCATTGGATTATAACTTCAAACACAGCCCGAGATACGGCAAACATTTCAAAGGTCTATCAGATGATTAGACAAAGTAACCGGTTAGACGAATAAGACAAGCATGGACCCAGACCCAGAGCCCAGGAAACAAAAGCCTGTCTGCCTTGAGGAACACTGAATGACGGTGTAGTAATTGCTTATTTACTGGGCTTAAGCCACCTAATAGGTTATTGCGCCCAGCAACAGAGACAACACGAATGTGTATAAGATGCTGAATTCCAATCAGCCTAAGCCCCATGGCATCAGCAGAGGACGAGACCAGTGTGAGCTCAGATGTGGCAGGGACTGAGAAGGCCCTTGCCCCGCCGGGGATGTGGAAGCAGGCCGTCAGTGTGAATATGGGTGGCTGCAGATTGAAGGTTTCGGCCTGAGGCGTATGCTTGGGGTGTGTGAGACTGAGTCAGCACCACAGTCAGCCACGCGCCCACACGTGTGTGTGTGTGTGTGTGTGTGTCTGTGTGTCTGTGTGTGTATGTCTGTGTGTGTGTGTCTCTGTGTGTTTGTGTCTGTGTCTGTCTGTGTGTCTTTCTGTGTGTGTAGGTGTGCTCACCTGTGCTTGTGCAGGTTGATATGTGTCTTTCTCTAACACTCTTCATCGCCTATTCTATTCTATTCTATTCTATTCTATTCTATTCTATTCTATCCTATCCCATCCCATTCTATTCTGTTTGAGACAGGCTTTCTCACCGAACGTGGATCTTGCCATTTCAGTTAGACTGGCCAGCCTACAAGCTATGGGGACCTGCCTGTCTCCACACCTCCAGCATTGGGTATATAGCTGTATATATACACCTATATAGATATATAGGTATAGCTGCCATGTCAACTTGTTACAGGAACACTGGGGATCCAAAGTCGGGTCCTCACGCTTGAGTGGCAAGTACTTTGACTACTGAACCATCCCCCCCCATCCCATGGTTGGTCTTTCATAACTTAGGATCTCATACCCCTACACTCTGTAGGGATGGAGGGGGCAGGGAGAGCCCTACCTAATACTGGGTCTAAGAGAGAAGAGCCCCTTTCTCTGTGGCTGCACCTCAGGATATCTGACCTCTTTAGCTCTAGTGGCAGAGGATTTGTGCTGAGGTGTAGGCATGCTTTCTGCCAAGATCCAGAGGGCCTTCAGATCCCCTGAAGTCCACTGCATTCTACCAGAAGAGGGTTCCAGGTCATTCTGTGTGCAGAGCCCGTCAGCGGTAAGCTATTCCATGGCTATTCCACGGCTGGGCCTTAAGCCGCCCTTTCTGAGGATCTCTTGCCCTCAGTGAAGTCCCAGCTAGCGGCTGCGGGCGGAGCTCTGCAGGTTGGGCAGTGACTGAGATCTCCAAGAGCTGGCTGCCTATCCTGGTGAACAGCAAGAGAGAACACTCTCCTCCTCCACCCCGTCTTAGTCCACTGCCCATCATCCAAGCACAGCTTCTTCTAGAAACCTTTTCTCACCAGCCTTAGTCTGAGCTGAGAGTCCTGCTAGAAACCAGATAGGGTTGCTCCTCCCTATAGGGCAGGACCTTTGCTTTCCACGCTCTCAACAACCCACCATCTCACTCCGCCACCACAGGCTCTCAGAGGCCGGCCTTGGGTCATTCTTACTGAGCATGCTGTGGACGCAGGACCTTTGGAACAACAGGGGTTCACAACTCTTAGTTCCTTATCTGTAGCTTCTTGATATTTCTTTAGGTTTTCCACCCACCCCACCCTGGCTCTTCCTTCCCTGGGACATAACTAAAACTAGTTCACCACCCTTCTTTGTGTCTGCCATTCCTCCTGAGGTCATCAGTGCGGTTCCTTCTGGGAGAAACTTGGCTCTGACCCAACATCCAGCTTCCCAGACCTTAGAAAGTTCTATCAGATGGGGGTGCCTGTTACCTGAAGGTGGGGTGAATAACTGCCTACCACTAGTGCTAAAGTACTGGTCTTCCGCTGTGCTGAGCCCTCCTCCACATGTCACCCCATCTTCCTTGGCATCCATGAGGTGAGAGATGCTTGTGTTACACACACAAAACAAACACGGGTGGGGGAAGCTAGAGAAATGTCTCAGTAATTATTAAGAGCACTTACTGCTCTTTTGGAGGATCCCAGGGTTTGATTCTGACCGCCCACGTGGTGGCTCACAACATACTGTAACTTCCTGCCTCTGTGGGCACTGCAAGCACACAGCATAGAGACATACATGCAGGCCAAACACTCACACACAAAATTACACACACACACACACAAAAACAAAAACAAAAACAAACAAACAAACAAAAAAAAAACAAACAAGGAAGACTGGGTGAGGTTGATTGTTGCTAAGGTCACAGAACTAGGAAGGGGTAGAACCTCGGTCTTGATTTCGGCTACCTAAAGCCAACATCTAGGCTTTTCTTTCTTTAAATTCCTTTGCTTGCCTGGTCTGTTTTCTGCAGAATTTTGGGAAATGCTGGCTCTGTTTCATCAGCAGGGCCTGATGTAAGGTCCCTGGGTCTTCCCTTGTTGTCCCTGAGGCAAACCTTGGGTGTGCAGAACATTGTATTAATATCCAAAATATCTAGAACAAGCTGGCCCCGCGCCCTGGATGTGGAAATGCCATTTGCAGTCGGCACAGCGGTTGGAGTGGTGTCTTTGGTGTACTGAGTCAAGGGACCACATGGAAACACTTTAGCCTCGCTGGGCCCTGGAGAGGTCCTGGCTGGAAGCCATGAATGGCGGCAGGTCCAATAATTTGGAGAGGCATGTACGGCTGTGCCAAGAACTGAGGGGAGTTGTTTGGAGCCTGACCAGCCATTCCTGCTCATGGGGAAAGCCATCAAGAGATGGGCCCCAGCCCTGTGAGTGGAGCACTTCAGGACGAGCCGCTCTATGCTGTAAGGTTCTGCTGGGCAGTGAGCTTAGCCACTGAGGTTGGGGGCGAGCTGTTCTATGCTGGGTGGTAAGCATAGCCACCGAGGTCATGGACAAGTCTATTTCTGATCTTGTCTGCAAAGAGGAGGTGTGTCTTTTTCTTCTTCCTCCAATGGCCAGCCAATGGCCAGAGATCCCCCATTCAGGAGATTGTAACAGAGACCCAAAGGCGTTTGGTGTGTCTAGGAAGACAATTCAGGCTGTAACAGCTGACCGCGGGAGAAGCCATGGGGTACCAGCCTGTGAAGATGGGACATTCTGCACAGGTTCAGCTGGCTCTTTGAGCACATGGATGACCCATCCTGCGTCCCTACTCAGCCTGACCACACAGGCTGCAAAGCGCAGGCCCTCCCTGGGGCCTCGAGGGAAGATGGCCTCCCCCATCATCTGCAAACCTCATCTCCAGGCTCAGCACTTCCTCCCAGGTGGGGCTGCCCCTTCTCGAAGCTCAATTTCCCCATCAGCCCCAGGCCATATATCTTGCCTTGCTTTCTCCTGATGCTTTATAGCTTGCTGGAAACACGGTTCCCTAGCACTTCGGAAGGTACCACTTGAAAGCACCTCAAGCTAACCAATGCGATTCTTTTTTAATTTGAGGGGGCTTATTTCTCTGAATGGCTTTCCTGACCTTAGCAGGGCATGCCCCCCGATATTAAACATTTTTTTCTTTAAAAAGAGTGCAAAAATGACTCACATCTGTTTGATATTTAATTCAAATTGAATGGCAGGATAGGAACAAAATTGCACTGCAAACGACCATAAAGCGTGATTTTTAAGAGAGCCGAGCACGCCAAACCTACAGAAAACAGAGAGATACAAAGACAGAAGGGATGGAGCCTGGGCAACGGGTGTCTCCTGCCCGGAAGCTGAAGCAACAGTGGCACTGAGAGAGAAGGAGGTGGGAGAAGGGGACAGTGTACACTGGAGGCTGTGTGGGGCTGCTTTCCAGACCCAGCAGGGTCCAGGAGCCCAGCGCTGAAAGCTGCAGGGTGAGGTGTCATGGGGCCCTGCAAGGGCTGCTGGGTAGCTCTGCACAGATAACATGGGTGACCAACCATGCACTGCCCTGTTCTTAGCGACCAGGAGACCAACTCAGAGAACCTAGGCTAAAACCCTTTGCTCCTGCTTCCTGCTGATCCATTTTCCAGAAGCATTAGCATCCTGTATCCCAGAGGGCAGAAGATGAAGTTTAGAGAACCCTGTTCTTCCAACCTTGTGAGAAGGAAGGGGGTCTCTAGGTGCCTATGTGTGACCCTCAATCTGTCACTGACTCTGGAAAGACGAGATTATGGCCGTTTATCTGCTACTCCCTACCAGGCTGCATTTTAAGGGCTGCCTGATTCCAGTTCTTGCATAGGCTCTCCAGTTATAAAATACGACAGGCCACCCTTGCTAGGCAGACCTCAGCAATGAGGCTCCACCAGGCAAGCTCAGAGCTAGCCATGGGCTGCCCTTTATCTGTGGATGGAGGAATGGGAGGTAAGCAAAGCCCGAGGGCCACCACTGACCGCCTGAGAAGGCCGGGCTCCCTTCTGCTCTCTGACCCTGCATTTCCTCATCTAGAACATGCTACAACTAAGCCTTCTCCTGAAGTTACTTCTGACCTCTGTGGTGCTTTAAAAAAGAAAATTGTTCCTGCGTGGTAAAATCATTTCATGTTTTAAAGGCATTTTTACTTTGCTTATTTTCTTGTCCCAACCAGCACCCGAGTACTGGAGACAAGAATGCTCTCCATGCAGCAGGGGACTGAGGCTTTGTCATAAGCATTGGTTGTTAAAGACTACGAGATGTCAGATTAGCGAGACGGCTCAGCCATTAGGAGCACTTGCTATTCTCACAGAGGATCCAAATCCAGTCTCAGCACCCACACAGTGGCTCAAAACCATTCATAATGTCAGTTTCAGAGGATCATAAGGCATACCCTTCAAGCACAGACACACATGCAAACCACACATTCATATATATATATAGATAGATAGATAGATAGATAGATAGATATAGATATAATCTTTAAAAAGATCATGAGATGTGAGACATCTAAGTAGAACCAAACCATTTAATTTAATAATAAGATATATTTGGGGGCTGGAGAGATGGCTCAGTGGTTAAGAGCACTGGTTGCTCTTCCAGAGGTCCTGAGTTCAATTCCCAGCAACCATATCATGGCTCACAATCAAGTGTAGTGAGATCTGGCGCCCTCTTCTGGCGCACAGGCATACATGCATCCATAACAAAATAAGCCTTAAAAATGTTAAATAAGCAGTGTGATGATGGCACCATTGGGGCGTGGTCTCTCAGTGGCTATTGGCTGAAGAAGCCGAAGTAGCTCCCGCAACAGAGCAAAACCGTTTTCATCTTCTCAGTTGAGCACCCGGATGTTCAAAGTCCATTTGGTTGGCTCCCGCAACAGCTTTACCAAGGCTTCATCAAGGGTCAGCTCAGCCTTGTCCTTAGAAGCCTGCTCTTGCCCCACCAAAATTATTCTTCACAGCTGACCCTCCTGCCTACCGGGAGCCAGGCAGCTGCCAGTCTATAGGCATGTCTGAGAGTTTCTGCCACATACAGGGTTTTTTCTGGTAGCAAGTAGACATCTAAAATGAACCCCTGCGGAGATGGGGACTTTTGTGCCACAGATAACTGCTTTCAGTGCCCCAGCATTGGTGTGGAGCTGGGCGGTAGAGGGCTCTTATCAGCAGAAGCAGCCAGGGATCTTTCTGTAAGGATCCAGTGGCTAATGTGTCTGCTGGTGCTTGGTGCATGGTCCATGTAGTAATAAGTTGTTTTCACATGTTGGGTTATTCCACCGTCACAGAGGGGAGGAAGGTGCTAACAGTATTCTCATTTTAGACAAGGAAATGGTGGCATGTGTGATGATGAGGTTGTTAGAATCAGTGGAGAACATTTAGGATTTGGGGATTGGTCTTCTCTGGACACCTCTGCTCTATGCCCTGACTCCTGAGAAGGGGAAGAAAAGCAGGGCATTATGACATCCTGGTAATGGCTTAGGCGAGCCCAAAAAGGCTATGTCTGTGTGTCACTATGCTGTACCCATCCTCTTTTCTACAGATGCTTAGGTTAGAGAGACTGGGGACAGAGCTCCTGGGCAGTGGTGTCCTCTGTACGGTGAGAGACTGGGGACAGAGCTCCTGGGCAGTGGTGTCCTCTGTACGGTGACTCTCCCTCCCAGCACTGCATTGTACATGGTGGACACTGACAGGGAGCACACGGAGCTTGCTTTGGAGTTTGGTCCACCACACTCTTCTCGCCTCCGTTCTGTCCTGCAGGGATCCAGGCCCTTCAGGCCAATAGTCAGTCTCAGAATCCTTCGTCAACTGTTCCTGCCAATGGGAGGTCTATTGGGAGATGGGGGCTCACGAAGAGGGGAGCCACCCCACCATCTCTGCCTCTTCCTACCAACTCACGAGCCACTTGTGATCCCAGCTGGCCATGGCAGTTCAGGATCGGGGCCACCCTAGTGTCTCTTACACCACCCCCAGTTGCAGGGGTGCAGCCAGCCAGCAGTGGTTATAATGTCTTCGCATGCCCATCTCTAAGTTCTACTTCCTCTTTAGCAGCTCAGCAGTTCTCTCACTTGTGTCTCCAATTCCCCAAATTACATTTTTTAATTTTTCAATACTTGTGTTTGTCTTTGTTTGCCTGAATTGACCCCGGATGACTAAAACTCTCTAATCAGGGATACTTGATAGTGTTCCTGTACCTAACCCATCTGAGACAGGCTCTCCGGGAGAATAGCATCATGACATCTGACCCTGCAGAGAAGCAACCCCAGAAATGTCAGGTCTGTCTGCCTGGCTGAGTCCTGGTTTCTCGGGCCAGCTTCTGCTTCCCTGAAGACACTCTCAGCCCCTGACTCCATAGCTTTAAAAGAAAGCAGACACCTTAGCCAGGCTTCCTTCCAGGAGTTAGGAAGCCAGACTCCAAGCCTGGAGCTGGGGGCTTCTCTGTGTTGATAGTATACAGAGGGATTAGGGGAGAAGAATCCCATTTCTCTAGAGCCAGGTCCACATGGTGACTCCTTCATTCCTGCATGGATATGATCATGACTTCACGCTGCTTTTTTTCTGGCTCCTTCTTGTTCCTGAATGTCTAGAGCTGTGCCCTTCCCAGCAAGCACCCCCTCTAAGATGCAGATGTTGTCATGGGGATGGAGGCCATTTTTCTCCTGGAAATAAATACTAGAAAATCCGGGGCGAGGCTGGGGTGAGGACGGGTGAGTTGCGTGCTCTCCGGAGGACGGAACAAGCTCCCTCGCCAAATGGCACTTTAATGCCCTTGCAGTTCCCATGCCTAAAGAAGAAGGTAATCACACTCCGCTGCTGGGGCTCACCTGGCCCTCCATTGCTCACTTGGGATGCTCCATTCCCTCTGGAGCATGTGATTGGGGAACAAAGGTAAGTGGGAACAATCTTTTCCTCCATCACCCACCCCAGCAGGATTAATGCCTTGGCCATAAAGCGTTTACAAACTCTAAAGGGAGACAATAACTTTCCTTCTCACGGCCCCGTCACGAGGAGGTAGTGCATGTTTCCAATAAGCTGAAAATGTAGCTCAAATGGTAGGTTTTATTTCACTTTAATCCGCCTGTGAGTTCACATTAAAGGTAAGAGGAATCAGAGTCCCGCAATGTGAACCAAGTTCACTGAAATCAATGGCTTAACCCCCTCCCCCAGATCTTGGCCAGATGGAGGGGCTGAGGCAACAGATAGTGACTGCGACCCAGAGGCCGATGGAGTAGGAGGCAGTTGTCCCAGCTCGCGCTGGTTTCTGGGCAGCAGAGGTAGTGTGGAGCCGTGCACACTCAGTGAAGCTTGCTTGTTTCTGACACCTCGTGGCTGATGGCAGCCTGGTGGTGCAGTGGGTTGTTATAGAAATGATCCTCTGTCCAGGTCCTCAGCTCTACCAGTCAATCAGTCACTGGGAGGCCTGAAACCAGACCCCTCAACTAAAGCTTCCTTTACACATTAATGGAGCAACTGTTCCCTAGATGTCATACTGCTGTTCCCTCGGTGCCCTGCTGGTGCTCCCTCGGTGTCCTGCTGGTGCTTCCTCGGTGACCCATTGTTGCTCCCTCAGTAACCTGCTGGTGCTCCCTCGGTGACCCTCTGGTGCTCCCTTGGTGTCCCGCTGGCAGAACTGACTGCTGCTCCTTTGCCTACCAACAAGTATTCTTTCAGGTTAAGAACTGTCCTGTCCAGGCCTCTAGCAGGGTGGCCTCATGGTTCCCTATGGCTTCAAGCAGAACTGGTGTGTGTACATGGCAGGCTGGCACAGCAAGGTGGGTATTGCTGGTGTGTGCCTGGGATGGGAAGCAGAGAAAGATTTGGTAGGTGACTGGCCTGGACTCAGTCTAGCCAGAGACCCCTGACTGGCATTGCTCAGGGCCGTTCTCAGGGTCTCCTGGAGGAGCCTGCCCTCTTGCACCTCTATCGGAGACGAGAAGTGCTGGCAAGAGGACATCGTCTCTCCTTCACCATGACAGCCACCAGTGCTGGTGACAGCACTGTCTCCTTCACCATGACAGCCACCAGTGCTGGTGACAGCACTGTCTCCTTCACCATGACAGCCACCAGTGCTGGTGACAGGGCATCGTCTCTCCTTCACCATGACAGCCACCAGTGCTGGTGACAGCACTGTCTCCTTCACCATGACAGCCACCAGTGCTGGTGACAGGGCATTGTCTCTCCTTCACCATGACATCACCAGTGCTGGTGACAGGTCACTGTCTCCTTCACCATGACAGCCACCAGTGCTGGTAACAGGTCACTGTCTCCTTCACCATGACAGCCACCAGTGCTGGCGAGAGGGCACTGTCTCCTTCACCATGACAGTCACCAGTCACCATGCAAAATCGCAAAGCCCAGATTCCAGTTGAGTTGGGGTCCAGAGGCTTGAGGAGGAAGAGAAAGGAAACACTGCTGTGTTCTGTTTGAGGCAAGGAAGGGACCGACAGCTCTGTCTCATCCTCCCAGGCTCTCTGGTCTTCTTGACCTTGCTGGCTACTTAGCTTTTTCCACTGTGGGCCTCTGAGTGCTGGTGTCTGTGGGTTTACCTCAGACCTTTGTCACTGTTGGCCTCACATCCTCTGTCCAGCTCCATCCCAGCCACTGGGAGAGCAGCATCCCACAGTCCTGAGCAGACAGTGTCGGTTTGGGAAGGTGTGCATTATCAGTACCTGTGAGGATTAAATAGCTTCAACAGGCAGGGCAGGGAATGACCTTGGAATTTCCAGACGTCTTCTCTGGGATTGCAGTGGTCTGCGGTCCATCTGATCATAAGAGATTCTCCACATATGGCAGGTGCGTTTGCAACATATGTGTACACGTAACTGAGCCCACAGGATCACATATGCTTAGCTTGTTCCATTGCACTGGCCATCACTAACCGACCCTCCTGAACACTTACTGTGTGCCACAGACAACTGTACAGCCAGTGCCTCATTTTCCTTCTACAGTGACTCTATTGTAGGAGTCACAGGTCCAAAGATCATGGGATGGTAAGTGAGCAGCATGAATTGCCCAGAGAGCTCGAAACAACCTGTGTTTTGTGCATATAGGTGTTTGCATGTCTGCATGTTCGTATGCTTCCATGTGCTTACCCCCGTGGCCATACATGTTGCCCTGCTGGAAGGGGGGGGGAGGCTTAGAACATTCTTAAGAGATGGTTAGATAAGAGCCTGTGTAGGCAAGAGAAGTGGTGGTGATGTCAAATCCACAAACCAGGGTCTTAAAGTCAACCTTGAAATCTCAAGTGATAGAGGGGGATGGGGGCATGAATCTGATGGCTTGAGTTTGTGTTTTGCCAGAGGAGGGAGGTCTAGCAGAGTTTGCTGTCTTGAATACTTAGCACAAGCCAGGTGTACGCTTGTGACTGACGCCTTGGGAGACAGATGCGAGGTAGCGAGCGCAAGGCTACTCTGAGACTCACAGTGAGACTTTGTCTACAAAAATACTAAAACTCAAGGAAAAAAAAGAATAAGAAGAGAACGAGGAGGAGGAAGGAACGTTTCCGAGGAGACTTTGTGAAAGGAGCCAGATGTTTCCTGGCGTTTCCCCTTCCTGTGTCTGGCCTGTCATCCTCTACCCACTTTTCCGCGTGAGAACCTCACAGACACTTCGCCCACAGAGGAAATGTGCTACGCTATCTCATGGACGGTTAGCAGGGATGGGCTCATGCCTTCCTGGATGGAGAGAGGTGCTCAGGCACTGTAGCCTGTTCTGAAAGTTCTTCAGAGGTACAAGGGGCTGCACCCAGAGACCCAGGTGCCTTCAGCCTTGGGTGGCCAGCAGTCTCTAAGTGTGGCTTCTCAAGCTTTGTCTGTGGGCAGCTGCTCTGTAATACACAGACTGGGCAGTGCTAGAATCTTCCAGGGATCTGTGCCTCCTTTAGAATTAGGGGCACATCAAAGCAATCCTGAGCAGAGGACTGCATCAGCTGAAACTACAGGCAGGGCCTCCTCCCCACTGCCAATAGTGTCTCTCCTTCTACAAACCTAGATCTTCTGATACGAAAGTAGCTTAAAGCCCCCTCCTCCCTCCAGGAGCCGCTCTGAAACAAAACCGGCAGAGTCAGAGAACACTGGAAGCCCTTGAGCTCTGGAGCCACATCACCGAGGTTCAAGTTCTCCAAGTTCCATGTTTGTGATGAGCCTCAGGATTTGTATATTTTGGCTTCCCTGTCTTTGGTCTCAGAATGGCTGGCCTTTCTTGAGTGCATTCTGTGTGGCAGGTATGGCACTAAGCATTTTCCATGTCCCGCCTCCTAAGAGCCTCTCAACTGTCCTGGCAGGTAGGTATGCTTGTCTTCCTGGCTTTCCAGAGGGGGAAATGGAGAGCAAGACAGGCTAAGTCACTTGCCCAAGGTCACCTGGGTCACAAATGACAAGGCCCTGGCTAGATAGTTAGCCTTCTGGGTCTTACGTTCCTTCTCTGCGAACTGCACTCGAGATTATCCGTGTCTATCTGGGGAACTATGAGGACTGAAAGGTAGTAACAGCTGGCTGCAGATTTCAAGGACTTAGACACTGTGACTTGCTTAGCAGAGGTATGGACATACAGTAAGTATCAAGTTCAAATCCACTTAATGATAGGGTAGATCTCAAACCCAATCAGAGGAGAGAGAAGATCCAATCCAACAGCTGAGATAAAATAATTAGGTCATTTGTTCCCATTGCTTATCTCTCCCGAGGAAGAGCAAGCTGCTGGAAGGCGTATTTCTAGGGCAAAGTGTGGGCTTATGGTGGTTACCCGAGTCTGAGGGACTCTCCTGCTCTCAAGAGTCAACGTGTTTCTAAGTGACAAGCAGCTGCTAGCCCTCTGCTCCCTTTTCACTAAGAAAATTCTCCAACCCTTGCCTGCTCCTGAACGATCCCATCCCCAACCCACAGGGAAGATAAGCCCAGCAGGCATCTGGTTTACTCTGAGTGGGATAACTTGGTTGACTTCAGACACAGCCTTGCCTTCCAACCATGAAATTAGTTCTGAAAGAGCCTACTTCTCTGGGAAACCATCTTTCCCTGAGGATCTTTGCCCTCTGGTGAGCAAAGGCCTTGGTCCAAAAGTGACAGAGAATGGGAGAAGAGAAGGAAGAAGAAGAAGAAGAAGAAGAAGAAGAAGAAGAAGAAGAAGAAGAAGAAGAGAAGGAGGAGGAGAAGGAGGAGAGGGAGGAGGAGGAGGGAGGATGGGGAGGGGGAGAAGGGGAAGAAATAGTCAAGCAGTCCTGGCTCCTAGCTCCCCTCCTGGAAGCTCTGAGCACTGCTTACAGCCTTCCCAGAAACTCCTACCTACCTTCCCAATTTCCTCTCACACCTCTTCCAGGTCCCCCCCCCCCACACACACACACACAGCTCCATACGACAACATGGCGTACATGTGGCCCATCTGGGGCTCAGGGAATCCTACTGAGTATGCCAGCTTAATGAAATACTTTCAGTTTATTAAATACAGGCTTTCCTAAGCCCCGAGTGCCTGTGGATATTTGAAAGCTGAAGGCAACCCCGAGCTACCCCAAATGTCATCTCTCTACGTGTCCTTGCATTCCTGTTGCGATCCTATGCTTCTGTTCTTCAGCAGCCAGTAAAATGAGCAACATAAAGTAACTGCAGACAGACAGGGGAGGAAATGGTGTGTGTATGGGTGGGGGTGTTGGGAGAGACTCCCAGAACCCCTCAGGGCCTCTTAAAGTATATGAAGTTCCCATTACCCAGAGCCATGAAGGGCACTTTTCCACCCATGGGCTGCTCAAAGTTTACAGAATCAGTTTGCTATGAAGGGGCGACCAGCAGGCCTTGCATGTCAGCTTCGTGTGTCAATCTCGTGTGCCGTAGCTCAAATATTTCAAACCCTGTTTTAGCAAGGCTTGCTCTCAGCCAGCAGGGCTGGCAGGGTGCTGTGTCTGGGGGTTCCCTCTGCAGTTTTATTTCTGTTGCTCCTCTGGGGCTTGGCTGGAAACTGCTGTCTGAGTCCAGGAGGAGCCATGGGGAGACCCCAAGAGACCATGAGTTGCCTCCCTCCGAACAGGAGGAGTCTCTTCCTTTACGTTTTCCCATTCGTCAGTCTCCTGGGCCTGGGGTCTGTAAATCAGGGGTGAGGAGCTGAACCGGAAGTAGCAGACAAAGGCATCAAGGGAGTCACCCCCCTCTCTGCGGACTACCATCTGGATGCCGGAGAAGGAGATTCTGTTAACAGCGCTGAGGGGCACCTGCTCCAGGTACCTCAGTGGCAGCCCATTGACCCACACACAGCTCTTCCGGGACAGTACCTTGAGGCAGAAGGCCAGCAGAGTGCTGCCTTTCTCCAGGTAGGGCTCCAAGGACAGATGGTGTCGAGACAGCTGGGGCAGCTGCAGTTGGATGTGGGTGTCCTTCCCTCGTCCCACCAACAGCCGACTGGTATCGTGCTGCAGCTGTAGTGGGACTTTGGCAAAGGCAACCTGGCTTGGCGTGGAGTGGTACAGGCTCACTTGCAGGATGGTGAGGGTCCTCTCCATGGATGAGATCCTGGACAAAGACACACACACCTTTGTGTCACCTTGGGGGTCCTGGGGCCACGTCTTGCCAATGAGGACCATGGCTAAATGGATACAGTTATTCTGCCCAAGCAAGGATGGAGTGGAGGTTGACATTAGTGTTGGAACTCTGTTTCTTCACAGCAGAACAGGACACATTGCCCGTCTTCCCTGGGTTTTACTATTTTGTAATAAAGGCATGCCTATCCTTCTAGGCATGGGATAAACCTTACCAGCTTACAGGTTGGAGTCTGAGAGTCTGCAGGTCACCAGAGACAGTTTGTCTCTGCGTTAGAGGAACAAGAAAGCAGACGCATGAGGCTTCCTTGTATCTGGCAGGCACGAACAAACAAAGCCTCGCAGAGCCCTTCTTTGAGCCAGGTGTCAGCCTGGGTGCTGTGGTGAGGCAGAAGGAGACAGGCCTTCACTCTTGGGGGCACCCCTCTTGAGGGGAAGATATGGTGCTTCCAGATATGGAGGTACAGAGCAACAGAAAGGGGTCCTGAACATAGCAAGCACCTTCTTGGTGCTTCCAACGGGCCAGCCACCATGTCTCCTGAACATCCGGGCAGAAGGCAGATCCTGGTGGAGACTGGGCAGAGGGAAGCTGGCTCACCGGAGACCCCTCAGGGCCTCCGGGAAATGCACATAAGGTCCCAAAACTCCACCTCCAGGAACTCGTCCTTCAGTGTCTGATGGGCACACGTGGGAAGGACCATCCTATATTCAGCTTTGTTCCTGCCTGGTTTTGAAGGACAGATTCTGTCACATCTACACACTTCACATAACCCCAGATTTGCCACTAATTTCAGCAGGAACCAAGGGCTGAGTGGGGCTCAATAGCATTATATACCTTTTCTAGTGCCTGGCTTTGGTCTGCAGTATATTTTTTTTCTGCTAAGAATGTTTGTACCATCCTAGATTGTGTGGGAAAACATTGCTCATCTCTCACGAACCAGTGCAAATACTTTCTTCTCTAGAGAAGGTGACCTTGTCTGTGTCCTCTAACATCAGCCACAAGGGCACTCAGCCAACCCCTACTCCCTCACACACATCTGTATTGCCACCCCCAGAGTTCTGCAGGCTCTTGTCTTCCTCAATCTTCTCTCTTGTCTCCCTAATGTCTCCCAATGGCAGAGTGTGACCCGCCATATAGTTCAGAGAGCGCTTGGCCACAACAAATGTCTGGGGGTACATCTGCCAGGAACAAGGTAAGGCGACATCACATATATTGGATGATATTCAACCAACTATAGATGGCAGCTTGGTTCTTACAGTCTGTGGGATTGGGAGCCTTGCTAGATTACCACCCTTTGCCCTGGTGCTTTTCGGATGTCATATGTCAGTGGGAATCTAACCGACAACGGGGCCGAGTCCCCTGAGGACATTCACTCCCTAGCAGGCAGACACACACCTCTGGCCACTGCCTTCTGACCCCGAAGAACACTTCTTCCTGAGGCAGGGCCCAGGATTGAGGGCTGGGTACCAGAGCTCTCAAGCCTGAGAGCATAGCATAGCATAGCATAGCATAGCATAGCATAGCATAGCGTTCATCCTTTAGAAACCAGCACCGTGACCCATGGATACTATAAATAAACATGGCCCTGTGAGATCTCTCTCTGCGCTGTTGAGCAGTCAGAGCTGGTGGGAGCCTGTTCTCTGCCCAGCAGCACGTCTGCAGAGGCTGACCTGTTTGTCTTGGATCCCAGTGGATCTGGGAGAACAGAAACCCAGACCTCTTACTGCCCACCATGACTGACAAACAGGAACGCTGGTTCTGGCCGCGAGTCCTCCCCTTAGTCCCACAAGGCCTCCCTGGTGGTCCCAGTTCCTCTGACCTCCACCTACCTTACTGCTGGGGTATGTCTCTGCAGCTGTGTGCTCTCTCTGCAGGGAGGGGACTGGGCTGTGGCAAGGCCTGGGCGGGCTCTTCTGTAGTTCAGGAATGCATTGTCAGAGCATCCGTCCTACGGCTCTTCCGTTTTCCCTCTAGGAAAGAAATGAAAGTGCCATTTTCCATGGCAGAAGGGGAACCCACTGCCAGAGTTGCGAAACTGGTACCCTCTAGGAGAGTCCTCTTGACAGTGGGGTGTCCTGGGCCTCAGAGCTCCCAGGCTCTACTATTCCCTCCTCTTGATATTGGGGTGTCCTGGGCCTCAGAGCTCCCAGCCTTTACTATTCCCTCCTCTTGATATTGGGGTGTCTCGGGCCTCAGAGCTCCCAGGCTCTACTACTCCAGCCCCAGAGACCACAGAGTATTGACGACCTTCCTCTCCCATCTGACGGCAGAGGGTTGCTGGGCAGAGAGCTCCCAGATTACACGGTTCCTTTCTGCTGTCAGGGGTTGGTTAAGGAAGTCTTAAGAAATGGCAGCTCTCCAGGGTATCTCAGGAGAGACCCAGAGGACAGAGAGTATGACCACTCATAGGAATAGGCCCCTTTCGGCACACAGAGAAGGCCTTCTGATAATTTTGTTCCGTTTCTCCCCTTAAAATCAGACAGAAGATGCTGTAGTTGTTCATAAACTTGCTTGGCATGAGACCCATCTTGTGCAAGACCGCCTGAGCCCACTTTCCTGTCTTCTTTGTTTTCTGATCCCCTGGTCCTTTCTCTCAGGACCATCCCTGAAGAATGACCTGCTGGTTCAGGTCAATGAAACAATAAGGATGACATTCTAAAATGGGCTTCATTATATATGTTATATATGTTTAAAATATCTACATATTTATGTATGTATTATTAAAGTCCGGGTAGGTGGGAGGGTTACATATAGTTAGTGTTTCAAATTCCTCTCAATTGTCCAGGATGCAGGGACATGAACTGAAGGTAGACTTAATAATCTAAAGGTGCCCTGGGCGGTGGTGGCGCACGTCTTTAATCCCAGCACTCAGGAGGCAGTCGGAACTCTGTGAGTTTGAGACCAGCCTGGTCTACAAGAGCTAGTTCCAGGACAGGCTCCAAAGCTACAGAGAAACCCTGCCTTGAAAAACCAAATAATAATAATAATAATAACAATACAATAATAATAATCTAAAGGCGCATGATCTGATTTTTCTATGTAATCAGGAGATTATGTCTCCAAGACAAGCTAATAGCTGGAGAATGGAATAAAAAATTACAGTGAGGGCTTCATGTGCTTAAAACGGGCAGTAGGAAAAGCGGACATCTAAGGAGGTGGGACAAGGACAGTTCAGTCCTGGCTTGCAGTTGGGCTGGGTAGAACGGGAGAGGGGCTGGCATGCAATACTTTCCTGAGCAGAGACTCACTCATTCCAGAGGCTTCTGCTGCTTTCTTATAAGAAGGCATGGTTTGAACCCTCTGATACAGTGTCTTAGAGGCTGTACTTGCTCAAGGGAGCTCTGGGGCGCCATGGCTACCCCTGGGCCATTCCTTTCCTTTCCACCCCAGAGCTGGTGCTGAAATAACCAACTCCAAGGCTCAGAGGTGACTTGCCAGGGTCACATAGTGAATCTGCAGCACAGCCAGGTAAGGGCCCAGGAGAACTCATCCCTGGGCTCCATGGCCTGGCTGTAGTGCAATACCTTGCTTGCTGGGCCACGGAATCCTCTAGGCCATGTTTTGGGGACAGTCTTTGGGGTCTGGAAAAAGTATGGCTCTGCCATTGGTGATTCAGGACAGGTGGGAAGGAGCCAGGCTGCCTCTGGGAGCCACTGATGGCAGGAAGCAGGGTGTTTCGACTGGTGTTATCATGGATGTGGCTTTAGTGCCTTCGACAGCCCTTTCTTCAGTTTCCCCCAACTCCCCATGCCCTAGGCCTCCTGGCTTTGAAAAAGAAGGAGTAGAACACCCATGCACTGTGAAAATTCTATCCTGGCAATTCTTGGTGACCGGCTGGCTGTCTCTTCAGGGAACTTAGGGGGGCAACAGTAACCCAAGGAGTGGCCTGGAGGATGTGACAGACATGCTAATTGCCTGGGGAGGGTGAGAAGCCATACATAGGATGGGAAGCTAGACTGGACCTCAGCCATATTACCAGGGCTGTGTCCCATTCTGTGAAAACAGTACAGTCTCTGACGGGTGGATGGATGACCAGAAGTCCAGTAGCCACAAGAAGGAGCCTCATGGACTGCATACACACAGACGGATGTGTCTACTGTACCTCGGAGCTCACATGCTGCAGTCTTTGCCTACATAGGTCTCTCAAGCTTGAAGACAACCCAAGCCCCTCTTTCTGCATGAAAGAGCCTCCTCAGTGTTCCCCGCGTCTGCTGGCCTTCTAGTTTACATGATACCTCAATGACGCTCAGATGTTACGCCTCTCAATCTGCAGATTAGGGCATGGCACGGGCCTTTGCCCACTCCTGAGTCTCTCCTCTCGGGAGGGGACCCTCCCTGCAACAGTCACGCCTCCACAAGGGTGTGGGTATGAGACAGTTTTCAGTCCCTGCAGGGTAGAAGTTGCGGCCTAGAACACTTCCCATTACGAAAGGGAAGTGAAACTCTGGTGAGAGGAAGTTCTGTCCCAGGTTCTGGACGTAATAGGAACTCTCTGGATTTCTGGGGTTGGTGTGTAGAGACTACACTTCGTGCCAGCTTTTTATGTAAAAGGTTGGAGGCAAAGTGACTGGGAAAATAAAGCCAGGAAATGGAGGCACAGCCTCCCGGCCTCACTAGGAAGGTTTCCTCTGACTGACTTTGTGTTACCCACACCACCACTGACTGACTGTTGGCATCCAGCATAGGACTCTGGGGTGTTGTTTCAGGGAAATGTGCCCCCATCACGAGCCAGCTAGAAAGCCCAGAAACAAAACAACCACTTCCCCAGGTCTTCCCCCTCAGGCTCTCATGCCCAGGCACGCTTGTGTCTGAGGCTTGCTCATTCAAGCAACAGTTGTATGACCTCGAGTCAGGCATCCTGTCTGGACCTCAGTTTTCTGCTCTGTAACTGGCTGCAGTTGGGAGGGCTAAAAGCGTGGAAAGTGCCAGGCACGGCAAGATCTGCTAACTCAGCCTCAGCAGAAGCCTTAGCTGAAGACCCAGAACGTACCCCGGAAGAGGGGCTCTCAGGAGACACCGACACACTTAAAGCTTACATTCCCAAAAAGCTCCAGTAGGGATCAAAACAGGAGAGTTTAGGAGTGAAATACCCACCATGTGGGAGCATCACCTGAGTTCCATTGTAATCAAAATGAGCTAAATACAGCATGCCAGAAAGTCTCTGACTCTTTGCTGCAGAATGGGTCCCTGCTACCCATCTTACAGATGCGGAAGCTGAGGCTGAAGCAGTCAGGTGGCTCGTTCAAGGTCATATGCCTGGACAGCAGCAGACCACTCTAGAGCTTGGTCTGTGAGGCTCCTGGACCACATCAAGCTGCTACTTGCATCCAGGTGTTCTCTAGAATTTAGCTGCCTGGCCAGCTAGCCGCTCAGCTAAGGATGCCTGCTTCCGGCTCCCCAACTGACTTGGATGCCTTTGACGTGTCTTGCCTTGAGGATCTGCGGCCGCACCCTTGACCAGTGACCTGCTTTTCAAAGCTGAAGAGGGAGAAGAGACAAAAATCCTAGGAGAACCACCCCTCTGATGGGAAATGCCCTAATCTGGCTTTGGTTGCTTCGATGAGACCCCTACAAAACCAGGTTGGGGAAGGGTTTGTTTTTTTTTGGGGGGGGGAAGGGTTTGTTTCAGCTTATTTTTCCAAGTGTCAGTCCGTCACCCAGGGAAGTCAGGGCGGGAACTCAAGGCAGGAATTGAAGCATGGGCAATGAGGAATGCCACTGCCGGGCTTGCTCTCCACGGCTTACTCAGCTACAACCTAGGACCACCTGCCCAGAGATGGCACTGTAGGGTTGGGCTGGGCAAGCCCTCCCACACCAATTATTAGCCAAGAAAATGCTCCCACATATTCTGGAATATGTGTACACCGTGTGTACACTGTTGTGATTGGTGTAATAAAAAGCTGAGTGGCCAATAGCGGGGCAGGAGGTGTAGGTGGGACTTCCGGACAGAGAGAGAACTCTGAGAAGAAGAAAGGCAGAGTCGCCAGAGAGACACAGAGGGGGAGCAGAACAGGCAGTATTGGGGTGAGATAATGAGCTACGTGACAGAATGTAGATTTTAAAAATATGAGTTAATTTAAGTTTTAAGAAGTAGTTAGGAAAGAGCCTAAGCTAAGGCCAAGCGTTCATAATTAATAATAAGCTCATGTTGTTATCTATGAACTGGCGATCCGAAAAGAAAGTTAAATTACACCCTACAGGCCTGCCTACAGGCCAATCTTATCAGAGGCAATTCTTCATTTGAGGGCCCTTCTTTCCAGCTGACTCTAGTTCAGTGTTGAGTTGACAGTCAACACAGTGAGAGAGCCTGGTTTCTTTGACCCCACTCAGACTGCAGAGAGTACAGAGTTAAGACAGGCTACATGGGGCAGTGGGCAGAGACACAGGAGGGAGGACACAGGGAACAGTTGTCTTGTAAGATGGGGTGAGATGACCTGCCCATTGAGGGGAACCTGGGAGAAGATATAACCAAGCTTGGCCCTGACTCCCCTCCCGGGGGAGCTGAGTGTGGCTCTCTATGATTGAGACAACACTTCCTGCCCCTGCCAACTCTCAGGAAGGGTGAGTGTTTGTGACTCACTGTGACTGTGACCCCAAGGCGGGGGAGCCTTCTGCTTCTGTCATCAAATACATGAAAGAAACAAAACAAAACAAAACAGGAAGGCCTGTTTTGGTAGTTTCGTTACATTTCAACCTGTGGTAACCTGCCTCCATTGCTTTAGGTCTGGGGCAAGGCGGAATGGCCAGGACCATGATGGAAGGGTGTGGTAGAAGAAAGGGAGTTGGGGGAGGGAGAGGGAGATCTAAGGGTAAGATATCTCTTCAGAGGCATGCCCACTTCCTACTGCTTCCTCCAACTGGGCCCCACTGCCTGATAACCCAGTTGGATATGAACTCATCCATAGATTAACCCATTGATGAGGTCACACCCTTGTTGGTCAATCACCTGTCACTGCTGTAGTCATCTAGGGATTGATCAAGATGATGAGCTGTGGGAGACTCGTCATATTCAAACAAGCAGCCACGAGGAAGATCTCCTGGAGATGTGCCTGTGTCTGTGTGATTATGAGGAGTTGGTGCCTTGCTGGACGGGGGGTGAGGCCTGGTGGGAAGATGGTTGTAGGGGTGGGTTCCTGTTCTGTAGCCGACTCTGCCTTGCCCTGAACAGTAATCATGGAATATTTAAATTTCAAAACACTAAAACATGTAATTCCTTCCTAAATATTATGTCTTGGTTCAATCCTCCCAGTAGAGACAGGGCCCACTATTTATTTATCTTTGTTACAAGTGAGAAACTGAGGCAGAGCTAAGGAGGCCTCTTGCTCTGGTTCGTCTACACATACTGTCTCTCAAACCCAGATCTGATCTCCAAATCTTTACCCCTAACTCCTGGACTCCGTGTCAACCCAAGGGGTAAGCTCTCATGGACTGGGTGGGGCTCACACAGGTTGGAACAGCTCTGCTGTCCCTTGGCCTACATCCTGCTGGGGGAAGTGGAGCATGACCAGGATGGCCCTTCCTGCTTCCAGATGCAAACACTGGGCCTCCTTGCAGAGACTGGCTGGTCTCCACCTGAGGAGTCAGAGCTGGTGGGAAGAGGAAGCTGCTGTTATTCTGGTCCATACTTCTTCCCCTATTCCAGGATTCATTACTAAAACAATTTCATTGCCCTTCCTATTTTTAATTTACAAAATTCTACTTAATGCTAAATTCAACAATGACTGGAACCATGACCTGGGGGAGAGACCAGATCATATAGAGCTGGTTCCCTTAAGGCCCCATTAATTCACATGTTTTGACTCCCTGTGTCCACAGGATGCACTGGTTGTCTCTTAGGCTGCCTGAGAGCAGGGACATGGAGGAGGAGGCTTCCCAATGCCCTGGGTTCCATGCCATCTCTTCTTCCTTTAGCTACAGCATCCTGATGACCAAGGGACCATAGAGCAAAAAAGGAACCTACACAGCGGTATTGTGCACTGAGCAATGTATAATGAATGGGAAAGTATTTGGCTCACAGTTCAGAAGATTTGAAGTCTAGTAGCCTGATGTTGAATCAGGTGAGCATGCCAGACCCAGGATGAGGGCCACACTTCATTATCCTTTTATCAAAAATTACTCCTGAGATACCTGTCCCATGCTCTGGTAACCATTAGTCCATTCAGGATGACAGGCCCCTCATAATCTTATTTCTCTTTTTTACATATATACATGTGTAGGGTGTGCACACATATGTATTTGCACATCCATGTGTGTAGATACACATGTGTGTCTCCATGTACATTCTTTGGGGATCAAAGGTTGATGTGAGATGCCTTCCTTAATTGTCTTCTACCTTGAATATTGAGTCAGGCCTGTCACTTGAACACAGAACTTGCCAAATCATCTAATCTAGCTAGTCACTTCCCTGGGCACCCTCCATCTCTGCTTCTGAGTACTGGAATTGCAGGTGGCCCATTCGCCCACCTAGTATCGACACGGATGCTAAGAACTCAAACTCAGGTCTTCAGTTCCTTACACCTGCATCACAAGTGCCTTCCTCACCAAGCCATCTGCTCAGCCTCTCGTCACCTCTCACAGGTCCCTAACATCATAGTGGTGGTTGCATTTCACACACGGCTGCCTGGGAAGCCAGGCTCCGCTCTGCCATCGCTGCATGGCCTTCCCTGTCAAGGTGTGAGTGAACAGCTCCTTACCCTGGATAGGGCACCCACGGCAGACCGAAGAACAGCTCCAGCTAAATCCAGGTTGGTTGGCCAATGGACTTATTAGATCTACTTACTTACAGGGGTAAGGATGATCCCCAAATTTCCCACTCACTATGGGTGATGACATCCCAAAATCTGGGCAGAAGCATTCCTCTCTGGCTAACCTTCCATTTCCTGTATACTCTTAGTGCCTCCAAAACCTTGCAGCTGGGTCCATTGGGTTAGACTGAGGGGGTTGGAGGTCTAGCAGAGGGAGAGGGACCACAATCTCAGACACAAGAAAAGTTTGACAGGCCTCATCCTGTGAGGATCTCTTGGGGGTAAGTACAGCTGCTCTGCTTTCAGGGTGGTGAGGACCAAGCCTGCAGGACAGAGAGCCACAACCACCATGGACTTGGCCTGATGCACAATTAATAAAAACTCAGGGTCAGAAATTGGGGTTCGACCTGAAGATCTGAAAAGCAAAACAGCTAGCCACTGGCTCTTACCTCTACCTTAGTCTGAAACAGCAATCCTGTGTCCTGGAATCTCAGAATGAGACTGTCCGAGGGCTGTCTCCCTTCATCTTATTTTCCTCTCTAGGGCTGGGATTAAAGGCATGCACTACCCAATTTCTATGGCAACTAGGGTAGCTACTGGGATTAAGGGTGTGTGTCATTGTGGCTACTGGGATTAAAGGTATGTGTTACCATAATCTGGTCTGTAAGGCTAAGCAGTGGGACTGTTTTACTCTCAGATCTTCAGGCAGTCTTAATTTATTAAAATACACTTGAAATGTCACAACATTGGCCCCTCTGGGTCTTAGTTTCCTCAACTTTAGAGTAGAAATAAATTGCTTCTGCATAGCCTTCCTTACCTCCATCCCCAACATCTTCGTTAGTTCTGTTGGCCTAAAGGAGTAGGAAGGGGTCTCTCTCTCTCTTTTTTTTCCGGTTAATAATTCCATATCAAAATGTTAGGGAGATAACTCAGTTGACAAAGTGCTTGTTACAAAAGTCTGTGGTCCTGAGTTCAATCCCCAGCAGCCACATAAAATAAACTGGGCCTACTGGCACATACTTATAATCCCAGCACTGGAGAGGTTGAGACAGTTGGATTCCTGGGGCTTTCTTGCAGCCTACTTGGTGAGATTCAGGCCAATGAGAGAACCTGTTTCAAAAAAAATATAACAAAAACCAAAAAAGAGAGCTGCACCTGGGAAGTGACAGCTGAGGTTGCGCGCGTGCGTGCACACACACGCGTGCACACACACACACACATGCAATACACCTCTCTTAAAAGCATGCATCTCTGACCTCACAATGTGATACGTGATCACACATGAGCTTTCTGTTTTCAGACAAGATGAAAGCTAGGCATAAATATCATAATTTATGATAAACCATATTTATGTGGGAATAAAGAGTATCTAAAAATTGTGTAACTTCAAAGGCAAATTTTAAATGTGCCATAAAAAATATCCTTTCTATGGAAATGTAGTTTAATGTTCCTTAAAGCGTTGTATTGATCTAAAAGCAGGAAGACGGAAGAGACAGCCTCTTGTAAATATCGTAATTATCTACACATGGTCATTTTAGGTCATTTTAACCATTTGTGGTTCTGTCCTACTTTTATTTTGGTTGTGGGATAAACCCCTACAAAAGCAGTTTGGGGGGCGGGGTCTTTTTTGGCTCACAGTGTTAAGGTGCCATCCTTCATGAAAATGAAGCCAAGGCAGCAACTCAAAGCAACCATTCACAGCACCTCTAGAGACCAGAAGAGAGAAAAATGCAAGCATGCATAAAACATTTTTTCCACGCCTATACAGTCTAGGACCCAAGCTCAGGGATGGTGCTGCACACAGTGGGCTGGATCTTCTCCCAGCAATGAACATAAACTAGACAATCCCTCACTGAGACTAGCTCCCCTGGTGATTCTACATTGTGTCAAGATGACAATTAAAAACCAACCAGTTTACCAAGCATGTTTAAACTGGTGCCTTTACCATCTCCAGAATGTTTTCCAAACGCATTAAACACAGCTTCCCATTTCCTTCTCCTCCAGCCCTTGGTCACACCTTCTTGCTTTTTATCTCCACAAGTTTGACTACTCTAGATGAACTTCAAAGAATTGGAATCATACAGATTCATCTTTCTGTGACTGGCTTAGTTCACTTGGCATAGTGTCCTTAATGTGTATCCGTTCTGTAGCCTGTATCGGAATTTCATTCCTTTTACAGTTGAATAACATGCCCTTGCATGCAGTTACCGATTTTGCTCATCCATTTTTTTTTTGTCTTTTACATGACGAGTTTAATGTTTGAAGAGTTTACTTCTTTGTCTCTTTTTTTTCTTTTTTTTATTGAAAAAAAAATTTCCGCCTCCTCCCAGCCTCCCATTTCCCTCCCCCTCCTCCCGCTCCTCTCCCCCTCCCCCCACTCCTCTCCCCCTCTCTCTCCAGTTTGAAGAGCAGTCAGGGTTCCCTGCCCTGTGGAAAGTCCAAAGTCTTCCCCACTCCATCCTGGTCTAGGAAGGTGAACATCCAAACTGGCTAGGCTCCCACAAAGCCAGAACATGAAGTAGGATCAAAACCCAGTGCCATTGCCCTTGGCTTCTCAGCAGCCCTCATTGTCCACCATATTCAGAGAGTCCGGTTTTATCCCATGCTTTTTCAGTCACAGTCCAGCTGGGCCTGGTGAGCTCCCAATAGATCAGCCCCACTGTCTCCGTGGGTGGGTGCACCCCTTGTGGTCCTGACTTCTTTGCTCATGTTCTCCCTCCTTCTGCTCCTCATTGGGACATTGGGAGCTCAGTCCGGTGCTCCAGTGTGGTTCTCTGTCTCTATCTCCATCCATCGCCAGATGAAGGTTCTAAGGTGATATGCAAAATATTCATCATTATGGCTATAGGATAGGGTCATTTCAGGTTCCCTATCCTCAGCTGCCCCAGGAACTAACTGGGGATATCACCCTAGGCACCTGGGAGCCCCTCTAGGTCCATGTCTCTTGCCAACCCTAAGATGGCTCCCTTAATTAAGATATGTGCTTCCCTGATCCCCTATCCAACCTTCCTTTATCCTAATCATCCCGTTTCCCCAAGTTCCCCCCATCCTCCCCTTCTCACTTTTCTCTCCCCATCTCCCCTTACCCCCCTCCAACCCCACCCCCAAGATCCCAATTTTTTGCCCGGCAATCTTGTCTACTTCCCATAACCAGGAGGATAGCTATATGTTTTTCTTTGGGTTCACCTTCTTAGGTTTAGCTTCTTTAGGATATCAAATTATAGACTCACTGACCTTTATTTATGGCTAGAAACCAATTATGAGTGAGTACATCCCATATTCATCTTTTTGGGTCTGGGTTACCTCACTCAGAATAGTGTTTTCTATTTCCATCCATTTGCATGCAAAATTCGAGAAGTCATTGTTTTTTACCGCTGAGTAGTACTCTAATGTGTATATATTCCACACTTTCTTCATCCATTCTTCCATTGAAGGACATCTAGGTTGTTTCCAGGTTCTGGCTATTACAAATAATGCTGCTATGAACATAGTTGAACAAGTGCCCTTGTCATATGATCGGGCATCTCTTGGGTATATTCCCAAGAGTGGCATTGCTGGGTCCAGGGGTAGGTTGATCCCAAATTTCCTGAGAAACCGCCACACTGCTTTCCAAAGTGGTTGCACAAGTTTGCATTCCCACCAGCAATGGATGAGGGTACCCCTTCCTCCACAACCTCTCCAGCAAAGGCTATCATTGGTGTTTTTGATTTTAGCCATTCTGACAGGTGTAAGATGATATCTCAAAGTTGTTTTGATTTGTATTTCCCTGATCGCTAAGAAGGTTGAGCATGACCTTAAGTGTCTTTTGGCCATTTGAACTTCTTCTGTTGAGAATTCTCTGTTCAGATCAGTGCCCCATTTTTTAATTGGGTTAATTAGCATTTTAAAGTCTAGTTTCTTGAGTTCTTTATATATTTTGGAGACCTTTGTCTGTTGCGGGGTTGGTGAAGATCTTCTCCCAGTCAGTGGGTTGCCTTTTTGTCTTTTTGCTCATCCATTTATCTGCCAGTGAATGCTTGGGTTGCTCCCATCTTGGATACTGTGGTTCCATGTTGATATGTACATGGTGGGGCAGGGAAATGCATATATGTCTGAGTCCTTGCCTTTAATGGCTTGGGTATGCATCTGTTAATGCTTGACAATGAAGTGTTGTCCCCACTGGCTCATGGTTTGTTGTTTTTTTAACCCCCAGCCTCCAGATGACTAGAAGGAGGTAGGTCACTGGAGGCATCTTGACCTGGCTCTTTGCTGTTATCCTCTCCGCCACATGTTTCCACTAGTATGATGCTCCACTGGAGCTCACAGGTCAAGCCACCATGAACTGATCCTTCAGAAACCACAGCCACCACATATCGTAAGCTCGGAGTTGTTCTCCCAGGTTGGTCGGTCACTGTAACACTGAAAGCGACACATGCATATTAAGAAGCAGAATTCATGGCTCACATGTTGTTCCTCAATTTCTTAAGAGTTATCACACTGTTCTCCACAGTCACGCAACTAATTCACATTCTCATCCCCAGACCACGTCATTAGACTGTGGTCCCTCTACATCCTCAGAGATAACTGGCACTTCCTATTTTTCATGGCTAAGGGGTGATTGTGTTTTTGATTTGCATTTCTCTAGCAATGGGTGATGCTCTACATCTTTTCACGTGTGTTAGCCACTTTCGTAAACATCTCTGGAGAAACAACAACTCAAAGTCCTTTGCTATTTTTTGGTTTTTGCTTCTATCACGGTGGTTGGCTTGCAGGAGCTCTTAACACATCCTTTGGGTCCTGGCCCTTTGTCAGAGCTATGCTTTGCAAATGTGTTCTCTGTTCTGCAGCTTGCCTTCTCATTGTTATGATGTCCTTCGTAGACCTAATATGACTATATTGTTATGTCCTTCCCTTGTGTGCAACTACCAACTTTGTTCCTCCATTCTTCTTCATGAAAAATGAGTTTTAATTTCCTTGTGAGTGGTAAGTGTGTCTGTGTTCTGCTGGGCATACATATATTTGTGTGGTTAGAAGTCAGAGATTGATCACTCTCCACTGTATTTTTTGAGACAGGGTCTCTTGTTGAACTGGTTAGCACAGATGTTCACCTTCATCACTCAATTGCATTTTTTCCCCCTGCTGTCTTGCTAGGGATCTTCCATCTTAAGGTGTACCAGGACCCACCAGCAAGAATGTGCTAATATATAAACCTGGGGTATGCAGAAGCACACACATTCAGTCCTTTTTTTAAAAAAAGATCTTTCTTTTACGAGTATGGGTGTTTTGCCGGTATACATGTCTGTGGACCCCATGTATGCATCGCCAAGGGAAACCATAGAGGGCATCTGATCCTTGGAAACTGGAGTTAAATATGGTTGTCAGCGGCCATGTGGATGTTGGGACTTGAACCCAGATCCTCTGGAAGAGCAGCCAGTGCTCTTAATAGCTGAGCTGCCTCTTCAGCGCCACATAGTTCACAGTGTCTGAGAACAAAACTAAGAGAGACTAGCCTCCCTCATACCGGCTGGCTGCAGGCATTCTGTCATGTGCAGCCATCCGGGGACTCAGTCACAGCCAAGCAGACCTGGCTCCGTTCTGGTGACTCCTCAGCCCTCACCGTGGGGTCAGTGTCCTTAAGAGCAGCGGCTCTCATTTCCCAGCTGGGCTCTCATCCTTAATGTGCTGCTTTCTTTCAGCTGTGTATGTCAGAAGACTAGCTCACGCGTGACAGCAAATGCCTCCCAGCCTTCAGGATGATGCTCTTCATGTGTGCTTTACGAATGTGTAACTTCGCTCTGAACCCAGTGTTATGGCAACTATGTCTTTTCCACATGGCCACGAACATAATATAAAAAGTGTTTTCCTCCTCCCTCGGCCCCAGGGGGAGCTAGATCACTGAAACGAGGACCTGATGCGAAGATGAGAAATCCTGCCTGCTGAGCTAACTCTCCAAGCGCTTTTCCAGAAGCTCCCAGGGACCACAGACCTCCTGAGCTATAAATCACCCAGCCAGCCTGGCAAAGCTGTCCCCCGGGTGGCTCACCCAGGGACGTGGCTGATTTCTTTAGGTTGCTATTGACCCCAAGCGCCCCTACTGTGTCAGTACCGAAGGCTTACTTCAAAACCATCAACAGCTGCTGGCCTTTCGCTGCCTGCGTCTCACCTGCTATTGGCCACGTGGGGGGGGGGGGGCAGAGCATAGTAAACACAAACTCCACCGTGGGTCTCTGCCGTGCAGACTCATTGGAAAGCATCAGTGACTCTCGGCACGGCTCAGAGCATCGGGTGGCTCAACCTCCTGGAAGAAACTTCCTGTTGGCATGTTTGCCCAGACCATGGAATACTTCCAACACCTCTAAATGCAGTTCCTAGGCTGTCTGTTCTTGGTGGGCCTCTCCATACATTTAGTGCAATCCCTGGAAATGTGGAGACCCTAGCTAAAACACCAACCAAGACTTGACAAACGTTACCCTTAATTTGACCTTCCTTCTTGTAGCCTATGTGCCTCTCTCTCACCCCAACACAGCCATACACATTGGCCACCAGGTATTGTGACTTCATTTATTGTTTTAATAAAAAATAAAACTTGGGAGTTAAATGTTAGGTAATAAACCCAAGAGATCCATGGAACGACAGAGACATGATCACCTGCTCTCTCCTCCACCTTCCCTTACCAAAAAGGCCTGCACCTCCTTACTCCTCCTGTGTGTCCCTCTGGGTCCTCCAGAAAACCCTATGATCCACTCCAGCCAGCTGAAGGCGGCCACTTCCAAACTGCCAATGGAGTCGGACTTTGGTTTGGAGGGCAGATCGAGTACAACGCAAACACATCTCCCACAGCAGAAATCAAGGCAGGAACCTGGAGGCAGAACCTGAAGCAGAAGCTGTGGAGGAATGCTGCTTGCTGGCTCGCTCGGTCCACTTTCCAATACTGCCCAGAATCACTTGCCCTGGAGTGGCATCACCCACAGTGGGCTGTGCCCTTCCACATCAATCGCTAATAAAGAAAATGCATAGCAGGCTTGCCTACAGGTTGATCTTGTGAAGGTGTTTTCTCAGTTGTGATCCCTCCGCCCTCTTGGCTCCAGCTTATGTCAAGTTGACAATAAATAAATAAATAAATAAATAAATAAATAAATAGAACCAGGACATCTGTATTCTAGAGCCAGGACAGTGGAGAAGAAACGAGAATATGAACCAGTAGCTGGGGCCAGAAAAGCCATGCATCAAATGCCCCCGGGGAGAATCTGCTGGTGTGGTAGCTGAATGACATGTGGCTGCAAGAGCATATGCCTGTAAGCACAAATACCCAAGCAGCAGTCCCAGTGCTTCAGGGGACTACCTACCAGCCAAGGGACAGCAGTAACCCAAGGCTAGGAAGCCTAGTGAAGCCTGAAAAGCCTTGTTTGCTCATGTAGGCTACGCTGGAGCATTAGGGTCCTACCTGCTGGGGCTCTGGAGGGTTGGAGTGGAGCTGCGGAGGGCTAATAGAAGTAATAAAATTCCTTTACTCAGAATCCTCTTGGAGAAGTCAGTGTGACACCAAGAAGGAGCCTCCTCTTGCACCATAGCCTCGAAACTGGCCTTGCTGGCCCTGTTTGTCCCTTAAGTGGAACGCCTCCCATTCTACAGCCATGCTACTGAGAACATGATAGCCACGTTGTGGCTGTTGCCTTTGGATCTTAGTAACAGGAAGATTCTGGGACAGTGCTCCTACTCTGAGTTTTAAGGAGTCAGGTACCAGGGTTCAAATCTATATGCAGATATCTGCTATGTAGATTCGGTGGGGGAGGTCCTGTGACTTTCCTAATTTTTCCCTTTTCTAGACAGTGCTGTTATTGTGAACAGCCATAGGTTTAAAATGGGAAAAGGGCTTAGAGAAAGATCCCAGACAAGAAGCAATGGAGAATACTGTCATTTGATTGTAGTTTCTGTTGGAAACATCTTTGAGAGCAGGACTGGCCTCTGATCTTTGAAAAGGGGGAAATAACTGTTGGGGCAATTTGACTTTACCTGGAAAAAGTCAAGCTGTCTGGTTTCCCACCATACCTAGTTGGCAGGACACCATAGCTGAAAATATCACTAACTGTAGAGTCAGAATAAAGAGAAAGAAACCGTGACTGCTCCGGAAAGTGGTGTCAGAGGGTGCCATCCAGGCTGCCGTGATAGCCTGCATGCTACAATACTGACCTCTGACCAGATGTGCCCACTGGGGCAGTAGTGGCAACACAGATAGGAGGTTAACCAAGCACTTTGTTGTTTGGTTCAAGGCCTGCTCCGCAGTAGGGATGTCATGACTCATACTGTAATCTTGGTCAAATATTAATGGCTCAGGACGTCATGGGCTCTAGGTGGGAACTTATTACTCTTGTCTTGACAAATGGACTTGACAAACTTCCTTCTAAATATTTGTTTATGCAATAGATTACTGCTGCCTTGAAGCGTGTTCAGGGAAGCTTCTCCCTGCATTGTTCAGCAGATAACGGGCATCCTAGGCCCGTGAACTCTGGTTGTGCCCGGAAGCTGATCTGGGGGCCCATCAGGCTCTGCCCTCCCCCCTCTTATTTCAATCAGGTCTGGTCCTCTGTGCGTGTTTGGGGTGTTAATGTTGCCCACATTTGAAGTGAGCAGGTCTAGAAGCAGGGCACCTGAGGAATCTTGTTAGAGGTGGCAAGAGGGATCAGTCGAGAAAAGGTGAGGGAACCATGAGCCAAGAGTCGGTAGGAGAAGACAGCAGGTTTGGAGAGCTGGGGTAACAGCTGGCAGACTGGGGCATTCTGGAGTGGGGCTGGAGAAAAGGAGCTGAGCCCAGGTGGATAGGAGGGAGCTGGCTCCCATGCTGTGTGAGCACCAAAAAACAGTGGTTGTATTTTCAGTTTTGTAGGTTAGGTACTATTATTGGCTTGCCTTACGGATTGGGGAAGTCAAAGCTAAAAGATGGGGAAACGTGTGTCCTGGGTCACACAGCAGTGAATGGCAGGGCTGTGATGGGCACCAGGTCTGTCTTCTGCCAATGCCTGCTTGTCATAGTGCTGCAGTAACTGCTGGGGTCTAAGAATCCTGCCTCCGCTCTCCCGAGAGCAAAAGAATCCTTTTCCTGCATATCCTTGATACATCGTATCTCTTTTCCCAAGGGGTCAGCAACATTTGTTGGTGGTTTTTAGGCAGTGGGTGGGGTGTCTGGGGTGTGGATTTCCGTGGAGAATCTAACTCAGTGGTTTTCAAGCTTCCTAATACTGTGACCTTTTAATACAGTTCCTCTTGTTGTAACCCCAAACCATAAAATTATTTTCATTGCTACTCCCTAGCTGTAATTGTGCTACTGTTAAGAATCATAATGTTAATAACTGATATGCTCTTTCCTGGGATGGCGACCCACACTTTGAGAAGCACTGATCTAAGGATTGACGTCTGATGACTTCCAGCAGCTATAGTCCTTTCCTGCTGGTCCACAAAGCTGCCAGTAGATGGCAAGCTGGCCTCATCCCCCTGACTGATGCTCCTTCTGCTCTTGCCCTCAGTTCTGACTCACAAAAGTCTCTCTCATTGAACAGCCTCTGACTCAGTGCTGAGTTCCAGGGCTAGGTGTGAGTGTCTCTTCAGCATCCCCAGGCCAGTGCAGAAGACAGGCAGGACCATTGGTGTTCAATGCCAGGGTTAGGAGGACAGAAGGACCAGGGATTGGGGCTGGAGGAGCCCTGGTCAAGCGGCCTTCTCCCTAGAGAATTAGGAACCAGTCACCACCAAGTGCTCAGGTGGTGCTCAGGAACCTAATGAGGGCCCGGTGTGGTGTCCACGCTTATGATCTTACACTCAGGAGGCAGAAGCAGGTTCTATGAGTTCGAGGCCAGCCTGTTCTGCATACTGAGTTCCAGGTCGGCCAAGACTACACAGGGAGATCCAGTTACACTGTATCAAAAAATAACAACAAAGAAGCGAATGGGGGCTTCCTGGCGAGCAAATGCCATTGGTCATTGTTAGGGTCCTGAGCAGGTAATGGCGGAACTTGGACTGACAGAGGCAAAGGAACAGGTATCCTTGGCTGCAGTGCCAGTCAGCCGACTGGCACTTTATTGGGCGGGCACTGTGTGTGTGTCTAGCTCACCCTTACCTCAGTTCTCTCAGGAGATGGAATTTTCCCCACTAGAAAGAGAGGAGATGAGGGTTCAGTCACAATGGAGTGACAGGCTCAGAGAAGCTGTGCTGTTGGTACAAGAGCTTCAGAGCTTAAGGGAGGCCAGGGCCAGACCCTGTGTTGTAGAAGGAACATGCCATGGTTTTGTTGGAAACGTTTAATCAGAGAAGACTTCTATAGTGAATCTAGACAGCTCCTGGCTGTAGGCCCCTCCATTCCCAAGGCCATGAGTTTGAATTTAAATCACCCTGTAGGGCCTGCAACCTACTCCAAGGCAATCAATCCCTCATAAAACTAGCTCCGAGTTGGATGCAGTGCCTCATGCCTGTCATTCCTGCATTTGGGAACTTGAGACAAGAGAAATACCATAAGTTCAGGGCTATCTTGGGCTACACATATTGCGGTCCAGGCCAGGCTAGTTACAGAGTGAGACACTGTCTTAAATGTTTTAAACAAACAAACAAAAAATACACAAAACAAAACAAAAATAACCATCCCCTCAAAAACTCTTCTAGCCTTGCCTGACCATATCCTCCCTTTCCTCCCCTCCCTTCTTCCCTCTCCCTTCCTTCAAATAGTTCATTATTTGCCACAGAGACCTTGCCTTTCTTTGACTTTTTCCCTATATAACCTATAAAGGGCTCCCATTATTTCAGAATATATTCTGGGCCCTATTCTGTGCTCAATTACACACCTTCTATAGTTGATTTTCATGAAATTTAAATAACAAAGAAGGGCGCTTATGTCATTTCTTCCTTATAAAAATACAGCCTTCAAGTCCATTCTTGTTGGAAAGCCGCAGCAGTTCGCAGTGCGGTAGCTTGTGTGTGTCGTGTCCTCACTGCCTCATTAGGAGTGCGTGAAGAGTGAGGTGTGTCCTGGAAACAAGAGCTACACTTGCACACACTGTTCCCAAGTGAACACAGCCCGCCCTGAACGCCAAACTGTCCATCAAGACTCCATAGCATCTGCTTGTCCCTGGAAATGTGGCAGGAGGGAGGGCCAACAGGGGCAGGGTCGTGGGGGGGGGTGGCAGGGAAGTCAGGGCTCTGCCCGGTGGACCCTGGATCTCAGGAGGGCAGATCCTGGCATATACCCAGAGAGGGAGGCTACAAATGCCCTGGCCACAAGGCATTCAGCACATGCTGGCCTTGCCCCTCCTGAGCCCTTGATAGCAGTTAGCAACCTGGAGACCGCTTACCTTACAGTCCAGACTAAGAGAGAGTTGGTGTCCAAAGTCCTGGGAGCCAGGACAGTGCAATAAATAAAGAAATAAAAGCAAGGTGCTTCATCAAGCCCTGTGATGGGCTGTTCTTTGAATTTTAAGGCAATGATACATGACACCCAACTTTAAAATTTCCCCACTAGAGCCAGGCATGGACACTTATAATTACAAAACTTGGAAGTGGGAGACAGGAGAATCAGGAGTCCAAGGTTATCCTCAGCTATATAGTGAGTTTGGGGGTGAGCCTGGGCTACGTTAGACCCTCTCTTAAAAACAAACAAACAAACAAACAAAACCAACCTTTGGATAGTATTCTCCATGTGGAGTCCAACCGAGAGGAATCAGATTATTTCTTGGATGGGGGCTATTCATTTCTGGCAGAAGTTTCTGGACCTGAGGAGGTTACCCCAGACCCAAGTCTTCCGATTCCCACATTTCAATGCCCACTACTTTTCACCCTCCAGGATAGCTTCCTTGAGGCAAACTGAAGTTGGTAGATCTTTACCATGACCCCAAGAATCTCCTGAGTCTTGTCCCTCAGCAGTTACTTGCCTAGAAGAGTCAGCTCCATGCAGGATCCATAAGAGCCACTGGGATCTAGGTCTCCCCTTAAACAGAAGTGAAGACACCCTCAGTCGCAGAAGTTCAGAGATGCTGGTCAGGGAAAATACTACCAAGGACAAGATTGGGCCAGCTAGAGAAATCCAGCTATGTACTGGACACCAATGGCGTTAAATTTCCCCATTTTAATCTTTGTGCTTGAGTTATACTAGAGACTGTCGTCTTAGGGATGCACACTAGAGTGTTTAGGGCTGAGGATCAGGCAATCTGCAACTTACTCCCAATGCTGAGCATAGTAAATAAAGATGGTGCCTAAGTAAATTAGGTTGGGAGAAAATGCCTGGCATTTTGTTACATGTTGGTAAGGGGAATGGATTCTGATTTATCATGTCTATTCTGGTTTTTAGCTACTTACAAGGAAGGGGCAATTCTCTCTTTTCCCTGCTTTTGGCACCAGGGGCCCTTGGTGACTCTGAAGGATACCAGGCCCAATGCACACCTCTCAGCTCCTTCCAAAGGCTTCAGGCCTGAAGCTCAGATGTCTTTGCACAGGCTTCAGTCTCCATGCTTTCTCCTCTGCAGACACTCTGGACTGACCAGAGGGTGACCACCTTTTGAGTCAGGCCTCAGAAACCAATAGGTGTATGGTATAATGGATTAAAGGTGACAGTTACCCTACATGTCTAAGTGAACAGGGCAGACAACTGGTGTCAGAACTATCTATCAATCAGGAGATAGTTAGTTTCATCTTGATACAGCCAACTGCCTACGGGCTACCATGGAAAAGTCATTATTTTTGCTTGTCTGTTTTTGTTTTATTTCAGGGAGTTTAAATTAATTTGTACTCTCTCATGTATATGAGTGTTTGGCCTGCATGTATGTCTATGTATCAAGTCCATACCCGATGCCCACAGAGGCCAGAAAAGGTCACTAGGCCACCTAGAACCAGAGCTGCAGATAATTGTAAGCTGCCCAGTGAGTGCTGGGGAATCAAATCCAGGTCCTCTGGAAGAGCAGCCTGGATCCTTAACCCCCAAGTCCTCTTTCCAGCCCTGTCTTTATTTTTTTTAAGTATTTTATGTGTCTAGGTGTTTTGTGTGTGTGTATGTTTGCACTGTATTCACACAGTGTTCAAGGAGGCCATGAGAGGGCATCAGATCCTCTGGGACCTGACTTACCAGCAGCTGTGAAGAGCTCTGCATGTGCTGGGAATTGAACCCAGGTCCTCTGGAAGAGCAACCAGTGCTCTTAGCCACTAAGCCAACTCTCCAAACTCATCATCACTATTGTTTAAAAGATAGGAATGTTTTTCTTTTGGCTTTTAAAAAGGCAAATATTGATTAAGCTAAGCCACATATAGAACTTTCCAGGTTCTCAATAACTTGTAAGAGAACAAAACATTTGAAAGCCTTTGACGAGCCTCTTAGCATGCATTCATACACATGAGCTGTCCGCATGATGGGGGGGGGCTTTTTTTAAGACAAAATTTCATTATGTTAGTCTCATTAAGCATTCTAGAACTCACTGTGCAAACCAGGCTGGCCTCAAACTCAGAGATCTGCCTCTGCCTTCAGAGTGCTGGGATTAAAGGTGCGTGCCACTATAGCTAATTTTACCTACAAAGAAAAATGAAATCTTGATGTTGGCAGAATGTATTATGTGAAATAAGCCAGACTCAGAAAGAATCTCATGTGTGAAGTTTAAATTCTATCTGTATGTCTGTCTGCCTGCCTGCCTGTATCTGTTCATCCCTGTCTATATATGAGGTCATGGAGGCAGAGAGAAGTCTCCTGAGCATGAGAGCTGAGAGAGAGAGATCACAAGGGCGGGGAGGGAGTCATGAAATACGTGCGCCATGAGAGAGAAGGGGAGGATCCCTTGAGGGAAGAGAGAAGCCATCCAAAGGGAAGCAAGGAGACAGAACAGGAGAGAAGTAAGTACATGGTTCGATGACAAATGGAAGTGAAAATGCTGTAATAAAATCAGTTACTTTGTGTGCTGGCTTTTAAAACATAGTAACCAAGATGGGTGGGCTCAACAGCTGTAAGAACCTCAACTGCTGGTGCCATTTTCTTGCTCCTGGGGTTGGAGGAGACCTGAGATTGCTGCTCCTGCTCCCCACCCCCAGGAGCCGGGCTGAATGATGAGCCAATCTTCTGAGCATTGTAGGTCACCACGAAAGGAGAGAAGGGGTGGCTAGCGGGGCTCAGACCAGCAATGAAATGGATGAGATGAGTAGACCACTTCATCTCACAGTCCATTGGCCTCTATTGGTTCCTGAGCTGTGCCTATCTCAGGGAGCCGAGAAACATGCCTCTCAGGTCCCTGGGTCTATTTACACGGACAGTGGAAGTGCCGAGGACCAGGAGTCTCCCGCTCACTGCTTTCTCCTTCCTCCTTTCTTGGCATCAGTGCCTGAGCCACATGAGGTATTGTTTTCTGACTGAGAATGCTATGAAAGCAAGTGGCCTGGCCTGACCTGCTTGTCTGGCCTTGTCTGGCCTTGTCTGGCCTCCATTCTTGACTAGAACCAAGCATGGCTCACAGCATGAACTCAATAATGTAAGCATGTTTGCCGGGCACGGTGCTGCACTTCTTTAAGCCCAGCACTCTGAAGGCAGAGGCAGGTGACTCTATGTGTTCAAGGGCAGACTGATCTACATAGTAAATGTAAGTTGCAGGATAGCCAGGGATACATAGGGAGACTGGGGGTGGGGGAAGCATGGGTGCAGGCAAGGCTGTTGACTGTCCTTCTGGTCTGGCTAGGTGCCTAAATTTTCAAATTAAGGGCTATACTTTAAAGTGGTCCCCAAGCCCTAAGCTACAGATTATATGTTGGCCAAACCTGCTTATGGGGTTATTCTCTACAAGTACCATTTTTTTTTCTTCAAGAAACATTCCCAATTGTTGGTGATGGGCAAGGGTGAGTCTCTTATGCTGCTTGTAACTAGGGGTGGACCCTGGGTCTAGCCAGGCGGGAAAGGACTCCCACAATGAGAACACGAGATGTTGTGGAATATTAGTTTAAGATGCGTTGCATTCATTTATACTGTGGAATATTTAATGATTCAAAGACGTGTTGCATTCTTTTATGTTGCATTTGTTTAACTCTGTGAGGCTGTGTTACTTTGCCTGCCTAAATCATCTGATTGGTCTAATAAAGAGCTAAGCAGCCAATAGCTAGGCAGGAGAGGGATAGGCAGGGCTGGCGGGCAGAGAATAAATAGGAAGAAAAATTTATGCTTGAGATGAGAAAAGTGAGGAGTGAGAAAAGGAGAAGGAGAAGGAGAAGCAGAGGAGTATGTCAGGGGCCAGCCGCCCAGCCACAAAGCCAGTCATAGAGCAGGAATAAAGAAAGACATATAGACCAAAGAAAGGTTAAAAGCCCAGAGGCAAAACATAATTAAAGAGAAATAGGATAATTTAAGTTAGAAAAGCAATCTAGTAACAAGTCAAGCTAAGGCCAGGCATTCATCAGTAAGAATAAGTCTCCGTGTATTTATTTGGGAGCTGGGTGGCAGGACCCCAGTGGGGGCGTGGGGGGACTGCAGTGCTCTGCATCCCATTTATAGAGGGTGGGAGCAATGGGTAGGTCACAGTCCATTTTCCTTAGCCGGTCCCAGATGTTGGCAAAGACCGGCTGCTGCTTCTGTGTGGTTTAATTAGAACAAATCCTAGAGGTTTTTGTAGCACTGGGTTCACAGGCGTGGCCTTGTGTAAGGCCTGCTGGCCTCTAGCATGTTAGTCTCATCAGCCATTACCATTGGATCAGGATGTCTGATAATGGTCAGGTTGGGCACATCGCAGCTCAGAGAGAACTTAGCAGTGGGTGAGGTTGGTAAGTAGGAGATGGGGTGACTGTCTGCTCACAGCAGAGGCCTAGACGTGGCTTGCTCAACCGATGCCAAGAAGCTCAGAAGTAGTGGGGTTTTCACGATCTTCCTCCGAGGCACTGGCTTAGACTTGGGGAAGATCCCAATAGGAAGCAGGGCTTTCGCCTCCCTTGGGCTCCCAACATTCCTTAGCTCATGAGGTGCCTACAGCTTTCTCTTCTCTACCCCAATGCCTGTTCCTGACTCCAAAGTTTTATTCCACTCCCAGGGCCAGAAAGGTAGTTGGGATGAGGCAATGGAATCTCAGAGAGATGACACAGCCTGATGCATTGCTGGGAATCTGATCAGGTCAAGATTTGGGGTGGGAGAATTGTAGCAAGTCTTTCTCTGTCGTGCCAGCCAACACGTAAATCACAACTGGGAGACTTATTATTAGTTATGCTCAGACGATAGTTTAGGCTTGTTTTTAGCCAGCTCTTACAACTTAAATTAGCCCATTTCTATCAATCTACGTGCTGCCCCGAGGCTTGCTTACCTTATCTACTACTGCCTATCCTGCTTTCCTGTTTCCTCCATGTCTGGCCAGTGACTCCGCCCTTCCTCTTCCCAGCATCCTCTGTGCCTGGAAATCCTGCCTAGTTATTGGTTGCTCAGCTTTTTATTAAACCAACCCAAATGACACATCTTTATAGTATACAAAAAGATCATTTCACAACAGAGGTAGCTACCACTTTTGAAAGGGCCTCTGTCATCACAGGTTCCAAGCACAGACAATCCATTTTGACTTTGATTGATAAAGTGGCACCAGGTGCTGACTAATTAAGACACTCGCAAACCTTGGAACATTTGACCAACGAGACTTGAAAAACTTAAGTCCAAGTGTCTTCTGCTTTGTCTAAACACAAACTAATAATCTAGAAAACACTAGCAATAATAAAAGCAGCTTGGGCCAGACAGTGGTGGTGCACACCTTTAATCCCAGCACTCAGGAGGCAGAGACAGATGGATCTCAGAGTTCAAGGCCAGCCTGGTCTACAGAGCGAGTACTAGGACAAAGCTACAGAGAAACGTCAGAGCCCTCTTAAACAGACTGTGGGAGAGAAAGTGAGGAGAGAGCAAGCCTCAAGGCAGATATAACCCAGCCAAATGGAATGTGAACCACAAACTAGCTCAGTAACTACCCAGGTTCATGGAAGACCCAGGTTCAGAACATGCTCAATCAGCAGCAATCAAAACACCAGCTGAGTCCAAGAGAAAAAAAAAAAACAAGCATCCATTTTCTAGGGCTGGTAGACAGTATCATCAATATTGTGTTTAAAAGCCACCTGCCTGGAACTGAATTGATGCTTCATTCAGAAAAGAAAAAAAGAAGGAAGGGAGGGAGGGAGGAAGGGAGGGAAGGAGGGAGGGAGGGCAGGAAAGATCCTTAGTAGTTAGGCTGCTCTTCCAGAGGACCCATGTTTGGGTCCCAGAACCCATGTGGTGGCTCAAAACCATCTGTAACTCTAGTTCCAGGGGATACAAGGGTCTCTATTGGCCTCTGCAGGAACTGTACTCATGTAGTATATTTAAATGCAGGCAAAACTCTCAGATATACACATAAAAATAAATGCATTTAAATATATCAAAAGTAAGTACAGAATTATCATACTATCTAGCAAGTCACTTTTGAGTATATTAAAACAAAAACCTAAAAGCAGAAGCTGGAAGAGGTATGTGTGTATCCATGTTCATGACACAGCAGCCTTCTTCAAGGGACACACAACTCAATTGTCCATCAACAGGTACATGGATACAAAATGTGGCTCACATATACAAATAAATGTTATTTGGCCTTACAAGGGAAGGAACTTCTGGTTTATGCTACAACATGGATGTGTCTTGAGGACATTGTACTAAGGAAAACAAACCAGTCACAGAATTTAATAATTGAAAATAAAACTAAAAGCCACTCACAGATGTCTGTGACTCCAGCTCCAGGGGCTCCAGTGTCCTCTTCTGGCTTCATGCACAGATTGCAGTTATACCCGGGCAGGAAAAACACTCATACACATAAGACAAAAATGAATACTTTTTAAAATTTATATTTAAAAGTTATCATGGCAAATGTTATGCTGTATATATTTCTTTCATGCTAAAATAAACAATGGGCCAGTGCCCCTTGGTTCTTAACTGACAGATTCTTCCTGAAGAAGGCCCTGGGCCAGAGAATCACATCCTTGGAGTGACCTCTGTGACACAGACCAGGGAACTTTGGGGCCATCTGATGGCCCTGACAGGACATGAGCAGCTGAAACTCTAGAAGAGTGGCCAGGACACAGGCTTCGTTTATCTCCCAAATCAGACCGTCAGCTTGGGGGGGGGGGGGAAATACACAAAGCCAGGTGGCAATTTAAAGGTGCGCTGGCCTCTGGTGGACAGTCCGTGCTATTCTGCAGGGTCGCCTCCTAGATCTGCTAGATCTGGTCCTAAGTATGTGTGACTACAGGAAAACCCAAACCCTTCTCTTCTGGGGTCACGACAGCAGAACTTTGGACCCAGGTCCTTGAAGACATCGGGCAGGTCTCCCACTTCCAACTGCGGGAGGCTGGTGTCTTCATTCATTATTTTCCAAACAGGACAGTAGAAAATGGAGGTTTTCTGAACCATTTGCAGATTAAGAACTACTGGAGAGGTGGGGCCACAGCGCCTCATCAAGAGGGAAAGAAAAAAATCAGATACTCCTGCTCTCCTTGCCTTCCCAAAGAACTTAGGGTGAGTACTTGCAGAAGGAAACCGTGAAAACGCAGAAATCAAGTCCCCTTCCCTTACCACCTAGCAACCCACTCGCAGCCCCACCGCCCAGCAACTCCTGGATTAATCTTTCTTTCTTTTCTTTTCTTTTCTTTTTTCCTTTTTCTGCTCAATGGATTGTGGTCAAGGCCATTGTAACGTGAGCAGTGCCTCGGAGGGGATTGGCCGAGGGGGCTGCGAGGGGCCCCTTTCACAGAGGGCTAATTGCGTTTCAGACCACCAGTATTCGGGAGCTACAGATGTCTTCCTTCATTTGCCTAGGCAGTACAATTGGGCCCATCTGTTGCATTTATTCCACCCGCCCCGCCCCCGCCCTCGCCCCCGCCCCTCCCCTCCCTTGTCTGTGGAGCCTAAATTGAAAACTCATCAAAATGTAATCCAAGAGCAGTTTGGCCGGCCGAGCTGCTGAGAAGGGGCTCGGTGGGAATAAAGGCCCCCCGCCACTTTTACACCCGGGCCAGAGCCTGGGGAGCCGGGTCACAGGCAGCCTTAGGGGGGAAAGTGAGAAGTGAACCGGCAGATGGGCTACTCCACGCGGCCCTATAACCTAATGCCTCCGAAGAGGGGCCCTAGCAACCGGCCGGAGGACGCCGCTGCCCTGGAGGTGGCGACCCCACCTCGAAGGCCTCGCCCCTGGCCCAGGATTTCAAACGGTGCTGGGGCCAGAGCTCATCACTCTCTGACCCCCATGTGCCCTCTCCAGCTCAAAGGGATTTCCAAGACAGAGGGCAGGGATGGCTCGGCTTGCAAGGCTTAGGGAATTTGGCACCGAAGAAGGCAGCCCTTTGGCTGCCCCACCCTGCCTTGTGCTCTACCTCCTGCTGGCTAAGGCCCATCCTGGACCCACTCCCCTTTCTTCCCAGCAGGCCCTGAGTCCTAGGAAGGTGTGTGGTATTGACTACTTTTTGTTCCCAGGCTCTGACGCGCCGGTTGGGGGATAGCTTGGAGGCTCCACCGGTGCAAAAGTCACAACTGGTCTCTTGAATTCCCTCTTCCCAAATGTACCCCCACTTAGGCCAGGAATGGCCTGTCACTCTACAAGCCTCACCCCACACCCTTTAACCTGTCTGTGATGGGCTTGGGGGACACAGACTTCCAGTTTGTAGGGCTTTAGAGTCATGACTAGGAGTAACAGCTACAGGGCTATGGCTGGGCACATCTGCCTATGCAGCTCTGTGGCAGACAGCCGCATCTCTTTGTTCTGAAGAGTGGTCAGTGGGGAGGGGGAGGGCTTATCTTAAACTTTTTTAATTGAGACCTTCAGTAAACAAACAAACCAACACACAAATGTGTGTGCACTCATGTACACACACACCCATGCGCACACACGCTCGTACACACACACACACACACACACACACACACACTTCAACCCAGTATGCACACACATAATTAAAACAAAAGATTCAAAGTCCTATTCCCTTTATCCTCTGAGATGCCCTCCCGTAATTCCTATCTTGACATCATTGTTTGAGCACTGGTCAGTTTCACCCCTGCATTTGCTGGCTCCACCCCTGCATTGTTTTCATAGCCTACCAAGCGGTTGTGCTCAACACTCTTCGGCATCAGACCCAGTCTCAGAATGTGTGAAAGGGCAGAGTCTGAGCCTGAGACAGGTATGGTGATGCTGCACACCTATAACCCCTTGACGGTAGAGACAGGGAAATCCGAAGTCTAAGGCCAGCCTTAGCTACATAGTGAGCTGGAGACCAACCTAGGCTACATAAGATTCTGTGGTCTTGAGTTCCAGACTGAGCTGGAAACACTAGGTTGACCACAGTGGTCAGTTCAAGGCGGGACCTCCCAAGGTCACCTTCTCCCCCTCCATTTCCTCCTGTCTTAATTAACTCTCTGGGTGGAGGAGTATGGATATCAGGTCTGGGTTGCCTGTCTTTTAATTGAAGTGTGAATTTGCTGCTGCAGAGAGTGAGAGCCTTGCCCTTCTGGAGCCTTCCTAAGCTGATTAGCACTGGATTGGGGAGGGAGGTGAGGGTGTCATAGGCAGCACCAGCATGTGACAGGCAGGTGGGCCAGGGCCAGGGCCCAAGCTTCTCCACTTACCTCCCCTGCCCACCAGCCACCAGACAACACCTGCTCCAGTGGTCTTGCAAGACACTGACCCGGTCTCTGGACCCTTCTGCTTCATCCAGACGATCAAGAGCCACCTACTTTTTGTGACACTTCTGCTCACACACCATACCTGTGGGGTGACCGTTCAGCCCCTCGGTTTGATGCCAGGCCACCCAGGAGCTGGCCCCAAGCACTGCCTGGTCCTCCCTTCCCTGCCTCTGGTCAGGTGCCAGGGCAGAGTTGGACAACCAGAACTTGAAAAGGATGATAAGAGGCGTCTCTGAAGCAATCCTGTCTTCAGTTCCAACCCCTTGTCCTATCTGCCTCTCACAGCTACTTAGTAGGACCAAGTAGGCTTGGTGACACTCTGGAAATGAGCATAGAGGCTCATGGCCTGGTCTCATCACTCACTAAGTGACTTTCAGTAAATGACTTCCTCTTCCTGGCCTCATTTTCCTTGTTTGTTAAGTGGGGATAGTCCCCTATTCTGTCTGCTCATGCATTGAGACCCCCATTCTATCTGTCCATTCTTTGAGACTCCATATTCTATCAGGCCATGTATTGAGACCCCATATTCTGTCAGCCCATGCACTGAGACCCCCATTCTGTCTGTCCATTCTTTGAGACTCCATATTCTATCAGGCCATGTATTGAGACTCCATATTCTGTCAGCCCATGCACTGAGACCCCCATTCTATCTGTCCATGCATTGAGACTCCATATTCTATCAGCACATGCATTGAGGGCTCCTGTTCTGTCTGCCCATGCTTTGAGGGCCCTGTTCCATCTGTCCATACATTGAGGCACCTGTGAAGCACTGGCATTTTCCCCAGAACCACCCTTGACCAGAGGCCCAGGGTGCACTCACAATCCTCCTCCAAGACTCCCCCCACCCCCGCCTTCCCTTCCTGTGGGTCATGGTCTTTGGCCTGGATCTCCATTCCCTGGGTTGGCTGTTCCTTGTCCTTGCTAGGGCAGCACCCCACACTTGAGTCACAGGCTGGCACAGCAGCTGTGTCTAGAAACTGCTCTGCTGGGCCATGGCGTTAGAAGCTCCCTTCCCCGGACAGGCTTTCAGTCCCCAACTATGACTTCAGCAAGCTCCTTTCCTCTCTTCCTCCATCCTCCTTTCTTAGCTCTTTGTTCTCTCTGTCCTTATCTACAAATGCAGAATGTGTGTAGATGACAATCCCCATTCACAGCCTCTCTACTAAACAACCCAGCAGAGAGACAGTATAGATATCTCCCTGATTACCCCAAAGATGGAAAGGAATCAAAGGCGGTGAGTGAGTGTGTGTGTGTGTTCACAGGAGGGCACACCTTAGGATATTTTCTCAGAAGCTATATGGTGGACTAAAGGACTGATCATTTTTTAGCATATTCAATTATCTACCAACACCTGTGTACCATGGAAGCCTGTGGGGTTCTTCTGCCACCTGTCAGGCACATTCCTTGGGTGGTTAGAGTAACTCTGGGACCATCTCCCCATCGAGGTTGCCAGAGGTGTGCAACTGGCCTTGTGTCCTTGTGACAATTTACGCAACTTCTTTCTTGGTTTATTGAAGTGGAGGAATTGCTGACCACAGGGAGTTCAGAGATGACACAGAGAGCATGCAGCAAAAGGTGCGCTGGCTTTCCTCCCTGGATGCTTTCGCACAGTGACAACAACGAACACTGATGGACCCTGCTTTGTGCCTTGCTCGAGGTGACCACATGCGAGCCACACTGGGGAAATAGGCACAGGGAGACCAAGCCACTTGCCTGGCTCACCCATCTGAAGAGCCAGGGAGAACTGACTCCCAGTTCTCGGTGTGAGGTAGCCATACTACATCAAATGGAAACAACAGTAGTTGTGCAACTCCAACTGTTTCTGGCTTCTGAGTTGATGTGAAAACTAGTGCCATTTCAAAATACTCGGGATTTGGTCGTGTGGTTTTTATGTTCCTCTTGATACCCGAATGACTTCAAAGGGAAGTGTACTGTTTAGTTTCCTTTTCGTTGCTCTGATGAACCACCATGACCAAAGGCAACTGGAAGGAAGGGGTTTATCTGAGTTTACAGTTTTTCAGGGGATCTGGTCTATCATGCAGGAGAAAGTATGACAGCCGGAGAGTGAGGCTGCCCTGGAGTAGAAAAGCAGAGAGGTTTCATCTGAACACAGGAAGCAACGAGAGAGAGAGAAGGAAGTGAGGTCAGGCTGCAAACACTCAAAATCTACCCAAGTGACACACTTCCTCCAGAATGGCTTCACCTCTCAAAGACTCCATAACCTTCCCAAACCGAATCACTGACCAGGGACAAAGCGTTCAAACACAAGAGCCTATGCAGGTGTGGGGTGGGGGTGGCTTTTTGTACCACATGCATGGTCTGCCTCCTGGACCCTGCCGTGACTGACATGACCAGCCTTGCCTTGCATCGCTCCCCTGTGCCCTGACCACAGGAGACTGCTCACCTACCAAGCAAGATAAACTTGGTGTCGCCTTAGAAAAGAGAGGCACAGAGGTGCAGGTGCTAATAGTGTTTAATCCCAGGAAGGCAGGAGCAAGGGGAAAGGGGGGAGACCGGTGAGGAGGGGAGATGGAGGTCAGGAGGGCATTAGACATGTCCTGCGTGGTCACCAGCTCAGCTGGTTGCTAACTCTGCAAGACTTCAGCAGAGGTTGCCAGAGCATTGCAGTCCAGAGGAGGAAAGGAGAAGAATGCATTGTCCGGCTCTGTCTTACCTTGGTTGAAGGTCACCCCACACAGCTTTGATTTTCTTCTTCTTCTTAGTAGTTCCTCTTGGCCTTCAGATGTCACCAGGAAGCAGTTTCCAAGCCTTCACTAGCAGCATCTGCAGCCAAGGCATGGTATCCTGGGAGAATCAACGTGCCCTGAGAGTGTCCCAGACCTCACAGTCCTGACGGAGTGAGCGAGGTCGTGTGCATGCGTGAGGTGGTCTTGGGCAGGGAATGCTATTTGTGCCTGAAGGTACCAGAAATAGTGTCTGCATGCCAGAAAGCATGTGTGGGACCTGGCTGGTACATTAATGTCTAAGAACTATATGCAAAATTCCCATCCATATATCAATCTTCTATGTGCCTGTTAAAATCACCATATTTTCATCATTCCTCTACCCATTATGAAATGCCAGGCTCTTTGGATACAGGGATGACTTAGATAGTCCTTTGGGTAGCTCTCAGTCACCCAGAGAAGCGGACCCACTAAAAGTAACATGACACAGTGTGATAGGCTTGGTTAAAAAATTATACCTAGGGTACAGAGAGAGTACCAGGGAGTGACACTATTTGGAGCAACAACGGCAAAAAACCCCCAAACAAGCCTGGTTTGGGGTACAGTTTGATTGTTTTCTGCAGAATTTCTTAACATACGAAACATAGCCTGTCTTTTCCATGAGACTCACAGGAGCCAGGTTTCATCCATTCCTAGTCTGTGGCTTTTTCCTTGTCATCTAAACTGGCAATGCTGCTGCACATGACAGGGTGAAAGAGGGGTGGGGACGAGACGGCAGACATGCCATGGTCCTCTGAAGGAGCTTTCTGGAAGCTGCCATTAGTAGATCCTTTTATTTGTACTGCATTGGTCAGACAGGAACTGCAGGGTAGTTCTTCTCTTGGCCAATTCCCCAACAGGCAGTTCTGTCACCTTGAGAGAAGAGACTGTCAGCAGCCTCTGCCACAGACACACAGTACACTAACACAAGGTGGAGGTGGTGATTGGGGAAGTTTCCTGGATGATATGGCTACCTATGGCTGTCCTTGAGACTCACAAGGTGGTGGTAGTGGTGATGATGGTGATGGTGATGGTGGTGGTGACGGTTGTGGTGGTATGGTGGGGGTAGTAGTAGTAGTATTGGTGGTGGTGGTTGTGGTGTTGGGAGTGGTGGTATTGGTGGAGGTGGTGGTGATGGTAGGTGATGGTGGTGGTATTGGTGGAGATGGTGGTGGTGGTGATGGTAGAAGTGGTGATTTTATGGAGATTTTGTTGTTGTTGTTGTTTATTTTGAGACAAGGTCTCACTGTGTAGCCCCGGCTAGCCTTGGGACTCACAATGCAAACCAGGCTGTACTCAAACTCACAAAGATCTGCATACATTTGCCTCCTGAGTGTTGAGATTAAAGGTGTGTGTCACAACATCCAGCTACCCTAATTGTCTTTAAAGACGCATGGGTGAGGCTGGACAGATGATTCACTTTGTCCTTGCAGAGAACTTGGGTTCGACTCCCATCACCCACACAGTGGTTCACAGACATACTTAACTCCAGTTCCAAGGATCCCAGTGTCTGACTCCCAAAGGCACCCCATGCATGTTGTATACATACATACATATCAACAGGCAAAATATTCACACATAAAATAAAATTAGTAATTATCAAATAAAAATAAAATGATAAGAAGATGGATAGGGGCCTTGAGGGATCACTCAGAAGTTAAGAGTACTTGTTGCTCTTGCAGAGGACCCAGGTTCAATTCCCAGCATCCACAGGGTGGCTCACAATTATCCATAACTCCAGTTCCAGGGTATTTGATATCCTTTTTTGGCCTTCTTGGGGATACCAGGTACACACATGGTACACATACATACATGTAGGCAAAACACCCATACACATAAAATAGATTAAATAAATGTAAAAATATTTTTAAAATTCATAGAGGAGGGAAAAGCTAGACTGAGGGGCTGTTAGCAGAACAAAGGGCCGCAGTACAGAAGCATGCCTGCATGCATATGCATGCGTGTGAGCACATTATGTGTGTGTGGAGTACTGCTGAGAGCTGACTCATGGAGGAGGGTAAGTCGTAGCTCTTAGCCTGGTACATTTCAGGAAAGAATTCTGCTTTATCCCCAGGGAGGGGGTGGTGGGGAGCCCTTGGCTTATTAGGAAGTTAAAGCTGAAGCTACAGTGGGGAAGGGAAGGAAACCTCTTGGATTGCTGGGCTGAGGACACACGTGGGGAGAGAGGTGGGGTGAAGGGATTTGGGGGAGTTGGTCAGGGGTGGAGAGAGCAATGGGAACAGAGAGGGAACCAAAGAACTGGGCCGGGTATAAGGTTGGGGCCTAAGCTTAGATGCACGCATAAGTATTGGTGTGTCTGTGAGGTTTTGGAAGTGGGGCCTTAGTGGATGACAGCTGGATCTGGAGTGTGACTCTGAGCAGGACAGCTGGAGGTAGTGACAGGTGGGGTGCGGTCACTTGGAGCCTGAAGGGGTGGCCAGCTCTTCAGGTGTTGGCCTGGTTCTGCCAGCAGATCCCCGGATCTCTAGATGGGGAGGAAAGCCCATGCTGCTCCGGAACAGACAGTTGTAATACTGTGCCTGTCTGTGGTGACTGCCGTGGCAGCTGCCATCCTCATAGTCATCCCTGGTCTAGTCCCTGGCCTGGGTGGGAGGCACATCTCCCAGCAGGGGGAGAGCACAGGCCTCTTAGGCCACAGTGAAGAACTGTGGGTCAGTTGCCAGTATCTGTGGTCCCTGGGCATGTGGGTCACTAGGAAACCAGGGAGGCCTGTGCCTGGAGGAAAGCTCTCTACACGGTGGGCCAGGCACTGGGGCTGCTCTCCGGTGCCCCCAGGGGATAATAAGGATTCAGAAAGGACTCCAGCCTGAAAGAGGCTTTAGTTCCTTGTTTGGCGGCTTAGAAGAGGCAAACAGAGGCCTTTCTCCTGTGGGGATCAGTGTGAATCCCAGAAAATCCCATTATTCCCCTTTGAGATCAGTGGCCTGCTCTTGAGAGTTTTCTCTTCCCCAAGGCAACAGCCATCTCTTTGCTCTGTGTGAGCATCCTGCCCCCGTGTAGCCCCAAAGGTAAGGGGTGGGAGTGGAGCCACAGGTGAACACCAGCTGACATGTTTCCTCTCAGCTTTCTCATTGAGTAGAGTTATTAAGGGAGGAACCATTATCACCCCATACTCCTGTGAGAAGACAATGGTGGGGTTAGGGGTGGGAAGGTAGGGAAGAGGTGGGGAAAATACTAGGGGGGAACAACAGGTTCTCAATGTTCTTCTCTTCTAGGATGCCAGGGAGGTTCTAATTCTCTAGTTCTTGTTTGGGGTCTGCACCAGGAGGGTCACTTCGCACCAGGGTTCTCAGCAGGTGGACAAACAGCAGTAGAAAAGGATGGCCGTGCAGGTGATAGTTGGCATTGACTGAGCCTTCACTGTGGCTGGCGCTGGGTTAAGCTTCCCAATGGTGTATGTGTAGCCACCATGAAAAAGGCTGCTATGTCCATTTGACAGATGAGACAGAAGCCACAGAGAAGCCTAGTCACAGAAGGACCTGTGACAAGAGGAAGAGAGACAAGAGGGGTCAGGCCAAGGCCTCCAACAAGCTGCAATTGTGGGGCCTTGACTCAGGTGGAGAACCCCAGGATTGACTAATCAAAGAAGGCAGTCTAGTTAGGCACCTATCCTTAAAAAGACCACCAACAGCGGGGTTTGCATTCAGTGGCTACCCAGAGGCCTCTGTGATAAGCTCACCCACCCTGCCTGTGCTGAGGGCTGAGCAGCTTGGGCACAGAAGTCCCTTGCTATGTGGCAGGCTCTGTCCCACGTGCTTTTCACGATGGCCGATGGCCTCCCTAGTTCTTCATTGGAGAAATGAGTGAGGTTGGTGTCTCATGTCTGACTTGAGGGACTTGTTTTATTCACCAAGGTCCGACCAAGATGCCACTCCACTGACAGTCCTGTAAAGTGGGGACAATTTTTGCCCGGCTGGCAGCCCTCTCCTCTAAATCAGCGAGAGCCAGCCACACGTCGCTCTTTCCCCAACGAGTCTCGTGTCGCTCTTTCCCCAATGAGTCTCATTCAGAATGCGTGTCCTGTCGGAAGACCAGCAGCCAGGGGCTTCTGTTTCTAGGAGCCCTGTTGACCTGCACACACTCGCACACACAGACGTGAGGACCTTACACACCCGCATGCCTAGACGTGAGGAGGACTCTGTGGTGACAAGGGGGTCTTTTTGAGCTCTGCCTGGTGCAGAAGAGACTCTTTCATTAGCATAACAAGGGGTCCATTGACAGGGCGGCTTTCGCTCTGCACTTGAGAGCTGTTGTTCTTTCAAGTGGGGAAGTCCCCAGCTCTGAGAGCCGGCTTGCTGGCTTTGAGCTGCTGCCGCAGGAGGTTTTCTCTTCCCGCTGCGCAGGAGGATGCTGGCCCTGTAGGACTCTGCTGTGCTGTTGTGGGCGACGTCTCTTGGTTTGGGGAATGTTTGCACTGTTTAGCGCACACATTGGTCAATGGCTCGGGTCTAGTGACTGTGGACGCCCGAACCTGCCCCAGCTTTTCCCTCCTGCAGCAGATATCCTACTTGAGGTGACTGTGTCTCTCCTCTGGGGTTCCTTTCACTGGGGCAAGACCGATCACTGTGGGGAGGCTCTACTGGGCCTCTCAGCCCAGGTGGCTTCTGGGCAGAATGAGACAGGATTTGTACACTTTCTTTGCCTAGAGAAGAAGCCAAGAGAGGAGCAGTGGTAAGAGGCCAGAGGTTAAGAGGGGTTAAGCTTTCACCTCTGAAGGTCTCCTGCCAGCTCCAAGACAAGTATCTCATAAGCTCCGTTCTGCAAGCTAGGGCAGCGGTTCACCTGCATGCTGTTCAGCCGTTTACTGAGGACACACTGTCCTTGTGTAGAGGAGGGTCATATCCCTGCTTCTCGCTTTAAGGACTGGCTCTGGTTTGGAGCGCTCACTGCCTCTCAGGGCTGCAGTTTCCCCTTATTTCCAACAACACTCTCGGGCCTGACAGCTAGGGGCAGATAGGCGTTCTTGTTTTATGCTCTTGGGCTCGAGGGATAGATAGGCTAGACAAGACAGAGACAGGTCTCCTCCCATGCCCATTGCCAGGATGCCTGAGGGGTCACACCTTTTCTCCTGGGAGGTTCTAGTGATCAAGATAGATCCTGCTGGTTTGTGATGGACTATTGTGGGGGGGGGGGCATTCTCCCCAAGCTGATCCTGCTGGTCTGTGATGGAGCATTGGGGGGGCCATTCTCCTCAAGCTGATCCTGCTGGTCTGTGATGGACTATTGGGGGGACATTCTCCTCAAGCTGATCCTGCTGGCCTGTTATGGACTATTGCGGGGGGCCTTTCTCCCCAAGCTTAGGCTTCACCTTGTTTTCCTCCTCACTTCCAGAGAGGCTAGGGTGTTGGAAGGTACCTGGTTCATTATGTCTGACCAAGGTTAACAGATAGAGTTCCTCCTTCCCCAGTGGGAGCAGGAGCATATGCTGCTCCATTTTTTTTTTCAACTTGACAGAGGCTAGAGTCATCAGGGATGAAGGAATCTCAACTGAGAAAATGTCATCGGATTGGCCGGGAGACAGTCTGTTGGAGCATTTTCTTAAGGATTGATGTGGAAGGGCCTGGCCCCCTAAGCAGGTGGTCTTGGGTTATGTAAAAAAGCAAGCCAGTAAGCCATAAAAGCAAGTCAGTAAAAAGCAGCATTCCTCTGCAGTCTCTGCTTCAGTTCCTGCCTTGAGTTCCTGCTCTGACCTCCATCAGTGAAGGACTGTGACCTGTCAGATGCTATAACCCTTTCCCCATCTTTAAGTTGCTTTGGGCCATGGTCTTTATCACAGCAGTAGGAAGCAAAGCAATACAGAGGGATTCTTCTATTAGCCCGGTGTGCCGCTTACACAGAACGGATACATGGAACCTGTGGGTGACTGACTGCTCTTTGATGAGCACTGTAGGAACGAGGTCTGGTGGAGAAGGAATTGAGATGACAAATTGTGTAAATCATCCTCTCTCCATCTTCAGGGGACTCTGCTCCCAGGCAAAGGGACACTCACCCCTCCTCTCCATGGTATCTGGGTTGAGGCCACAGACTCCTTAAGATTGGCTTCTCTATTTAAGTAAGTGAGAGGGGGTCAGCTGGCCCGAGGAAAGGACATCAGGTATCCACACTGCTATAACCGAGGACTCCCTGGATCTTTGAAACATGGTTCAGGGATAAGGAACAATGCCAGGCTCTGCTGCAGGCTGTGAGCACAGACTTATGCAGATCGCTTGGCTTTCCTGCACCTGTCTGCTGGCCCTCCTTCTGTACACTGGACTTACACGGATGTGCTGATGAGGAGAAGCCCGTGATGATGAAGCATCAAGGAGACATGCCTACTCAGGAGAGCATCTGAAACATGGCAGTCACTTAACAAGCAGGTTATGGGGGCACATGTCTGTCATCTCATGCTATCTCATGAATTCCAGCCCAGCCTGGACAATAATAGTAACATCCTGTCTCAAAAATGAAAATCTTGACAGAGACTGTTCAAAGAGCAAGAGGAAACATTGATGTCTTAGAAGTCTCGGCTACAGTCTCCCAGCCTGGGGGGATGAGAGTTCTGCTAATGAACTGTAATAATCACTGATATCTTTTGAGAAGTTTCTCAAAGGCAAGGGTCATATGTTTGGTGGCCTCTGATCCTATCAATACTCTCACAAAGCAAGGGTGTTCCTACCCCAGTTTTACAAATGAACCCTACCCAGGCTTGCAGACAGGTCTGGTCCTGCATCAAATCTTGGAAGAAGAGGCTTGAAATCACCTTGATCTTGGACCTGGGCCTAATACCCACAAGAGCGCAGAAGACCAGGCCCTTGTTTTGTGAGGGAGAAAGAACTGGAGGGAAGCGAAAATGAAGACCTTGGAAGCTGAAGGAACTGTTGCTTTGCCTGTCCACCAACGGGCACTGGGAGGCCTAGGACTCGGCGTGGTGGGCAGTCTCCTTCCTGAGGACTGGAGACCAACTGGAGGGAGGCACAGAGCGGTCACCTCTCACTGCAGGGATGGATGTGCCAAGGGCAGTCCCCTAAGAGGCAAAGGGGAAGAGAAGTCAGGAACAAAGCTCACCAAGGGATGATCCCTTAGTGGGGGTGCTGTCCTGGAGGATCTTTCCTGTTTCCCCTAGGTCAGCCTGGAGCCCCCAGGGATGATACCATTGTTGTAACAGAGCTGCCTTATCCTGGGTGACCCTAGAGTGAGTCTGTCTCTTCTCTCTCTCTCTCTCTCTCTCTCTCTCTCTCTCTCTCTCTCTCTGTCAGCATCTTAACTGGGAAATAAAGTTGATGTCAGTGCCTGATTCAGGCATATTCAGGTCCAGGTCAGGCCAGTAGTGGGGGTTCCTTGCCCAGGTCTCCCCTCTATTTTGTCCTCTCTGAGCTTTTCAGGCATGCCTTAATAGCACTCAAGGTTGCCGAGGCTCAGATAGGGAACAAATTAACTAATGTTCTTTAATTTAAAAGATTTATGTGTATGCATGTTTGACCTGCATATATGAATGTGTACCACAAACAGGTATGTGTCACCGTGTGCGTACTGGAACCAAACCAGGGTCCTCTGCAAGAACAACAACAGTTCTTAACTGCTGAGCCACTCTCCAGCCCTTCCGTCTGTTTGTTATTCTTGACCATGGGAATAGCTGAGGGCTCTAGACTCTGAGGCCTTAGAACCTCCTCCTCCTCCTCCTCCTCCTCCTCCTCCTCCTCCTCCTCCTCCTCCTCCTTCTCTTCCTCCTCCTTGGTTTCTCTGTAGCTTTGGAGCCTGTACTGGAACTAACTAGCTCTTGTAGACCAGGCTGGCCTCATATTCAAAGAGATCCACCTACCTCTACCTCCCAAGTGCTGGGATTAAAGGCATGCACCACCACTGCCTGGCTTTAAGTTTAGTATTCTTTTGTGTGTGTGTGTGGGGGGGGATTTCAAGACAGGGTTTCTCTGCATAGTCCTGGCTGTTCTGGAACTAGCTCTGTAGACAAGGCTGGCCTTGAACTCAGAGATCTTCCTGCCTCTGCCTCCTGGGTGCTAGAATTAAAGATTAAAGATGCCACCATACTTAGCAAGGGCTCTAGACTCTAATTTAGGAAGTTTCAGAGAGAGAGAGAGAGAGAGAGAGAGAGAGAGAGAGAGAGAGAGAGAGAGAGAGAGAGCTTTTGAGATGGAGAGTAACAATAAGAAAAAGAATGGCTCGGATAATGTCCAACTTGGATTTGGTTAATTCTGGATACTGGGATGGTTGCCCTGTGAATTGGTGAGGCTGTCCCCAGACGCAGGGACCAAAAGCCAGTAGTCTCCTCCATGCTCGCTAGAGCCTCCTCTGACTTCAGCATACACCTTCAACTCTCTACTTCCTCTTTTTCCCCCTTTTTTCTTTCTTTTGGTTGTTCGAGACAGGATTTTTCTGTGTAGCTCTGCCTGTCCTGGAACATGCTGTGTAGACCAGGTTAGCTTTGAACTCACAGAGATCTGCCTGCCTCTACTACTCCCTAGTTCTGGGGTTAAAGGCAGCCACCACTACCTGTCTGCTCCTCCTTGTACTGCGCATCCTCTCCTCTCCGGAGGTAGAAACTAAGGGAAGAACTGCCAGCCGGATGCAGGCCCTTCGTTGTCTGTAGGCAAACAACTCCTTGACTGCTCCCATAAGTCTCCAGCTCCAGCAGACAGGAACAGGGACCGAGGGGGCCCTGCCAGTCTTCCTCAGAGGGCTCCGAAAGGGCAAATGCAAGGAAGGCCAGGAGCCCAAAAGAATAAACCCACCATAGTCGGACCCAGGCCCCTGAATGCCAGGGAAAGGTTTTAAAGGAAATCTCTTAAGGTAATTTAAGTCTTTAAGTTTCACATCGTATTAAATATGTGTATACATATATATTCTAGACCCCAGATTAAATTGAATTTATATAGCACTCTAGAAGTGGGTAGGTTTGCATCTGTCTAGTACAATTATATTGCAATTATTTCCTTAAACGTTGATTAATTTGAAGTATGTGGATTCTTTTTTTTTTAAGTTTGCAGAGTGAGAAATTTTCTTTCAAGTTTCAAAATACTTTCCTAAGGCCCCCAAGAAAAATCCTGGGGCTTTGTGTTTCTTTTTTGTGGTGTTGTGGCTGTAGGTGGGGCTGGGTAGGAGACAGCCTGATCCCCCCCCCGCCCCCCCGCCGACCTCCAGCAGTCCTTCAGGAGGTGCCAGATTGTGTGGGCGGCGTCGCCTGGGGATGGTGGGCTGGGGCTCCCACCGGACTGAAGGCAGCAGCGCCTTCTCGGGCTGGCTGGGGAAACTCCACCAGCGCGGCCCTCCCCCTCCCCCTGGCCCGAGAACAGGCAATGAAGGGCTCTCCAATTGGAGAGCTTTTCAAGTCTTTGTTTTTGCAGTGATTAACCCGTCCAAGCGCGCCCCGAGCGTGGCTCCGGGCAGCGCCGGGTGGAGGTGGGGGGTAGGGAGGGGAGCGAGGGCAGGGCCTGGGAAGGGGTGGGGGCGACTCCGGGCTTTGTCGCTTTCAGGGGAACTTTGCTACCATAGCAATGGAGCTTTCTAAGGCCTGACTTTGATTTCGATCCCATTAAAAGAGCCTGTCTGCTCAGTCTCGCGAGTGGAGAGGGCGTTCCGTCTTCACTAGCCTTCCCTTGTACCCTCCCCACTTAGGGTGGGCAGGATGCGGCAGCATCAGGAGAGCTGGACCTGCAGCTCTAGCGAGCCAAGCGCGTCACCTCCGAAAGCCGATAAGATGGGCTCCCAGCTTCACACGCCTTCTCCCTAGGGTGCTGCTCCCGGTCTGCGGCCTTAAGACTAGGGCAAGGCGAGCTGTCCAGCCTGATCCTGCCGGCCGGAGGTCTGACACCTGCCGGTCCCTCCACCTCTGCATGCATTTCACACTTTCTATCCTGTTAGGCATCGCACTCCTCCGTCGACTCCGACTCCTGCAAACCCCTCTCCCCTTTTATGCCATGTGGGTTTAATCTAGTTAGACGATTTTCTGCTTAAAATTGCATTGTTAAAGGCAATTGTTTAAAAGTGGGCCGAGAGCGAGGGCACCCAATCTTTGAACCGGACGGGTTTGGCAGGCCTCGCTCAGCGCCGGTGGCGCGCCGCACAGAGCAGCCAGCGCCAGAGGGGGAGGGAGACACCCAACAATCTTCTGGCTTTCCGCGGCCCGCAGAGCTTTCAGCGCCATTTACCCAAGCGCAAACAGATGCAAATGTCTACGAAAACACCGCACAAAGCTCTGCAGACAGAGGCGGCCTCTTGGGCCTCAATAGCACTTTATTTCCAGCCCAAAGTCCTCCGAGTGAAGGGAAAGAGTCCGCACGCATTTTTTCACGTTGGCTGGGGGGGTGGGGGGGTGGTGTGGGGGAGATAGACAGAGCCTGAGGGTGCAAGGACTGGGGGCTGCACACGTTCAATGGCTTGGGCAGAACCAGCCGGAGGGTGCAAAGGCTCAGGGGATGCCACACCTCGGATCAGGCAAAGACCACAGCGCAACTCAAACTGGTGCAGTGAGAAAGCGCGTCCCGAGAGGCCCCGGATCCTTTCAGGCCCTCTAAAGCCGAGCTAGTATCACGATGCCAACAGCACCGAAAGGGCGAGCTCCGGTCATACCAGAGCAAAGTGGGATCACACTTCTGCAAAAAAGCGGAGTAGTAAACTTTCAATTGGGGAGCGCAAGGGGTGTCTTTGCATTCCTCTTGCTAGAGGAAGAGAGCAAGCCAGCGTGCTCCCTTCTGTGTCCCCTGGGAGATGGAAACTGGGTTAAAGTCCTCCGTAGATCTAGGGGTAGCTGCTGCTGAGGGTCAGACATCATCTAACCTCACCTGCAGAGAATCCTGGGGCCTGTTGCCACAGCCTCCAATGCACCAGAGACTCACGTGGGACTCCTGGTCCTATGGAAAGACGATGTGGGAACCTCTGGACTCCGGAGCAGAGGAGAAAGCCAGCCATGCCAGTTAAAAGGAAGGGGGGTGGTGAGTACAGATGGAAATTCAGCTGGTGTGTCCCCAGCGTGCCTCAGCGGCCAGCACAGAGTCAGGTCCTTCCTTCCAGTCTGCCTCATGCAAGAAAACTTCCGGCCTCAGGAATAGGAATCTCACTGCACCATAGACACAGCCCGAGACCCATCAACTCTTCATACTTAAGCAAAAGTCCGTTCAGTTCAGTGGGCCTAGGGAAAACGCCATAGTTTCACCAAGGAAGGGGTTTTTAGGATTCAGGGAGAGTTTCGGGTTCTGCAAACTTTACTGAGCGTTTTTCCCCCTAGCTAAGAAGTGTTTCTCAATGTCGAGGGAATGAAGGAATGAGTCTGGGGAGGGATGTTCTGAGCAGGGAAGAACTCTCAGCCCACACTTTCTGCCTCCCTCTCTCAAAAGGGTCTCACTTTACGGTATCATCAATACTTTGTCAGCCTGAGCCTGTTGGTTTGAGTGACCACGACAGTGTGAGGAGCCCTCCACCTTAAATTGCTGTCACCTGGCCAACTGTGACAACTGGCCAACTGCAGAGTCAGGATTTGAACCTTGGTAATTCATGTCAAAGCCCCTGTGCTGTCCACTGAGTTCGTTACAAACCGAACTTCTTTCTATTCTAACCCCAACTCCACCCGCAGGGCTAGAGACCCTTTCTCTGAGGTTAGAGGGACGCAGCCTGCCTCCCTAGAGGCTCATCCTTGTCGCCTGGGGCAGGTGCATGGCTCCTGGCTCCTGGGGCGGGGTGGGGGCGTTATCTCCTGAGCCTTGGCGCCCTGCACATCTGTTTATCTTTGAAGCGGTGCTGGATTGGATTTCCCGATGATGTTTATCTCCTTTGGAGGAGCAGTTTGCAGCGGCTACGCAGAGCGCAGCTGCTGGGCAGTGATTGACAGGTGGAAAGCTGGGCCTCCCGCCTCTCCTTTTGGGGGCTGCTCCGCTGTCCACCGCCCACCCAGATCCTAGAGCGCCGCAGGTGAGCGTGCCGGAGGCCAGGTGCCTCCCAGGTCTTTGGTTGTGGCAATTAGGGACCACTTAGCTGAGGCTGAGAGACATTACAGTTAGGGTCACCGGCAGGAAGAGGGGGCAGGTGACAAAGCAGCGAAAGATGGATAGAACCCTAACAAGTCATTTCCTAACTTGTGGGGGAAGCACGCTAGGGAAACCCAAGGAAGGCCCTTGGAAGTGCCCTCTGGAGCCTAGCAAGGACAAACAGTAGTGAAGGAAGGGTGCTGTGACGCCACCAGTAGGGTCACTTCAGGAGGCTGTGGAGCTAAGAGAAAACAGGGAGGCGGCTTCTCCTTTCTCTTTTCTGGCCCTGCAGTTATCACCTGATGTGGCAGGAATCCCATGGGTGCTAGGTGCACAACACGGAGTGGGGGCTCAGGAAACACTCGAGTGGGACCAATTGCCCTTCGAGGAGGAAAGGAATTACGTGTCTGAAGTGTGTTTCAAAGGCAACTGACACCACGAGAAAAGTAATTTTGATGTCGTTCTTTCTAGGTCACCCCTTTCTCTATCCTTGGCGCTTGTTTTTGCCTTGTTTATTTATTACCTTGGGTGTTCGCGCTTGATGGTACTTTTCCCTTGCAAATGTGACATGTCCCTCCAAAGCCTCCTTCCTAGACATTCACTTCACCTTCCACATGGTTCTCCATTCTCCCTTCCCGGTCCACTTCCGAGAGGGATGATTGGGTGTCCTCTCTGCTGCTGATGTTGAGGGCTGTTGAGTACCCACCCCAGTCGGTGCCTATCCCTTGCAGCGGTGATCTGGAGTCTGGAGTCGTAGGCCACTAGACAGTGTATACCCTGCTCACATCACTTGCTAAAGTGGCTTGTCTTGTGTACAAGTTGACCTGGTTGTGGATAGATGGCACTGAATCTTCACCAAGGATACTGACACTAAGACTTCTTTACCACAAGGTAACTGGCTAGTAGTAATTATGCTAAGTAAATTAAAGGGCTGTTTTCATGACTAAATTGTTCACATAGCACACATGGACACCAAGTGCACTGAAGGACCAGTGGATTGTCACAGAGAGCTAAGAAGTGTGGGCTCTGGAGTGGAGATAGGGCTGGTTCAGGGGCTCTGGAGGCTGTGCCTCTATGCAGGTCTCCGTGCTGTCAGATGGCCACAAAGGCTATCCTGCTAGGGTCTTTGCTTTATCAAAACAGAAGTCACAACTTCCAAGGCCAGGTATACACATCAGGAAAACTAGCATAGTGGAGATAGGGGGATTGTGAGTTGGAAGCTACCCTGGACTTCATAGTGAGAGCCTGTCTCAAAACAAACAAACAAAGGAGCTGGGCCTGGTGACCCAAGCCTGGGAGCGCAGCACTTGGGAGGTGGAGTCAAGCATCCTCTGTGCTCCTGCTGTTCAGGACTGGAGAGAACACTTGTGACAGTCAATGGCTGTCATTGCAGTGGTGGTCTGGAGTCTGGAGAGGCAGGAGGCGCAGACCAACCTGAGATCCTTAAGAAGTTCTAGACCAGCCAGGGCTCCAGGAGACCTTGTCAAAAAAAAAAAAAGGTTTAAGACCAAGCAAAACAAACAAAAAGATCAGACAACAAACAGAATTTGGGCAGCCTAAGGGTGTTTTCCCCTATAGGACCTTTGCTTCCTGGAGAACCTAAGAGAGGTGTGAGGGGTAGGGGACCTCCTTAGCACTCCTGTTTCTTGCTGAGGAGTGGAAACCAGGCTGTTAAAAATCAGAGTTTGCTCCTAGCAGTGGTGGTGCACGCCTTTAATCCCAGCACTGGGCAGGCAGAGGCAGGCAGATCTCTGAACTCAAGGCAGCCTGGTCTACAAAGAGAGTACACAGAGGAACCATGTCTCAGAAATCCAACTCCCCAAAAAAGATTTATTTATTTTTATTTTTATGTATATGGGTATTTTGCCTGCACATAGGTACGTGTACCGTGTACTATGTGTTTGCCAGGTGCCCAAGGAGACTGGAAGAAGATGTCAAATCCCCTAGAACTGGACCTACAGATAGTTGTGAGCCACCACATGGACTCTGGGGCCTGAACCCCAGATCCTCTGCAAGAACAACCAATGCTCTTAACGACTGAACTATCTCCCCATCACTCCCCTTTTGTTTTTCAGAGCTGGGACCTTGGTCCCTCGAGCCTCCCAAACAGCACCTGTATGTCTCTGAAGAGTTCATAATGGTCTCCTACCGAGAGAGCTTAAGAGGTAGGACCAGATCTGGATGGTCTGAGCTGCACTCCGGAGTGAGAAGAGTTGGGGGCCCACATTGAGCAAAGGGTCCTGCAGCTCTTTTGGGAAACAGACTAGGAGAGAGACAAGCAGGCTTGAGAGAGGGGGCTGGGAAAAAACTGGGGCGTGCGCACAGAGCCCTCTCTGTCCTCCAGAGCCTGGGGGATATTTGCTTTTAGAAATAAAGGCATGGAAATTGTTCGGGCACAATTCCCAGCCCTGCCTGAGAGCCGAACTAAGGACTTCACATGCCATGTACAAGGGCCCCTTGCATGGGGTGCCTCATTCTGGCTGTGGGTCCAGCCCTCCACAATACTGGGTCACCGCCATCGTTTAGGCCTCTGTTGGTCTGTGGCTGCTTCCTGTTCTCCATCCCACTGTGATAGCCCTCCTCTAGACCATCTTTTAGTGGGGATAAGAAGACAAAGGCCGGCCCTATGTGGACGGACTTCTCTTTCTAAATGTTTACCCTACAGCCCTGGGGATTAAGCAGAGAAACCCCCTTTGTGTGGGGCGGCAGAGGCACAAGTCACTGACCTCCGGCTCACTGTGCTTGACCTGGGCACTAGCTCAGGCCTCTCATCCTCCGCCCCAAAGGAGGCAGGACTGGACAGCTGCTCTGTCCTGTATGGGTACCTAGGAGGCCTGCTTCAGATCTGCTGGTTGAGAGCTGGGGCTGCAGCAGGCTTTTTCCTTGGCTGACCTGAGCTGCTGGGGAGCTCTCCCTGCAGGCCCTTGGCTAGAAATCCACAAAAGGCAGCTCTGGCAGGCTTCAGGCTAAAGTCTCCTGTTACCCAAGAGGTGGAACAGATGGCAGTGATAGGCCAGAGAGGGAAGGCAGACTCTGGAATCTTATCTGGTAGGAATTTTATTCTCAAGCCAGTGGAAAGGTTTAAGTACTAAAGATGAACATTTTAATAGCTATGTGTTTGGAGGACAAATTAGCAAGTGAGACCTGAGGCAGGGGATTGGAATGAGAGAAACTATTATAGGGACCTGATGGGCTTCGAGGTTTCATTTGGAATGACCCAGGCCCTGCCAGCCTTACCCAAGAGGAGTGTGAAACCCTTCCTTGGGTCAGCCTGTTACTCCATGGGAGAGAGGTCTTGGGGACAACTCTTCCATGCAACAGGAGCTAACAAAGGGAGTAGAGACTTGGTCCAACGATATATGTCGTGGCTATACTCCTGCTGAAAGGGAGAAGACAGGTTCGAGAAGAGAATTCCACCATGCTCTTCAGGTATGTCCACCCTTGGGATAGTGCAACACGACCTTGTCCTCTGCACAGTTCCCATTGATGGCTGATACAACGAAACTGCAAAATCAAAATCTCCAAAGCATAATGTTTTTCATAAGTTTCTGATTTTACTTTGGGCAGCATTTGTAGCTGTCCCAGTGTGATTGCAGCTCATGGGTCACAGGCTGGGCTTGCATGCAAGCTTCTTCCAGGGTTATCCTTATTTCTGGCTTACCCGGGATAACGACAGTGACTGACTGTATGATTGGTTCCCCTAGTGACCAGCATTTAAGACAAACCGGCTCTACATATATTACAACTAGCTCTTTAAACTGGGCCCAGTGAGGAAATAGCACTGGCAAGTTGATTCAAGCACTACACTCAAAGTCTTTCTGCAAAAAAGGTACACACACACACACACACACACGTGTACACACATTCACACACATGCACACATGCACACATGCACACACAGGCATACACACACATGGATATATATACATGTACACGTGCAAGCACATGCATACACATACAAATGCACGCACACAGGCATACACACAAATACATACACATGCACACATGCAAACACATGTACACACAAACACACACACGTACACATAGGCGTACACACATACACACACACTGACTTTTAGATTATTTTCCACTCTGTTCCTCATCCCCCTCCTGCATTTATAACCAGAGAAGCTAAAGATGAGCCCTCAACTTTTCTTTTAAACCAAGTGACTCAGATCATATCTGACATGCTTACACCGAGGACACCGGGGACAGGACTTGGACTAACCTCTAAGTGTCTTTTCTTTCTCCAGCTGACCATGCAGGGAGCAAGCAGGCCCTCTGGCTGCTGGTCCCCTTCGTGGTACTGGGCTCTGTTCTTTGGGGGTCTCACCTTTCACGCTGGGTGTGTAGCGGCAGTAGAGGAGACTATCAGGTTTTGGTGGTGGAGAACATCTGGCAGCCCTAGAATTATTCCCAAACCAGTCATCTCCTGAGGGTGTTTTCTAGGCTCACAGAGTGTTGTTTTCAGGAGGAAGTGGGAGAGTGGGATGAAGATGCTACCTTTGGATGATGCTCCTGGGCTCATCAGAGGGGGACTTGGCATCATAAGGTGGTATACGGCCTGGAGCTAGGCCCAGATTTGAGTAGGGTTCTGCTACTCTCTCTGCTCTGTCTTTCAGTCTGTGTCTATCAGAAAGTAATGTCCATGCTGTTTACCTGAGCACTCAGCAAACACTGCATCTAAACAGGAGGCTCCATAAGCTGCCACGTGAGGTGCACCTGCCATTTATCAATGGTAGTGAAGTAAGACCAGAAGAGAGCCAGCAGTAGATTAAGACACGTCATCCTGATGCTGTGGGTTTGTATAAAACGTCATGAGATTGCAGGAAGTCGCCCCTCAATCACTCACCTATTCCCATATGAGGCCACTTTCTTCCTTTTAGATTTATGTCACAAGGATGGGTGGCAGGGAAGCTGAGACGCAGCTTTGGAAGCTGACCTCTGGTTCTCAATTAATTTCAAGCCACTGATTGTGAAGGGGGTGGGAGAGGAAAGGAAGGAAGCCAGCACCTGCCACAGTGAGATGAACATGGCCCCGCCTCCAAGCCCAGCATTCTGGCTTGGCCTCAGGGTCTGACAAATGTCTTTTCTCATAGGAGAAAAGGGGTGGGGAGGAAACATGGCTTCAAGCTGAGTCCCAGAAAGAAGACAAACACAAAGTTGAATCAAATGTCCGGCCTTCTCTTTCCCACCTCTTTGTAAGCACGTCTGAACAACAAGAAGAGGAGACTCCCCAATGGGTAACTAGACCTGGTTCCTTAGGACCTAGGGGACTCTTGGGATGGAACCTCCAGGTTACCCACAGGGTTGGTTCCTTTTGACTTAATTGCTCCAATATGCCCTTCATTTATTGCAGGAACCCCATCTCTGATCTAACCATCCCAGACAAAGAAGCTTTCTTCCTGTTAAGTTTCGGTGTTGTCAGCGCTGTGGTTTGTATCAAGGAGTTAGCTGAAGGTCATTTACACTGGTCATGATGAAATGAATTGGAAGACTTGAGGCCTAGTTAATGCATCATTCATATGAAAACGGCAAACTTCAATGTTTATGAAGCTGTGAAAGGGAACCTAACATACCAGGTGAACAGGTGTGAGCTTACTGTGTTGTAGACACTGTCACTGGTGACATGTGGCATTTGAGATTAACAAGGTTGAGGTAACCAGATGTGACCTGGGGTCTCTGTTATGGTGGGAACAGTTTGGGTTTTGCACATTGGTGCTCATCCCACCCCTTGCTTTCCCGCATATTTGCTATGGCGCCCCAGGCAAACATTTCGACATCCTTCACCTCGGTTCCCTATAGGGATAATATCACACTCTGAATAGCATGCTTGGCATGACCGCTGGACACCAGAGCGACTCAGCACCATGGAATTCCTCTGCGTTCAGGACCTTAAATAGGCTTAGGAAACCTTGCTCTTAAATGTGTTTTAGAGCTGTAATTCTTTTCTTATGTTTTGTGATATTTTCTTTTTTTTTTTTGTGATATTTTCTTGAGAGGAGTGACTGAGGGAAGAGTTGGCGAGCACGGATGGCGAGCACACCATCTGGCCCGGCACTGTGAGGAAACATGGCAGCTAGAATCTGGCCTGTCTGGGCTGATGACACGTGCCGCAGGGCTTCCGTCCTCACTACTCTGCAGATCGGAGAGTGGAGAGACTCAGGCTGCAAGCTGGGCTGGCTCGGTCCTGGGCCTTTTTGTCTGTCAGCTAGGACCCACATCCAAAGGACCCGGAGTACCCCCCAAGACATCATCACCAGCTGGGGACCAAGTATTTAAACACCCAAATCTATGAGGTATACTTCATGTGCAACTATAACAGAGTAATAGAACACATGCAGAGTATATGTAAGTTTGACATCAAATGAGCACTCAAAATTGGATCACTTAGCTGGGCCTGGTGGTGCATGCCTTTAAATCGCAGCACTTGGGAGGCAGAGGCAGGTGGATCTCTGAGGGTTCTAGGCCAGCTTGGTCTACATAGTGAGTCCTAGGACAGCCAGGGCTACGCAGAGGAATTCTGTATCAAGCAAGCAAACAATGAGTGCTTCATTTATCCTAAGACCCAGACCATTTGCTTCCTAGGGCTACCACGAGAGGTTGCCACACGCTGGGCAGCCTACATTCCATTCCCTCTCTGGTACTTCTGGAGGCTGAAAGCTCAGAATCTAGGTGTAAGCAATACTGAGCTTCCTCCAAAAGCCTTATGAGAGATTTTCTCCTCGCTTCTCCCTGCTGCTAGTCGCCCCTGGGATTCTTTGGCAAGTGGTAGCATCACTCCACGACCTGCCTCAGTTTCCATATGGCCTCCACCTGTGTCTCAAACCACCACCCATCATTAGACCTAGACTCACCCTCCATCCAGGATGATCTCAGCCTCAGATCCTTGATTTAGCTCTCAAAGACCCCATTTCCTAACAAGGTCACATTTACAGTGCTGGGGTAAAGGACTCAGATGTCACCTAATGAGGGTCACTATAAAACAAAACCGTGATGACCACCATTTCCTGGCCTGTCTCCCCACAGTCTTCCCTTAGGCTCCCATTCTTACCGCCCTCCCCTTAATTCCGATTTGCAGTGTCTCTAATTCTTTCTCACCCTCCTTGCCTTGTTCTCTTCCTTCATTCCTTCTCCAGCTCTACCCCGTCCCTCTTTCTTCCCATCCTCCTCCAGAGTCAAGGTCGCACTGTGCAGGTCCTCACACCTCTGGAGCATACAGCCTTCCTGTATTTGCTTCTCCAGTGCTGGGATTACACCCAGCTCAAAACTACATTTCTAAGGCCATCCGTGTTGGTGTCAATCACTGTAGGTGGCTTAATGCCACCATTGTGTGCTGGTAACATGATGTATTTATAGTCCTGAAAATGAACATGACAGGCATTTCTACTTTGAGGACATTATTTTCTCCTTAGACTGATTTATTTTGTGTGTTTGCATGTTTTGTTGCATATGTGTATGTACATTATGTGCGTGCCTGGTGCTCTTGAAAGTCAGAAGAAGGTCTTCCGAAGCTGGAGTTACAGATGGTCATAGGCACCATGTGGGTGCTGGGAGTCAAATCTGGGTCCTCTGCAAGAGCAACAAGTGCTCTTAACCACCGAGGCGTCTCTCTAGCCTTGCTTCCTATACCCATTTCCTGGTGCACTCAGCTGTACTGTCTAAGATAAATGCCTAGATGTTCATTTGCCAGGACCGAGCTAATAAGCGAACATGAGTTTACAAGATAATGCCAGATGGTTTGCCGTGATTTACCCAAGTCCATGGTGTTCTCTGTTCTCACAATGATTTTCTTCTTAGTCCAGAAAAGGTAAACATTTCAGGATGAATCTTCGCTGTGGTGATGGCGCTCTGTGATAAGATCTCATCTTCCTCGATGATTTTTCTCTATGGTAGATTATTTCTAGTGGGTCTCTGCCCCTTGGAGAGAGAGCCCTGGAGCCCTCGGTCTCACCTGCTTCTAGCTGTATCGTCTACCTGCTCTACAAATCCATCTTAATGGGTCATTAGAGGTGCCTAGAAACTGTAATTATGGTATAGCATTTCATGGGCTTACAATTGAAGGCTGTGTTTTCTAGACGCCCAAATGAAGCCCATTGTGGCGTGATGCATCGAGGAGGTTTCCCTCTGTATATCAACCCTAAGTATAGCAAGCTGCTTACCCTGAGCACAGGGGACTACTCTCCCTAAGAGGACTGGCGCAGACATTCCCCCTTATTGGTTGATGTAACACATATCAAGCTAACAGAACAGAAGGCATACCATGCCCCCACAAAAAGCCAGTGTGTAAGGTGTGTTCTGCAGGAGGTGGGGCAAGGCATTATCTGTCAAAGTTAGATCATAGAGTCCTCACTGCAGGTGAGGAAATGTGAGTCCATTCAAGAATCCCGATAACCCCCCTTGATTGATTGGGATGCTGAGGCCAGACAGGAGCCAGGACGGATGCTGCTGCTCCTGATGCAGCCCTGCTGTAGAAGCCGCCTGAGTCGCCAGTCCTGAAAGCAGATCCTGGATTCTTGAGCAAGTCGTATAGGCTGAAACTTTTTGAACTTTGTCCACTTTGGAATCCTTACCACCAGGGAAGTTTTTATGCTAATCCAGGTGCACAGATCTATAAGATAACTACAAGAATCAAACATTCACTGACAGCAAAAAGGAAATTTATTTCAAAGCAGTTGTTTGGTATGGCTGTCATATTAACACTTATTAAAAGCAAGAGGCAAATTTGCATACTAATGAGATAAAGGTGTGCTTATTTTTACATAAAAATTAAGTCGGCTGAATACTGGATACTGTAAGATGCAGCACTTTTAGTTTTTGCCTGAAGTTTTATTTTATCATTGTCAGTACTGAAGAACACAACTTCACATAAATATGTAGCATAAAACAGTAGTTTTAGAATTGTGTACAAGCCAAATTTCATTTAGTAAGTTTTAGGAAACTCAAATCAGTAACTCAAAATTCAATTTCTAAATCAAACATGTTAGCATAATACCATCCCTAAATATTACTAATTTGACATGTATATACTGTGGAAAAAATGGCAGAAAAAATGTGTTACTCAAAATTAAATCACTATTATTATTATTATTGCTTATAATTTTAAATAAGGTCTTGAGTAACCCGATTTGGCCTCAGTTTTACTTTGTAGCCCAGCCTGGGCTTGAACTCCTGGTCATCCTAGCTGTAACTCCCAAATGCTGGAATTACAGGCATGTGCCATTATTCCTGGCTTACCATTATATGGCTACCAGAGCAGTAAAATTTATATATACAGAACCTCATGACAACTCAAAACAAAAGATAGTCTCCAAACAAAGCAGAGGCATTTTGGGCATTGTTGGTTGACACAGCATGGCTTGGCAGCATACGGAGTGCAAAAAGCACATGTATGCATTCAGAACTGAAGCTGCAGAGCCTGCACTGCAGCACCGGCGAGCCTGTCCAGAAACAGCTCCGACTCTTTACCTATGTGTGTTGGAATTGATGTTGGGCACAGTTCAGAAGCCTTTTGCTGTTGCCGTGGTTTTTGGAATCCATTTAATTACCTGCAACCTATGGTTAAATTAAGAAGCTGTGATTTACTGAGGAAGACGAGTGGCTTAGATTCCATCAAAACTGACACCAGCTCTCTAAAAAGAACTGTGAGGTAAATGAAAAGGGAAGCGACATCCATGCTAACGCCTGGGTGCAGAGGTCTGGCAATGACCTTTGTTCAGAATGCGTGAAGAGTCTTCCCATGACCTAGCCGAAGAAGACGCGTAATGCAGCAAAGAACAGGCAAATGGCAGGTACAGGAGTCGATTCTGGTTTCTACTCATAAATGGGTTAGTGTGAACTTTTTTTTGGGAATGCCTTTTGCTATGAGTTGGTTTACTCTTTTCTGTTATCCTTCCGCGGTAGCATAGAAAAGAACTGAGATCCACATATGATGTGTTAATCTGAGTCACATAAAATAACAGGTAAGGAGAATGGGCAAGGACTTAGGCCCTTCACCAAAGAGAAGCTATATGAACAATCAATAATTACACCCGAAGATATTCACTTAGTCATCAGGAGAATACAAAATAAAAGGCACAGAGGCCTGAAGAGATGGCTCAGTGGTTAAGAGCACTGGCTGTTCTCCCAGAGGACTGGGGTTCAATTCCCAGCACCCATATGGCAGCCCACAACTGTCTGTATCTCCAAAATCTGACACCCTCGACCAGATATACGTGCAGACAAAACACCAATGCACATAAAATAAAAAGAAATAAATTATTTTTTTAAGAGTGTTCTTATTCTTGCAGAGGACCCGATTCCTAGCACCCACATCAAGTGGCCCATGTCCTCCTGCAACCCCGTTTCCAGGGACACAATGCTCTCTGACCTCCATGGGCATATGCAATAAAAAACTCATGCATACCATGATAAGTGAATATATAAATAAAAATATAATAGGATGCTAGGACACTCCCCACACACATACACAAGACTAGTATTAAAAAGAATAAGAGCACCAAGCCTGAACAGGTATTTGAAGTAGTTGGGACACTCATATATCGTTGTCAGAGCTGCAAATCTGTGTATCTACTTTGGAAGTTTCTTATAAAGTTAAATTTAAATATACTCTTAGTATGTGCTCAGTGATTCCATGCTCAAGAAAAATCAAAATATATGTCCATGCTTGAGAGCCATCTTCATAACAGCACCAATCCAGAAATAACCCAGATACACACCATAAAGTGATGGCAAGTGGTGGTATGTGTATATACATATGTGTGACATGTGTGTATACATATATGTATATATACATACCATACATACACACACATATATATACAATGGAATATTACTCTGTGAATAAGAATTTGGGCTATTTATCATCTATCTGTCTATCTGTTTATCTATCATCTATCTATCTATCTATCTATCTGCCTATCTATCTATTCCTCTCCCATGTCATGATTGGATCTTAATAATAATTCTGAGTAACTAAACCCCTCATCTATAAGAAAATGTGTAGTCTGATTCCATTTAGATGAAAATCTAGAACAGACAGAACTAAGAAAGCAGAAAGCAAACCAGTAGGTGTCTGTCTGCAGTGGGAGGTGGGGACTGAATGGAAGGGGATACCAGAAATTACCTGGACCAGCAGAAATGCTCTGTACCTTAGCAGGCAAGATGGCTAAAGAGTCTTTTGTCAATATTCAACAAATCTAAATTTAGAATATGTGCCTTTTGTTGGCTATAAATTGTGCTTCCTTTGATAAAGGGAAGGATGGTTGATTTGGGGTAATAGGAATAAAGATAAGTTTTATTTATTATATTTTTTATGTAATCCAAACTTATTGTAATCCAATAAAGAACCTCTCTCTCTCTCCCTCTCTCTCTCTCCCTCTCTCTCTCTCCCTCTCTCTCCGTGTGTGTCTTTGTCTCGCTCTCCTTCCTTCCTTCTTTTATACCACTTTCATAGTAAAAATATTCCCTTCATCTTGGAAGCCTCTCAGACCCTCTTTCCTTTGGGAGATTTAGGGGTACCTCTGTTTGCAGTGATAGATCTCTCTATTCCAGATGCCCACCTGTTGGTGAACTGTTAAGCCATTCGAACCCTGTCTTATCTCACCCTGCATCAATCCTTGTCCTTAGGTTCCTAGTAGTAGAAGGGCTGGGGCAAGCGTGGAGCCTGAAACCTAACAGTTAAAAACATGGCTTCAAATCTAAGTCCTGTCCCTGCACTGTCTGCACACTCCAGCAAGCCCCTTGGATTCTGAGCCTGTGTCCCCCTGTAGAAAATGGGTATCAGTGTTTTCCTGTTTGTTCTACAACTTCAGTAGCTCCGTGCTTGGCTCTTGGGAAGTGCTCGCTTGGCACTGGCTGCCGCTGAAATTAGCATCCTTACACCAGATGGTAATAGAATTGGGGCACTAGTCCTGGGTGGGGAAGTAACCACGACACTGGTAAACGGGCAACGTGCCCTTCCACAAAACTGCCAGTCTGACAAGTGGGTATGTAACACTCATCTTCGAAAACCAGCCAAAAATTAATTTTCTTTCACATTAATGATTTTTAAGGAAAATCAAAACCATTTCTCACAAAGACAGACATCCCAAAGTGAGATTGGATCTTGCTGGGCCTGCTCTTCATTCAGGTATCAGGTGGCAGCCAAGACCCAGCCCGGAGGAGGCCGGCTTTTTCTCAGTGTTTGGGAGCCTGGCTGTCACAGATCAGGAGGTGGCCAGATCTCCAAGAACAATCGGCTGTCTAAGCGGAGCCCCTTCCCCGAGCCTAGCGGCCTTACATTTGTAATGCCAGCACCCCGCTGAGCACGTCCCAGTGAATAGAAGTGTTTTGATGTTTTGTTTTTGATTGGAGATTGAAGTCCAGTGTCTTGGGACCCAGTGACTTCGGCTGACCTTACTGCTACACGGACAGGGCTAAATTTCAACCCCTGGAGGCTTCTGCACACAAAACCTCGTGCCTCGCAAGGGCAGGTGCAGGCAAACCTGGAGGAAATGTGAAATCTCTGCTCGCTTCTGCCAGGGGAATTAGGTTTCACAAGCCCCTTTTTATGTAGTAAAAAGCATATCATTAGAGGAATCTGGACAGGGGAACTTATTAAAAGTGCTGTCTATAGCAGGGAGGCAGGCCAAGGTTGTGAAAGACAGCCAAGGGCTAATAGGACAGTCTTTAGTTAATAAATATGGTCACAGGTGAGCCGCCCAGCCAGCGAGTCCTGCTTCTGCCCGCAGCTGACTGATACTGCCGTGTTGCTGGTTGTGGAAAACGCGTCGTTTTCCCTCTCATAATTTGCATCCCGGTTTGAAATCAGGAGAAAGCCTTCAAGTGTGTGGTTAAGCAGTTATCTGAAGGCCTGCTGCTTTACCCTGTCACCATTTATGAAGTCCCGTTGACATTTCTGACTCTTCCCTTTCGGATGTTTTGCACGGAGCCAAATTTTACACTGTTGTGACCAATGTATGTGATGTTTACAATCTATTTCTCCCTTGGACTAGACTCAAGCTGCAGGTTGGGTACTTACACCATTTTAATGGCTCCTCGAAGAGGGCCCTGCTTCTCCGTGACGTCACTGTGTTCTTCTCTGCTGAGTTGCACCCTTGGGTTTGTGTGTTAGAACTGTCTGTATAAAAGACCTTTATTTTGGTACCTTTGTTTTGGGGGGTTTCTTTCCTTTCATCTTCCTCTTCCTCCTTCTCCTCCTCAGCATTTCATTTAGCAACATCTAAAGAGATCGTGCTGGGACTGACATAGCTCAGTGGTAGAGCACTTGCCTAGCCTGTCCAAGGTTCTGGGTTCAAGCCCCGGTCTTGAAAAAGAAAGAAAAAGAAAAAAATGTTAATAATCCTGAAAATTGCATTGAGAAACCCAGTCACAAGAATATGAACTTCTTAAGGGGGCCGGCTCCCAATTCCTGAGGAACATGTGCTTTGCCAAGAAGTACAACAGGAACCACCTGAACAAAATGCAGTCGGGTAATTTGAGGGCAATGAGTGCACCTGCAGAGGCCATCACGGACCTTGTGAGATTTAAGGGGGCTAAGCCCAAGATGCCAAAGGGCCCCCACTTCAGCCACTTGCTTTTATCGCTCACCCCCAAGCTTGGGAAGCAGATTCGAAGCTGTATGACCAAGGGTCACCGGCTATGCCAACCAAAGCCCAAAGTTCAAACTATGGCAGAGGCCTCAGCTCCAGCTCGAATTCGCAAAGGTGCCCAAGCCTCTGTGAAGGCCCCAGAGAAGAGGCTTCTGCCTGCCAGTGTGGCAACACATGGGCTGGCGTGGCAAACCACCCACCATTTGCAGGTGGCCAGTGCCCTATCCTGTCTGTACAAATAAACTTGAGGCAAGACCTGTTAAAATAAAACAAAATAAAATAGCCCTGCTATTTGTAAGGATTGTGTACTCTGTTCTTTGCCCTTCCATGAATAGCTTATGCTCATTCTGAGGTCTACGGGTGCCCACACAGCCTGTGTTGTTGGCCTTGAGTAGCCCATAATCACGAATGACTAGCACTTTTGTTCAAATGATCTATTTGTATAGGAGCCCACACTGACTAAACTCAGCTGTGTATCATAGGAAGACTGCACACACACACACACACACACACACACACATTCTACATGTTGAATTTTGTTAAATACCCATTTTTAAGCTATTGTTGGCAAGCGGTTGCCCTGTAGGCGACTGTTGCTGAGCACAGATGCCCTGTGGTACAGGCCTGAGCACCTGGTGCTGCATGGCAATCCTGGCACCATTGCCGGGACGGCTCCTGCTCTGCACAGCTCACCGAGTTGTACCCACTGTCACCCTGACAGCATCAGCCTTGGAGCTGTGTAAGTGTCATGTGACTTAAGCTGTGTCCTCACCTTCACCTTCTCCGTCCACACCACGCTGCTCCTCAAGCATGCTAATCTTGTTCCCTCTGCTTGTCCTCCTGACTGCAGCGAGGCCTCTTCTTACCACTCTGGTGTCTCACTTCTGACCCCAGGATATTACATTAGCACATTTTGTTCTTTTTTAATCTTGACAAAGGACTTTTTTTGTTGTCGTTTTGATTTTGATTTTCTATTAGGTATTCTTTCAGTAACCTAGATTATTGTTTGCTTACTGACTGTCTTTCCTACAGTTGATGAACCATCTTTTTCCTGTGTCTCTTTCTCTCCTGAATCCCAGGAACTAGGGACAAGGTAGGCACTAAGAAAATATTTTTGAATAGGTGAATCGGTTACCTCAACCTCTTCCACTCAACTTCTTCTATAAGTGCACCTGGGAAATTTAGAATATGGAAGTCAGGAACACAGTAGGTTTTTAATAAACCTTCTTGTCAGTATGACTGTCTCCTAGAGCAATGGCCAGGCCAGGGAGACAAGACTCATCTCCTGGTTGCTTCCTTCCATCACTCTCTGCAAGTGGCAGTTCTATCTCCAGTGGGAGGACCATAAGGATGGTCGGCGTGCAGCACCTTGCAAACAGGGAACACTCGCAAGGGGCATGTGTTTTAGTCGTGGGCCAGGACTTACACTGTACTGCTAAGAACTCTGGGTCCGAGATGTTAACTTATTTGCAAGCTAACAGACTAGTCCAGCACAGTTTCATACTGAAAGAAGATAGGAGACCCTCAGGTCAGAGAAAGTGGGTTAGCACCCAGCAGCAGTGGCAGTCATTGGATTACCATCTCTATAATCATTCCCCAAGGCCTAGTTTCCATAGTGGGACCCAAAGCAAACAGATGATTCCTGCACAGTTAGTGAGGTACGGGAGTCAGGCAGGCTCTGAGCTTAGGGACTCTGATCCTATACCCATCGTCTACCTGTCCCTTGCTATGGCAAGAGACACCATCTCTATCTTCTAAAGATGTTATGGATATACAGGCATTTTGTTTGAAAAGATAATTCAGACCAAAGAAAGTCAATGTTTGCCCAAGACCATGAACAAATGTTTGAGACCCATCCAGGACTGTCTTGCAAAAAGCAATAAGTAAGTAAGCCCTAAATTTATCAAATGTGTGGATACCAGGTGCTGCAAGCAGCACTTTATGGTTGAATAAGCTGTGGTTTGCTGTCATTAGAAGTTCATGTATTTTTGCTGGGGACTGAATTGACAAGGTAATGCAATTAATAAGTGCTTGTGTCCTTATGCCTGGATTTAAATCCCGCTCCAGTCACTTAGCTTTGCAGCCCTGGCTTTGGCTTCCTCATTCCTAGCATAGAGACAAGGGCTGTTGCGATCGCATAAGCCACTACAACTTTAAATGCTTGGCTTGCTGCCTAATCCCTGCTAAGTATCCAAGGAGGTGTTAGCTAGTAGGTTGCCGTAGATGGACTTGCCATTTGTGTAACTGAAATATCAGCAATTTAATACGGTTCACCCCGATGTTACATTCACTATTCTTCTCTCTTGCTTGGTCCCGAGCCACGACGTTCAGAGAGGCTGTGCAGTGGAGGTGTGCCCTGGGTCAAGGGAGCCCAGCCCGAAGGGACAAGGAGGTATCTGAGAAAAAGAGACGGACTTGGAGCCAGATGCGGCTCTGAGTCCCACCTTCTCCTCTCATTAACCCCATGACCTTGGGTGAGCCACTTAACCTCTAAGCCCCTTGCCTCATCTGTGCCACAGATACAATAATCCCTTCTACCTCAGTGGACACCGTGAGGCTAATGTCACATGATGGATGTGAAAATGCTTCACAAACAGGAAGGTACCGGGCACAAGTACTTCTGCTCAGCCTGTGGGATTCCCAGAGGCAGTGAGGCATGAGCCTGGGCCTGAGCCAGCCTATTTCTAGGTATAATTTAATATCCCTCTTCTGTCTTCCAGTCAGATTTACATTTAAAGTCTAGCATTGGCCTCTACACTCAAACTACTGCTTGAGAATCAAGTTGCCGCAGTCAGGTTCTGTCTGAGACCTCCAACCTTCAGGCGCTGAGGGGACCATCTGGAGACCAAAGAGAGATCATCTCGTTACACAGTGCTCACAGCTGAATCAGTCAACAGCGAATGTCTACCGAGCTCTTGCAATGATCCACACCCAACTTTAGCTCTTTTAGTGAATGGAACCTTGACTAGCCCTGTAATACAGGTGGACCCCATCATTATCCTTGATTTTAGAGGAGGAGACGGATGTGGGATGAAATTAATGAGCAGGAATGGACAGAACTGGACTGGTAGACTGTGATGCTTAGGCACCCTCAGCAGGCAGAGGTAGGTGGATCTCTGTGAGTTCAAGGCCAGCCTGGTCTACAGAATAAGTTCCAGGACAATCAGGGCTACATAGGGAGGTCCTGCCTTACAAAAACAAAAGAAAGAAAAGGAAAAACACAGTTACCCATCCTCAGTTTTTCCCTAAAATGGGAGTTCCAAGAGCCTCCTCCCCGACTGCTGCTCTGGTACCGGACAATAAAATCCCCTCCATCCAAACTGAGGACTTGCAGGCTGTTAAAGGGCTTTGCCTTTTAATACCTGGCAAAGCTCCTGCTCAAACAGAACAGCTCCTCTCACCTCCTTTCTTCTAAAGCAAAGGTGCCCCCCAGAATGCAGAAGTAAAGCTCCATGTGTGTGCCTTCCCCAAACATTTCGAGGCTGCACTTCATTTCAGAGGATCTGGCTTCCACCTTCTCCTGAGGCTAAAGCATTGGATGCTCCTAGCTTATCCACAGGGAACAGAGAGGGACCAAAGCTCAGGCTTAGCTTCTCTTCTCTTCCTATACAGTTCTTGATCCCAGCCAGGAAGGGCCGCCACCCACAGTGGGCAGGCCTTCCCAATCTCGAGCAACCTAATCAAGATAACACCTGTGCAGGGTCTAACCTGGACTCCACAAACCCTCGCAGGTACAGACCTGTCTTCTGGGGGATTCCGGATTTTGTCAAGGTTGCACGAACACACACACATCCTGACCTTTGTGAGACACACTGAAAACATCCAAAGCACAGAAAAACCCAAAGTTTATGAGAAGAAAGGACCACCAACTAACAGAGGAAACCACAGTAATGCATGGAGGGAACTAATGCCGTTAAACAACAATAGCATCTAGCAAGCTCCTTTAGGGCTTCGGGTTATATGGGGAGGCTAGTCTCGGAGATTAAAGTTGCATGGTTAAGGGCCAATGGTACAGTTTATTAGGATGTGAATATCAAATTTGAGTTGATAAATGGACGGTGTACACTACTCCTTGTTTTTGGCTTATATCTCAATGACTTGAGACTATCTTGGCAACATTTTGGTGAATATTGTCCATCATTCCCAAGACTTGAAAAAGATATACATTTCTCCTCCCTCCTCTTCTTTTATTTTTTGAGTCAAGGAAGGTCTCATATAGCACAGGCTAGTCTCAAACTCCTGATCCTCTTGCCTCTGCCTTCCAGGTGCTGGGACTATACGCTTTGCATGCACACACCACAATGCACCATGTTGGTGAAGACACAGTTTTCAAACAGAGTGACCTCAGAAGGCAGGCAGTGGTGGCATCCAGTTCTTGTTGAAAAAGCTGGGCCATCTGAAACCACAGCATAACCAGTCTGGGTATGCTGTCTCCTGTGTGGCCTTGCATTCATCCAGGGCACATCAGGCCAGCAAGGAGTAAATGAAGTTCAGTGTCTGAGCAGCGTGCTTATCCCAAGCAATCTCCAGGAGTGGCAGGCAGCTTCTAAATCAAGATGTGTCCTAACCGTAATACTGGTTTGTGGTCATTGTAGGTGATCTGTCTTCTGGGCTAAAATTCTCACCATCAGACAGATGCTTCAGCATTAATATTGGTGCCTCTATTCCTTGCTTGGCTGAGGTGAGAGCAACCCTGGACATATTTTATAAAGGATGCCTGAGTGTCAGTAAGTCGTAGGCTGCTTTCCCTCCTCTGCTACTCCTGCAAGCTTATGTCTCAGATCTTTGCTAGAGAACTAACCACCAAGCCCTCTGTGGGCGATTTCTCTTCTCCCTCAGCTGGAGGAATGAAGGAACTCTTTCGTTCATACAGCCCTAAGTTCCACACAGCAGCTGTGGCCCAATCTCCAGCTATGACCAAGCTTACCCCTGGGTATAATATACATTGTATTGATAAGTCATAATGAGCCGTTTGTGCTTGTTGAGAGTGGACTCTGGAAGACAAGAGGGATCTCTTTCCCCAGACTCAAGCATATTTATCTCAAGTGCTCTCCAAAACTCCTTTTCCTGGGCTCAGGCTGCCGGCATCCCTTTGTGATGAGGAGAAAAGAGAAGAGGAAACAGCCAAGGGAATTAAAAACATTGCACCCTTGAGAACTGCTAGAAGCTACATTGTTTCCAACAAAGGTTACTAGTGTTTTTCCAATGTTATGGAAATGCCTGTTGTGGGAATGGGAAGCTACGGGCTCATCCACCACAGAAAATCTGCCCAGAACTCTCTCTGCTGTCTAGCCGGGATTTTAGCATGATAGATCCAGGGGGTGCCTGCAGTCACCTTTGGAGCTGCTGTAAGCACCGGTTTGATGATGTGTTGCTGTCTGCCTGCTGCTTCTCTCTAGCTGATTCTTGTCATTTATTCTTCCACTTGTACTTGCTACTTACTTTATCATTAGAAACCAAAAGTATGAGTTCGAGGCCACCCTGGTCTGCAGAGTGAGTTCCAGGACAGCCAGGGCAACACGGAGAAACCCTGTCTAGAAGAAAAAACCAAACCAAACCAACCAAAAATATGGTAGGTGGATCATTCGCCATATGGGTCAGGCTGGGTCTTGAAGGTTGTTGTGTGGCTCACAGCGGCTTGTGGTTGGCTGCACTGCCCATGATGGTTAATGACTGGCCACACTAGGTATCTGTTCCTTAAGAAACATAGGAATGCTGGGGTTCAAGTCTCAATTTCACAGCTACCAGCTATGTGGGCTGGACAGTTATTTGGCTGCACTTCACCTCACTCCTCTGTGACATAGAGATGATGATACTTGATAATATTTGATAATGATATTTTCTTTTTTTTTCCTTTTTGAGACAGGGTCTCTCTATAGAGTCCTGGCTGTCCTGAAACTCACTATGTAGACCAGACTGGCTTTGAACTCACAGAGATCTGCCTGCCTCTGCCTCCTGAATGCTGCAATTAAAGGCATGTGCCACCACACCAAGCTCATAATATTTTCGACCTCATCAGGTATAAGAATTAGTTAAATAAACAATATATGTAATGTATTTGGTGCAGGGTCCAGAACCCAGAGTAAGTGTGCCAACATTGCTCAACGTGGCCGTGGTGATGGTGTCATGGCTGCTGCTGGTGTTAGTGAAGATATTGCTCTAGACCTCACAAGCCCCCTTCCTTACCCCCACTGTGATTTGTCTCTGAGATGTTTGCCCTAGTTTTAGTCCAGACAGCGTGGCGATTCTTTCTGGCACAAGCCTGCCCCATTTCATGAGCACTACAGCCCAGGTTTGTGTCTCCGCTTTGAGATCTAATATGGGCAGTTTCTGGCTGAGTTAAGCATTCTTCAGCATTTGTCTCCTGGTTCTTGATTCAAATCTGTAGGTCATCTTTGACCCCTCTCTCTTCAAGTGCTCCAGCAAATCTGGAGTTTCTGCCTTCAAACTGTATCTGGTTCTGACCAGTCTTCCACCATCTTAGGAACAAGATGGCGGGTCCACTACTTAGGAACAGCTCCTCAGTTTAGGCTCAGACTCTGCCCTGCTCTCTAGAGCTCTGTTTTCCGTGGCTTTTAAGACTATGAGTGCTTTACATCTCCCCTCTGACCTCAACTTCCCAAACCTTCAAAGCTCTACATGGGAACTCTCAAGTCTGTACAGCAGTTTCTCTTCTCTCTCTCTCTCTCTCTCTCTCTCTCTCTCTCCTCTTTCTTTCTCTCCCCCCCATCCTCTCTTTCTTTTGTTTGTTTTTCAAGACAGGGTTTCTCTGTGGTTTTGGAGCCTGTCCTGGAACTAGCTCTTGTAGACCAGACTGGTCTCGAACTCACAGAGGTCCGTCTGCCTCTGCCTCCCTAGTGCTGGGATTAAAGGTGTGTGTCACCACCACCCCACACAGCAGTTTCTAAGGCTCAACAGGATCAGACAGCCCTTCCTGGTGGTCTTTTCTCTCTCTCACCTCATGCCTTCTGCTTCAGCTATACCAGCCTTCTTGCTGTTCCTTGAAAACATGCTATTGGTGGCTGGACTTTCTCTGCCTTTTTCAAGGGATGCTGTCCCTCCTATGTCTGCATAACTGGCCTTTTCCCTGTGCTGGCTTCACAGCACAGTATTGAAGCAGAGAGGCTTGTTTTCATACTAGAGGTTCAAGTCCAACACTGGGAGGCCCAGAACCGTGGGCCTCTAAGGAGGGTGATGCCTAAGAATTGAGAAGTTTCCTAAAGCTTCACCCCCTAAAAGCACCCCCCCCACACACACCCTAAGCACAGGACTCATAGCGAAGCCATGACACTGACTCCTCATTCATGCCTTTGCCTAAGTGACTCATCATTAAAGTCTTCTTCAGATCATGTGTTTCAGAACCCGTTCTCTCACTGGTATTTCAAATTCCCCTTATTTCACTCTCTTTTTCCCCTTCTGGGCACCTCACAGTCATTCATAAATTTATTTTTATCTCTGCCTACTAGAATTTTTTAGCTCCTTCTGAGCAAAGACTTTGTTTTGCTTACTCCAGTGCTTAGTATATAGCAGGGGCTTGAGGAGCAGTCATCAAAGAAACAAGCAGAGGAATAAAATCTCTCTCTCTCTCTCTCTCTGTCTCTCTATATAGCCCTGGCTGTCCTCGAATTCACTCTGTAAACCAGGCTGGCTTTGAACGTCCAGAGATCCTCCTGCCTCTACATTTTATCTCCTTTTTGCTCTTTCATCCTAGTCTTCGCCCTATTTCCAGCTGTGGGGAGAAGCTTATAAAAATTATAAAAATATCATACAGGAGGCAGAGGGAGAGGACAAATGAGTCTTCAAGGCATGCTGACCTCTCAGTGGACAATGGCTGAGGGTAGCTAAATTTGGCTCTCAGCAGGAGTTTCTATACTCTTACCTGGCTAGAATATTTAGGTCCCTCTCCCACAGTGTGAGGGGGATAAATGAGGCTCTGTTGTATGAATAATGAGGCCACTGAGCAGGAGAGAAACATTTTAAATTACCTCCCTTCATTATTATTATTCAAGAGCTACTCCCTTTGTCCTTACATAGGTGTGTGCTTCCTTAGGAAGAATCATAAAGACTGTCAGGGGTAGAGATGCCCTCTGCTATGTATGTCTTTAAAGACGTTCCTTAATGGAAGGGAAAGGGGCTCTGGACCCTCCACCTTGGAGTTGTGAACCCATTGTGGCAACCCAGTTGAGAAGATGGGGTGCTATTCTTGGGTCTTGGGAAGGATGTCTGCCTGTTTTCCATGCTGCTTGCTGCTGACTGGGCCATTCTAGAGGCAACTTCTAGAAGGAACGATTGATTGAGCTCTCAGGCTTCACAATTTCTCAGATGTCTTAGAGTATCTTTCCCTGCTCTGGGGCATTTAGAGAAGGTATCCAATTTTCCAAACCTTCTGGAAGGTAGCCTTCTTATCTGACACAGGGCATCTTGCCTGTGGCAGGGCTTAGCATGCTGACTCGGCATATGAATTTGTGGACCCAAGCCACCAGGACAACCAATGCAGGAGGAGGGAAGACTTTCATCAGAGGCTTTTTCTTAGACAGAGTTCTACAAGCCCCCACCCCCACCCCACATAACTACATTCATCAAAAGGGGCTGCCCAGCCTGTGGGGTAGCGGGATGTTGTCCTACTGTGGGGCAACATGGGAGATGAGGTTACAGGAAGTGACGGCACTACAGGAAGGAGCTTCTTGCAATTACCCCCCTTCTGAATTTTTTTTTAAAAGCTTCTCACAATTAGGTTTTCTTTTCTTTTTTTTTTAAGATTTTATTTATTTATTATGTATACAACATTCTGCCTGCATGAAGAGGGCGCCAGATCTCATTACAGATGGTTGTGAGCCACCATGTGGTTGCTGGGAATTGAACTCAGGACCTCCGGAAGAGCAGCCAGTGCTCTTAACCACTGAGCCATTTCTCCAGCCCCCCCCCCCTTCTGAAATTTAAAGCAAAAGTTGCTTCTGGCCGGTCAGGGCTGCTAGCTGATTGTCAGACTACAGACCAACAGGGTAGCCAGAAAATTCCCTAGTAGGATTTCTCTGGCAACAAATGAAAGCCCTGACGATGGCCCCCGGGGGGACTGACTGAGCAAAAGCCCTTCTCTGTGGGAGCCCCTCCCCCACGCTTGGAGGGGCAGAGAATATAAATGCCTGTGTGTGGTGGGCTACCGGCACCCTAGCCCACCATTTTAGGGCAGCTGTAGACTCCACTCAGGGACTTTGCAGCAGCCCAATTTATCCCACTGCTCACAGCTAGGGTGACCTCAGCCTCCGCAGACAAAGCTTTAAAGGCATGGTTTACAAATCAATCTCCCGTTCTAAATGGGCTGCTCCAGGAATACACCCTTCTGCTCGGCCAGCCCAGGCCCACCTGTCACTGGGGCTTCCTAGCCAGTGGTCACACTGTATTGATCTTTTTAATCCCCTCCTTTTGAGAGACAGAGCCAGCTGATGTGGAGTTCCTCAAAAGACTCCCTAGGCCCCTACCTCTACAGGTAGCTGCAGATCCGGGGCTAATTCCCCACTAAAAAGTCTTAATTGGCTTACGGGGTGCCTGAAAGATTGGCCTTGTTTACAAAGGTGGAAAGAAAAGATGGCTCATAAACTCCCTAATCTGTCTCGGGCTTGGTGCAAGTCAGGTGCGTTTTTATTTTAAAGTTGTTTTTGAATAGGATTGGAGGGTCTGGAGACGGTGGGATAATGTTTCACTTTACAGGTGGAGGCGCCAAGGGGAGGGGGGGAAAGCCCCAGAGACACGAATATTAGGCAAAGAAGCTGGTGACTTATTGTTTTCTTATTTTTTATTTACATGAAGCATCTGCAGTACAAAATGTAAACTTTGATAGCGCATAATAATAGAATAAACTCTTTATGTACAAAAATACATTTTCATATGAATGAAGCATCCTGAATAAATTAAAGTACCCTCCAGCCCGGTCCCTGAATAGCTATGCAAGCGCTCAGGTTCTTCCCGGAGCAAGCCCACAGTGGTGGGGGTCGGGATCCATAATGCATGAAGCCCACTCCTTGTGTCTCCTTTTTAAGCCTTTTCATTGTATTGTCAGCCGGCTCAAACCGAATTTTCATGCTCGTTTTTCTTCATTAGAGTTCTACAAATTGTAAAATTGACTTTTCACCTCGTCTTCAGGGGCTCATCTGTCCCTTTTCCAAATCACACTGAAGTGGTGGCTGGGGTCAGCTCTGAGCCAGTCACAAAGGAGGTTTTGTGGAGTTCAGAAAGTGCAAAACGAAAGGCCTTCTGAGGGCGGGCAGGAGGGGCCGATGCTGGGGGCTGGAGACCAAGGGGCCTCCTCCACAAGGGTGCAGCGACCTAACAAGTAGTCAGGTATCCCCCACCCCTTTAAAGTTCCCAGTATCCACCTGGGGGGGGGGGCCGAGGGTGGTACCCGAGGTCTCAACTGGTCCCCATCTATTGCTCATTGACTGGGGGTGGAAGAAGGCAATAGTGTTGCCCACACAGGCCTAGTGGTAAGGGATGAAACAGGGCGTCGTGAGGAGCAGGTCTTTGGGCAGGCCCGGGAAGGAGAAAAGAGGGTCGCCGGGGCCATAGGTGAAGTCTTCTGAGGCTGAGGGACTACTGGGATCAGAGAGTGGCGACGCTACTGTGGCACAGGGGGAGGCAGCAGCTCCGGATCCCCAGGACTCTGCGTCGCTAGCGGGGCTCGGGGGCCCAGGCAGACAGGGGGCACACTGTGGAGGAAGGAGGCGCTCCCTGGCACCACCCCCGGGGAGCCCTTGATCTGCCAGGCGCAGTGTCTCAGCCAGGGCCCAGATGTAGTTGTAGGCGAAACGCAGCGTCTCAATCTTAGTGAGCTTGGTGTCGTCGGGGAACGAGGGCAGAACGCTGCGCAGGGCGTCCAGAGCAGCGTTGAGGTTGTGCATGCGGTTGCGCTCGCGATCGTTGGCCTTAACCCGACGGCTCCTTCGCAGGGAGTGCAGCAGCGCCTCAGACCGCACCCGCGCACGACCTCGCCGGCGACGCCGTTCCTGCTCCTCATCAGGCGCGCCAGGAACATTCGAGATGGTGGGCGCGCTCCTGCGGGTTGGCACGGACAGACCCGAGGTGGCGGCTAGGGACTGGAGCCTGGTACAGTCCTCTTCGTCGGTGAGGAAGCTGGACAGGTCGCTGCTGCTGTTGCTGCTGGCGCAGTCGATGTCGGAGAGGCAGGTCTCCAATGGGGCAGGCATCGTTGCAAGAAGGACCTACAGAAGTCTGGACAGGAGGAAGTGTAGAGGGCTTGAGTGTGGGCTGAGGGCACGGCCGTCGAGGCGCACTCACGTTCGGTACGACCCGGGCTAGTCTGTGCCTGAAGCAGGCGTGAGGGCCAGGGAAGAGAGCAGGGACTCCAGGGGAAATGGGCTTGGCCTCCTAGCCTCGCCTGCAGGGGCCACGCGCCCGGCTGGTCTCCCGAGTGATGTCGCCGGCGATCAGATCAGCTCGTGTGAGCACCGAGTGTGGCACACGACCGGCCTCAGGACCCCTTAAGTAAGGCGCGCAACAATGGGCGCCCCCCTCCTTGGCCACCTCCGCCCCGGAGGCGGCGCGGGTGACTGGAGAGAGGCGGCAGGTCAGCCCCGTGCGGAGCCGGCTATTTGCATAATTTATGCTCGCTGGAGGCCGCCCCCGCCCAGCCCCCCTCCTGGAGCGTGCCCGTAATTACTGCCGGCCAATCGGTGGCCCTGCCGGCTCCAAGAGCCAGATCTAGCGGGGGGGGGGGGGGGGGGGGGGGGGAGGGCGTCTCTGGCAGCGAAACCCGGGCGGGGCGGGAGCCGGGGGCGATTACGGCCAGCCGAGGCACGCTCCTTCCAGGGCAGCGCAGGCGCTGGTAGCCAGGGTGGGATGGGGAGGTGGGGTCCTGGCAGAAAGTGTGAGCTGCGCAGCGGGTGTTGGAGAGCTGAGGCCGAGGTTGGAGTCTGGGTTCGCACCCTTCTGCTGTTGAGGGCTCGCGTGAGTTTGAGCGAGTGGTTTCTCCTCTCCCAGCCACGGAATATCACACTCTTATTTAGATGAAGTGACCGAAGTGTAGCGCTGGATGATGATGTTAGACCATATTAGTAGGTCCCTGGTCAGTGTGCTTTTTAAACCTTTAGGGTTGCGGTGAGCAGCGACCTCCGAACGACTAACCATGTCCAAACAGATGGGAGAGAGGACCAGCAAAGAGCCACAAGGCTCAGGGAGGGTTAGGTGTCCCTGCTCCGCCAAGGTTAGTGAAGGAAAGAGCAAGAGGGGAGGAAAACCTAAAAGTCCAGTGAGTTCCCAGGCTAGCCAGGGCCTTGTCGGCATCCCCCCCCCCCCCGCCGCGCACCCTTCTTCCCCTTTAAAGACCCACTAAGAGACAGGGGTGTGCCTCCCCTCTTCTCCTCGAACCTTGTTCTTTCCATTTCCAAGAATCCTCGTGCCTCATGTTTTGGAATGGTGCCAGCCTCTAGGGCTCACACCAGTACTAGCTGGCTAAGAGACTTAGCTTCTGGGCAGGAGAGCGCTGTCCCACAGAGGGCAGCAAGCAAACAGAAGAATTCCATGCCCACCCATTCTGCCCATTTGCCTATAAACTTGCCTCGCGTTCTACAGGTCAAGTTGACTGTTTGCCAGAGAGCAGTAGTGGACCAGGCAGCCTCTCAACTGCGCTTATGAAGAAATAGTCATCAAGGAACAACCTGGATTGTGGGATCAGGTGTTAAAAACAAAAGTAGTACTCTGAAGTTCCTCCTTCTCGGTGGCCTCAGGGCTGTGTGTTCCTGGACTGCTGTCCCTCAAGGGACTCTGCCTGGGAGCACCTTGGAGAAGACAGCAAAGAAGTCTTTGCTGACTGTCTAGGCCTTGCCCGTGGCTCCTTTTCTCTGCAGCAGCCAATGGAGATGCAACCAATGCAAAAAGCTTGGACATAGTTAGAGATGAGGGTTTGAGGAATTTTGTGAGAAGACAGGAAGTGGCTGTAATCAGATTATGGCAGAAAGAATAATTGTTGACAGATCCTGGGGGCATCTCAGGAACCGAAGGGCTATTGGGAGTCCCACAAGCAACGTGCCCTCTTCTGGTGGACCAGCACCAGCCTGACTTTGTCACACTCCTGAGCCCTGTGTTTGTTTCTTTGGGCTTCCATGGAAATTATCACAAAGTGGGTGTGTTAAATCTACAGAAGGTTGTTCTCCTAAGGCTCAGAAGACCAAAGGTTCAAAACCAAGATGCTAGGGTCCTCGGCCCTTTCTGAAGGGCCGAATGGATATGTTGTGTGTCTCCTTTTTACCTACTTGTGGCTCCTGGATGTCCTTGTCTCACTAATCTGTAACTGGGACTAGTCAGCTCTGCCTCCTGTCCTCAGCGTGTCTTTGTCCGTGTGTCTGTGTCTTTGTCCGTGTGTCTGTGTCTTTGTCCGTGTGTCTGTGTCTTTGTCCGTGTGTCTGTGTCTTTGTCCGTGTGTCTGTGTCTTTGTCCGTGTCTCTGTGTCTTTGTCCGTGTCTCTGTGTCTTTGTCCGTGTGTCTGTGTCTTTGTCCGTGTGTCTGTGTCTTTGTCCGTGTGTCTGTGTCTTTGTCCGTGTGTCTGTGTCTTTGTCCGTGTCTCTGTGTCTTTGTCCGTGTGTCTGTGTCTTTGTCCGTGTCTCTGTGTCTTTGTCCGTGTGTCTGTGTCTTTGTCCGTGTCTCTGTGTCTTTGTCCGTGTGTCTGTGTCTTTGTCCGTGTGTCTGTGTCTTTGTCCGTGTGTCTGTGTCTTTGTCCGTGTCTCTGTGTCTTTGTCCGTGTCTCTGTGTCTTTGTCCGTGTCTCTGTGTCTTTGTCCGTGTCTCTGTGTCTTTGTCCGTGTCTCTGTGTCTTTGTCCGTGTGTCTGTGTCTTCTCAAGGAGAATTGCTGGACTCAGGGCAGGACTTCATCCAGGATGACTTCAGATGCTGGCTTTGATTACATATTCCAGAACTCTTGCTCCCAGCTAAGATTGCATTCTGAGGCTTTGGGGACCCACCATTGAACTCAAAATGGCCGGTTTTCTAGATTTGTCCAGAATCATTGCAATTGACGTCTGTCAGGGTTTTGGCTGCCCACCTCTTGAAGAGCCTTCCTCCTGGAGGATGTGAATGGATGAGAATGTGCTTTCCTGCTCTCTTTGACAATTGGGCCATGAGATTTAAAGTTCAAGCCATCAAACCAAAATTGGGCTCTCTTTTAGTGACATTCTAAGGTCACTTGAATCATGGCAACAACCTGGAAGAGCCATTGGCCAGTGGAAAAAGAGGTGGCCAGGAGTTAGCAGAAGTCCTGACCAGGCCGACCTGCCCTGTGACATTTTTCCTCTCTTGTCTCCTAGACTTACTCTCCAGCCTTCCTATGGACTATTCAAAGGCCTCTTTGCCGAGTGGGGCTTTCCTGCTCCTCTTTGCCAGGCGAGTGTCTGGCTTTGCAGGCAAAGCAGGGCCATGTTTCCAAAGACTAGAAATCTTGGCTCTCTTCATTTGGAGGCCACCTAGAGACAAGGTGGCTTGCTCCAGGCGGGGTATTGTATTGAGCCTGAGTGCAGGACTTTGGGGTGGCTGACTGAGGGACACATGCCTCCTAATTATTGTTTGGTGTGGTTCAGTGCTAATAGAACCCTTGGAGATTGTTCATTCAGTCCCTGTACCTCATACACGGGGAACTGATGTGGGAAGAGGAGGTCTTTCCCCCAGGCCACCCTATGTGGCCCACCCTATGCTCTTCTGTCACAGGCCACCAGCAGATGGACTCTAAGCACCCACTGTGGGCTGGCCTGGGTCAGCTCTCTGAAGAGTGTTGGTCAAGACTATGGTCTTGAGGGAGGAAGACATAGCTGTGAAGGGCAGCCATGGGCACCTATAGCTCATGTTGTTGAGAGGTTCCTTCAGGAGAAGATCTAGAGAACACCTCCCAAAAGGATAGGGTCAGAGGTAGCTTCATAGCAGAGTCAAACTCAACAGGCCTTGAAAGAAGGGTCAGATGGAAACAGACAACCTAAAGGGGTGGCGTGGGAGTGGAATGACTATGGAGGTAAGAGACGGTTGTGGTGGGCTCTGCATGGCTCAACTAGACTTCCTGTCTCTTCCCTCATCTTCCCTGAGCTGGCTGTGCTCATATGTGTTCCATATTCACTGAGCAGAGCCATTGGCAGAAGAGATGAGGAGTAATATGATTTTGGCCATGTAAATACCACAGTCTGCTCGCTACCCACAAAGCCATGTGCCCTCCCTGATATAGGCTATATCTGACCAGATACATACAGAAGTGGATCTAGGCCTCCTCCTACCGTTGCCCTCCTTTCCTGTCTGATCATGAGTGGCCCGACAAGGTAGACATCTCTGGCTTGCTCTTTCTGCTCTTGTAGCATCTATTTCCTGGACAGGAGTGGTACCACTGGGTGCTTTTTATTTGTAGATGAGGCTTGAGGGCCCCTCCTATAAGATCCTCCGAGGATAGAGCTGGCCCTGAGAATGGCACATGACCCTAAGACAAAAGGGCTTGCTTCTGCTATAAGGAGATATATTCCTGCTCGGGAAAGTCTCTCCTGCTACCTAAATCCCGTCCAGACCAGGAGCACATCTGTGGACACTCCCGTTCCCAGAGAACAACAGGATGTGATACCGGCACATAATAGGTCCAACCACAGCAGGTGTGGAGGTGGCCATGCTGCACCAGGTGTTTGGGCTACCTGATGTGGGAAGCATCCAGCTGACAACCTTCTGGGGGGTTAGAGTAGGTGGGGCCAGGGTTTCTGGGTGGGAGGTGAGGGAAGGACCACAGGCACACCGAAGTCTTGGCAGCCTTAGAAGCTCCAGGGGGAGGCAGGAAGGCAGTTTTACTTCCTTATGGAGAAGATCTTCCTGGGACCCACTCAAGTGCTGATGAAGTGGAATTTCTACAGTCAGAGAGGGGGCAGAGTGGGGAGAGGGGAAGAGGGAGGAGAGGAGGAGAGGGCTGCCAGGTGGGTGCAGGCCTGCAGGGTCTCTGAGGTCTTTGGTTTTATTTTTGCCCTATGGAGAAAGGCCAGATTAGGAGGGATGTGGTGGTAAATTATAAACATTTATTTATATAAATGAATGTGCTTGGTGTATAAATAAAACATTCTGCCACATATAAGGCAACTTTTAGGACTTTAAGACGACATCAAGTTATAGTGCTTATTGGACAGAGGTCCAGGGCTGGACCCAGATGGCTGTTTGTGCTGGACGTCTTCCTCAACTCTGTCAGTGCCTCAGTGACCACGTGTATGACTTCATTTGGAGTCAGTATCCACAGCCCTTTGTGGAGGCGATGCTGAGCCAAATGGCCTCTGTGCCACTCACCCCACCCCCTTCAGAGACACTGAAGTCTGACAAATGACCTTTTAGAGATCCCTAGCTAGCTAGCAACCAGGCGGGCAGGTTGTTGCCCTGAAATGGCAAGTTTGGGGGTGACAATCTGAATGTATGTGGGGACCCCATCACATTTTGTCATTCTTTGTCACCTCGAATTAATTAGGTCAAATATTAATTCCAAGTCCAATATGAGTGGACTCTCAGCCGCAACGCAGGACAGGAAAATGAGCCTGCTTCCTATGGTAGTGAGCTACACTGAGTTATGGGGCTGCCGGCAATGGTGATGTCTGCAGGTGCAGCCTTGCTGAGGAGCTTCATAGAATGTGAAGGGATGGCAAGAGCCCCTGTTTCTAAAGAAGTCTGCTTCAACCCAATTTTTTTGCTTGCTTGCTTGTCTGTTTGTGTAGCTACCTGGTGGGATGGACAGCACTGGGTTTTTGAGTGACACTTAGAAAAATAAAGACATAATCTTTTTAGGGATAAAAGGCCAAAAAGGTGCCGTGGCTCAAGAGGAAGGTCCGGAAGGACGGCATAAGACACGGAGTGGGTCCCCCTGATAGAGTGCATGGCAGACATGCGGTTGTGTTTCCACATAAGAGCAGCAGGGTGGGGCTGGAAAGGGGAAACAATTCCCTATTTTCTTTATTGATGACCCATGACAGTTGTGGAAGGGGGTGTAAAATGGAGGGGGAAACGAGGCAGGAGGGGGAAACAGAGGGGTCTTTCAGTGACAGAGCAAGGAAAATGGCAAATTATCCATGGTCTCCCGAAATCCGTGGAGGCCCCCTCGGCCCCTGCCCTGCTAAATACAGTGCCTTCTGTATGCATTTGGCACCTCAGAGATGTCTGCTTGGAGATTCCCCTGGCATTGTGTATCAGTGTGCTTAGCTGTGTGCAGTGTGCAGTGTGAGAAGAATCTGTGGGTCAGGGGAAACCCTGACGCAAATCTACTTTATTCCAGTGAAGTAAGAAATGCCTCCCAAATAATGCTCGACAGTTTGACAGCTAAAGAAATACTTTCTGCAAGAAGTTGTCAAGTCGGAGTGGTCTTGCTGATGCAGGGGACAATAATGTGTATAGGATGGCTATAAGTTTGAAGTTCGTGGTTTGGACCAATCTTGGGGGATAACAATGTCCTTTTTGTGCCTAAAGGAGAGTAGGGGAGAAAGGAGAGTGGGGGGAAGAAAGAGTGGGGGAGGCATAAGGGGTGTGCTCGCTTGTACAGTGAGTGGTCATAAGGATTCAAGCCTAGAATGAAGGAGGGGCGAAGTGACCCCCCCTGCGGGGAGTGCAGGAATCATCAGCTACTAGCCGCTAGAGGCCAGGGGTAACCAACTCCGAATTACCTGCAAAGCCTTGGAGTTTTGTCCTCGAAGATTTCTTGAAGTTAAATCTTCGGAATTTAGGAAAAATAAGAAACCCCCGCAGCCCTGCTGCCGCTGTCAGTAGGTTTAGCTCCCGCAATCCAGTCTGCACCTGCCACAGGGAGCCAAATCGCTAAGGCCAGAATTCATTTTGCTACTTTTCATTTTTATCTGCTTTGTGTGTTTGTAAATCTTCACAACGTCTTAACTGTGGAAGGGAGGGAAATATGGGAAATACCGGCTGTGTGTGCGTCAAGGGTGGGAACTTGCGCCAGGGCGCGTGTAGCAGAGGCCAACATGAAATTTACCCCAGTGACTTATGCAAAGAATTCCAAAGTGAAGTCCGAAGCTGGGGCGCTTCCCTTCTTCACTGTCTTAACACTTGGCTCCTTAACTTCACGTTAGGTTCCAAACACAATTGCATTTTGTTTGCAGTAATTAAAATGTTTTAATGAGACAACCATAAAATCCACCATTAATTATTTTATTTCAAACACTTCTGCCTCCTTTTGAACCAGGTCTATTTAGAAATAGTCTAGAGAGGAGCCCGCGGTTTTATTCTTTCCTCCGCATTATGCGCAGGAGTGGAGGACTCATTTATAAATAATTACACAATGTTTTGGGTCTTTGGGCTTGTATAATATATCAAAGCGATTAGTACACTTATTGTCCTGTTGGAAATGCTTTTCTCTCCCCCCCCCCCTTTCACTTTCGCTAGCCTTGTCTTCCAGCTAAACCTTTTTCTGGAAACCCTTTGTCTTCTTCATTCTTTTTGTTCGTTACAGTCCAGGGGCGTTCTCCTTATTCAAACTCGCGCAGCAGGGGCAAAGAAAGCGGCTTCAGGCGGCAACTCAAGTTTTACCATAACTTTCTGGCATTTTCTTTTCTTCTAGTTTTCCCAGACTACCTGGGGGCGATGAAGAATTATAACATACATGAATTATTGGTACTCCCCTCGAGTTAAAAGGAGTGAGGAAAGCGCCTCATTTTCTACGCCCCCAAGGGACACAGAGAGCGGGCTGCACAAGTGTATTTATCGCTCTGCATGCCTTTGGGACACCTCGATCCTCTCTGTCGCCCGGCGCCCCCGGAGAGCCGGCATTTCTCCATCTCTTTTATAGAGCTACAAATAAAGATTGGAGGCTGGAGGAAGGGGGTCCCCCAGCCTTGCATAGCCCACTCTCGTGCCACAATTCTTCACATGCCCCCCCCCCCCCGGGAGCGAGCAGACTGACCCGGCGCCAGGTCAAGCGCGTGGACCCGGTGCCGGCGACCCAGCTCATCTCATGAACGGATTATGGTGGCACGAGACGCTACTCAGCCGCTGCCTCCAGCCACGTGAGGACCGGGCCAGCTTCTATAGTCCCCAACGCGCTAATCCTTGTTATCCCGCAGCGTGACCTCCTTCTGGCTGGCTGCGGCGGGGAGCGCGCTGCGGGGACCTCGGTGCGGGCTCAGAGCCCGAGGCGACCTTGCCCCATTCCTGTCCCATCGCGGGCGTGGCCGCACCAGAGAGGCTGACTAGACTTAGTTTGGGGTGCAAGGATGAATTCGGAGGACACTGGGGCGTAGCGACCTTGGCGTTAAGATAGGGAGTCTGAGAAAATAGTAAAAGTAGGTGGAAGAGAGTGCCAGGGAAGAAAGCCTCTGGGGAGAGGTGCTTCAAGAGCCCCCCCCCCCCCCGCAGTCCCGCCTCCCCCCCCCCCCCCGGCCTGTCCTCCCCCCCCCCTCCTGCAATCTGTCGGGACCTGCGAGTCTGCATTTGAAGGGCCGCACGGCGCCGGCAGCGCTGAATGGCCGCACGCCCCGCGGCCCTGCTGGATTTGGCCGCATTTGCATAGCAGGTGCTGATGCTGGTCCATTCTCACTTAAAGAAGTTTTAATATGGGATAAATGACCGGGAATTAGGAGCGGGCATGGGCGGGACTAAAGAAACCGTGTCGCTCCTCTTTTCACCAAAGCTTGACGTGGAAAGGGGGGGGGGGGCAGGAGAGGAATAAGTGAGGTCTGACTTTCAAAGTCCGCTCCTTCGGAAGCTGAGGTCCCTCCCCACACACCAAAGGAGATAAGAGAAAACAGGAGGGGACTTTAATCAATTTGATTTTAGAGTCTGTTCTGCCAAGAGTAAGGCAATAATCCGAGGGATAGTAATACGATTAGCGAGCGAGATCTTTGAGTCAGGGAGTCTGGCGGAGTTTAAAATGTTAATCCTGGCCCTAATCCGCCGCGCTGGGCCGGCCCAACCAAGAACCGCACCATTAGAGGCCGAGCTTTCTTCCTTACGCTTAAAAGAAACGTCAGGCGAGGTCCCTGCGGGGCGCTTCCTGGGTCCCAACGTTAGTTCCTCCAGGGTGCTCTCTGATGGTCCCGGGGTCTTTGCGCAGGGCTGCATACGACTTCTTCTCCAAGTGGAATCCCGTCCCAGCGGCTGCCTGGAGCAAAGTTTCAAGGAGTTGGTATTTGAGGAGCTGGGCTCGAAGTAGGTCTTCTTCCCACAATCCCCTTTTCCCTAAGGGAAAACCTGGTTTTTCATGTTTTAGGATCTTAGAGATGGGGGAAGGGGACCGTGGTCTCAGCCTTCAGCCTGTCAGATTCACTTAATTTGTTTTCTGGGAGAAATGCCTGGGGTCCAGGGACCTCTGAGGCGACTCCAAATACTGTAGAAGGCTCTCAGCCCCTCTCAGCCTCCCTCACCCCTAGTTCCCATCTTCTTTTCCAGTTCTACCCCATTCTGTGTCAGGCTCGCCCCTAAGGCCTCTGGTTACCCCAGTGCTTTTCAACATGCCTGTTTCCCCTGGAAGGCAGTGTAGGGTGCTCAAACGGACCATATGGTATGAAGACGCGAGCCGTGGCGCCCACAGACAATGGGCAAGAGAGGGGCCCAGGTCAGTGGCGGCGCTTGCTCTGCTGCAAACCTCCCTTTCAGCCTAATGAAGCTGTTGTCTGGGGGTAATGATGCAAATGCCTGGCCGCTTTCTCGCCACGATAGTCTAGAACGTGATTTGTCATACAATCTGAATCTTTGGGACGACTTTAGACAGAACCTCCCCCAAAGATGGAGATGAGCCATATGTCCGCTTTGCATCTGAAGGGGAGGTGGGGGCAGGGGCTGGAGGGAGGACTGCCTGATGTGGGGGAGGACACAGTCCTGGTTGAGCCCGGTTCTGCCTGACCCTGGAGGCTCATGAGTGAGCGCAGTGCCCCAGTGTCCAATCACAGAGCGCGGAGCGGTTCGTGTAAGCATTCTGCACCGGCTGAGCGGGGTGGCCCCTGCTCCAGCCTCAGGACAGAGGAGGCAAAATTCTCGATGAAACGCTCACTTTAGCAACAATGCGTAGAATTCTCTTCTCTGTGTCTCCGATGCTAATTGGGGCCATGGTAGACAGACTGTGCTGGATAGAGAAAGAGAAGCTGGGAGCATGTGACAGACAGCCTGGGCCTCAGGCAGGTGGGAGCTGGGGTGTGTGTGTGGGGGGGGGGGGGGAAGTCACAAACAAAACTAGGAAAGTTTGAAAAGTCCCTAGGGTCTAGAGAGAGTGAAAGGACACAGCCACCTTGCTTACAGTGGGGCCACCTGAGTGTGATGTGTAGCGTGTGTATACCTTCTGAGCCAAGCTATGGGCATCCATAGGGAGTCCAGCTACACCTTTCTTACAAAAGCATTTTCCCCAAAGCTACAGAGAAACCCTGTCTCGAAAAAACTAAAAAAAAAAAAAAAGGCATTATTCCAGATGGGTTTGTTGACTGTTTAAATCCCCTCATTAGAGGGGTGGGGAGGACCACAGGACCCTCACCTGAGTACCCAGCCACTCCCAGCCACCTGTTGTAGGTAACTCTGCTTTAATTGCACATGGCCTTGGGGAGAGGCTAGGGTGTACAGGCCTGGGAAGACTAGGGCAGGGGACTCTAACTGGGAAAACCTTCATCTCCCATCATCTCTGAGCCTCCACACCCCTACACAGAATCTCTCCCTGTGCTCAGAAAGGAAGCCCAATAAACTCTTTGTGTTTGTGGGACCTTAGAATTGGGGGGGGGGGGGCGAAGACAGACATTTATATCTCTCCCTGGGAAATAATTTTAGAAATGTTGTAGACAAACAGAAAAACACATGATTCATTATCAGTCTACACGCACCTTACCTTACCACCGTGGGACAAGCTGAACACACGCACGCACACACACACACACACACACACACACACACACACACAGTTTGTAGACGCAGTAGAGAAGCTCCAGGGCCCCAAACACAACCTGCACTAAGAGCAGCGCAGGCAGTGGTGGAGAGACAGTATCTTCAGGGTGGGACCCAAATTTCCTCTTGAGGGAACTATTGTTGAAGCAAAGATGGCACATTCCTATTTGCCCATGGATGAGACCTTCCTTCTTTTTCTCTCCCTTTGTGCCCTCAGCCCCTGGCACAGTGCCTGCCCAAAGGTTATTTCGGTAGATAATGTGTTTATGTGTAGCTACCGAAGTTCATGCACGAGTGGGGTTTGTGTGTGCATGTGTATATGCACATACAGCCCTTCTTCTTCTTGGGAGGAGGAGGGAATGGGGGTGTCTAAGCCATACCACTTCTTGAGGATTACCCTACCTCTGTAACCTGAGAGTTTGCCCACAGATTGGCATCAGAACCCCAGACACTCTGCTTGGGTGCCCGGCCGCTGCTGGGAGCGGGTTTGCTGGGTGGGTATCTGTTTACCCCCTGTGTGGTAGTGTAACTTTAGGAGATGGAGAGGGTGGGGTGGGAATAGAGGTGCCACAATCTGAGAAGGAGGAGGAGTCTCTAATTACCCCTGCTGGCTGTGGGAATTAGGCAAGAACAGATTGAAAGCCCGGGTGCCACTCTCCCTTCCTCGGCTCACTCCTAAGGTGACTGGCAAGTTATCATCCAGCTGTGCCAAGGCCCTGGCACAAGATCTGTGCCCCTCCCCCAGGCACCCACAGCCTCCTCTGGGGACTCCGAGGGTGAGGGGAGGGAGGGGTTGCCTCGGTGATAACACCCAGCTCCTCACAGCTCAAAGCCACAAGCTTTAGACCACAACACCTGTTACCACCAAGCGAGCAAGTGTCCTGGTGAGAGACCTGGGCAGTGGCTCTCCAGCATCTGGAGTGAGTTGGGGGTAGGGTGGTGGGAACCCAGCTTTTCTACTGATTTGAAGACTAGGCAAAAATATGTATAGAAAAATGGAAATCTTTCCATATCAGCCCAGCCTTCTCTGTTGCTTCAACATGGCTGTTTTATATGCCCATCAGCAGGAGCGCCAGTCTAGGGTGCTAAGTGTCGGTTCTTCTTCTCGACTCTGTGGTGTTGTCATCGTCTTAGGGTTTCTACTGCTTTGCAGAGACACCATGGCCACAGTGACTCTTATAAAGGAAAACATTTAATTGGGGTGGTGGCTTACAGGTTCAGAGGTTCAATCCATCACCATCATGACCGGGAGCATGGCAGTGTGCTGGAGAAGTAGCTGGGAGTCCTACACCTTGCAGGCAACAGGAAGTCAGCTGAGACACTGGGCGGTAAACCTCAAAGCCCGCCCCCACGGTGAGACACTTCCTCCAAAAAGACCATACCTACTCCAATAAAGCTACACCTCCTAATAGTGCCACTGCCTATGAGATTATTGGGGCCAGTTACATCCACACTACCACAGTCACCATTGCCCATATTCACAGGGGTGCCGTTACTGAGCAGTCATTTCTGAGGGAATTATGCCCTCATACAGAAACTTGGGAATTATGTCTTTTTAATGCGTGTGTGTGTGTGTGTGTGTGTGTGTGTATGCATGCATGTGTGTGTGCAAGCGCGCGAGCGCACACTGCCTAGTTTTATATCAACTTGACACAGGCTAGAGTTATCTGAGAGGGAACCTCTATTGAGAAAATGCCTCCATAAGATATGGCTGTAGGGCATTTTCTTAACTAGTGATTGATCTGGGAGGGCTGAGTACATTGTGGCAGCGCCATCCCTAGGCTAGCAGTCCTGTCTTCTAAACCTGAGGAGATGGGATCAAGAGGTTCCGGTCCGGGGTTGGGGCCAGCCAGGAGTGCAGCTGGGGGAGAAGCAGGATTATCTGGCTCCACATCTTAACCACTGGTCAGCTGTTTCCCACCTCCTGCTTTATATAAACAGCCAGACCTGTCTGGGTGTTGGGGCTGCAGTGCGGTGGGCTACTGAACCCTTGGCTCCAGTCAGTGTGGGAGGGCACTGCTCTCCACTGTGAAGGTAGGTGGAGTGTTGTAGAATATTGGTTGAAGATGTGTTACATTTGTTTATCTGTAGAACACTTGTTTAATGATATAAAGATGTGTTGCATTCTTTGATGTTGCATTTGTTTAACTCTGTGAAGCTGTGCTACTTTGCCTGTCTAAAACACGTGATTGGTCTAATAAAGAGCTGAACAGACAATAGGTAGGCAGGAGAAAGGATAGGTGGTACTGGCAGGCAGAGAGAATAAATAGGAGGAGAAATCTGGGATGAAAAGATTGTCAAGCAAGAAAAAGGTGGACATCAGGGGCCAACCACACAGTCACACACCCAGCAATGGAATAAGAAGTAAAGAAAGGTATATAGACTAGAGAAAGATAAAAGCCCAGAGGCAAAAGATAGACAGGATAATTTAAGTTAAAGAAAAGCTGGCTAGAAATAAGCCAAGCTAAGATTGAACATTCATAAGAAAGAAGAAGTCTCCTCCCCATGTGTGATTATTTGGGAACTGGGTGATGGATTCCCCGCCCCCCCCCCCCCCCACAAAACTACAGTGAAGTTCTTCAGGGAAGGGCTGTGACTTGGTCCCACCAAAACCATGCCGAGTTTGGAGTTAGTTTCGGATCTTATTTTCCTGGTGAGAATGGAGAGGTCTGAGTTTCCCTTTTCATTGCGACAATCTGTCTTAGTGTTCTGTTGCTATGAATAGACACATGACCCTGGAAAATCTTATAAAGGAGAACATTTAATTGGGGCTGACTTACATTTTCAGAGGTTTAGTCCCTTATCTTCATGGCAGGACATGGCAGCATGCAGGCAGATGTGGGAGAGTCTGGTGAGACACTTCCTTCAACAAGGCCACACCTCCTAATCCTTTCAAATACTGCTGCTCCCTAAGCATTCAATCTATGAGCCGATGGGAGCCGTTCTTATTCAATACACACCACGTTTCTTCTCGTTTTTGGTTTCCAGATCTGTCCATCAAAAGGGGAGGATGGGGATGGGAGGAAGAGGGGTAAGGAACAGTCCAGGCTTGCAGGTCCCCATACTGCCTTCCCCCAAAGGGTGGAGGGATTACCTGTTTGTGTGAGTTTCTCCTATCTAATCTGGTTCCCTGTTCACATAGTGAGAGAGGGTCTAAAGAGCTAAAGCAGGAGACAGAGAGGTGAGGGGACACTGCCTGTTTCACGGAGTGCTGTGGGGACAGTGTCTCACAGAGTGCTGAGGGGACACTGTCTGGCTCACAGAGTGCTGAGGGAACACTGTCTGGCTCACAGAGTAGCAAGGGAACACTTTCTGGCATCCTGAAGTTTGTGGGCTGTCTGGGCTTCTGGTGCCCACATCCTTGCAGAACACAGCATGACCAGGGTAACAAGAGATCCTAGTTGCTAATGCTTGTGATTTAGTAGTATTTATTCAGTATTTCATTTTTATCTACCTGTTCATTTGTTCCTTAACCAGGGTGAATGATGTCTTAACTTATCTTCTTAAATCCCTTAAAAATGTCCCATGGTACTTAGGATAAACCACCCTGCTCCTTCCGCCTGGAACCTCAACCTCATCCTGTTCTACCTTCTGCGTAGGTTCCACCAACACTGACCCCCGCAGGGCCTTTGGCACTTCTCAGAGCCTTGTACTTGCCCATCCTTCTACCCAGACTACCATGCCCATCAGCATCGGCTCCTTTTTACCCTCCAGGTCCCATTTAAAGGCCCTCCCAGTGATCTAGGACAGTGTCCTCCGACTGGCTCTACAGTCACTCTGTCATACCCCCTTCTTTCTGTCGTCTGTCAGCTTTCCACACTTCTCCACCGGATGAAATGTCCACGTGGCACACTTCTGCATAGCACACGTCTGCGTGGCACACATCCACGTGGCACACGTCCGCGTGGCACACGTCCGCGTGGCACACGTCCGCGTGGCACACATCCACGTGGCACAGTCCCTTGCTCCTTTTAGTAAAGTTTGCTGCTCTGAGGCTGTGATTAACACCAACCAAAAGTAGCTTGGGGGAGGAAAGGGTTAATTCCACTTTACAACTCCTAGGTCACAGTCCGCCACTACTGAGGGAAGTCAGGGTAGGAACTCAAGACAGGAGCCTGGGGGCAGGAACTGAAGCAGAGACCATGGAGGGACTCTGCTTATTGACCTGTTTCCCCAAGCTAGCTTACCCAGCTTTCCTAAGCAGCCCAGCTCTCCTACCTAGGGCTGGTACCACAGTGTCCTGAACCCTCTACATCAATTATCTTTTTTGTTTGTTTAGTTTTTATTTTTCAAGACTGGGTCTCTCTGGGTAGGGAACTCACTCTGTAGACCAGACCAGCTTTGAACTGCCATTTGCTTGCCTCTGCCTCCCAAGTGCTGGGATTAAAGGTATGCGCTACCATTACCACTCAGAATTACTGATCAAGAAAATCCCCAACAGACTTGCATATGGGTCGATCTGATGACTACGGGTGTTAGCAAAACAACAACAAACTAAGTAACTAGCATCCCCTTTAGCCCATCTTTCCCATGTCTGCAACAGTGTTTCCACTTACCGACTTGCTGCTCAGAGTCTGATGTTGACTTGGCTGTACTTTAAATGGTAAAGTTGTAGCCTTCCATTATATATCCCAACCTTCTGGGCTCCAAGAAAACCGTTGTTGAAGAAGAAGACAATAGATCCTGCATGCATGTCTTCAGTCTACAGGTGTAAAGCTGTGTGCTTCAGAGTGGGCTATGCCTAGAAGTTATAGACGTTTCCACAAGTGCCACTGAGCCCTGGCAATGTGTGAGCTGAGGGTTGGGTGGTGGGAGAAGGGTTGGTAAGCTAACACATCGGCAGGCAGCCTTCCTGGGAAGCGGAGCTCAAGCTTGGAAACTACCAGTGTGGTCCCCATGCAGCCCACGTCCTCTGTCCATTGACCCTAGGCATTTATAGAGCGTTTCTTAGGTGTGTCACATACAGATAGCAGGAGGTAGTAAACAGGGGCCAGTGTATGTAGGACTGGGAGAGACCTCCTATAGCAGGAAAGACCTCCTGGGTAGCAGGAAAGAAAGCTGAAGAGAGGCACTGGAACTGGAACTTGACAGAACAGAGAGTGAGCCAGGCAGGGTGAGAGCCAGAGTGAGAACAAGCAGGCAAGGGTCCAGCAAACGCAAACTCTGCAGCAGGGATGGGTTGCCACGGGCAAAACACTGCAGAAGACTTGTGTCTCCTTAGGAAGCCTTCAGGAGTGGGTGCAGACGACGTTGGACACACATACACATCGCAAACAGGAACTAATGGTTACTGAGCACTTCCCTGGTGGCCAGTGCGCGTTGGGCCCTCACATAGGCTGCACAAGGAAGGAAGTTACATTCCTCATCCTGTGGAGAAGGTAATGGGAAGCTCAGACAAGTGAAGGTGATTGGCAAAGGGACCGCAGTGAGCCAGAGGCCACGTTCATGGCTCAAGTATTCTGTCTCAGTACACAAGGAAACTGGTGAGACACTGCCTGCCACACTTGTCACGGGGCAGAGGAAAAAGTGTAGTTGTGGCTTAAGGCTGTTGGGTGGAGCATTTAGAGAGCACTGTGGACAGTCTTACGGATAAAGTCATCCTTAGGGTCATACCCCACCCTCTGGTGTTTCTTCCTGTGAAAAGCAGGCTCCGTGAGAGAGGGCGAAGTCTTCGCTGCGCAGAGGTGGAAAGCAGCGCCACCTATTGGTAAAATAGAGTATGTTTAGTGCCTGATTTGGGAAAGAACGGACCACCCAAGCAGCGCTTAGAAACCAACCATCTACCGGGTGCAGCGTCTCCTGCATTGCACTTAGGTGTGCAAGACTCTAGGATGGTGGATCATTGCAGGAGGAGTCTGATGAAGGAAGGAGGACTCTGCCTGGCATGGTGATGGAGGTGAGTTGGGAGTCTGGGTAGCAGCCTACTGTCCTCCCTGATAGCAGGGTGTGGAAGAAGTGAGGGGTGTGGGTTGACTTGAAAAGCCATGTATGCGCCATCTGAGTGGAGGCAAAATCGGAGGAAGCAAGGACTTGAAAATGAAAGCAACCGTTTGCTTTACCAATGGTGTGGGAGCACACTGTTCCCTGCAGTGCCATGTGGGAGGCGAAAGTAGTTGCCGGGAGAGAAATGGCAGAATAGGGCATTTTAATCCACAGAAAGGAAAGCCCTGTGGTCACAAACAAAAACAACGAGCGTGTTGTTCAGGTTCTGATTCGGAAAGGTCCAGAGGGATCTGAAGAGAGCCGCAAAATCCAAAGTGTAGAATGTTCTACACAGAGTGCCGCATTCTATCAGAAGGTGCAAGGCTATAATGTGGGTACCATGTTTGCTTGTCTGTGCCTTCGGGAGCTGAACATGCATAAGAAACAATTGAGAGGATGAGGGAGAGGGCAGGAGACATGTGAGAGGAAAACCTTTTATCTCACACTGTAGCTTATGGCAATTTCTGGTCCTATTTTTTATTTTTTGAGACATGGCTTCCCTGTGAAGCCCAGGACGGCTCTGAAATTGGAGTAACTTTGTTGCTCCAGCCTCTTGACTCTGGGATTGTATCTTATGTTTTTTATTCTGAATTTTAAAATTAAGTGTATATATCCCATATTCGATTTAGTAGGTTTTTCTTTTTTAATTTATGAATGCTTACAGGAATAAATGTTTGTGTACCACATGTGTGCAGTGCCCATGGAGGCCAGAAGAGGGCGTTGGATCCTCTTGAACAGGAGTTATAGATGGTCATGAGTCACAATGTGAGCATGGATCCTTGGAGCAGCAGCCAGTACTCATAGCCACTGAGCCATCTCTCCAGCCTCTCAACTCAGTGGTTTTAAAAATGGGAAGCAATCCAAAAGGAAAATGGAATTGTCATCCCTTTGCAGCTCAGCCCTAGTTTATCCTTGTAGACTTTTGCTTCTCTGTGTCAGGAGGGGCTGAGAAACTTTGAAGGATCATGTGTAGCTCAGAGTTCTAGCCTTAGAGAACTGGAAGGAACCTTTTATGTCGAGAACAGGATGCCTTGGTAACCTGGCATGTTGGAGGTAATTTATTTCTCCAGCGATTGATGGTAAAATGGGCACATCTTCTTCCTCCAATCTTAACCTCTGAGATTGACAGCAGGATCCTGTGCCTAAGTGTTAGTGCTTTATCACATCTCATGATGAATCTCCACATAAGGTACCAAGCAGAGACTGGGCATTTGCTCACCCACTGGGTCACCTTTCTCGGTCTTGACTGTGTGGTTCATCTTTAAAACAAATCTAGAGTCTGAGGGTCTGAAAGCCAAGATGCTTCTATAAGAATGGAAACAGGGGCTATTCGGTCATTTATGAAATTCTTCCGTCAGCATCTCCTGAGCCCACAGGGACAGTGCTGTGGTGTACAGGAGGAAGGCTGTGTGTGGGCCCGCACACCATTTCTTCTGGAGATTAAAAGTGAGCCTGAAATTTTTAGGGCTCCAGGACTTGGGAGAACAAGGCTCTTGTTCAGCTCCCCTTTGAATGGCCGAGCATTTTCTGTCCGAGCATTCAGTGCCGAGATGTGGCGTCTGGATTGCTTAGGAACCCAACAAAGACTGGCTCGGTGGCTGCTTTGAGGTTTCAGTTCCATGTAGAATTTTAACCATGAAAAGGCATAGAAATTGGTTCTTCGGAGTCCTTAACTGAACACCGAAAAGGGGAACAATTAGTGGAGCTCTGGGCTGTTGTCTCCCACCAGCTCTGTGGCTACTGCTCTGAGCCTTAAGTCCCGAGAGCCTAGAGAGGTGCCCATCCCAGCCTCCAGCCTCCTCTGGCTCCAGTGTTCAGAAAGGCAGCTCAGACTCAGCCTCCCGGGAGTGGAGAGAGCGTGGCTCAGAAGAGGATGCTCTCTCTGCTGGGTACAGAGGGTCTTTACTCCATATGTAGGCTGTTGGACTTCTTATCCATCAAATGTCTTAATCTATAAAATGGAAAACGATTGCCTGGATTTAAGACCCATTATTAGGTGACTTGACACAATCACAGATGGTCTACTAGCTCGCTTTCTCTTGCTATAACCAAATGTCTAAGGCTGGGTAATACACAAAGAAAAGTTTGTTTGACTCAGAATTCTAAGATCCATTGGCCTTTGTTTGGGTCTGGTGAGGGCCTTGTGGTGGATGACATCACAGTAGTGGAAGTGTCAGGAGCACATGTGAGGATGATCAGATGCCAGAGGACAGGGCACAGGGTGGTGGTGGGGCCACTCTAGCTGTCTTTATAACCCTCATACTAGTGGGAATTAGCCAGGTACCATGAGAACTACATGAACCCATTCTGATGCTGATATGGCCAGAGTTCTGAAAACCTGCTCCTGGGCCCCACTTAAGATCTGACCACCTCCTGTCCTTGCTACGCTGAGATGCAAGCTTCTTGTTCAGGAGTCCTCTGGGGAGAAACATGGAAGCCATAATGAATGGTGTTTGTCCGAGAGTGAGAGGTAATGGTGGGTCTTGAGGAGTATTCCTGTCCTCCCCGGCCACTTTGCCTTTTATAGTACACATTTCCCTCTGCCTGTCTGTCAAAGTCTCCAAACCCTTGCCAGCTCCTCACCCCTGGTCAAGCCATGTCTCAATCTTCCTTAGGACAGATGATTGCAAAGATACAGGTATGCTGTGGAATATTAGTTTATCCTGTGTGAAGATGTGTCACTGTGACTGGTTTAATGAAGAACAATATGGCCAATAGCTAGGCAGGAGAGACTAGATGGGACTTCTGGGCAAAGAGAGAGAACTGTGGGAAGAAGAGAGGTGGGGAGACACCAGCAAGACACTGAAGAAGCTGAACATATGCATATTAATAAAATCAGGTTAATTTAAGTTATCAGAGCTAGTTGGGGAAAAGCTTTCATAATTGATAAGTTAATTATTATTAAAGGCCAAGCTTTCATAATTAATAATAAGTCTCTGTGTCATTATTTGTGAGCTGGTGGCCAAAAGGAAAGTCGGACTACACAGGTAGATGATGGAAATCCAGTAGCTAGCACGGGCCTGTTCCCCAGAAGCTGCGGAACCAGGCGTTTCCTTCACCACTCCCTGGAAAGTGAGCAGGAAATGAACATCTTCACTGATAAGGAACCTCCCACCAGGCCACGTGACACCTGTGCCCTGAATTCAGAGGGTCCTTCCAGCCGCTGCCTTGGTCCACAGATGGTGAGAAGATGTGCTTGTCTGTGGACTTCTGGTTGACGTGGCTAGGTTCAAATCCTTTCTTTGCCACTCTCACTAAAGGGTTATGGATTCTTCTAACCTACAGCTCACTTATACAATGATTTGTATGAACGTATGTGCTTTAAATGGCCTAAGGATGACATGAATCGTGTAACACAGCTCATAATGAATTATTGGGTGTTGGGGAGATGGCTCAGCAGTTAAGAGCGCTGGCTGCCCTTACAAAGGACCTGGGTTTGGTTCTCAGCACTTACATGTTGACTTACCACCGTCCATAACTTCAGTTCCAGGGAACCTGATGCCTTTTGCCTCCTTGAGCACCAGGTGTGCACATCGTGGTGTATAATACGTTCAGGTAAACACTCATACCCATAAAATATTTAAAGGGATGTTTCTTTAAAAAAATAAAAATTTGTGTTCAACAAACATTTGAATACATTTTCTTATAAGTCATCTTTATTAAGTGTGCAAATTTTGAGCTTTGTATCTTGCATGGCAATGCTGTAACTATCGATGGGCTGAATGCGCATTATCTCTGAAGATTACATTGCTTGGTCATGTCACGGCCGTTTTTGTGTAAGTACACTCGATGATGTTCCTGCAGTGAGAAAATTCCCTAGTGACATATCTGGGGACTAGCCATTGTTCAGTGATGTGTTAGTTAGTTAGAACCTGAGCGGCTTTACAGAAGTCCAGATTTGTCTCAACAGTTGCCGCTTCTCATCACCACGCCAGGTTTAAACACTCAGAGCATTCGAAGAAGATGGAATCTTATTGTACTTTTCTAATGTGGAAGTGCTATCTTTACATATATTTGCCTATTAATTATAAATAGTAGCATGTTTCATCGCGACGTCTTCATACACAGATATGATGTATTTCAATCACGTTCACCCCATCACACCCTCTCGTCCCTCTTGTCCCAATAGTCACCATTCCTCTTCCTAACTAGGCCACCTTCTATTTTCATTTCACCTTTTCTTTTCGTGATCTAATGAGTTTAACTGAGGTTGCTTACAGGAGATTGGGTGAGGGCTTATTAACAGGGTCATGGGCATCTGGCCAGTGGCTACACCACTGAAGAAAATCTCCCTCTCCCAGTAGCCATTAACAGCCTCTAGATCCCCAGGGAGTGGCGGGGCTTGGTGGCAGAATGTTGATGGGCCCAGTACAGGTCATGCACAGTTAAGTGCTGCTGCTGCTGTGAATTCATGAGTGCAGCAGCCATGTGGTACCCAGAAGACAGCACTCCACACCACCCCATCCCTTCCTCTGGCTCTAGCATCCTTTCCTCTCCTCCATGATGCAAAGATGTGTTGCCTTCTTTTATGTTGCATTTGTTTAACTCTGTGAGGCTGTGTTACTCTGCCTGCCTAAAACACCTGATTGGTCTATTAAAGAGCTGAAAGGCTAATATCTAGGCAAGAGAGAGAAATAGGAGGGGCTGACAGGCAGAGAGAATAAATAGGAGGGGCAATCTAGACTAGAGAAGAAGAATGAGAGGAGAGTGAGGAGCGAGAAAAGGAGGAGACTAAGATGCCCGGAGCCAGCCACCCAGCCACCCAGCCACCCAGTCACCCAGCCACCCAGCCACCCAGTCAGCCATGGAATAAGAAGGAAAGAAAGATAAATAGAATAAAGGAAGGTAAAAAGCCTAGAGGCAAAATGTAAAGAAAAACGGGATAATTTAAGTTAGAAAAGCTGACTAGAAACAAGCCAAGCTAAGGTTGGGCATTCATAAGGGAGAATAAATCTCTGTGTATTTATCTGGGAGCTGGGTATCAAGCCCCTAAAGAATTAAAAAAATAACTACATGCTGGCTTTGATCTCAGGTAGGTTTCCCTTTATTCTTCAGCATAAACAGACTTTCCATCCAGGAAGACAGTTCAGGCAAAGCTGCGTAGCTTGAAATTGGCCACACCGGGCTTTGAACCCAGGTGGCTGTCCAAGTCCAGCGCTGTGGTTTTGCCTGGGTTGTTACAGAAGTCCCTCATTAGTTCCTCATGGTGAACAATCAATACTAGAAGCCGCTGCTTTTCTCTGCTGCCCAGAAGCATGCAACATATGAAGTTACCACAAGGTGGTGCTTTGGCACTGTCTCCAAAGTGTGAGCCGAGGGACCAAACTTCCCGTGGTCTAAGACTCCGTGCAGGTGAGTTCTTGTATTTAGGGTCCAACTGGGGCTTTAAAACTTGTAGGGAAAGGATCCGGTCAAGACAGGTGGGATTCCATGAGAAGATTGGGCATAGAAGTAGTTTGTAGGCTCCTCAACTAGGCAGCGTTTGGTCACTTCAGAACCAAGTCTCTTCTTAGCTCAGTGCCCCCAAATAGAAGTTCTGTGAGTTTGCTCAAGGATCTGGCCTAGAAGGGACAGTAGCCTGGGTGTCCCCGCAATAGCACTCTGCCCTGCTGCCTCCTTGTGCCGTGCAGTGAGGGTAAAGGCTAGAGGAGGAGTTCACCCACAGGGCCCAGGGCTGGGTCCATGTGTGGGAGGGATGCGGCCAGCTCTCCCAGGATCTGAACGAATGTCTGAGTCTTCCAGTCCTTATGCTCTGAGGACCAGGGACAGCGAACCTTCCAGGCATGTGGGGACGGCAGCAAACCATCTGTTCCTCAGGTTGTAGTGCACACCAGACTAATTCCAGAGAGAAACTCGGTCACTATATTCAAGGATCTCATAGCCAAGGGGGACATGAATCTATCTAGGAAAATGTTATTTCACATAGCAGCAACAAGGCGTGTTGAAATATTGGGAGAAATCCTGACAGGGCGATTTGGCTCCTGGATGTCCTTGTGTAGCTGAGCCTTTATTACTACAAAACAAGGCTAGGGGCTGGAGAGATGGTCTAGCACAAACTGCTGAGTTCTGTTCACAGCATCCATAGCAAATGGGTCACAACTGCTTGTCACTCCAGCTCTGGGGAATCCAAAGCCCTCTTCTGGACTCTACGGGCACTGCACTCGCATGTGCATACCTCATAACACACAAGTGAAAACAAACCCTCACAAAACAAAACAAAAAAGCAAGGATAGATGTTGCTCGTCTGTTTGGTGTTGCTATGGCGATTATGTGATGCTGAACAATGTCTAAAGAAAAGAGGTTTGTTCAGTCAACAGTTACAGAGTTTGAGAACGTGGCACTCGTAACTGCCTGGTGCTGGTGGGGGCCTCGTGGCGGGTGGTGTTGAGGTCGCAGAAGTGGGTGTAGAAAGTACCACGTGGTGAGACAGGAAGGAGGTGAGACTGAGTTGAAGCAGCCAGACCCTTCCTGAATCAGCGCCCCTCAGGACCACAACCTCCTAGTCTGTGTTCTCCACTAGGCCCTGGCTTTTAGGGGCTCTGCCATGTCCACCCAAAGCTTCCAGCACACAGCCCAGTGTAACAGACAATGTCGGCATCCATGACATAGAGCTGACATGGCCGAGGGAGGACACGTGGAAGACACATGGCTGTGGGCTCAGCTTGGGCAAGTGTGACTTTTTCTAGGTCCCTGGTCCTCGGTGATGTTCCCAAACAGCTCAGGGCTAACACAGAATAAGTGACATGAATTCCAAACCCTCTCCAAAGGTTGGAATTATGGGAAGAATGGTGGGACTAAGTTTAGTTGGAACTAGTAGCTCAGGTCCAGAGTGCTGACTGCCCAAACCCGAGGCTGGAGCAGGGATTGGGGGCAGAAACTCTGCTCTCTCACGATGAAGCCATGAAGGTCTGTTAAACGCCTTCCTGGTGTGTCCTTAAGTGGAAAGTTGTAGGGACTCAAGTGGGGTTAATAAAAACATTGCATTCAGGATAGAGAAAATGAGCCAGCCTCACGTGGAAGGTGGTGTGGCAAGGGTACCCAGGATGGCACAGGATTCGAAGCTATCTCCTGGGGTGGCTGAGGACAGACAGGGACAGCATCGAGAAGACTCTGTCTTCCCATCATTCCTAGTTACCACTTGAGAAAGGCCTTGCCTCTGCAGAGCCCAGGGGAGCTCCAGGGCGCATCATTTTGTGTTCTGCTTTGAGGACACAGCCTTTGGACTTTCCAGCTATGGAGCCAGCTACTTTATGAACTGTTTAGCTCTTGTTGCTGGATAGTACATTATGACCAGCCTGTGGCTGCAGGGGTCTGTAGAGCCCAAAGTTCTGGACTGGAGTGTTGGTTAAGGGCTAAACGTACTAAGGGAAAGAGAGAGCCGGAGTGACTCAGGTGCTATCCAGAGCTCCCCTGGCTCCAGGAGGCTCCTCCAGCCCACAGAACCAGCAAGGCTCCACGGTGTGCATTTGGGTCTCTGTTTTCTCTCCCACCCCACAAGAAAAGGAGAAAGAACAACTATAGATTTGGCCCATCAGCCCTCAGCCTGGTTGCATGAGTGTGGTACAACCTAGGGTCCCCATGGGTCCCAAGCTGCTCAGTTCTGTGAGATGGAATGGGGTGTCTAAGGCCTGTGCCCCATTATAGGTTCAGAGGTAGCTGAAGCCAACCAAACAGGCAAGGAAAGCCTTCCCTGTGCTGTCCTGGAGGTGTAGCTGCGTGGCTGACTTTTATTCTCTGGGGAACAGAACCTAGTTCCTAATAGTCTGGGCATCTCCTGTTTACAGACACATGGACAGACACGTGGGCATACATGTGTACAAACACATGGGCAGACACATGGGTAGACACATGGACAGACACATGGGCAGACACGCGGATATACATGTGGGCAGACATGTGGGCATACATGTGTATAAACACATGGGCAGACACATGGGTAGACACATGGACAGACACGTGGGCAGACACGCAGATATACATGTGGGCAGACATGTGGGCATACACGTGGACAAACACATGGACAGACACATGGGCAGACACATGGACAGACATATGGACAGATGTGTGGACAGACACATGGGCATACATGTGGGCAGACACGTGGGCATACATGTGGACAGACTTGTGGACAGACAGGTTGGGGGAAGGGGCAAAGCTTTAGATTCAGGATTTACTCACCAGGTGATTCTCCAAAGGGCCACCTGCCTCTTCAAGTGGTACCGTGCTCTGGTATCAGATCTGATCTTTACTCAGCAGCAGAAGCAGGTCTGTGTGGAACAGGGAGAGCCAGGGGATGGCTCGTGTAGACCACTGGGTACTCTGGAGGACTTCGAGAAACCATCACTTCCAAGGCATGCAGATTCGCTTGGAGGAGGTGCTGGAAGTGACTGATTGGCCTGTAGATAACCCTTGACCCCAGACCCTGTGTGCTTTCCTTGCAGGCTCATGACGGCAATCGAATATATTATACCCTGGCCACCCTGGGACTTCGGAGGATGAGTGATGGCTGACTTCACTGTCAACTTAACAATGACCTCAGAGAGACACCCAGTAGTGTTTCTAGAGAGGTCTGCCTGAGGAGGGAAACAACCTCGAACGTGGGGGGTGGCACCGTCCCTTCTGGGGTTCTGGACTGAATGAAGACACAGTGGGCTGAGAATTGCCTACATCTCACTCTGTTCCTGGCAGGGGATGAGATGTCACTGCTGTCCATACGCCTGCTTCTTAGGTCCCAACTCCCCAAAATGGCAGTGCCATTGACAATATCATGATTGACAGGTGTCATGGATGACAGTCTGGCTTAGCTTGGGCTGGACTCTGACAATTGGCATTCCTCAGAAACCCTGTAAAGTGGGTTTCTCTCTGCCGGGAAAATCCAGGGCTTTCTTATCCTCTCTACAATCCCTGCTAGGACATCTAGTTCCCTGTTAACCCAAGCAAGTGTCCAACAGATCAAGGCCTCATGTCAGTTCCCATGCTGTTCCAGTTAACTCACCTCCTCCCTCTGCGACATGACCCCCTCCCCCCCATTACTGTACCATTTTTGCTGCCCTGAGTGGTAGCCATGGCAGTTTTGAATTCCCCAAAAGTAAATCTTTTTTTTTTTAAATATGCCTATGGAGTGGTCTAGTTTGGGGGATTTCACCCGCTCCTGCTTACCATGTCTCCCTGTTGTTGGGGAAGTACTTTGTGCTTGATTATGGCTTGTGGTTTTCCATGAGCTGGGTCAGGGGTCTCCTTTGAACCTAGGACCAGGCACTGCTTTGGAGTGGCCCCTAAAGCCTGACATGTGCCCCTGTTGCATGGTATGTAGACCAACATGCAATCCAGGCAGTGTCTTTGCCTCACAGACAGCAAAGGGTCTAGGCCATCCAGCTCAGAGTGTAGGGACAGAGTGGGGGTCTGATGAGGAAGCTGTGGCTCTGTCCAGGAATCAGTGAATTCTGCCTCTCAGGAAAGGGGACCAACCTGGGCAATGTTGTAATATCAGGGAAATATTTCTTACATTCTTAGAGGCTGGAACTTTTGCTGGACCTCACAGCCAGCGTCAATAGCACACCTTGAAGTCACGGAAGACTGCTGTCCTACTGTGTGCCCAGGGTGTTTGTTAACTTGCCTTTCAGAGACCAGTGTAACCAACCAGCGTTGGATTTCTTGTGTAATCAGCTTTTACAACCCAAGCTAAAGCGTATTCACCTGTGATTTTAGGTTTTGGACTCTTCCATCCCCCTTTTCCTCCCCCCCCCCATAGATAACGCACAAGTATCATTTGCTGACAAGTAGCAAATCCAGAGGTTGCAAGCTGCCGTTTCCGGATACTGGTTGATAAACAGTGATGTTATCTGGATCCGTTGGGGTCAGCGACTTAATCCCTAGTAAAATTCTATTAACTATCTCTGTAAAGTGTGCGATTTCTATCCTCGTGTGATATGTCTGCGCCATTTAATAAAAGAGAGCAAAGACCTGTGCCAGGGAGGGTGACACCCAGCTGGAGGCAGGGAGCAGAGAGTTCAAATCTGACCGGTTAGATGAGTCCAAGGCGGAGGTGCTTTCCCTCCTTAATTCCACACTAATGCATTATTGGTGACTCAGAATCAATCACCAATTCACTTAATCCACACCGTTTGGTGCCCCGTGTGAGGAGCTCGTGAGGAATGTGTGGAACCTTTAATGCATTTTGAAATACCCAGTGTGGAGGTCAGATAATCTGAACTCATACGAGAAGATTGGAAAGATCCCTCGCTGGAGGTGGGACTTTTGCACCATCTCATTTACCAAAACTGACAGGAGCCTGGGAATCTCCTCAAAGCTCCCACCAAGTCGGCCTGTGGTGTTGGAGAGGTCCCGGAGTAAAGAGGAATTTGGGTGTTTCAGGTAGACGAGTAAGTCCATCTCAGGAGCAGGGTTCTGACACTCTGAAAGCTCCCCCAGAGCTAACTCCATCTCAGGAGAGGGGTCTGACACTCTGAAAGCTCCCCCAGAGCTAACACCATCTCAGGAGCAGGGGTTTGACACTCTGAAAGCCCCCCCCCCCACCCAGAGCTTATTCTATCTCAGGAGCAGAAGTCAGGTCAGACACTCTGAAAGCTCCCCGAGAGCTAACACCATCTCAGGAACAGGGGTCAGGTCTGACACTCTGAAAGCTCCCTCCCAGAGCTTATTCTATCTCAGGAGCAGGGGTCCGACACTCTGAAAGTCCCCCCAGAGCTCACACCTTTTGCCTGTTTCCTCTTTCTTTGTCGAGTAGTTTCAATCTATACCAACTGCAGTAACAGGAAGGAGGCTGGCTCTCTGGCTCTCAACACCTCTACCCTTCCCACTTTAGCTTTCAAACTATACGCACCATGGGAATTCCCTGTCTCCTGGGGCTCATGCCAGCGGTGGGGTGAGGCGGTGGGGGGCACAGCAGTTAACCCCCAACTCGGGGTCTCGGTGCACATAACAGCTGCTTGGTGCTCCTAGAGGGTCCTGAAGCCATTATGCCAACAGCTAGCTGATGGGGTTTGAGAACAGCAGCCTCTTAGCGTGGCTTCACGGGCAGTGCTTTTAAGTACCCGATGTTTTGTTAACTATAGTTAGTCGTTGCCCAAAAATATTAGGTGGAAGATTCCAGAAATAAACATCTTAGATTGTAGGCAATTTTAATAGCATGATGAAATCTTGCAGCTTTCTGCTCTGTCCTTCAGGGACACAAATGGCCTTTTCGTGCTGAGTTTCCATGCTGTATGCTCCGCCCTTCCGTTCATCAGTAGTTGTTTGGGTTATCAGATCGGCCATTGCAATGTTGTGGTGCTTGTGTGTAGTCACTCTTTATTTTAGTCAGTAATGGCCCCACGGTGTCCAGCCATGACGGTTGACACATGCCAAGCCGGAGCTGAAAGTGCTTCGTTTAAGTGAAAGAGGAAATGGCCTCACTTGACTATCTAATGCTATGGTAAACACCAAACCCCGAAGCAACTCAGGAAGCAAAGCAGTTATTTTAGCTCACAGGTTACAGGTCATCACTGAGGGAAGTGAAGGCAAACATCTGGAGGCAGGAACTGGAAGCAGAAACCACAGAGGTACAGCTTACTGGCTCACGCCTTTGCTCAGTTACCTTCCTTATACAACTTAGGCCTGGGGATGACACCTCTGACTGTAACTGGAGGTTTCTCTCCCACCCACCAGGTCCCAGATAACCACTCAGAGGTTTAATATTCATTACAAACTGTCTGGTGGTGGCTCAGGCTTATTACTAACTAGCTTTTACATCTTAAATTAACCTATTTCTATTAATCTATGTATTGCCACATGGCTGTGGCTTTGACTCACATTTTGTGTCTGCCAGTGTCTCCCTGACTCTGCCTTCTTTTTCCTTGTGTCTTTACTTGGATTTCCTGCCTGGCTGTATTCTATCTGGCTATTGGTCAAATCAGCTTCTTCATTAACCGATGATAATAAAACATATTTGCAGTGTACAGAAGGACATCCCACATCCTCTGACAGTGGGTGGGCTGGACTCCCGACACTGATTAGCAATTCAGAAACTGCCTCCCTGGAAGGGGCATAGGGCAGTCTGATAAAGACAATTCTTCAGTCTGGTTTCCTCTTCCCAGAAGGCTCTAGGTTTGTGTTGAGCTAACAGCTGACACTAACTAAGGCAGGTGAGTTTTAGCTTGATTCGTGCTGTTGATAGTCAAATCCAGGCCCTCACCTGTGCCAGTAAGAAGACGTCTACTACTGAGCTCCGTTCCAGGTTAGTTTAAGATTCCACAAGTCAAGAAATGATGCCGAGGTTGTTAATCTATAGTGAAGTGGGTTTGGTCTTTTATCGTTCCCAGTTTAGAAGTTAAACTTCAGGTTTGTCTGCATAGGAACAATATAGTCCATATAGCCTCAGTTTTGTCCTGAGCTTCACGTCTCCATGGTGGCAGAGACAGTTCATGGGTAAGGAGCAAACATGGCGCCTTGTGCCTATATTTCAGGAGGTTTTAAACGAAGATGACCATGAGATAATCCCTGGACTCTGACAACACATCTCATTAGACATTCAAAGCAGTCACATTACAGAGCAAATCCTGTAGTAATTCGAGGCCACTATGTCATACTCATGGGTATTGAAGCTGACACTGGGGACAGGCTGCCTCTTGGGCTTGCCGCACGTGAGCTGCCCTGGGCCCATCTACGAAGGACCCATGCTGGGTTTAATGTTAAACTGTTGCTGTCTTGAAACCTGCCATTTTCCTTTCTCGTCACTCAAACAGTTTTTAAATTGACAGAAATGAATTGCACATATTCATGGAGTACAATGTGATATTTCCATACATGGGCACCATGCATAATAATCAGACCAGGGTGATTATCATATCCATTACCTCAAGCTTTAACTATTTCCTTGCACTGCAAACATTCAAAATACCCTATTTAAAATACAGCAAGTTAATTATTCTTACATAAAGGTTCATTTGAACAGGGAGCAAACCATGTAGCCAGTTCTAATGGGAGTCTAGGTGACCAGGACAGACCCTTGGGCAGAGCGACCGTGAGAAGGTGGTGTGTAGAGTGTTGTGTGAGGACACAGTGAGTCTAGACCTTGGAGCATCGTGAGTGTCCAGCACCCCGTGCTGTCAACTGCAGTGAAGCAGGGCTCTTCCCAGAGACTGCTTCACACAGGGTCCTTGCTTGTGAGGCCCTACTGGTGCTACACCAGGACCAAGCAGGCTTTGGGGCCCTTGGGAGGTGGAGCCCATCCTCTGCTGTCCCTGCTCTGGCCTGTGACTTTCTATGGGTGCTCTCCTACTCTGTAATGTCTATTGGTCTCTGGCTTTGTATGAGGGTTACTATGCCATTTTCCTCTCTAATGAAGGAAAGTGAAAGATGGGGTGGAGGATTCACGGGTCCCAACCCTCAGCAGAAAGGTGACCATCCAGCCACTGGAGAGTGTGGTAATAAGGGTGTTGGGCTCCTTCGGGCAACTTTCTTAATTGCCCAGTAACTCATGAGAGGTAGCTTGGAGCCAGAGAGGTAGCATGGCTGAGATAGGAAGGATCACAACATCATCCTGTGGGTCGCATCAGTAGAGGGGACTTTCTTATGTCCTTATAAATGCGAGCAGAGCCAGTGTCCTGAAACCATCTGCAGAAGTGAAGGGTGTGGCTCCAGGTTCCTAGTCTAAGGACTTTTCCCCTTGAGCAGTGAGTCTAGAGGATGATGAGACTGACTGACTGAGCTGTACTCAGTAAGATACAGGCCACCAGTCCTAGAACCTGTCTCAGTGCTTTACCTCCATCACCGCGTCCCCAGAGATACTATCAGGTGTGCCTTGCAGTCACAGGCATCCCCCAGAAGCAGAATCAGACCCCACTCGGTCTCTTAGTGGAGCTCCTGCCCCTGCACAGGGGTCTCAGAGCTGAGGGCCCTAAGGCATCTTGAATCACCTTATCCTTGGGACTCCCCCGTCCTGCAAGCCTCCACCGGCCTGCTCCCACCAACCTGCTGCAGCGGAGTGTGGGGAACATTCGCCTCCAGGCCTGGCCCCTTAGCTCCCGCGAACAGCACCAACCCCACACATTCCATCGAGACTGTTTGTGACACACCGCTCTGCTCTTTTCTCCCACACACTTGTGCCCGTTTATTCAGGGCGAGGCCAACATTTTATTGTTATCTGGTTTAATTAGAGAGGAAAAAAAGTCCAGGAGTCTAGAATTTTGGTAACTTCAAATATATTTTATTACTTTCTTTTTCATCTTAGAAAGAACATGAAACCTGCATGCAGCTCAAGGGTCTCAGCATTTACATAGCAGAGAAACAGCCGTCCAGTGCGGCCTCTACTGAAGGGCAACGTGCGGCAGGGCGCACGGAAGGTGGTATGTACACAGGAGAGGGCACAGGATCATCCTAACTCCTAGCTCCCAAAGAGGACTGCCCTGTTTGCATCTGCATTGAAGGAGGGTGTGCTTTCTGTTGGGGTGCGGGGAAGAAACAAAACTTTGAAAGTTCCCCTTTGCCAATAGGAGGTGTGGCTCCGGCTGTTTGTTGTGCATATATCCCTGAATCTTTCCGTTTCTTCCTTGGGTTGTTTTCTCACAGTGCCAGGACCGTCCCATACTTCAGAAGCATCAACTACCAAAGCAGCAGAAACCTTCAGGTTGGAAGAAAGACCCAGCTCCTTTAAGGATCGCTTGCCTGATCATGAACTGGGGTGGGGGGCAGGGATGAAGCTTATCCTGGTAACAAGATTGAGTTCCTGGCGGCACAGATGTCGAAGGACCTGCTCCCAGTTGCCCTACAACAGGGGCCACTGTCAAGTCACAGGGAAACCCTGACCAGTCATAAGCTCAGGAGAGCCCGTGGCAGCTGTGCCGAGGCGCCAGGCCCCCTGAGCGGAAGCTTCGCAAGCCTGGACCGGAGCAATGGTGCAATGAAATGCCTCAACCAAGCTCACTGTCCCTTCCAGGCGCTCATAAAGCTCAGATGTGTTGTCACATACGGACAAATACAAAACCCCTTATTTTACAAAGGAAAGAGTTATTCGCCCCCCTCCCCGCCCTGCCTCCCCGTTTCGGCAAAAAGCCGCTGGAGATGAAGTCTGGAGTTCGGGAGAGCTGGGTCTCACATCTGGAAACCTTCCACACACAGCTATAAAATGTAAAAACTGACCCTGGTAAGAAGAGCTTCGTAGCAATATATAATTTGTCTGAGAAAGAAAGGGCTTTTATTTTAATCTGCAAAGTCCTCCGCTGAAGTCTCTCAACTGGCCTGGAATTTTTCCTCCCGAGATCGGTCACCCTATTCTTCGTAGACCCTAGGAAGAGAGGACAGAGTGGTCAGTGGCTCAGGCCACTTACAGCTGCTGCTAGTGGGTTCGTCTGTGGGCCTCCTCCCAGGCCTGGGGCCGGGAGAGGGGAGAGGGCTCTGAGGATGTGATCGAAGCCAACGCCAAAGTTCACTCGAGGATGGGTGTGCTCCCTCACGCCCATAGTCCTCGTTCCGGGCTGTACTCCACACTCAGCTCACTGCTCCCCTTTCCAGTGAAATCCCTTGATCAGGCACGGAAATAAACGGCCTGGGGGCTGGAGAGATTGTGCCCAAGATACGTCACTGCTCTGCCAGAGGACCCAAGTTCATGTCCTGGCACCCACATTAGGTGCAATGCCTATAACTCCAGCTCCAAAGCCCTCTTCTGGCTGCCCCAGGCACCTGCACTCACAAGGCACACAGACATACGGCCACACAGATACCCACATATAAATAAAATAGAAATGCTGAATGCAGCCGCCTTTCGAGACAGCCAGAGATTCCGGTCTCTAAGGGGCTCTGAGCTCATTTATTGGTGCCATGGACCAGGGGCCTGGCCCTGCCCTGCCCTGCATTCTTCTCTTTCCTCCATCCTGAGCTATCGAGCATGTATGTTTGCTCTCTCTCTGACTTTGATCAGTTCTTTTATCTACATTATCTGTATTCATTAAGTCATTTTTAACCCTTTAAAGGGGTTAAAAGGTGGGAAGGGAAAGGGCAGGTGTGGCGGTTCCCTATTCCGGATGCCTCCGAGCCCTATGGCATGGATGAATTCAGAACTCATGGGCTTGTAACCATGCAATCCCAACACTTGGGAGGTAGAGGGATTAGGACTCATGATTCAAAGTCATCCTTTGCTTTGGGGTTGAGTGGATGCTAGCCTGGGCTATGTGAGACCTGTGTCAACAAACAAGTAAGCAAACAAGCAAATAGCACCCCCTGTCCCCCCACAACGGTTCTGAACTCTTGATGTAGCAAATTGGTAGAGGCCTAGTAGCAGAGAGCTCTCACGGCCTTCATGAGAGAAATTTGCAAAAGAAGAACAGTGGGTTTGGGGTGGGGGTGGGGCTTTGGGATCCCCACAGGTGCCTCCTCTTCAAAGACTCGCCATGTGGAGGAAGAAACAAGATGGGCAGAAGATTGGTCGGAATGTCTCCAGGTGTCTGGGCAAGACTTCTCAAGCCTCCATAAGCTAACCCTGCAGTCATCCTGCTTTTGATGACACAGGCCTGGGGGGTGACAGGGTGGCAGGGGGTGGGTGGGTGGGGCAGGTTCTGCTTTTGCCATGTCAACTGCATGCCCTGACCAGAAAGAGGGCTGCGCTCCCATCAGATATGTGGGGAACACGCTTGCTTCACCACTTTCTATTTCAGGCAATTGCAGATGAGGCAGTTTTGGAGAGAGCAAGAAAGGATTCAGGTGCAGAAGCTGAACAGGGGTGTCAGCTCTGAGAGCTGGTCACAAGGCTGGGGCCGGGGGGCACTGGGCCACATACTGGGAAGGCAGTGCCAGACCCAACACCCCACAGGGTCCTGGCATCTTGCCCTGACTTCCAGGTACTCTGAAAGTCAGACCCTGTCCCCACCTGGTCTTGGTTGCCCCCTCTTAGGGCAAAATACTGGGATCCTTGGAAGTCACCCAAGTGTGTGTCCTTCTCCAGCTTTGTTTAGCAGGTAAAGGTACAAGAGAACAGGCCGGGGCGGGGGGGGGGGGTCTGAGGAGTGACTTGCTCCAGGTCAGACTCATTGTCACGGGGTACAGAGGAGCTGGGAAGGGACCTCTCCTTCCAAGGCCAGACCTGGGGACCCCAAGGTAGAAGTAGGAAGCCCCCTTTTGATGATAGGGAAACTGCCAAGTCAGCAGAGGTGTCTGCCCCAAGGCACCAATGGTCTTAACCTCTGCCCCATTTGGGTAAAGTGGCTCAGATTGGAAGGGGCTGAACTCAAGCAGCCCCAGAATCTGCCTGAGAAGGCGTCAGAGAAGAGCAGAGTATGGGGCACCTTGGTGCTCACCTGGTCATGTTCAGCTCTTGTGACTTAAATAAAAAAATATAAGTTAGGGGCCAGAGGGACGACGGCTGAAGAGCTCAAAGCTTTGGTGCTCTTGCAGAGGACCTGACACACACATGGAGGCCCACAGCCTTAGGTAACTGCAGTATCTGATGAATCTTATTTGAAGTCCTTGGGCACCAGGCATGTAGGGTATTACACAAACATTCCTGCAGCCTTAATACCCATATACATAGGGTTAAAAACAAGTCTTTATAAAAATGTTCACAAAGAACTATGAAATGAAAGTAGATTTTAGTTCACAAAGGGATACACCTGCAGTGCTCAGAGCTGTCCAGAGAGCGGAAGTGGTGAGCACTCCATCAGTGGGGGATGGGAACAGCATCAGCTATTTTGTGGGTGTCACACATTAGATGAGGCTAATAGATGACGTGGTGTGTGGGTCCCTTCTCATCCTGAAAGCCATAGCCAATAGCCAAGCTCTTCTGGATGGGTGGGGGATGCGCGGGGTGGGCAGGCGATGGGCAAGGAGTGTGTGTGTGGGGTGAGAGGAGAGGCTGTACCTGCGCTTCTCGTTCCAGGCATTGTACCACTTGATGAAGCGTTTGGTGCTCTGCAGCTTAGGGTGGAGACAGTGCTCCTGGCCCCGGTACCTGGACATACTCTTGGTGGTGATGCTGAAACACAGCAGGATGGGGTCAGGGTTAGACATCTGAATAACAGTCTGCAGGACTGGAGCACTGAGCAGCCCCGCCCCTCCCTCAAATTTCAAGAGCTCAGTCCCAGGTCAGCCTTTTAATGTTTTGTGTCTCAGCCTCCATGATGGGGTTAGCCTGTATGAAGTGAGTATTACTTTTCCCTGGGGAGTCCCTACCCCTAACAGCATCCAGCAGTCTGCGATCCCCAGCAAGGCTCTCGGGGAGCTCTTCCAGTGGTTCAGAGGTAGACAGAACCGTTGCTAGAAGGTGCTCATGCCAAGTACCATCCTTGGATTCGAGGAACTCTACAGAGGGGCTGAGCCATGCCCTGCATGTGTCATAGACTCTAACTCTTAACCCCAGCCCCCAAACCCTCTGCAGTTGTCCCTGGGCTGGGCAGTTGCTGTTCCTGGAGAAGGGACCTTGTTGGTCTGGTAGCCCAGTTGATGCTTGACTGTGAGGTTGCAGTTTTCTCGTTCCAGGACAGCAAGATAAAACCTTCCTTCTCTGGGCTTCTCTTAGCCAAAGCTCCAGCCCCACAGTGGCCTAGCTCTGCAAGGGAGAAGCAGGACCTGGTACTGAGACAGCTAGCTGAGTCTGGATCCCTGTAAGCGGTGGTATGTCTGCTCAAAAGGTACAACAGAAGGACCTACCTCACAGGGTTACTAAAGGAGCTAAAGGCATAACCTATGCGCAGTGCCCAGTCCCTGGCGGGCGTCCAGTGACCACCGTTATTACTAATTAGTCAGAAAAGATGAAGCAGCCCCGAGGAAGACACGCTTCAGGTATGAGCTCAGGCCTGACAGGTCTGAAGCACCTCACTCAGTCAGTCACTAGGGGGATGGTGGGAGTTACAGGAAGTTCTGGGAGGGGACTGGTTGAGAATGAGGGTCCACTTGGAAGATGTAAAGTGGAGACCTGACTTCCCGAGGGGTCACAGGTGTGTAGGGAGGTCAGCTTGTTCCCCACATGGTTCCTAAGGGGAAGAAGAGTCAGAGTTTGTGGGCCAGATTCTAGAAGGGGGTAGGGTCGTTATGAATACAACCTCCCAGTCTGTAGGGACAGAACACAATCTTGCCAGCAGAACGGGGACGGAACGCTGCTGTTTCAGGTTCCTGCTCTCCCTCATCTCAGATCAGGACGGACATTTGATAATACCAGGTAATTGGATCGTGCTTCGCTGGAGACAGGTGGATTCTTGCAGGCTCCAAGCATGGGGCCCTCCCTCTACACCTCTGCCCTCCTGCAGAATTAGTGCCCATATTTCCTCCACACCCACAATGCTGCTGTTGCTCTGAGTGGCCATCTCAAGTAAAAAGCTCCTTTTCCATAGGCCAAGGTGCAGACAGAGCATCCCTCTTCTGAAGGTCAGAGAGAGCAAGAAAGAGCTCAGGCCCGACCCCCAGAGCTGCTCAGACTACTGTGTTCTTCAAATCAGCAACAGGGTGCAGAATCTGGGATTCAAGATCCAATAACCATGTCTGGGTTGCAGTAGTTCTGGGGGCCAATGGTTTGAATGAGAACTCTATGGACATATGACACAAATCGCCCTTCAAAAACTTGGACTTGGGCTGACAAGATGGCTCAGTAGGTAAGTGTCCTTGCCACCAAGCCTGGAGGTGTGTTTGGTTCCTGGGACACACCTGGTGGAAGGCATGAACCCTCCTGCAAGTTATAAACACATATTTTTTGAAAAAAGAAATCCAGGCTTTCCCATATTTCGAGTACCCCCCCCCCCACCCCGGCCGGGGTCTCTGGGAGACTCAGGGGGAGCTGGAGAACTTGCCAACAACCTTTGTGGCTGAAAACCTGTTTTGGCAAAAAGTGCAGGTCCCTTGTCTGACAGAAGGGCGAGGAGCCTTCAGGCTGTCGAGGGTGGGTGGAGAGGGAGGCCCAGAAGAGGTGTTGGTCTCATGAGGTCCCTGCAAATTTTCCCAAGGCTACATGAAGCCTGTCTATACGCTTGCTTGGCAGCGTTCTCTCTCTCTCTCTCTCTCTCTCTCTCTGCCCCCCCCCCCCCCCCCCCCGGAGTTTAGTCAAGAAAGGAGCAAACCTGTCTGGGGCAAAGTCTGTCCCTTTGAGTTGCTGATGCACCCCAAATTGTTTTTGTCCCCTGGAGGTCTGAGAGACAGCTTGAAATCTTCTTAACATTTTTGAACCTCCAGACTAGAAATTCCGAGATACTGTGAAGCCTGCCATTTCTTTTAGCCCCTGAGCCAGCCTACTCTTAAAAGGGTAATTTTCCTTTATCTGCCCTGCAAGACAAGGGGCGCTATAAGGAGGTTAATTTGGAAACTCATGACTCGGGTCAGTTCAGGTCCTGTGGCTTTCTGAATTAGCCTAACTTCAGCGGGTGGAAGTTGTGAGGTGCCCGGTGGGGGTGTGCCCTTCCTTCACAGACACTGCCTGAAGGCCTCTGGGCCGGCAAGGGCAGTCGGTGGAAGGCACTTGCCCAGACTGAGAATAAAGTGTGTCCTGTTTCTGGGGGAGGGGAAGAGGGGCCAATGGTCCATGGCAAATATTTGGGAGCTGTTTTGCCAAGGGCTGCCTTCCTGGCCAAGAGTGTATTGATGGGGGAACGGCAGCGCTGGCTTCAAGTGGTTAATTGGGAAGGCTGAGGAGCAGGAAACGCAGTGTTCTCTCTCTGCCCTAGTTTTAAAGACTTTGCCGGCATCCCCACCAAGCAGCTGCAGCGGTGGCATGGCACATTAACCCCAGCAGAGCACTTTCTCCAACACTGTTCACAATCACGGACCCACAAGGAGCCCGGCTGCTGGAGGAAGGGACTGGCGCATTCTCACAATGAAAGCCCGGAGAGCACCAAACTGTCCACCGCTGTGGCCAAACCCCTGACTGAAAAGTCTGTTACTTCTCTCTTCGGTAAGAGGGAGGCAGCGCTGGGTGTGTGTCCCAAATGGATCTGGTGTAGATATCCTAAGAGGGAGCACCAGAGCCGCTCGCCCAGAGGAAACCCCCAGCCTGCCAGTTTGAGTCCTAACAAGGACAGGCTCAGAGAGACCCGCCAGAGACCCCCTTTCCAGACTGTCGGGCAATGTCCCGAGGACTTGCCAGACGATTGATGACAAACTGCTCCTCGGGGCCTGGGCAAAGGCAGAGAGAAGAGCGTGTTAGCCCGATCCAGCCCCGCCACGGGACATGCCCCCTCAGAACTCACATAACCATCTTCTCCTCGCAGTGTGGGTACTTTGGCTTCATTTCCAGCTTCTTCACGTCGCTGTAGCGGATCTTGGGCCCCTTCCGGGAACACTTGCACTTGGATCCTGCGGGAGAGCGCGGCCAGGCTGCTGAGTCGCCAGAGGGGTCTTCAGCTCAGCGACCGCCCAAAGTGCCCGCCCGGGACCCCCGGGGTTCCAGGGTGTTTAAGTGGTGCTTGGGCTCCCTACGAAGGGGCAGGACCGCGACCGAGGGCCCTCGCGGCACTCACCGTCCACGCGCGAGGCGCACAGCGCCAGGAGCAGCAGGAGCAGCGCAGCCGCCAGGAGCCTCATGTTGGCCTGAGGGGCGCGGTGAGGAGCAGGGACGCGAGGAGGGAGCCGGTCTGTGGTGCTGCGGCTGTGGGATGCCGCCCGGCTCGGTTCTCGACTTGGAGCACGCCTCCCTGCACTGCTCGCTCCAGCTGCGCCCGTCGGTGGGAGCTCCTGCTGCTGCGCTGCGCTTGGCGCTGGGTGCTGCGATCTCCCCACAGCTTCCCTCCGCCCACCCTGGCCTCTTTTAAATTCGCTCCTGCCCTCTCCGAGAGCGAGCTCATTAATATGCAGAACCACTCGGTGACTCACTGAGATTTCTCAATGTGGTGGGGGGAGGAGATCTCCCAGCCCGCCCAGCCGCCCGCTCCAGACCCGTCGCGATCACAGGGGCGCACACTCAGAGCCACGCGCGCACACGCACACACTCACATCCGCTACCCTCTGGCTCCACAATACGCCCGCCTTCATGCACTTAATCACCCAAGCGTCGATGCGGCTGTCCTGCCTTGGAGAGGCCAGGCGAGTGCATAGCTTGGGAACGAGTCCTGGTTTTGTTTCCTGTGGATACTTCTCAGGCCACACAGGTTTACTGTCCCAAGCCACCGAGAATCCCAGGTCTGGCTCAGATCCTAGAGTCTTCCAACAGGTGCCAAGGGAGAGTGCCAGGAGGCCTTCCCACTGGGGTGTGGGTCTCTGTTGGGCCAGCAGCTCAAGGCCAGGTGTAGTTAGAGGCTTGTCACAGGTAGTAGAAGCTTTTGATCATTGGGTCACTGGGTGCGGCGGTGTGGGTGAGTGGGGGGGGGGCTACACAGTTTCTAGAAGGGATCTGTGGCTTGGTGTCCATGTATGGCTGTCCAGGGGCTATGGAGAACCCGGCTACTCATCACATGCATTTTAAGAACCTTTGAAGCCAGGTAGAGCCCTGGTCACTGGATGGAGGCTACCCTACCTTATACACACTGCATCTGGTCACTGGATGGAGGCTACCCCACCTTATACACACTGCATCTGGTCCCTGGATGGAGGCTACCCCACCTTGTATACACTGCATCAGATGGTGGTAGGTGAAATTCTATCCCGCCCATGGATATCAGCATGGGTCAACTTCATAAAAATAAGAAAAACGGGCAATTTTATCCATTCAGAGGTCTGTACCAAGATGAAAACTGTACTATCTTTGGGGTTTGAATGCATATGCACAGCTAAGACCCAGCTGCGTGTCTGGTTTGATGCCCTGCTTGTTGTGGTCTTTAAAAAACGGTGTCATTTGAAACCATGTGGTATAGTGGCTTGCTCTACCTTTGACCTCAGATGCTCTGCATGTGACTTTGGGCAAATTACTCTTTTAGCCCTCAATTTTCCTCATCTGTGAGATGGGATAAAGGTACTTCCAGCAGAAAGAAGAGGAATGGCTGTGTCAAGGGTTTAGCATGGTCCCCAGCAGTAGCAAGCTTTCAGACCTTTTGATAATTTTGTTTTTCATTATTATTTTGCATACCAAATACCCGATTATACGGATATGGCATGACTGATTTGGTTGATCACTCCTGGCTGGGCCCTTGGGCTGTTTGCCACCATGTATTGTCATCATTATGCTGCATGACAAATATTCTTGCCATTGAAGTTGGAGAGATGCCTTCCAAAAACAGACAAATTCTCAGAGACAGAACCACTGAGCATAGTACATGCCCATTGCAAGGCTTAAGTACACAATTGCCATACTCCTTAAAAAAATCACGCACTTCAATCCTGCAAAGGGAATTTCTTAACTACCACACCTTATCAGAATATGTAAAGTATTTTTACTACTGAAAATTTAGTGCTACTATATTGGCTCAATAATATGTTGAGATCTGACAGCTCTAAAGCTTATATGCACTGAGCTCATTTTTGTATTTTTCTTACATTTAAGTGGTGTGCGTGACACACATGTGCTATTTGGTTCATATGCAGAGGTCAGAAGGCAACCTATGGAAGTTAGTTCCCTCCTTCTACCTTGTGCATCCCAGGGATTAAACTTGGGTTAGCAGACTTGGCAACAGATGCTTTCCTGCTGAGCCAATTCACCGACTCAGTGTTGAGATTAATAGACCCTGAAAATACGGGACAAAGTTTCTCAGCTTCCAGGGCTAGACTAGAGGTCAGAGGTGCAGCCTTTGCCTCCAGGAGTATATCCTAGTCTGTATTTACTGATCTTTGGTTTGCAAAACGCATACATTGTATCCTTTTTGCATGAGCTCTCTTGGAGACAGGGCATACACAAGGGTGCTGTCCCTTCTGCCACCCGGACTGTGTGTGACATTGCCCAGCTGGGAAAAGGAGGGATCTTGCCTCCCAAGTTGCCTCAGGATATGGACTTTCTACTGAGCTCAAACTAGGGGGCTTTGAGTAGGGAGTGGAGACAGGTTTATGTGGGTACAAAGAGGGAAGTCCTTTGCCCAGTAATACCGCCTGCTTTAAGGAAGTCTGCCCTCTGGGCAACACGTATGCCCATCACTTAGAGGACAGTCTGATGTGCGTGTGTGCATAAGCATGACCACCGCCATTGCCAGCTGGTTCTACAGGAGGTGTAGACATAGTGTGGGGACATGAAGAGAGAAAGAGTAGAAGCAGGGACTCAGTGAGGGAGTGGATTAGTCAGGGCTCTCTAGGGGAACAGAACTGATAGAAGGAATCTGTGTATGTTAAACAAGGATCTATTAGAGTGTCTTACACGCTGTTTTCGAGCTAATCCAACAATGACCGTCTCCCAGTGGAAAGCACGAGAGTCCAGTAGTTGTTCAGCCCATGGGGCTGGGTGTTTCAGCTGGTCTCCAGTATACTCTAGAAGTAGGCTCTAATGGCAGTGAAGGAATGCCCCAGCAACAGGGTAGATGAACTTGCCGGAGAGAATGAGGGCAAGCAGGCCGAAAGCAAAAGCTGCTTTCCTCCATGTCCTTAATACAGGCTGCTATGAGAGGTGTGGCCAGATTTAGGGACGATCTTTTGATCTCAGATGATCTGGATTTAAGATAGGTCTTCCTACCACAAATGATTCAGTTAACTAAAAATCCCTCACAGGTGTGCCCCAGTGACTCGGAGTTTTTAGTTACTTTCACATGTAGTCAAGTTGACAAGTAAGAATAGCCATCACAGGGAGGAAACACTCCTCATCCAGGGGATTTGCCAATCCTTTTCTTTTCCCACTCACAAAACACCTGCTGGGGGCCAGGATCTATGCACTCACTGGGAACTTACAATGAGCAAGGATGTGCACCCGTTCTCAGGGGAGGATGGATGGGGCCACCATAATAGTGGATAAGTGTGAAAATTCCTCAGAGGTAGATGGCAGGAAGAAGCTGGTGCTGTGTGATGTGATCCTGGGCAGAGGTAGGGATGGGTTTTCCGGATGGAGGGACCACTGGGCTGGCTATGAAGGATGATGATAATAAGGAGGCAGATAGGGAAGACCATTCCTACCCCTCACATGACAATCTCCATGGGGTACCCCTGCTGCAAGTCCTTCCCTGGCTCTTGATCTCATCCAGAACCTCGGGTGAATGACCCACAGTACGCACCCCCAGTGGCCAGCGCTGGCCAGCCACCCACTGGCCATGCTTGTGACCCCGCCTTGATTTATCTTTCTGGCATGCAATGGTCCTAGCTGGGGAATTTTTGCTCGCTAATCCTCTTGCCCACGGCACTTGCTCTTCCCAGCACCTCTCATCTTCCGTGCGCATGTCCATGCTTCAGACCCAAGCACTCGGGCAGCCCAGCAGCAGAGGCTCCCGTGCCATGATCACACACTACCATGGCAGAGTGTGCTGCTTTCATGTTCATGCGGGGGTGGGGGGGGGGTCCTGAAGGGGAGTGTCTAGGTCATCTCCATCCTCAGTTTCTAAGCCACCCCCATCCTCAGCGTCCTTAGGGAGCTTAGTTAGTGGCGCTTGAGTAGGTTTAGGAGGAGTGGTCTCGCTGAAGGAATTACGTCACCGCGTCACTGGGGGGCAGGTTTTGGGATTTCGAAAGCCTCGGTCAATTTCCTGTGAGTTCTTTCTGCTATGTGCTCGCCATGCAAGCTATGAGTTCTCTGCCGCCAAGTCTGTGGCTTGCTATGAGTCCTCTTCTTCTGACGCCAAGTCTGTGGCTTGCTGCGGTGCATCTCTGCCACGTCAGACTGTTATCCCTGTGGAGCAGTAAGCCAAGTAAACTCTTCCTTGTATAAATCGTCTTGGTTATGGTGGTTTTTTTTTTTTATCACAATAGAAAAGTAACCACTGCAGCCTCATTCTGTGTCCATTGGTTAAATAGAAGCATGCTTTAGGCAATAGCTTAGGACCCTTGAGAACATTGCTGACTCTAGTCTGTGCAGGGCATGAGGCTGTGCATAAGAATGTGTGTTTACACGCATGCACTGGAGGAGGGAAAGGGTGTTTGTGGCAACCCAAGGTCTGGAGAAATTCGGTTCTGTCTCCAACATTTGTTTCAAAACAGCAGTGGCTGGGGGGAGGAATGGGGTGTTTTCCTGGAGGTCAGGGCTCTGCACCCAGGTATCACTACTGCTCTATCTGCTGGGAGGTGTGGATGGGGCACAGCTACCTTCCAGCCCCAGGAACTAGAAGATGAGGACTCTCTCTCTCTCTCTCTCTCTCTCTCTCTCTCTTTCTCTCTCTCTCTCTCTCTCTCTCCCCCTCCCCCCGCTCTGATGTGACAGGAATTCTAGAATCAAGCACCAGGAGGGGGGCAGGTCTCTTCTACCCTGATTGAACACAGGGAAACTGAGGCCTAGGAAGGGAGTAGCCTTTCACACAAGGTTGAAAAGGACAGTGGTGTTAGCCAGGATCCTGTTTCTGTGTCTTCTCCCTGCATGTTTAGGTGAAGGCAAAATCCCAAGCTTCAGCAACACTCACGACATGGTGGGTCTCGTACTTGCTTCTGCCTGCTCCCACTGACAGAGTGTAACTCTGGTGGGTACCTGTGTTGGTTGGAATTTTTGTCAAGATGAAACAAGCTGGAGTCTTCTGGGAAGAGGGAACCTCAACTGAGAAATTGCCTCCAGAGACTGGCCTGTGGGTAAGTCTGTGAGACATTTTCTTGATTAATGATTGATGTGGTAGAATCTAGCCACCTATGGGCAGTACTGTCCCTGGGCTGGTGGTCCTGCATAGGAAAGCAGGCTGAGCAAGCCACGAGGAGCACTCCTCCATGGTCTATGCTTCAGTTCCAGCCTTGGTTTCCTGCCCTGATTCCCCCTTCATGCTGGACTATGACCCAGATGTGTAACCCATCTAAGCCTTCTCCCCCTACAAGTAGGCTGTGGTCAGTGTTTAGTCACTAACAGAGATTAAATGAAGACAGTCACTTTCCACTCGGCAGTTCCTCCTTTGCCTGGTGGCCTGTGTGTCTCCTTCTGAGTGTGACGCCAGCTTGTGGAATGCCAGGTGGGGTACACCTTCTTTGCTGGCTCCTCTAACCACAGGCCTTTGGTACTAGTCCCCTAGATGGAGGGTACAAAGGGCTGAGGTCTTTGAGGACAGCTTCTAGATTGTTCTTTATACTGGGGAAGTTTAGATTTCCTGAACAACTTATAACTGGAGGGAATGGTTCTGGGGACAGCCAGGTGGATTTGGATTACATCCTGTGACAGCAGAGGGGTTATTACATTCAGACAGGTAGCGGGCCATGCTGAAGGATACACCCCAAATGAGAGAAGATGCTGGAAGCAAATAAGACTTGTCAGTGAGTAGCATTTATTCTGCTGTTTATTTAGCAGCAAATAGGCGTTCTTTTATCTTAATACAGAAAAATGTTTTCAGTGAAGGCCTTCACCTGTAAAGGAACAAAGGGTGATTTCAGGAGAAGTAATTTCCAAACAATTCACAAATGCATGTGTCTTTACTAGTGGCCAAAGTAAACCACAGTAATGGCGTGGTGTTATGGGATTTCCACCTGTACCCTCTCCAGGAAGGAACCACAAAGTTTAAAGAGCATTGTTTGAAGGAAACATGGTGGTGGGACCATCGATGAACTTCAGGTTTTGGGAAATATTTATATTACAGCATGATGTCACCTCATTCACTTGAGAAAACTTTAAGCAAATCTGTAATAAAGTGGGTGGTGGTGGTGGCACATGCCTTTAATCCCAGCACTTGGAAGGCAGAGGCAGGTGGATCTCTGTGAGTCTGAGACCAGCCTGGTGTACATAGCAAGTTCCAGGAGAGCTAAAGCTACAGAATATTTAAAAATATTTAACAGAGAGACCTGCCCTTCAGAGACAGTCCTTGCTGTGTCGGCCTGACCAGCTACGGAGGATTGAGAAGCTTATGTCAGAGATGACGGGAACAGGGTGCTGGTCTGAAGATCCCGATTGCAGGGTCTGGGATGCTGCATGGCCGCACCTGCAGGGAAAGGGCATCTTTGTGTTAAGCTGACAAGTGACTCGAAGTAGCAAGCTCTATATGGAAGGTGGCAGAGAAAGGGACCCAGAAGTCCTTCTCTGAGAGGCAGGAGGTTGGGTGTCACAGAATTTGTGAGAGTGATCTTATCTCTGAAACCCAGGAGCTCTGTGCTCAGTAAACCACTCAGTCACTCCTGGGCACTGGCAACAGGCATGTGAGGCTTTATGGCAGATGTTGCAAGAGAGGAGAGCCTTTGGTGGACAGTGCCACTTTTGAGGCTCAGGCTCTGTCTTCAGAATCACCTCCGCTTTGCACAATCTACCCCATGTGGCTACGTCTGCTTCAATGCGCTGCTTTGGGCCCCTCTTGGCGGATGGACTTCATGGTGGCATGGTATGGTGGCCCTGCCAAGTCTTCTCCTAACATCCCGGTGTCTGGCGATGGCCCTCACAGGTCTGCACTGCCACCCTGCCTCTAACCACCTCATGCGTTCTTTGGTGTTTTGAAAACTCTGTCCCAGCTTAAAGCCTTGGAGCTGCCTGTGTGCAGGCAACTCCTCTAGCCCCTTGACTGTTCATTCCTGTTGCCCTTCAGAATCTCCCCCTCCATGGACTGAGCATTTAGTGACACGAGTTGCTTTGCGGCTTTCTTGTTTAAATGTAAGTGGAAGTTTCCTGTCTTGAAGCCACTTGGTCCCAAATACCTGGCAGCTGCTTCCCAAATTACCAACCACACAGAGGCTTAATATTGCTTATAATGCTCTATCAATAGCTCAGGCTTATTACTAGCTAACACATTTAAATTAACCCATATTTCTATCTATGTTTTGCCACATGGCTCAAGGCTTGTTACCTCATTTTCTACCCATCCTGCTTGTTTGGTGGCTGGCTGACTGGCATCTCCCTTGACTCTGCCCTTCTTTTCCCCATCATTCTCAGTTTGGCCTTTCCGCCTAACCTTATCCCACCTGGCAAATGGTCAGTCAGCTTATTTATTAAACCAATCAGAGCATAATTTACACAGTGTACAGGAACATTCCACAACATCCTAATATAAGCATAGGACCTGGCACATAGTAGGTGCCTGTTTACGCTCTAGTTAGCAGCATGAACCTGGCAGAGTGGGCCCTAAAAATGGGCAGACTAAAGTCTCATGCAATAACCAGTTTTATTCAGAGCATCAGACAGTTTATACTCTAAGGGTTAAGAGTCACCTAAGTGCACAATCTCAAGGACTAACCACTCTGCTGGCCAAGGCCTGGACTGCTGTGAAGCTCCTGCTTCAGCCCTGACCACCAGGACCCAACAGCGAATTCCAGGCAAGAGGGCTGGGTTCTCCTCATAAGCCCTGTAGGAAGAACTCTGGCTGTCCGGTGGTGGAAAACTGGCAGAGAGGGTGGGGAGGCAGGAGAAATCTCACTGACAGCTTAACAGTTGGTCTCCTTTTCTTGAAATTCTTGGCCCTTTCTTGAAAAATATAATGCAGGCACAGAAATTTCTTTTATTAAGAGTGAGGCATTTGTGACATTGGTGCTTTCTGGTTAGGGCTCTTCCGCCTGGAATGTCTACTATTCGAGCCAGGAGCCTAGTGGGAGAGAAGAAATGATGGTTGGGGGTGAGGGATGGTGATGAATTTACATTGAAATCAGCCTTTGGCTCCCCAGGTGGGAGAGAGGGGTCAAAGGCATAGCTCTGAGGATTTACCTGCCTGGTGAATGTTAGCCTCCACTAATCTCAGATGAAGAAAACTTCTCAGGCTGGGGAGAGATGTTGCAATTTTGTGTCTTAGTGACTACTCACTGCTTCTGACACGACCAGGTTCTTAACAAGGAGCAATTTAAGGCCATAAAAGAATTGTCATAAACAGCTTGCGGGAGCCAAGAGCACAGCCTAGACTTTAAGCACATAATGGAATCATATCAAAAGCAAGAGGGGCGGCAAGAATCCATAAATCCTCCAAGTGCAAGATCTGTCCATTGTGACATTTGTGCTGAAGGGGAACCAGATGTGGATACTGAGAGCCGGGGCGGGAGGGAGAGATGCTGAGCCCGGCCCCTCTGCAAAGGTAGGGGCCTCTACTTCAAGTTGGTGCAGGCCTTAGTCTGCATGCCTCAGCTGGTAGCTCAGGGTCAGAGGGCAAAGGCAGAAGCTGAGGTTACACGTGTTGGGTGTGTTGGATTAACAGGCATTTCACGATATTCTGCGATTTTCTCTTTGAAGATTCAACCCTTGGCATAACTCTTGAAAACGTTTTTAGAGACGAAATGTGTTTATTCCAAACAGGAAGAAAAAGCAGCGAAGGCATGCAGAACCCCACTGGAAGCGGGCAAGAAGCATGCGTGACGACAAGGCTGCCATTCTTTTCCTGGCATAGGGGATGGATTGAGTGTTGGGTTGCAAGGCTGCAGGCCAGCAGCTCACTGGAGATCTACCAGGGAAAGGGATCCTGGGCCTGCAGCCTGGAGCGATAGCGTGGGTTCTAGTTATAGGTTCAGGAGAGTAGTCCTGAGCAGGTAGCTGTGGCTGACTTTTAAGGACAGGTGGTACCTCCACGGGTAGAGGAGGGTGGGTGAGAAGAATCTATAGGGCAGAACAGTGGAGGCAAGAGCTAGAAGTTAGATGTGGGTTATGACCCTGGAGATATTGCTTGATTTGCAAGGACAGGTGGACAACAAGAAGGTCTTGGCAGCAGTCTTGAGTGCTGGTACCAGGATCATTTACTTAATCATTCTGGAAAATCGGATGTAGTTCTTGTGGCCATTGCAACTCTTATTACTTAAACCAACAAACAGGAAACAAACAAGCCAAAATTGGCAAAAACAAACAAAAAACAAAACAAAACAAAACAGTGAAACAAAACCCCAAACCAAGCCAGTCCCTCTGATCCCAGTATAGAAACATGGAAGACAGGGCACCGTGGAACCTCCTGTCCCTTCATGATCTGACCCAGGCTGTCCCCGTATGAAGGGGCTTTTGGTAATTATAGTCTGATGTCACAACCCCCCCTCTACCCATCTTTCTTTTGGTATGTATCATTTCACAAGACCTCCTACTTCTGTGTAATTCCTATTAGCAGGACCCTGGGGTAAGAGGCAGGCTTTGTGAAATATGTGTGAGCCTCAGCTTAGTGGGTTTAAGTTTGGGGGTTGAAATAAATCCCCCCTTTTTTCCTTTCAAAATAGGGTTTCTCTGTGTAACAGCCCTGGCTGTCCTGGAACTGGCTCTGTAGACCAAGCTGGCCTTGAACTCACAGAGATCTGCCTGCCTCTGTCTCCCAAATGCTGGGATTAAAGATGTGAGCCATCACTATCCAGCAGTGAAATTTGTGTCATGTGTGATGGCTGCTGATCTTGGTTGTCACCTTGAAGCGTCTAGGAAGAGGGACTCTCAATTGAAAAACTGCTTCTACCAGATTTACCCGTGGTCATGTCTGTGTGGCATCTTCTTGATTGCTAACTGAGGTAGAACATTCAGCCCACTGTGGGTGGTACCATCCTTAGGCAGGTGAGTCTGAGCTATATAAGGAAGGTAGCTGAGCACAAGCCTGGGAGCAAGGTAGTGAGCAGCATTCCCTAGGTAGGTTTTGCTTTAACTGCCGTCCTTGGCTATGCTCAGTGATGGACTGTACCCGTAAGCTAAAATAATTCTTTTATTCACAAAGTCGCTTTTGGTCATGGTATTTATCCCAGTGACAGAAAGCAAGTAGAACCCCATTGCATACCTTTGAAATTGTGTGACATGGGTCCTGTGTTGGAAGTTTACCAGTGGACAGGGAATCTGTGCTATTTTCCAGAGGTACAGTAAGAGGGACACTGCTGATCAGAGATCATCTGTCCAAGGAGACCCCTCCACCCAGTAGGTTAGCAAAACAGTTATCTCTCACATTGATTACTCCAGTTTGGCTAAGCAGACTTGACATTATCACGTGCTAGGTTGCTACTTGGTGATTGTGGAAGAGGGTCAGAGGAAACAGGAGCACCGCATGGAGACAGGCCTGGGTGTGAGCCCTGACTCTTAGGTGTATGACCTTTCTGAACCTCTGCTTGGTCATTTACAAGTTATGCATTAATCCCATTCAGCTCGTAGAAATGCTGTGAGGGTAACATGAAGAATTACTTATAAAGTGTCCAGTGTAGCAATGGCACACATGGTGTCCTGTTATCTGTCATTGTTATTATCCATTTATTCGTGCAACACGAGGCCTTACAATCAACTATGTGATCCCTACCCTAGGGTCCTCTTAGCACCAGTGCTCCGCACTCTGGTCACTGAGGGTGAACATAGTCAGGGCTGGACATGCTTTTAGGACACCTTGCCCATCACGCATCCAATCCCTTATCCCCTCCACACTTACCTCACATAGGAGCCTATGCACTGGAAGGTTGGGCTGAAAAGCAGACTTTCACAGTCCTTGATTTATTATTTATGACCAATAGTTGCTCAATTTTCTCTATTTTTGTAATTTAGAGACATTTAACATAAAACATTTAAAAGAGTCCATGAACATTCTCTATATTTGATTTCCATGAGCCCTAGGGGTATTTTTTTTTTTTTTTGGAGAATATTGTGTGAGAAAGAGACAAGTGATAACTGTTTATATGAGGTTGGTAACCATAGAGATGAAATGCCACCAGATCAAAGTCTGAAGGTAATTAACTCCTTGCAAATTACAGCTGTTGAACTTGAGCACAGAGATCCATGAATTCACTCATGGGCTAAGCGACTAAGGGGAAGTCTGGGGAGAGAAAAATGTTGGCAAGGCTTATCAGCAAAGCTGTGTCCCTGTCCCTTTTGGGGGGTGTCTTTGAGGGCCTCAGGGCCTGGTCTAAGAACTCACCATCTGCAACTGTCAGTCAGGTGCCCCCCGTTATCTCCATCATCTGAGTGGTCTCTTTCCTGATTTGCGAGACCGAGTTCATGAATGCAGGCCCTCACACGACCACATCTGCTCAGGGGTTCGTGACCTGGATAGCAGGGTGGCCAGCCACCTTGTCTTGACCATGATCTCCGTTTGTCACCTTCCCACACTGTTCTTTAAAGTAGGTGAGGGGGTTCTTACCCTGGAGGAGCTGCTGAGCTAGCAGAACCTCACACGTCATGTGTTAGCGAAGACCTCTTCTTCCTTAGTGACCCTTGGGGGTCAAATACAGAACCCGGGTAACAGCAGCGATGACCCCAGAACTGGCTTTCCCTTCTCCTCTGCCCAGTGGGTACCCTAAGAGATTTCAGCCCCCAGATTCCCACGTGGGTAGCTTTTGCAGGATTCTGCTACCTTTGATGGAGTGCTGGAGTTGGGTACACTTGGCAGGGGGCTGAAATCCAGGGCTACTTAACTACCTGTGTGACTTTGTTGGATTATTTTGTGTTTCTATGACTCACTCTGTGTTTGAAAAGAATAGGTCTGTGGAGGAGGAGGAGGTATCACATACAAAACCTGTCAGCACAGTGCCCAGCACCATGGGCCAGAGTGCCAGGAGCCCCAGCTTGCCAGTAGTAAATCTGAAGGCCGTGCCCAGCACTGTGGGCCAAAGGGCCAGGAGCCCCAGCTTGCCAGTCGAAAGTCTGAAGGCAGAAAGCAGGTGACTTGCCCAAGGCCATTTTTGATCACGCTGTTTGAGGTGTAAAGGAGTTAAAATATTAAACAACTTGGTTTTAACAGGAGAGGGAAGAACACTTGGTAGTTCTGAGGTAGGGGAGGTAACTAGGCAGAAACTTTGGTGCTGTTTGCGGGTGAGAGAGAGCAAGGCCCAGGTGTGTTTAAGAAGGAGGTGTGTGTGTGTGTGTGTCCGTCCATCCGTGTCTGTGTGTGCCTCCCTCTGCTCTTTTCATCCAGCCGGCATTTCTTGGTGTCTCCTTGGCCTGTCCCTGTGCAGGGAGCTGTGACAGAGAAGGTGCAGCCCCAGGCTTGCCCAGGAAGGATGGGGATGTCCTCTCAGGAAACTTGTGAAACTTCAGAAACTTTGTGGGAAGTCAGAACATGGCAAGAACCTTGGGAAGAGCCTGTTCCTGTTTGTCCCTGCCATGACATATCTGAAAGGGGGAAAAAAAATCCATTTGTCTTTCCGTGTGTTCCTTGGGGCTCAGTTCGTCACCGTGTTGTGTTGAGTTGTCAAGGATACCTATGCTGGCCTCAGTACAGCTTCTCATGCCGGGGACTTGTCTTTGGCACTTGGTTGATTGAAAATAGGTTAAACTAATAAGGTAGGAAGGATGTGTCCAGGCTTTCACAGCTCCAGGGCCATGCTGGTGATTGGTGGAACATTCCAACTGGAACCTGCTGGGAAGTAGATGAGTAATGTTGTCTTCTTGCTCCAGGTTGGGCAAGGCCTGTCCCCACATTCTCGGGGGGCTGCTCGCAGCTCCCAAGGCTGGAGCACGGTGCTGGTTCTTATGTTGAGTCCCAACGATATTCTGAAGAGACACTCATGCCCCTCTCTTTGCCTGGTGGACTTTAAAAACAATAGACCTCCCATGCGAATGGCCCTAGGAATCTCCCGATGGGAGCCTGGTACTAGCCAGAAGGGGAGCTAACTTTCTCCTGGAAAGACTTCACAGAGTCTGACAACTTGTCAGCCCACTTAGCTGGAGACACCAGAGCAGAGACAGAGCAGATGAGCCTGGGGACCATGGCATCTGGTTAAGAACTGCTTCGTTACTAACACTTGCTTTGGTTCCCCCCTCACATTTATGTGTTTACCCATGTCTATAACTCAACATGTGGAAGTCATAGTCTCTCCTTCCACCATGTGGGTCCCAGGGATCGAACTCATATCAGCAGGTTTGGCAGCAAGTCCCTTTTCCTGCTGAGCCAGCTCACCAGCCCAGTGTTTCCTGCTCTTTGTTTCAACCTAAATCTTATGTCGGAGCCCAGATGATGGACTTGGATGGGGAGAAGGGTGTTGAGCTCTTGGTTCTCTCAAGTGTGGCCATGCAGACTAGATTTCCCCTTGTCCTTTTCATTGTTATTTGGTGTCTTTCACTGGTATGTTGAAGACCAGTGGCTGAATCAGCTTGTTGGGGCTACCAGGGCCCAGTCTCTGGCTCTGACAACTGCAGTCATACTTGAGGGTTGTACCTTGGAACCCAAGGGGGCTCCTATGGAAGGAATGTTGGGTTGACTGGAACTCCAGGGTCAAACAGCATTTGAAGATTTTTCTCCATCTCCAGGTTTCCAGCTCTGTTTAGTTGGTCCCATCCCTTTGTTACCCCGAGAACCTTCTGTAGGGCTTTAGAGCCAGTGAGCTGCTCAGCAAGACTGTTCACCATAACTTCTGCCTTCTGCAACCTCTCCGTCCCCCATTGTCACCCATATCACGGCCTGGCCAGCCAAAAGGCATTGCAGTTTCAGCTTCCTGGGACCCCAAGTAAGGCCAGAGGATCTCAGTTTGAATATCTCACCTGTTCACGACCCTCAGTTTCAATGGCCCTGGGTTTTGGTGTTTCTTGGCTTTGGTCTCTGCATTTTGCAAAGCACCTCGTCGGTGTATTGTGAGGGATGTCATCAACATCAACTCCCTCGTGCAGTACCTGCCACTTAGCACATGGTAGGCATGGATCTTCCTTCCAGCTCAGGCCAGGCATCAGTTTTTAAACCTCCTATCTCCTCACAGTAGCTGGTACCCAGCCAGAGCCCACAGTCAATAGTGTGAGCCCCTACTGTGTGGGTAGAGCCTGGTCTGCTTTCACACGGTGGGGTGAGCTGCGTGTTTATCTTCACACGCTGCTCTGCATGCTGCTGCAGAGACAGAGAAGACTGAGTGACATGGACCCTTCCCCACCCATGTGCCCACCAGCAGGCCAAGGGGAAAGCAGATGTTCCACATCCTTTGCTGGATTTTGCTGTAGGGGTGGGGTATGGGCTTTTGAAGTCCCAAGGAAGAGACCAGCCTCCAAGCGGCTTTGTCTCCACCCAGTTCCCCGTAGAGAGCTTGTGTACTGATAGCTTGGTCATCTCTTTCCCCTGGAGCTTTTGAGTCCCGGGGGTGTGTTTGGTTATTGCTTCGACTGTTTACTCTTGTTGTAAAGTACTGTTCGCTCTCAGCTGAGCTTTGCAGTCATTGCACCCTTACGTGCCATTTTCCAGGTAAAGATCCAGGTCCCAGAGGAGCGCTAGTCCTTTGGTTATTCAGTCACACAACTTTAGACACCACTGTCTGTCTAGGCAGGCCCGGCAGCAAGAGGCTATGGGGAAGCGTGAAACACGGGACGGAGGAAACCCAGAGGGACCTGTGGGATCTTGCATGTAGTCATTTTCCTTGGTTCTCTCCTGATTAAGTCAAATAGGCTTCAAGGAAAAGAAGAGTGCTCTTAGTGCCCCACACTATGGCGTGGGGTGTTTTACTCTCTTGGCCCCTGCCCCTTACGTGTCCAGAGGCCATGTCCCTTTTGGGAATTCTAGACACAAGCTCTCCACCCTCCACAGCACTGTCTAGCCCCTGGCTACTCTGGGATGCTCTGTGAAGCTGCTGTTAGGAGAGCGAGGTGGATGACTTCAGGCAGAGGCTCGCCTCACTAGGCTTAGTGCCTCCTGCAATTACCACACGGACTTTGAGGAGCCCATTCTCCCCTTCAGCTCTGGGGCAGAGTGGAAATCCTGATGCAGAGGGGCAGCCTCTGTGCAGGCCGGGCACTGCCTTTGTCACGTGCTCAGATGGCCCCTCCCTGTGCCTCTGCTCACAGCTTGGGGAGCCAATGTCCTGAGGTTGGAGGATTTGAGTGGTGACAACAGCCAATTTCCTGCATGCCTCAGGACCTGTGTGTCGGAAGCAGGGTCCTCTAGCTTAGGGACTGGACACGGCTTCCCCAGCTTACTCACTGGAAGGAGAAGAAAAGGCTACCCTTAGAGTGGTGGTTAATCTTGGTTGCCACCTTGGCACAACTGGGAAAAGGTCTCCTTCAAGTTAGTCTGTGGTCGTGTCTGTGGGCGTTTTCTTGATTGCTAATTGGTGTAGAGGGCTTGGTCTATAATACCATCCCTAGACAGGTGGACTTGGGCTATATATGAAAGGCAGCAGAATGTGAACCTGGAGCAAGCCAAGAACATTCCTGTATGGTCTCTGTCTTAGTTCTTGACTTCAGGTTCCTGCCTTGGCTTCCCTCAATAATGAACTATGACCAGAAAGCATAAGCCAAATTAACCCTTAACAAGTTATTTTTGGCCACCGTGTTTTATTACAGCAGCACAGAGCAAACTAGGACACCTAAGAATATGACGCTGATGGTTCTGGGGACTTCGGGATGAGGTCTCCTCAGTCCTGCATGGCTTGGTGCCTGGGCACCACCAACCTCTTCAGCTGTACACTTGAGGGAAGCTTAGGGTTCGCAAATCACAGGGCTGGAGTTGTTGGCTGATGCCCCACTCCCTGCCTGCTTCATACCACTGGAGAGACAAGCAGATGTGCACAGGCAGAATAGAAAGTTATATGCAAAGGGCAGGAAACAAAGCCCATAGCCATGACAGACTGAGTCCTTCCTTGCTAGATGCCAACTATCTTCTTTGACTTGAACTGTACTCAGGGGCCTTGCATGTGGTCTACCCCAGGCTGTCAGTCTCCAGAATCTGGCCTTGTAACTGCAGTAGATGTTCTGCACATATATGTATCCATCTGAATGAACAAGTAAACCATAAAACCAAGTAAACAAAAAGGCAGGCAGGGCTTTGCTTTGCCCTGGCATGGGCCAGGTGCCTGGTGTGTCCAGATAGGCAGGTGCAAACACTCTTTAGCACTGAAGAACCAAGGCTAGTAACTCAGTGTTACCTTCACCAGTAAGGGGGGGTAGCCAGTCCCCAAACCCAAGGAATAGGGAGGCCAGGGTCAGAACAGCCTGCAGTCACAGTGCCTGGCCAATGTCTTCCCACAGTTCACGACAGATGGCTTGTCTGGATGGGTCCCACTTAATATCTTGTAGTCACAGAGCTGGAGGGACCTCAGTGAGACAGAACATAAAGATCTTTAATGTGGCATTGTCCCAGTCATGGAAGATCACCCTGGAGTACTACAAAGTCATAAGCAGGAAGGTCCCCGAGACCTCAGAGATGTCCACTGTGGTGGTCAAGGGTATTCTTGGGAGTCAGGAGAGAATTCAAGTTCATTTCCTCATTGGCTCCATGGCCTCTCTTTGTCCCTGGCCACAGATGGGCTCATAATAGAACCCCATGGGCTTGCCAGAGAAAGGGATGCTTGTGGGGTACTTAGAACAGTTTCTGGCACAGGGTGAGTGTTGTGTGGGTGTTCATGGAATGCAAACACTGTGCATCACTGAAAGATGCTTTTAAGTAATTTTAGGTGAGAACTGTGGGCTGCAAAATTATATACATTATGCTTCTAAATTTATGTGTACACATGCATTTATGTAAATGCAAATGATTGTCTCTGTTGTAAAAATTGGATGGCTTTGATTTCTTTATAACATTCTATATTTCTCTATTATCCAAAATAAGCATGGATTACTTTAAATTAAAAATGACATTTAAAAACAAAGAATATTTTTCTGTGCCAGACTTCAGTTCCGTCCCTGTTACGAGTTCAGTTCTAAATGATGAGTACTGTGTTCTTCGGAGAGCCTGGGAGTTCTTGTTTAGAGACACTCAAAGGCCTGTTTGAGTGCCCAGAGAGTAAGGCTGGCATGGAATTCCTCTTCCAGGCTCCCCTCTGTCCTGAGTGGTCCCTGTCTCCTGCAGTAATGCTGTAGGGATCCTTTTCTTTTTTTTTTTCGATACTCCAAGATGTTTTATTAGTTATAGAAACTAACTAAATAAAAACAAATGCTCTCTCTTCCCACTGTTCCCAAGTTTGCAGCGTCATATCACTAGTCAAGAATAACTAATAATAAGTTTGTTGGCTGAGGATTTGTATTTGGAATTGGCTATCAGGTAGGAGGTAAGCCTAAGCTCTCTGAACATGAGAGCAAAAGAGCAACTTCCTTTCTTTAAGTTATGTCTCTTGGATAGTTCATTACAAAGGAAAGTCAGACTTATAAAAAAAGAGCATGTACAACTCCATGAGAAGCCAGGCATCTGCTAATGCTATACTGACATGTATGTCACTCTCAGGATGTGTAGGGATCCTTTTCAACAATGACCACTGTAGACTGAGTTTTCTTTGAATATCAGCTTTCCAAAAATACGTGCGTTTAACAAACACTGGGTGTGATGTCTTTGGTTGTGCTAGTGAACTTGAAGATTGTCCCATGTTGAGAGACATCATGAAGTCTCTCTAGCTAGATGAGACACTTGTACACTGTCATGGGTACCTGAGAAAATGTTTATTTTCTATCAGTCTCAGTGATGAGCAGAGAGATATCTATATGGACACAGAAAATGCACGTTAGGAGAGATGAAGTCCCTGCTTGGCAGTGTGTTTGCTGGTCAGAGCCAGCATTTCACATGTCGCTGTGTTATTTTCAGACTTAATGTCCAAGTGGAGCCGTGTATTTGTGTCCAAGAGGGAATAAGTTTTCTCTCTCTTTTTTTAAGGCAGCCTTTTTATTTTTTGTTGCACAGCGATGTGTTTCTGGGTCCTAATGTTCTCACATAAGGGTAGAAAAACAATATTCGTCATTTCTTAAAGAATTGAGCACAAAACATCACGTAAATTCAAAGGATGAATAAATTTACAGGTGTATATGCAAATGTTCCTAATTCAAGGCAGATAACCCATGGCGGTCAGGAGGGGAAACACTGCAACAGAAACTGGGTCCCAAGGCTCTGACCTCGCACCCTCCCCATTAGGCTGGCAAGGCGGAAATCCAGCAGCCTCGAGAAATCTGGGAACTGCCAGCTGCCAGTTACTAATACCCTGCGTAGAACACTGCATGATGCTCACCGGGGTGAGGATTTCTCTTGCGCAGCTCCCCAGTCACTGGGTGATCAAGTTCGTGTAACAGATGCCTGGAACCTGCTTAGTCCAGTTAGCGTGTGCAGTCGTGATGGAGGGGCCCCACTTGCCATACTCCTTGCTGATCCACAGGGAAGCCAGGATGGAGCTGCCAATCCTGAATGGGTACTTACCCTCAGAGAGAGCAATGCTCTTGATCTTCAATTGTGTTGGATGCTAGGATGTGATCTCTCTTCCTGGCAGCAATGCCTGGGTACATGGTGGTGCCACAGACTGCACTGTATTGGCATACAGGCCCTTGCAAATGCTCACATAACACTTCATGGTGGAGTTGAAGGCAGTCTCATGGATGCCACAGGACGCCATGCCCAGGAAGGAGAGCTGGAAGACAACCTCTGGACACTGGAATCGCTCATTGCTGATGGTGATCACCCACCCATAAGGGAGCTTTTTAAACTCTTCTCTGAAGAGGAAGAGGATGCAGCAGTAGCCTTTTCCCGCGCTCCTCTCTGAATCCAGGACAACATAGCATAACTTCTTAATATCATTCACAAACTCTCACTCAGCCATGATGGTGAAGCTGTAGCCCTGCTCGGTAGGATCGTCATGAGATGGTCTGTCAGATGAAAGATGGCATGGGAAAGGGTATAATCCTCATAGATGGGCACTGTATGTGTGTCCTGGTTACCATGACCATGCCAGTGGTTTCTCCCAGAGACATACAGGGACAGCACCACCTGAATGGCCACATACATGATTGGGGTGCTGAAGGTTTTGAACATTTTCTATCATCTTCTCTCTGTGAGCCTTGGAGTCTTGGGTGCCTCAATCAGAAGCACCAGGCAATCCTCAGGGGCCCTGGGAAGTTTGTCGTAGAAGGTGTTGCAGATCATCTCCATGTTGTCCCGGTTGGTGACAGTGCCATTGCTTGCTAGGGTCCTTCAGAGTTAGAATACCCTTCTTGCCTGGGTCTCACCACCTACATACATAGGAGTTCCTCTGGCCCATGGGCACCAGGACACTGGTGTTGGGGACACCCAGCAATGGAGGGAAACATGGCACCAGGAGCTTTGTCACCAGGGAAACTGCTTTGCCCATGCCAGAGCCATTGTCAGTGGTGAGCATTGTGGTTTCTTTTGCTGTGCGAAAAGATGCACAGTGTAGCTCGGCAGCAGAGATCGAGCCTAAGCTTTCTCTACAGAGGACTCTGGGGACAGTCTCAGCCCCAGAGGAAAGAATGACATCTGGCCATTTAGTCAGGGCAGACGGGCTCAAATCTCTTTGGGCTGGATTCGCATAGGCATGCAACCAAGCCGCGTCTGGGCCTGCCTCTGGACAGAGACCCAGATATTTGCACGAACTTGTCCTCACCCAGTCTTGTTTTCTTCCCCATAAAATGCCCATCTTTCTGGAGCGGAGTGAGAGTTATTGTCTATTTGGGCAAGGCAGTGCAGTGTGTTAATTAGGGTTCAACTCAACATTAGTCTGAGCCCCTTGACATGCTCACCGTTTGCTAAGAGTCTGACTCTGGTTTCTTAATTTTAATTTTTAATATTTGAGAAGCATTTATCTTCAGACAAAACATTTTGAATCCTCTGAATAGGTGACTCTAGTGTACATGCTTCGAGGTCAAGAAACAGCCCTCCCTGTGTGTCTCATGATGTTGTCATCACTGCCTCTGAGCCAACGCCGTTGTCACGGCTGCTTAACATGTAGGAAACCCAGGCTCAAAACAATGCAGTGGCTTGCCAGGGTGCCTGCCGTCTAATGAACGGCAGATCCCGAGCCAGAGCCCGGCTCTTTCAATGCTCCAGCTTCTTGGATCCATGATCTTCCCTGGTACACAGGCCATTTTCCCTTCCAGGGAGATTTTCTGGGGCCTGTGCTCTACAAAAGATCAGCAAGGGGATTCTTGGGAAAACAGTGTCTCTATGTTAGGTGCCTTCGTTTTTGTGGCTCTGAGCAAAACCCCCTAACCATAAATGAGAAGATTTCCAGGCCTGGAGAAGCAGTCCTGGATGTGTTTGCTTTGCTTTTATAGTTCAGAGAACAGTAAAACAGATGGAATTACCCCGGTGGCTTGTGAACAGTAAATTACAATTCCTTGCTTGTGAAGCCCATCATTCTTCTTCTGTTCTCTGTACTCCCTCTCTCTTCACCCTGTGTCCTGCTGTGACCCTTTCTGGGCTCATCTCAGCCTCAGGAACTCTTCCCCAGGGGCCATAGTCTGGACCCCACAGCTTCAGGATCACCAAGTCCGCTTGTCACCTCCTCGTCCGCCTTCTAGAGGCTACTTCTCAGAGGTACAGGTTTCTGTGTTCACTGTATTCATTGAGTGAGGTAGAAAGGTCTGCAGCCCCTGCCCCTTTCCTTCATTTCATGCATCATTGCCCTTGAGTTATCAATGGGGAAAGCAGTTGATATCGAAGGCTAAATCAGACTGTAATCTACTTTCAAGTTTTACATGGATAGATAATTATAGTTGATCCTTAGTCATCATGGGTTGATCTTAAATGTTCCCAAAGAGCTATAGGGTAATGGCTTGGTCATCAGGCTATGGAGCAGGTGGGAGACAGTGGAAGAAGTTAGGTCATTGGGGTCTTGAAGGTTATTTTGGAGTCCACCCCTTCCTCTCTCTTACCTTCCTTCCTAGCTGCCGTGAGGTAAGCAGCTTTGTTTACCACAGTCTTTCCCAGACCTTCCATCTTACCACAGGTCCACAGCTGTAGAATCCAGTGACCATGACCTCATATCCAGAACTGTGAACTGTAATAAGTCATTATTCCTGTTAGGTTGATTTTTTTCTCAGGTCTTTTGTCATTGATGGAAAACTGCATAACATAGCAATCAGAAGGGACAAATGCATTTCCGTGCAGCCTGTGCAGCCATATACTCAGACACATGTGCATTTGTTCTTCCTTAATTCGTCCACGTGTGGAATTTGAGGACCTGTTTGTACCAGGAACTGTGTTAAAACAAGGGTTTCTATGGGACACAGATTCTTGCCTCCAGGACGATGAGGCTCAGCCCATGCTCTGGCATGAGACCAGCAATGATCCGAGATGTGTTGGTTATGCGTGCCATTGTTGATTGACTTTAACGTGATGGTGTGTGCATCTCGGAGTGCATGGATTGTCCTGCTTCTAAAAGACTCAAGTTAAACCCCTAGGAATTGTTGAAGTAGTCTGCTGCTTTTATGTCACTGTGGCCATGGGACCCGGCAGAAACCTTAAGGAGGGGGAGTAGATTGATTTTTGGCTCACCGTTTTAGAGGGGTTCAGTCTGTAATGATGGAGAAGGGCGGCAGAGGAACTCACGGTGCTGGGAGTGTGTGGTAGAGGCTGTGCATATCACAGCAGACCAGGAAACACAGAGCCTGGCAGGGCCACCTTGTCATCAAAGGTTGGCCTCAGCGACCTACTTCTCTCTTTGGTCTCACAGCCTGAAGGCTGCAGAGTCTCACCAGACACCACCACCATCTGGGGAGCAAGCATTCAAAACTGGGTCTATGGAAGAGATTTCATATTCAAACCCTAGAAGGTGGAGAAAGAATTCCTTTTTCTGGGGATTTATCCCTGAATAATGAAATATTTCCTAGGAAATTTATCGGGAGTCTTCGAAACAGGCTGGTTTTCTGTCTTGACCCTTCTGTATGTCAGCATGGCAGTGGAAAAGGAAGTGGAATTAGTTTATTTACTGAGTTCCCTTTCCCTCTCTGCCACTGCCTTCTGTGTGGGTTGGACAAATGTCCTTGCCTTACCTTACTGCTGTGCCCTCGTTTCTAAAGGAGGGATTCTGCTTGTTTTCGTGGCCCCCAAAAATATTATATGACTATGAAAGGTCTTAGGAATTTTTTAAATAAATAAGCGGAGGCAGTGGGAGATGTGCAGTGTAGCGAGCCTTTGGCGAAGAGATCCGAGCTTGGAAATGCATCAGACAGCAGTTACTTCAGCATAGGCTTGCTTTGCCTGGCATAGCGCTGAAATCCCTGTGTAAATATCGTGACACCTCTTTTTAGTCTCAGGATGGTCTTAGTTTGGAGGCTACCCCAAATAGCTAATACAGTTTAGGCTCATTCGATGATGTCCACAGTGGGATTGGACTCATTTAGAGGGTGAATGTAGCTTGTGTAGTACATTGCATAGGTGAGCCACTGCTGTCCAGGGAGTAGACTTTTGCTCACATGTAGCTTCCCTGGCATGTCTCCCAGTGGGCCAGCTAAGGAGGCAGTTCCCAGAAGGCTGGGTACATCTGTGGAGGGGCAGGATTCACCCTGGGCCATTCCTCCCCACCCTTGGCTATGTAGTTACGGTGTATATGTTATAGCGTGCAGGGTGACAACACCCAGGGAATATGTCACAGATTGTCTTGCCTCGGTGTATTTGTCACTGACTCAGGGAAGCAGGCAGGCTGGGTGGCAAAGGAGGTGTCAATGTATAGAGGATGGCTTGTGTCTGTTGAGAGACCTGTTGCTTCCTGAAGTGACCTGGGGCACATCTTTAGTCTTAACTGAAAGAGTATGAAGGAGTTGAAGAGCTTTGGGGACTTTTGTTAAGTGGACATTCTATTTGAAAGCAGGGTCTGGCATTTTGGATGCTGAGAATGCAATCATCATGACTTGGCATTTCCTGCAGGAGAGAGGGACATGGGTCTTGGGGTCATGTTGAATTGTACCTTTGACTTCACCAGTGGTCCCCTATGGGACCAAACCTACTTATCCATCTGTAGATTGGGGTCCACTCTTACCCCAGCCATCTCCCAGCACCCCGCCTATTCTCCCTTGAGAAGCCAATGAGCTTTGTAGGCAGGGTTGTGCTATTTACTCACGGAGGACACATAGAATATCTACCGTGGGGCAGTTCCTGTTGAGTGCCAGGAATATAGCAGTGGTCAGATTATCAGAGCCTTGGCCCTCATGGAGCTCCTTGTCTCATGAGAAGAGAGTAATGATGAGCTATACATAAAGGGCAGGTAAAATAGGTGGACTCTACATTACATGTAGTGAAGAAGTCACATGGGATGGGAAAGAGGGTACTTCTTAGACCAGAGATGACTCATCTCTGAGGTGATTTGATACTGAATCCTGAGTTCAGGAAGGGAGGGTGCAGAGTTCACCTGAGGTGGAGGAGCACACAGTTCTGTTACCATCTCCAGCATGTGACTTATCCTCCCCACTAAGGGAGGAATTTATCCTCAGGAAAAATTATTAAACTGGAGAAGTAACAATTCATGAACCTCAGGAAGTCCCTGAGGCTGACTAGATTCACTGGATCGCTCCCTTCCCAAGAATAGATAGCAGAGATGAGCTGAGTGGCCCAATGGTGCCCAGATCAGCCACTGTTCCTGGAAGAAGCAGAGATCAGCTGAGCTGCCTAGAAGTAGCTCAGCCCCACCTAGAAAGAACACTCTCTGACCTGACGAGCTGCCTTCAGGCCGTGCTGGGTGTTCCGGGTTCCCAGCTTTGTGAGCTGTCAGCTATTCAGCTATGCTATGGTGGACTTTGGTGATACAGTTGCTTTTTTTTTTTTTTTTTTTTTTTTTTTGCAATTCCTGCTCCTGTAGCTGCCCCTCTCCCATGCTCCTTTAAGGAACGCCAGTAGAACTCCACCAAGTTGTGCTTTGGTGGCAGCCATGATTTGTTCTGTTGTTGGTTTCCTTTCTGCAGTAAGTAGACATTGTCCACATCTTCTGGGAACAGGGCCATACAACAGTGACTACAGGCAGGAGAACAAAACATGGAGGCTGCTGTGATCTGTGTAAGAAGGGAACTGTTTGTCTATTCATGTATGCAGATCTCTCTGGGAGGACACACTGGGAATTGATGGGTGTATTGTGAAGGGTGTGTTGGAGGGGCTGAGGTAAAACAGATTCACTTTTAAATGTGTGTCTATTTTTACTCTTGATTTTTTTTTAAAACCATGGGCTTATATCATTTTACAATGAAAGGCTCAGTTTTAAAAGTCAGTGATAAGTGCACACTTAAAGTAGATGTCTGTAGGCCGTTTGGTAACAAAAACCAAGAGAGGGGTATGGAGAATCTGCCAGGTGCCAGGAAAACAAGCCTAGTCTGATCAAAGACAGACCGAGGCCAGCTCTGGTGGACAGACCCCATGCAGGAGAGTGAGTGGCTCTGACAGGCAGAACCCGGGCAGGGGAGTGAGTGACCCCATATCCAGCCACACATGCCCAGACACAATTTCATGGCCTTTACTTCTCACTGCACATGAAGGAGAAGTCTGTCCCCTGTGGCTGATATTCCAGTTTAAATTGTTTGTGTTTCTTGGACCTGAAAAATTATAACCCCAACCCTCACACATGTGTTGATTTCATTCTAATTATTTATGTGCAATCTGACTCTCATACAGAGTTACATGCCTCCCAGAATTCCCTGCAGAGCCTCATGCCTTATGCAATATCAGTTCTTCAGCAAGAGTAGAATGCACACAACAGAACAGGTTCATTCATTCTGCGTTATTTATCCCTGTCCCTCCATACCCACTCCAGGGCAGTAAGGATTTGTTGAAAGTATCTCTCATTATATTTTATTATAGAAACCTCCAGTAAGCTTGTGGAATGCCTGCTGAAGGTTGCAGAATGTATTGCAGTCAGTCTTTTTTCCTGATTGAGTGTGCAGCTCACTCCCGTTGTGGAAACTTTTAAGGCATGTTGGGTAATGCATGCTGCATTCATTTTCTGCGCGTACTTCGGCCACCTGGAGTCCTTTCCTCTCCACATCAGAGGCAATCAAAGCTAAGAGAGAGTTTCCTGAATGGTTCAAGTGGTTCAAGGTGCGCTGTGAAACAGACCTCTGCCTCTCAATCATATAAAACCACTTCCGGAAAGCTTATCCACACTTCATGCATAATTTTCTTGGGTGGAATTTTCTAATTCCTATGATACCAAAAATTGGAAGTCGAACTGGGTAAGTAGATGAATCCTCTGACAGTAAGAAATGTCCACCGCAGAATCACGACAATGAGCATAGAGACAGGATTCCAGGAGGCACAGTGTCGGGGCATGAGTTGGTAAGAGGGCAGAAGAGTCTCGTCTGTTTTGGAATCATATGGGAATGTGTCTGTGGTCGATTACTCTGAGTATTCAGTGTAAGCTATGTTCCCTAAGCTCTGTTTAAAGGAGGAAGACCAGTGGCAGTTTTAGATTCTAAAAATCAGAAATAGTTTAAAAACTATTTTCTGTGTGTGCATGTGTGTGTGCCCAAATGTGGGCGCCTGAGGTTGATATCAGGTGTTCTCAAATGCCCTCCACCCAGGGTCTCTTATGGAACCCAAAGCTTGTCAATTGCACAAGGCTGTATGGCCAATGAGCTCTAGGGATCTGCCCATCTCTGTGTCCCCTCTCCAAGACTCGGGTTACAGGCACATGCTGCCATGGCAAGTGTAGGGGATTTGAACTTGGACCTTGTTGCTTTTTGTGGAAGGCACCTTTATGACTGAGCCATCTCCTTAGCCCAAAATAGTTAAAAATTTTAAATGCCACGGTGCCAATATTGTTTCCATAACACAGTAGAGAACATTGTCTAAACCAATAGCCAAAACTGTAGAAAATAGGGAAAGTGGATAGAGACGGTCTTTCATGTTTATTTTTAAACCACCAATGTGGTTTGACTGTCCCTCACAGCTTTCCTGCTTATATCCTCCATGCAAAAAGGCATAGAACCAGAAGCAAAATATATACTGTTGAAAAAAAACAAAAACGAAACAAAAACCAAGGAAGAAACTCCCCAGCATTTTAAAGAGGTATGCTTACCTTCCAAAAGCTTGAAAACATTAAGAGAAGTATTAGTTTTAATAAAAGAGATCAGGGCTGGAGAGATGGCTCAGTGGTTAAGATGGCTCTTGTAGATGGCCTGAGTTTGACTCTCAGAACCCACAGTGGGTAGCTCACAACTGTCTGTAACTCCAGCTCCATGGAGACCCAACACCTTTTGATGGGGGATTCCCCTCTGTATGCTGTGAATATGTTTTATTACCATATTTGACCTATGGCTTAGTAGAGTAAAGCCAGGCTGGAAGAGATATATAGAGAGAGTATATATAGGCAGAGTCAAGGAGACGCCAAGTAGCTGCTGAAGGAGAAAGAAGCTAGAAAACCTTACCGGGAGGCCACAGCCTCATGGCCATACACAAATTAATAGAAATGTAATTTAAGATGTAAGAGTTAGTTAATATGAAGACTGAGCTAATAGGCCAAGAAGTGCTGTAATTAATACAGTTTCTGTGTAATTATTTGGGTCTGAACATCCCAGAAGAATGAGCAGTATCCTTTTACAGATGACTCCAACATGGACCAACTACATCCACATAAAACCTGAGAGATCTTGGAATTGAATTCTAGACACAAAAGAACAGACTTAAGCACAGCTTCTTGGTAGCAGCATTTTCTCAGGTAGGCTCTGTTTGCTGGTGGTGAGCAGAGACAAGTCTTCTTTAAGAGATTTCCTAACTCAGCATTAGCAGCAAAAACTTCTCAGCTAATTTAAGAGACTTGGCTTCTTGGTTCATGCTGGTAGCACAAACTCTGGCTCTTTTGGGAGGTCCTGCATTTGAATGGGGTTTATGAGAAGAGTACTACAAATTGCTTAATGGTGACATAGACCCACTTCATCCCTGGAGCTGGGGCATTGTATATGGCTCACAGAGGTGGTGTACATGCCTCTTCCATGTTGGACTGGGCAGAGCATACAGGCAGGGCCATGGAGTTGGTCCTAGCCACACCTGTTTAGCAATTAAAAAAAAGAAAGAAAGAAAAGCACTGAGGGTCAGAAAGGGATTTCAGATACACAGTAGGACAGATTCATACATAAAAGTCCTCTAAATGAGACATAGTGTGCTTAAAAAATTACGTAGACCTGGGAGAGAGAAGAAAAAGAATATAAACCGTTATAAAAGGAAAGAAATAATTTTTAAAAATAAAATAAAGTCTTTAAAGAGACAGTAAAATAATATAAAAGTACAGATAGTTATAGACTAAAGGAGTAAAGAAAAATAAGACATATAAAGTTGGAATATACACGGAGAATTGGGATCATGTATATTATTGTATTTTCTTTGAATTTTTTTGACTGCAGAGAGATATATGATTGTGGGGGCTAATAAGCTAAACCAACATAAAGGTATCTTTACTTCAAAATTTGGGTCTAAGGATATATTGCTTTGGAAAAGATGTTCTGCTTTTGTTTCCACAGAAGATGGGAATCTATGGATTCCTTTCAGGCTAATGTGGTTGTTGGAACAAGACATCCCCCTCAATGTCTCCATGAACCTTAAAAATACTTTGCCCAACAAACAGCAGGAAGCAGTTTGGACAAACACAATGCCCAAATTCCCAAAATGATTGTTTCTAAAGGTTTATTTCATTTTAAAAAGGTTGGTTATAATTGATTAATGGTCACAATCAATTTCTAAAAGTAATTAAGTGGGATATGATATAGAGATGAATACCTTTCATTGGTAAGGATCCTGATCTGTTGATACAAACTTAAGGTTGATTTTGTGTATATATATGTATTTATGCTCTTATTTAAGGTATTGTGTTTGTACAGCTTCTTTAAAAATGTAATGTATAGTTAAGAAATACAGATTAATAGAGAGTCATATATAATAGTGAAGCTATAGTCATTTTAGTTAGGTTTTCTAGATATATAGAGCTATATTTCAGATGGATGGGTATTCTTCAAACCTTTCAAAGACCTACAGAATATGGCATTTAAAATATTCTAAGAGTTCAGGCTTTTCTGAATAGTGAGACATGTCTGCTTCTGGCAGTACCAGTTATTTCAGAGAGGTTGATGGGCGTTGAAGAAACATGTTATAGAATTTGCCTTTAGTGTGACAAGGCTAGCCATTTGGGCAAGAAACTCCTCTTGTCTGGACTGCTTTATGGTATGCTGTATGAGCTGGACTTGGAGGACCCACAGAAAAATGACTGCTGAACTTTCCAAAAGACAGGATGGTCCTTTAGAGTTCCTGCTTCACAGAAGAAACTGCCAGACATTCTGCAGGACACAGAAGAAAGCAACTGATGAGCTTTGCCAGTACAAGGCAGAACAGATCTTCAAATTCCCTTTGTCTGCTGGTTACTATGGGCCTATAGGCTGAAGATGGATGCCCAGTGTTACAGAAGAACTTTGGGTGATTGTCCAGGCAGCGAGATGTCTCTGTCAATTCTAGAACTTTGGAAGTTGCTTACAATGCACTTCCTATTTACTTAGGTAATATTATATCCTTCTCAGGTCTTTGAATGTTGAAAACAGATAGTGCTAGTTCTCCTTAGTCATGATAAAAGATAACTTAGATATAAGACTTTAGACACACCAATAGGATAGATGGCAGAGTATTTTCCTTAATTTGCCAAATATAAATTGAACTAAACATTATAACTATAAATCTTGCTTGATAACTGTCTTATATATGTAAGTTTTCTATGTTAAAGTTAAAACCTTTTAAATTTAGGCAGAAAAGGGGAGATGATGTGGGATTCCCCTCTGTATGCTGTGAATATGTTTTATTACTATTGGTTAATAAGGAAGTTGCTTTGGCCTATGGCAGGGCAGAATATAGTCAGGCTCAAAGATATATATATATATATATATATATATATATATATATATATATATATATTCACAGAGAGAGAGAGAGAGAGAGTAGGCAGAGTCAAGGAGATACCATGTAGCTGCTGAAGGAGAAAGAAGTCAGAAAATCATACCAGGAGGCCACAACCTCATGGCAATACACAAATTAATAGAAGTGGGTTAATTTAAGATATAAGAGTTAGTTAATAAGAAGCTTAAGCTAATAGGCCAAGCAATTTTGTAATTACTGTAGTTTCTGTGTGATTATCCAGGCTTGGGCAGCTAGAACAAACAAGCGGTTTCTGCTTACAATCTCTGGCTTCTGTTAGCAGTGGCACTCCCATACACACACACACACACACACACACACACACACACACACACCAACCCACTGGCATACACGGAATCAGAAAAGAAGTCTTTAACCTAAAGACCAGAATGAGAGATGCAGGGGTATTTGTGTACAGATGTGTGTGTGTAGTCCGAGGTCTTGCTAACCTGAAAAACTGACAGAAGAGAATGAAGCTTAAACATAGATCTAACTCGATACAGGGAAGTGGTATGTTATTCCCATTTCACAGTAACTGGCGACAGTCACTTAGTAAACACACCGGACAATTCATTATCACTGAAAAACATAGTTTTCTTTGTATCAGTGCTTATCAAGCTGTGTCCAAAGGCTTTACAACCTCTAGGAAGGGCACTTATGAAATCCCCGTGCTCCAGTTAGGGTGCGGGATGGAGGGGGCACAGTTGTTAGAGTATGGGAACACTGGCTAAATAAGATTCATCCAAATGTGTTCCAGATGGGTGAGAGGGTGGGCATCAGAGCTGCTGTCCTGGAGCCTGAAGACAATGTGAAGACAATGTTTATGCACCTTTTCTTTATGGCTTTTATAGCTAAACATAATAACAGAAAGGTCAAAGGACATGTATGAACAATCAAACAACAGAAGAAAATGTAGAAGAGGAAAATATCAAACTTCACTAAAGTTAAAAAAGTCACAGTAAAACAGTGTATCATTTTCCATAACTCATGAGGGAAAAGCTTTAAGTATTACAGGGTTCAGGCATGAGGAGGGTACAGCGAAATGGCCACATTGATATTCAGGTGTTGAGTAAACATACTGGACCAGTTTTCTAAAATGCCTTTTAGTAAAAATTGAAAAATAGCCATAGTGAGGGCCAAACAATTGAATTTCTGCAAATTTCTCCCAAGCAAGAGTCATGGATCTGCACATAGGCTCAGATATTTAGGTATCCATTGCTGCATTATTTTAATAGGGAAAAATTGGAAGCAGATGAAATTTCCAACAATATGGTAAGAGTTAGCTATGTCATGGCTCATTCCCATGACGGATGGTGTTGTCATTAGCAGTCATGTTTCTGAGGAATCCTTTCACCAAATGACACAAGAGAATGCTCACTATAGACTAACTGAAAACTCCACGATACAAGCTATGGATAGCATGATTCATTTTTTTTTTAAATAAAAGATAATCAGAGTCAGAAACGTGATGGAAGAAGCAAAGAAACAATAGCAGCCTGTGAATGGAGCGTTGTGTCTGGGCGCCCGGCTTGGGCGTTTTCATACTCTCCTCTTCAGGCTTTGACTGCACCATGTACAAATATTTATAGTGAGAAAAGTGTTAGAAGATAATGAAAAGATGAGACTGGGCAAGAGATTTTTGACATGAGTTTTGCTTAAAGGTGATGATAATGGGTAAGAAGGTAGCCTTGGACTTGATACGTAGCCCAGTAAAGTGGAAGCAGAATCAGGTTGGGTGACTGTCCAGGAGCCATGAGGACAGATGGGAAGGCTGAAAGGGGAGTGAGGAGGGAGCATGGGGCATGGCGGGGAGGATAGAGGGCACCAGGGCTTCTTAGAGACACCAGAACCCTCTTGAGTCTCCCTGTACTGGAGATTCTTTGGACCCAGCACAAAGACATGTATCCAAGGTGCCCGCAGCATCGTGTTAGCTGCCTATCCACATGTTGCCATGGCAATGGTGTATGGTGCCTGGACAGCCCTTCTTGGCTCCATTGCTTTGAAAGGCAAAAGCCTTTTTAGCATCAAGAGCTTGCTCTTGGGAAGTCCTGGAGTTCATTAATTCAGTCTCCCGCTAAGATTTCTCACCTCTTCCTCCCCAGACCTCTACCTCATGCAGGATCCTGGAAGTGCATTGGCCTAGGATAGCTGGTAGGTCAGCTGAAGCCTGGTGCTTCTCTGTTGGCTTATTGCCTGGGAGTGGGGCGTCAGTCAGTCTGAAAGAAAACTAGTGTCTCGCTGGTAACTAGCATGGCTGTGGAAGGCTAGTCTCAGGCTTGGAAAAGCAGTAGGCAACTCAAGGATCCAGAAGCTATCGTGGGCTATCTGAAACCATGGGCATTTCAAAAGACTTGGCTGCATGTAAGCTGTACAAAGCCACTGCGTGGTAGCCCCAGTTAGCTCTGCCAACTTCTTGATGCTGGGGGTTGAAATGTCAACATTCTACTCCGCTGGATCTGGGACCACGCACAGTGGTCACAGCTCTCAGGATGACTCGTGGACCCTGCCCGGCAGCTCCTAAGGAAATTGCTTCAGCAGGCTGGGCCTCAGGCCCTCTTTCTACAAACAGGTTCCCTTTGGTTATAACTACCCTGAGGGACTATGTGAGGCTTAAGTCAGTGTTCCTTCCCATCCGCGTGAGATTTAGTGGAAGCACCCATAGTTAGAATTACTGTGACCCCCCCCCCCTTTTTTCTTCCTCAGTCTTGGCAAAGGTTATCCATGTTCAACACTAAGTGCCAGGTGCTGTACCAAGTGTGCCCAGCACTTGTGCAGCAGGACTTCAGGGAAGGCATACTGTCATCATGACTGTTCGGGATGCTTCAGCTGTTGCTGTGACTTCTGCTTCAGGCATCCCATGAGGAGGTGGTATGTTTCCCAGCCCACACCTTCAGCAGCGCCTGCAGCTCTTGGGCATGTGTGAAAGGACCCCCTGTGCCAATTCTCTCCACTGCAGGGGTTCTCTGAGGATGGAGGCAGTGGGTGTGAGGTTCTTCTATGGTGGGTGTGGTTCTTCCCCGAAATGAGCACAAAGCCTGGCTTTAACTTACTGCCCTGCTTTCCAGCATCTGTAAATTTTGCTCGTAGGAATTTCCTTGGCTGGGCCTTTAGGGGTCACTGGGTAGGATCCATGAGTCATCTTGGGAGCTGTGACCACTGTGCGTGCTCCCTGATGCAGCCGAGTAGAATGTTGACTTTTCAACCCCAGCATCAAGAGGTTGGCAGAGCTAGCGTGCCGTGGCTTTGTACAGATTAAATGCAGCCAGGTCTTTTGAAATGCCCACGGTTTTACTCTTGGATAATGGAAGATCAAGAAACATAAAGTGCCCTGAAAGAAGGACACGAAGTCGTGAAGAAAAATGTACAAGAAGTTACAGCTTGGTGATGGTTGTGTGGTAGTAGCCTGTCGTGACAGTGGTGTGGCAGGGGCTGCTCAGGAAGTGCTGTTCTGTGCCCACCTTTCCTCAGAGCCAGTGTTTCCTTGGTTTCCTCATGGGGTTTCTGAAATGCAACGTAGGGGAGCCCTTATCTTGGTCCAAATCTGGAGGGGGCTGAATCACAATTTCCTAATTTTGTGCTTTTTCTGAAGCTTGTTTTACTGTGTGTGTGTGTGGAGAAAATGATGAGTATCTTTTCCTTGGCTGATGATAGAGGAGTTTTTTTTTTTCCTTTTTATGTCTGTGGCCGATGGCGCAGATGGGAAATGCCCATCCTGATCAGGTGGCTAAACTCTGATGAAGAGAGGTGGTGGCTCTCCGTGTGAGGTGTACCTGTTGCCCCAGCCTGGCCCACAGTGCCTCCTGTGATGTTGTCTGTGGGGTCAGTGCAATGAACCACATGCTGAGAGCTTTTCCCTGTACCATATCCAGGACCAGAGTTCGAGCAGACAGGGAGGTAGAGGGGGACTTAGGCAGTCAGGGCAGCTTTAGGGTCTGAGTGAGAGTGGGGCAGGAAAGGAGTCATAGAAATGAGACACAACAAAACTCTTGAACGCCGAGTTTCTCCAGGGAGAAGAGCCACACGGGAGGACAGAAAAGGCAAGGGCAAGCACACTGGGGCCACAAAATGTGTGAACAATGAGTATCCCTGGGAATCAGGGGAGGAAAGATCAGGAGATAAAAGCCAGCAAAGTTCTTGGGTCCAGACCCAGGAGGCCTCGGGTCCCTACTGAGAGGTGAACTTAATCACAGGCTCTGATGGACAAGGTCCTCCTCATCCACCTTCCCATCACTGCTATTGCCACAGAGTTCTCAGGACCCCTTGGTACCATGAGAGGCTCTGAGCCACGTCAGGCAGACGTCTTTTAAAGTCTCATTTCCATGTCCCCAGGTAGAACAGAGGGAAGAAAGGGACTGATGGGGAGACAGACTTGTGGGAGACCCTCCTCCCGGTCCATTTTTCTGCCTGTGCTAATTACCGCACAGGATCCCTGAGGTCGCAGGAGGAGGGGCAGGGGCAGTCCGACCACAGAAGTGCATCCACACCCTGTGGATGAGAGGCTGGCTGCCCAGAAGCCAAGGATGGTTTCTTCCACGAGCTGCACCGCCACCACCTTTGCGTCCCCGCTTGCCACATCTCCTATGGTTTTAGACTACCTGTGAGTTATCCACGAGCCAATGGCTGCCCCCCACTCCAGGAAAACTCTTGACACAGAAAGTCTCCACACTGCGAGAAGAAAGCTACTTTGGGGTGCTGTGGTTGAGACCTCAAGCCGAGCTGCTGGGCCTGCCTGCTCTCATCAGTCCCTCTCTGTTTTCTGGTGGAAGCTTAAGCAAAGTGGAGGAAGCATGCCCACTCCAAGGAACCAATGGCTCGGGTTAACAGGTCAATTCCCAGGGTGGATGCTCAGACGTAAGCAAAGGTTCTTAAGCTCTCAGATGTCACTCTACAGTGCAGGACTTACTCCAGGTCATCCTGTAAATGTCTACAGGCTGTGAGCTCTGCCTAAGTGTCTACACTGCGTTCCCAGCACGACTGTAAATGTCTACAGGCTGTGAGCTCTGCCTAAGTGTCTACACTGTGTTCCCAGCACGACTGGTTGCTTGCTTCTAGTTTCTGGGGAGCAATGGCATGTTAATGTTAGAACATCGGGCTCTCAAGTCAGCAAGCCTTGGCCTATCAAGGGGGGAAATGAATCATATTATGAACTTCGGGAAAACGCCGTTGTGTGTGTGTGTGTGTGTGTGTGTGTGTGTGCGCATGTGTGCTTCCTGGATCTACCTTCTCATGCACCACGCTACTTGGGTACTCTCATTGGAAGAAGTTAGAGCAGTACCCCGATCTATGTATTAAGTCTATGCGTCCTGTGATGGCCTGAGAGACCAGACTGAGCGTAGGAGCTTAGGAGTTGACTTTATGTGTGTGGTGGGATGAAGGAGCTGGGCACTCTAGTTATTCTGGGTCTGCTGCCAGTCATGGGCACATTCTTTACTGCTCTGCCCTTGGTTCCATGCTAGCCTGCTAGGGCTCTTTGATTAAAGACTGATAATTCAGGCCTGGCTGGTCATCTCTTACCACAGACACACACAGATTGCCCTGGTCGTGGTCTAGCTTGGCAGCGAGGTGTGAGGAACCCAGAGAGAAGGGGGAGAAGGGCTGTGGGCCGAGGAGAATCCCAGACCACAATAGTGGGTTCTTAGGAGCTAAGCGAGCTCAAGGCAGCCTGGGGACACAGGCCCAGGATCAGTGGAGTTGAGCCTATTTACACCCGTCACTGAATGATAGGCCCTGGGACAGTCTTTTCTGGGGTGGTTCCAGAAAGGGGACAGAAAGGAGGCTGAGGGGTATGGGACAAATAAAAGGGAGGTCCCCTCCCTCTTCCCTTTCCATATCTGTCTTCCTTCCCCATGTCTTCCCGCCCCCCTCTCACTTTGGAGGGATGTCAGAGGCCTCATGACCAAGATGGAGGATGGGATTTCAAATGTATTGTGGATTTAATAATGGAGATTTGTGGGATTTCATCTTGCATGCCTCGGTCCCCCGAGGCCACCCAAATCCAGATGAGCACATGTGTGAAGACAACGATATATGTCCACTCGTGGGGGCCAGGAGGCTGCAGCTGGGGCTAGGTTAATTATTCTGCGGCCTCTCTGCACAAGGACCCCAGAATTAGATCAAACGTCCATTCCTGACTTCCAAGGGAAGACGTTCCACACTTCCAGACTTGCTTTGGGTGATGGAATCATTCTGTGGAACATGAAGGCTGCAGTGAGCCCAAGGGGTACCCAGAGCCAGACTCCCTGACATTAGAGCAGATTTGTGGCAGCTCAGCTTCAAAAAAGAAAGAAAAAAACCACTCCTGGATTGGATAGAAAAGAAAAAACCCTCCTGGATTGGATAGTCAGCCAAACACCTGGGTTGGACTCTGAATGCAGAGGCCAGGCATGAAATGCCAAGAGCTCAGCACCTGTGGTCAAGTTGTTGCCTCAGGCAGTATGGGCTCTCAAAGACAGAATTCTGTGGAGTCTCACTGCTTCCCTGTCTGCCTCTCTGAGGGATAACCAGGGGTAGAATGGGCAGGGTATTGTCAGTGTTTGGAAGGTCTGGGACTTGGGAGTCACAGAGACCTGCCAGGCTTCTGTCGGGAGAGACATGGAGGGTAGAGTATAATATCAGATGAAAAGAGGGACGGGAAGGAAGCTGATGCAGGACACGCAATCCAGTAGGCCAGCTTTGTGAGCGAAGCTTTGACTTAGGAACTTCTGAGGACAGGAGATATGAGTTCTGACTTGTCACACCACGGGAAGGGAGCTGGGGCACTGAACCTCAACCCTCAACCATAGGTTCATCTTTTAACTGCCTGGCCTTCTGGCCTTCTCTGTCATGAGCTGGGCAGGCCCCACTAGTCCAGGAAAACTCTAAAGAATTTTAGGGACTTGGCAGTGGGAAGTCATACGGTGCTATGGGAAGGGTCCTGGGGGACCAGGCAAGGTGCCACCAGTGATGGGTCCCAGCGGACTCAGGATCTGATTGGTTTGCCCACATGAGTGAACTTTCTGGGAGCCCAGTGGATAATGCCCTTCACTTCTACCAGGGGGGTTGTCCATTATGAAGACATTCTGAAGAGCATGCCCACTCCAAGGAACATATGACTCACTAGAATGTTGCGGGTTGCTGGGTTTGACGGGAGGCAACCATTGATCTTTTTATGTTTAGTCTGTTGAAACCAGAAGGTTCTCTGGAGCCCAGCCAGTCCCTGCAGATACACAGGCTTGCCTGGCTCAGGAGGAATCCCTGGAGAAAAATCCCCCACAGTGAGGCACGTTCTTAAGAGTGACAAAACAGTAGGAACCCTGGGCAGAGCCTCGACTTGACCGCCAGAGCTCAGGACTCCAAGGTAGAACCTGCGTTGGCTTAAATGCGAGATGTCCCTCATAGGCTCCTGGGTTTTGAACACATGGTCCCTGGTTGTTGGTGGCGTTTGATGGAGGTTTAGGAGATGTGGCTTTGCCAGAGGAAGTACATCATTGGGGGCAGGCTTTGGTGGTTTCACTCTCTGCTCTCCATGCTGTGGTTGAAGGTGTGACTCAGCTTCCTGTTCCTGCCGCCATGCCTGCTGCTTGCTGCCATACTTCCCCAGCACATTGGACCCTCCTCCCTTGGGAACCATAAGCCCGATCCAACTTTCTTTCTTCCATAATTCTTTTGGCTCTGGTATCTTAGCACAGCAGCAGCAAAGGAAGCACAGCCAGTTGTTGGAGTCTCAGAAGTTAGACATTTCTCTTCCCTCTGGGCCTGCGAGTAAGAGGGGACCAGAGAGGGTAGACTGAGCAACCATTTTATCACCTAGCAAGCTTGGCGCTGGCTGGACCTGGCCTGAAGGTGGCAGCACCACCTCTGCACAGTTATAGAGTCTACCCACAAAAGATCAGGTAGAAGACTTGTGGCTGGAGGCTGTGTGCCTTTGGCTCCCAGGATTGGTGCTGAGCTTCCTGCATGAAGCCTCCAATCAGGCCTTGGCCAGTTTTTCTTTTCCTGTCTATGAGGTGACCCAATGGTCTGCTGTACTGACGGGGTTCTCCATGGCTTGGGGGCCCTGGTTTATATAGGAAGGCATGGCCAACGAATGGGGAAGCAGACTGCTAGTGAAGCTTCCCCATCTAAGGCTCTGGCTGCCTCTGGTGGGGTCTGTGACTTTCACGCTGAAGATATGGAGGCGCAGCCTTGCTCCAGCCACGCTCTCGCCCTGCCTTGTTTTATAACCTCCATCTCCACAGAGCTCCTATCTGTCTGGCAGCTCAAGAATGGCTCTTTGTAACCGGTGTGGTAATGGTTCTTATTTTAGAAAGGTTTCAGGCCGACTTACTGCCGTGGGAAGCCAAAGTCAAAGCTGAAGGCTCCACGGTGACCCAGCAAATGCCTAATTTTCCAGAACTAATCTGTCCTGCTTGCCTTGTCCCCCTTCGTCTCCTCGGATCAGCATAACTGTCAGAATGGTTCTCCTGTTGTGTAAGACGACAACCGTAATCGCGGCTGAATGGAGCGGGGACTGCTCTGGAGAGGAAGGAGACTGTCTCTGGGATGAGTCATGTGGAGCGCTGTGTCCTGTAGGCTTCAGTTTAGTCCTGTAGGAAGGGCAGCCACGTGACGAGTTTCCCAGTCCATTCCTCCATGTGACGTTCACTGGGCAGAGTGTTGTGTGTGTGGTATTTCTGCTCTTTTTCCAAACATGGATAGGCAAAGGGACACATTCAGAGTCAAACTGAGGCGGGCGGGTGGGGGGAGACTCTTTGAGACACAGCAGTTTTGTCTTTGCTAGAAACCCGGGCCTGTATGTGGTGCCTCATCAGATCTATTTGTATGATTCCAGGCAAAGGTTAGGATTAATAGGTATGTTAGACTTCAGTGGCATCTCATGAAGCTTGGTGGTCTTTTTCAGCAACCATTGGAGGCCCAGACCATGGTCACGCCATAGTTAGCAGAAGGCCAGGCCAGTGAGCTCTGTCTGCTGTGCGGCCGTGCGTGGCTGTATCTGGAGGCTCATGGGAGCACTTGAGCTTTCCTGCCAGACTGAGGAAAGATGTGTGACATCTAAAGAGGGTGACTCAGGCCTCCATGTGGAGAATGGGCTGCCTTATGGAGAGCCTGCAGGCAGGAGACCTGTTAGGGAAGCAGCCATGTTCCCCAGGGAAAGTACTGGTCCCTGCACTGGGAGAGGGAAAGACAGAATGCTGGAGAGACACATTCAAGGATACCTAGGATGTAAACCTCAGAGAGCTTTTGAGTGTGTGTGAGTGTGTGTGTGTGTCTGTCTGTCTGTCTGTGTGTCAGGGCTGTTTGGAGGGATTGACTGAAAGGCCAAAGAAAGAAAACTGCAGTTCCTGGATGGGAAGCAGAACGGGAACACAAAGTCAAAGTTGACTTGAGCTTCTCCTTGGGAACGTGTCAGTGAGCAACCAGGGTCTCCAAACCACAAGAGAAACATGGTGGAAGGTAGAGGGAACGGCCTCAACAGATGGGTGGGAAGAAAATTCTGAACTTTTTTTTAAAATCATCATTTCCCAGCTAATGTCATTATACTAATTTGAAGGGGAACGAGCCAGCTCCGTTTCTATTTGCAGCTGCCAGCCCCAGAATACTTAATGGTCTTGGATTACAGAGCTTCCAGCGGTGGCTCTCACAGTCAATAGGATTGGAGGGTGAGGAGGGGCCTGCGAGAAGGTATTGATAGGCTGTGTGTGTACCTCCTCCTGTGTCTCCAGCTTCAATAGCATCTATTTTGAGCTGAGTTCTTTCTGAAACCCTGGCAGGGTGAGGAAAATGAGCAATCTTCCTGCTCCTAGGGCTGGCTGTCAGAGTTCATGAGATGATCTGTTGTGACAACTGGCGATGGCTTCAGGTTGTGTGGGAGGCCTGCAGGCCTCAGATGGGTAATTATCTCTGCGGTTTAATGGTGCTCCTGGGGGGCGGTTATGGATGGAGACGATTTTTACAGGTTTCTGGTAAGTGGGTTATTCAGTCTAATCACAGACATGCCCCCTGAGGAAGATTCCCCTGGCAGGAAGAACTGTGGACTTTGAGGCGGAGTGGAACTTTTCACAGGTGTTCCTGAGGACCAATTCGTGCCCCACCTCCAAATGCTGGTGTTGAGAACTTGGCCCCCAGTGTGGCTGTATCTGGGATTTTGGAATATAATTAAGGTTAAAGGTATGAGAAGAATGGAGTCCTGATTCAGCAGGATTGACAGCCTTTAATTTTCTGTCCCCACATCTCTCCACCCCTACTCCATGTGCACAGGCTAAGAAAAGCCCTGGGATCACACCCAAAGATGGCCATCTAGAACGGAGAAGAACAATCTCTAGAATAGTGCTAACTTTCTGATCTTGGACCTCCAGTCTCTGTTACTTTGAGAAAATAGATGTCTATGATGTTTGGCTAAGGCAGCCCGTGCTGACTGAAGCAGATTAGTAGAGGTGAGGGTAACAGAACACGAGTATTTGATTTGCACAAACAAATCTGCTCCCATGGAGCCAAGCTTGGAGTCAGTTACAAGCGCCAAGTCCTATGGATTTAGAGTTCTTATCTAAGAAGATTAAAGGAGAAAAGGAAGATTATCTTGATCTGCAGTAGTGAGGCAGTGGACACTTTTGATTGTTCAGTTCCAGTACCTACACAAACACTGTAAGCTATACAAGGAACTAAAAATACAATCTATGTCTTAGGTTGCAGAGTGCCTGCCATATTCCCTGTGTGGCTTCTGATTCACTCAGCAATGGGGAAAATAATTCCTTCCCAGAGTTTGAGATTATTTTTTTTTTTTTTTTTGGTTTTTCGAGACAGGGTTTCTCTGTAGCTTTGGAGCCTGTCCTGGAACTAGCTCTTGTAGACCAGGCTGGTCTCGAACTCCCAGAGATCCGCCTGCCTCTGCCTCCCGAGTGCTGGGATTAAAGGCGTGTGCCACCACCGCCCGGCTGAGATGGTCTTTTTTGAGCCCAAGTTAGAATAGGGGAAAGCCAGGTGCCTTCTGTGGCTCCCAAAGCTCTACCCTTCCATAGCCTGTTATCTTCACTCACAAGATGATGGAGGGACCAATTCTAGCATAATCTGAGTAATGGCAGTGTTCTTTGTGCTTGGATCATGCTTCCTCTTCATTGGGGCTATGACTGCTACTCTGAATGTCTGGGCTGGGGGTGACAATGCTGGCATGGAGTCCCTTGTGCAACCCAGTGACTGCCAGAGGGGACGAACAGAAACACCTTCTTTCTTTAATAGAGGTGGAACACAGATAAGTGCAGCTCTCAGACCCCATCAGAGAAGTTTCTTTGTGCAGTGGACAGTGGTTAAGGCAGAAGCTCAAACTGATCAAAATTCAGAGACTGTCAGTGGAGTATGCTCAGCCACCAATGGGACTGTCACCTCATCCAAGGCTGGGGGACCATTATGAAAGAGAGGGTAGAAAGGTTGTAAAGGCCAGAGGGTGGGCAGGACCGTAGAGAATTAACGTCTTCTGGACATGGCAGAGGTCTGTCTTCATAAGCTCATAGCAACTACTGCACAAGACCAAGCCAGGCAGCATTCTAGCACGGAGGGGCATGGGTTTCATTAGCTTCCACCTCTAATGGAGGAGCTATGGATAACTGATTACTTCTTGGGGAGGGAGAGTCAGTCTTCTTTAGGGATGTGACCCTGTAGGATGATGGTACCACACTCCAGTAGGTGGCCCCACATGTACTAGTATATAGGTAGCTTAAATTGAACTTGATGGTTGCTTTGTTTTCTTTAAATGATTTGTTTATTTATTTTTATTTTATGTACATTGGCATTTTGCCTGTATTTATGTCTGTGTGAGGGTGTCAGATCACTTGGAGATGGATTGCAGACAGTTGTGAGCTGCCTTGTGGATACTGGGAATTGAACCCAGTCCTCTAGAAGAGCAGTCAGCGCTTTTAACCACGGAGCCATCTCTCCAGCTCTGATAGTGACTTTGTTTTTTAAAAGGTGATATGAACTTGGGGGATGTTAAGATGGATGTGGGTCTAGAAGAGTTGGCGGCTAGAGGTGGGAGTGAATGCAGCCAAAATACATTCTGTGCAATTCCTGTAGAACTAATAAAATGTTAAATTTAAAAAGAGTGTGTGTGGCCGGGCGGTGGTGGCACATGCCTTTAATCCCAGCACATGGGAGGCAGAGGAAGGAGGATCTCTGAGTTCAAGGGCAGCCTGGTCTACTAGAGCTAGTTCCAGGACAGGCTCCTAAAAGCTGCAGAGAAACCCTGTCTTTAAAAAAACAAAAGAAGTGTGTGTGTGTGTGTGTGTGTGTGTGTGTGTGTGTGTGTGTGTGAAGCCTCTTCTAGAGCTGAGCTGGATCCAGTGAATGAGATCTTGGTCAATGGCCAACTGTCGTGATTTCATGGGGCCCCTGTGACATGTGTAGCTCAGGATCATTGAGCTAGACTCCAGGGAAGGACCCGGGGCCAAACAGAAGATTGTGGTCCCTGATGTCATAGAACTCATGTTCTGCCTGAAGAAGCAAGACAAACCCCAGTAGAGGGCCAGGCTGTTCTGACCTGCTTGTGGGGCTTTGGAGAAAGGGAAGGGTGATTCGGGTGTTGGTGGTACCCTGGGATGGAGATTTATTTGGCACCTGAGTTTGGAAAGTCTCTTGGAGAAAATGGACTCTTAGAATCTCCAAGGGGATTGAAGTATGAGCTCTCCAGTGCTTTTCTCATTGTTAGTTCACCCAACAAATGCTTTTTGAGTGCTTTTTTTGTATGTCTGACCTTAGTCTTGCACCTTGAAAAGTTAGTAGCCAAAACCACAGGGTGAGAATTTAGAAAACTAAAGGCAGATGAATCCTGGGAAGAAGCTGAGTGCCAGCAAGGCCCCTAGTCAACCAAGAAGGCCGCTGCTGTTGCAACCTTCTTTGGTAACAGCAGCTAATTGCCTCCACCCATGTCTCTCCTGACTCCAGTACCTACCCTTCTATCCCTGTGGCCCCCCATGATTGCCAGCAGCTGGCATAGGAAAACACCTTTAGTTTCTGGAACTTTGGCCTCTACCTGGTGCAGGAGCAGAGTATCTAGGCAGCTCCTTCCCTGCAGGGGGAAAGATAAAAATTTTGTTTGTATTTTGCCAGGTGACTGATTTCAGGTTATCAGTGTTTCCAAGTGAGGCTGGGAACAGACAGTCACAGGTAGCTCTCATGAGAAGTGAAGGACCGGATGCTGCCTCTTATGGGGCATCTCGGAGGCGGGAGAGCCACACCCTTTTTGTGACTCATTTCATTCACCCGTCTTTCTATTGTGGGCCTCTCGGATTTCATCATTCAAGAACACAAATTTGTCCATCCCTAAGCAAGCAAATATTTTAGAAAATTATAGCAAATCTAAATCTGTCGTTCTTTCATATTCAGCTGAACTTTTGAAAAGAAAATTTCCAACTGCCATTTCTAGTTCCTATATCTATGGGTGTTTATGGGACCCAAGAGGATTTTAAGACCATGGGTGAACAATTCTAGTACAATGACAATAATAATTTGTTTTGTTTGTGCTTTTTATTTTATATGTTGTGAGTGTCTGTCTGCATGTATGTTTGTGCACCACTTGCATGGCTGGTGTGTTCATAGGCCAGAAAGAGGGAATTGGATCCCTGGGACTGGAGTTCTAGATGATTGTGAGACACCATGTAGGTACTGAGAATTGAACCCTGGTTCTCTGGAACAGCAGCCAGTGCTCTTAACTGCCAAGCCTTCTCTCATCCTCATGAGAATAATTATTTTTGACCAGTCTTGGATCGCAATATTCTATTCACCTCTAGATCAGCCACTTCTAGGTCATTCCATCAGCACTCTGTGTTTCTGACACACTCCAGCAAGCACATGAGACATCCACATTGTGGCAGCCCTGGGCTGGACACTGGGATGAGCTGAATGAGGCAGTCTCAGCTCTTAAGGGACTTAGTTTAGGGAGGGAGAGACCCAGCTGGCCAGTGACCTAAGTGACTTGTTCCATGGCTGAGACTGCTTTGACGTTTCTGTGGAAAGGTCACTTCTGACTAGGTGGTCAGAGATGACATGAACTTTTATGCTGTGGTGGCAAATCATCCGTAAACAGCTGCCATAGTTATAGTCTTCTGCCCCAGTCTTTGTAGTACAGAAATGGACCAGTTACCGTGACTGACTTCTCAGAACAGAAACCAAATTCCCAGCGGAGTTCTGGGCAGCTTCTGGCATACACGTCTGCAGAAAGCAACCTACGTCTCAGCGACAGCTTGGCGAGTCACCAGTGCCACTGTGAATCCGATCAATAGCTCAGCGTGTAGAGTGGACGAGACCCAAAGCTCTCGTCCTAGAACTGTCTTCCAAAGGCGCTGCACACACGGTAGCCAGGATGATGGGCCATGCTCCAGTTTTCAACGCCTGTTACCCCTGAGGTTGAGCAATACCATGTCCCTACATGGAGAAACATGTGTGCCGTGGCTTGCCAACCCAAGGCCGTGTGGGAGAGCTCCCGCTGGAGTGTGGGCCGCTTCCCATGGGCCGACAAAAAGAGGTCAGGCTCTGTTGTGCCTTAGTGATGAGGGAGGAGAGGGTGTCTGTTAGGAGTCGAGCTGGAGCAAAAAGCTTTAAAAACCAGTTTCTTGGGGTAGAGAGAGGGTTCGGCAGTTAGAGCACTTTCTCTTCTTGCAGAGGACCAGGGTTTGGTTTCCAGCACCCACAGCTCACAACTGCCTGTGACTCCAGTACCTGAGCATTGAGGGCATTGCATGCACTTAGTAAATAGACGTGTGCAGGGCTAGCACTTATACACACAGAGTAAAAATAATGACCGTAGAAAAAAACCCACCAACACCCAATTTCTATTAAACGCAATTACTCATGGCTCCTGTGCCAACTGCCGTTTGTTTGGTAGTCATTCAGGTTTGAAGTGGGCACAAAGTGAGTTAATCCCACCGTGCCCTTTCCTGTACAATAGGGCTGTAGAGGTGGCTCAGTGGGTAAGGGTGTTTGATGTGTACACACGGTGACCAGCACCAGCATAAGAAGCTCAGTGTGCCCACTCCTGTGCCCATGACACTGGCGCTGTGGTGAGCAGAGAAGAGAGGATCTGTGGAACTCACTGGCCCTCCGGCCTCCGGGTTCATCAAGAAGCCTCATCTCAAAGCAATAAGGGAAGTGATGGAGAAGGATACCTGAGATTACTGGCATTACACAATTGCTGGCAGCCATGGAGCCAATCTTCTATCAGGTTTAAGTATATCTGGATTTATATTGAGGTCTCTGATCTGCTTGGACTTGAGTTTATTTTTTTTGCAGGGTAATAGATAAGGATATATTTGCATTCTTCTGCATGCTGACATACAGTTAGACCAGGACCATTTGTTGAATATGCTTTCTTTTTTCCATTTTATAAATTTTGGTTATTTTGTTAAAAATCAGGTGTCCATAGGTGTGTGGGTTTACATTTGGGTCTTCTATTCAATTCCATTGATCCATGTGTCTGTTCGAATGCCAGTACCGTCTTTCATTTTCTTTTAACAGCAGTGATTAGGTACTTCAGCTGGATTGGCAGTTTTAAACTAGATTGGCAAAGACTCAAACATTTTAAGCAGCATCAGCCACATAGCCAAGATATCAGATCAAACAACCAGCTAGAATTGAGAAAATGGGGGACTTACACACTAACAGGTATAAAAATTCCCTTCAGGATGCTCCTTCAGGCAAAAGTTATTTGGCAAGGCTGCTGTTAACTACCAACTTAGTGCGAGGATCCCAAGACCATGAAAATCAAGTTGTTTCTGTGCATCAAGAGCCACAGCCCAGGCAGGGTGATGCCAGTCCATGAAAACTCCTCTCTCTGCTCTCAAGTGCTGCTCAGGAAGCTTTTTATTCCACGGGAACACATCACAGCAAACCAGACTGCACAGAAAAGCCGGAAGTCAGAGGGTGAAGATGCTGTGAGGTGGGCCCTTAGAGAAGGAAACTGCAGGGATTTAAGTCCTCGTGGTCCTTGACTGACGGGTGGGGTGTTTTCTGAGTAGGGTGAGATTCCTTAAAGCAAGTGGATGTCCTGGTTTGGAAGCCAGCAGAAATATCTGAAGATCTCAGAGAATTAGAAGATGGTCAAAGCAGAAGCAGAGTAACCCAGTGAGCTTCTGAAACATTCCGTAAACATAAAGGAAAGATGATGTCTTAAGAGTAAGGGCCAGGTCTTAGAGTAAGAGCCATATCCGGGGACTAAGGGGGAAAAAAGCTCCAACAAGAATAGAATTAAGCTCAGCAGGATTACAGGTGCACATTGTGAATTCAGCTGTTTTTGAGAGCGGGTGGCGATGCCATTTAAAGGATGACAATATTATTTAGATTCCTAGAAGATAGGGATCCTGTCAGGAATACAGTAAAATTTGTCAGACATAGCAAGAAACAGTAAACAAGACAGCTACTCAAGGAAAAAAAATTGTGCTCTTAGGTGAGCCAGTGTGTTTAAGAACTTAAAAGAAAAGCAGATTGAACATGATTTTAGCATTTACACTTGGGGTGTTTTGTAATGTGTAAAGTACAAGTATCTAAAATAAGGAATTACTTAGATTCCTTCATTTTAAGATCAGAAAGAAGACAAGGATGTCCACTCTTACATGTCTATTCAGCTCAGTGCTAGTGGTCTTACACAGTAAGATAAGACAAGAGAAAAGAACTAAAGCCATACAAATGGAAATAATACAGAACCATCTCTTTTTGCAAGCAATATAATGTTGTTCATAGAAAATCCTATAGAACCCATGGGGGAATTACTAGAATTAAATAAACTTAGCATCATTATAAGGCCATACACAAAACCGATTGCCCTGAAGCCTGCTTTGGAGCATGCTGAGTTCCAGGTGTCAAGTTGGCAATTGGATTTAGAATTAAGGATTTGGGAAACAATGACATGCAGGAACAGATTTTAGGAGCTATGGAAAACATGTGGGATGAAATTCCCTAAAGGAGGACAGAGGGAAGAAAAGTGCTAGGACCGAGGGTAATTTCCGTATGGTACTCTGACGGTTCATGCACATGACTATTCCCCTGAGTCCTGAGGATGAGAGGAGGGGCTTCCTGGGCCTACACTGTGGTGTCCTCGGTAGAGTGCAGTGTCTCAAAGGACTTTCATTTGAACTGAGTGATAGGTTACCCAGGGCTGTGGGACTGTTGCTGCTGTCGTGGAGAGTTCTCATCCATGTTGGCTACTTCCGTTGGTTGGGTAGCAGGAGACACTTCTGTGGTAAACTCGAGGGCTGTTTCTTCCTCTGGCTCTGTATGCTTTATTACCTGGTCTGGTCTGAGTGGGGCTTGTTGTGCTCTGGGGTTCCAGGGAGACAGGGATGCTCCAATACATCATCGTCATCAACATGCCGTCAGCCTCAGAGCTCTCCTGTTGATGCTTCACTTCAGTTCCGCCCCCCAAACCTCAAGCAGATGAAAACCCAGGGCATTTCACATGGCCTTAGGATATTGATGACTACTGTAAAATATGGAGCCAGATGGATTTACATTTTTTCCTGAAGACAAAACATAGCTTGCCTCCGCTAAGATCTTATCTGCTTAATGAGGACAGGCAGTATAATTAAGGCTTTTCTCCGATGCTGTAGACACGCCAGACTTGTGGAAACTTTGCTTGGTTTTCATAAATCAAAGTTGGTTTGGACCTTCTTGTACTTAGGGCCAGCTCTGCCCTGTGTTAACTGAGGCTTTCACAGTGGCATTTGGGTTTCTCCTGTGGGTACCAGCCCTTGGTCACAGGGAAGCTCCTCGGATGCTGTTGACCATAGCCACTCTCAAGACAAAGGCAGACCATGGGATGAAGGAGTGTGTCTGGCCTGTGGGTGGGATGAAGGACATTATCAGGGTTCTAGAATGAGACCTCTTGCTCCTGGGGACCTGGCACTGTCCCGTGTGAAGCAGCCGTCAACCAGTGAGCAGCCCTCACTTGGGTGATTCCCTTGACTCTGCTGGATAGATAGAAGAGGACTGAAACTTTCCCCAAAGAGCCTTACACATTAAATCTATTTGCCGTTTGCATTCTAGACAAGCTCTGTGGACTAAATATGCTGGCTGCATTGTTTTCTTGGCTCATATTCATTTGTTAATAATGTGTTGTTTTTTGGGAAATGGCCCTTACTCTGTTGGCTTGGAAGAGGAGTCCAAGGGAAATGTCATGCGGCATTCTGTGCTAGAATTCAAAGCACCATGTGTGCAGGAGGGATCTGGTCACACAAGGCTACAGCTCCTAAAATGCTATAGTGAGTGGGTCCAGACAAAAGGCAGACCACGGATGGGATGAAAGCTCCTTGGTAGGCTCTGGGTCAGATATGGCTTCTGATGAGCGCATTGAACCGTGCAAGGGGTCAGGGGACCCATGGACCCCAGGAACACAGAGCGGTGGCCTCTGAAAGGGAATCGAGGGAGAGGATGGCCTGTGTTGACCCTGTAGACACAAGCAGGGAGAGGTGCACAGGGAATGGTCAGAATTCTGGGCTCGCTGAGTGGGCCCAGCCCTGTCACGGGTGTCGCTCCCCTGTCATAAGACTTCAGCACGTTCTTGTCCGACACGATGTCTCATTCTGAACGGTGTTCTTTTTACAGCCGCAGCTGCTCAATTATGCTTCTGACTTGTTTCCTGATGGACAGTGGGGAGAAGCTGAGAACAGCTGCAGCCTGAGTGAGGAGGCTCGGGTCCTGGTGCATCTGTGGCCCCGCCTACCGGTGGGGCTAGACTTGCAGGGCTTGGAAAGAGGAAGAGCTGGAGTTTCTAGGCTCTTCCACAGTGACCACCTCAGCCCAGGACTCAGCTGCTGCTGTGGAAGGAATATTTTGGTCTAGGGTACAGGAGGAAGGCGGAGCCTGGGCTACTATGCCTCTCAGGGAGTGGTAGGCTGGGTGGTATCATTTCTACATGGAAGACCCTATCCTCTTACAGCCTGCCTCTCTGGGCCTTGCTTTTGGGGCATGCTCAAAGAGGGGCGACGTGCCCTCTGCTACCCCTCAGCACTGTCAGAGAGGTCAGGACAAACAGCAGCTCACCTTTGAGGCTGACCTCCCAAGAGAATGTCCAAGCCTATTCAGTCACTGTTTCTGGGATTATTGGTCATGCCAGGACATGTTCTAGATGTGGGACCATCTAGGTTTTGGCCTTGGGAACTTTCTAACTAGTAGGCTGGCAAGCCACTAAGTCACCCAAGTTCTCAGGTAGTAACAAGCATTTACTAGATTATTGTGGGCATAATATACTAGATAATTTCATCTGCATAATCTCATTTAATCCTCCCAACCCTTCCATCTCGTCTCTTTGGCATTATTGTCTATTTGGGATCATTGTCCCATTTTCCAGATGCAGAAACTGAGGTCACAGAGCTGGATAACATGGAGATGGAAAAGGCAAACAGATTGATATTTCATTACTGGATCGTGGAAGGTCAATGTGTTCTGACAGGCTTCTGAAAACAAGCAGAACTCAACAAGTGAGAGATGGAAAAAGAAGTCCCCAGCATCAAGACCAACTTCAGCGCAGGATTGGCTGTGTCAGGACTTAGCAGAGGCAGGTTCCGACTGAGGAGCCCGATGTGGGAACCTGGCATCTGGGAGAGAAGTAGGTGTAAGTTGACGTGGGACAGCTGACATGCTGGAACGTCAGACCCCAGAGCGGGCAGACTGTGAGAGCTATGAGGATCTGGGGCAGTGATGGATGTCATCCAAGTGCGATGTGATTGCTAGAGATGCCTGACAAGCCCCAGGTGTCCAGGTCCCTAGCCTGTCTGGGCCACCTGCTAACATTCGGGATGCAGTCGGTGTTTGTTCTGTGTGTCTGTGTAACCACCACCATCCCAGAGACTTACACACAGCATCTCTGGTCTTTACTATAGCCCTGCAGAGCAGCTTTTAAAAACTGAATCTCTGCTGGGCCAGGCCTTCTCTTGAAGAGCACTTAGTGAATGTGGTGAAGCTGGGGGTCAGGGCCAGGTCTGTGGATTGCAAAGCCAAGCTCCTTGTGTGAGTTGATTGACTCTGACTTCACCTGTCAGGAGTAAACTTCAACCGCTGCCTACGTGGCCACTGCTTCTGAATTTCCAGCTGGGTCGTCGAGAAGAACCTCGGTATCGGAGGCTGGGGGCTACGTATTCTTGGTCATCCCCCACCTGTCTCCATCCTAAAGCAGCCTTCAGGGTGCCTTTGCTCTGCTCAGACACGCCCCAGCAATGAAACCAGCTTCCATCCAATCAGTGGACAACAGGAGTACTGAGGCCGTCCGGAGAGTCAGGATGCACGGACAGTTTCTCTTTTGGTTGTTTGCTTCTTCTGGGTGCATTTGAAGTTTACAGATGTGAAGCCACAGCTGGCTTCCTCCTTTCTATGAGGGCCCCTGATAGCCAGTCAACTGAGCTTTCTGTTGTCATTTTTCACAGGTTTAATAGCTGTTGGCAACTGCATTGTGTTATTTTGTTCACATAATTATTCACTGAGCGCGAAATACCCCAGAGCGCCTCAGCTGTGGCCATGTTCGCTGGACGCTAGGAAGTGGCTCAAACGTGGGGAAGGGGTGTGAAATGAGGAAAAGATTGTTTCTCTTTTTCTAATTATATACATCAGCCATTGAGAACAAAGCCCGAGGCGGGTAGCTTTTATGTCACGTGAGATCAGATTCACCTGGCATTGTCATGACCTTTGCCTAGTCCTTCATGATGTCTCTCAGCCGAGAGTTCACAGAAGGGAAGGCAGCCTGAGCTCCGTGGCGGTGACAGGTGGGAACAGAGACCACTGAGTCACACGTGGGACCTCTTCTTCCTCTGTGCCAGGTGTGTCTGTCCCGTATCAGTTCATTTTGGGCAGCAGCGGCCACACAGTCATGAGCTTCATAGAGCAGGGACATTCAAAAGAGAGAATTCAGAGCTGCAGCCCGTTCTCCGTCTCTGCGCTTGAACGAGGTGGGAGGGAGAGGAGAGGGACATGAGAAGGGGTCTCTCCTGTTCTCCCATAACCCAGACAGGTCTGCAGGCTGGAAGCTCAGGTCAGGAGGGGCTGAGGGAAAGCAGAGGGATTTGTCCTGGTGGGTGTGACGGGCTGCACCACCTCCACCTGCCGAAGAAACAGTGCTAGGGTGCTTTTTGAGTCTTGATAAAAACAAACTCATGAGCAGAGGGAGGAGAGAATCCTTCTTGGTAAGCCTCCCAGAATGATAATCTAAGACCCCTTGAGGTAGGAATAAGCAGGAATTTAATCCTCCCACCCCACCCCACAAAGGATCTGCTGGCTACAGGGGAGGGGAGGGATGGCAGCTATGTTCTCCAGGTCAGTGCACATGGAGGAAGTGCCCAGTTAGGGTTGTGTTTCAGGACCTCAGGAAACACAACAACGTGATCTCCACTCAGTAAGCTGATGTAGGAGCCCCTCTGTGTCCTGGGGTGTCCGGGCAGCTGCCTCCTGCCTGATATCTGCTGCCTGCCTGGACTCTGGGTGTCTGTAGTGGTGGCTTCAGTTCTCTTGTCTGTAAAGTGGAGCTTCTGACCGTAGTCCCGTCCTGTGGAGGAGCGCTACTTCACATCAGTCCAGTGATCATTAGAGAAGGAGTGTGAAACTGGAGGTTGCTTTCTCAATCAGTGTGCTCTGTGGAATAACTTCAGATGGGTACGGCAGCTGCCAGGAAACGGCACCCGGTTCCCATCAGCCCCACACCCAGCTCCTCCTCATGCTGACACATATCCACAACTATATATCCTGAGAAGACAGCTCAGTCTGGGGAGAGACGTGTGCTCCCGTGTTCGCAGTAGTCGGGGTAATAGACACAGCTCTGATGTCTACTCACAGCTCAGTCTGGGGAAAAACGCTCACTCCTGTGTTCACAACAGTCATGTGCACTCCCGTGTTCACAGCAGTCGGGATAGGTGCACTTAGAGGACGTGATGCTAAGTGAAACAAGCCAGGCACAGCAGACAAATTCTGCGTGATGAAATGTTGCTGAAAGAGTGTAAGTTTCAGTTGTGTGTGATGATCAAGCTCTGGAAAACTTATAATGCTCTCAAAGTACATGCTTGGAACTTGATGAGTAAGTGATCTTAAGTAGTCTTATCTCCCTCACACATATGCACTCAACATGTACGCATATACACAGATACACACATGTACAAATACATACACACATACACACATATGCATATACACAAGTACATGTACATAGGCACACAATATGTGCACCCACATAAATGCATATGCATAATGCACATATGCACAAATATATATAACATATACACATACAATGTAGCACACATGCAGACACAACATGTCATACAGCATATATACACACATATATATTACACACATATGCATACAACACATGCATGCTGCATATGCCCACATTACACTCACATAGACATATACAGCATGTCGCATATACACATATACATATATATATATACATATACACATCCATGCGGTTGTCTGTGAGGTGATGAATTGTCTGATGTGACAATCATTTCATAGCCTATGTGAATGAATAATATCATCACTTTGCACATCTTAAATACAGTTTTCATTTGCCAGCAATGCCTCACAAAAATCTGGGAATAAATGACTTTGAAAAGGAGATTTTGCAGCTTAAAAAGACTTAAGGAAGGCAGGCACGGGGCCAGCAGAATCGCTCAGCAGCTCTCAGTGCTTACTGTGCAAACCTGATAACCTGAGTTTGACCCCAGGATCCACAGTCCGAGAGAACTGGTCCTTGGAAGTTGCCCTCTGATCTCTGCACACATCATACTCTCATGCACAGATGGTACAGAGCTATAATCCCAATGCTCAGAGACTGAGGCTGAAGGACTGGGGATGCGGGCTGATGTGAAAGAGAGAATAATTCTACCAAGGATTCGCTAAGCCATTAGCTTGGAGGACACTAAATCACACAAACTAGGAGCTTGCTAGTGGTGTTAGCTAGCTAGTGGTGTTAGCTGCCTCCTAAATCCCCAAGGTAAGTAGTGTGCTAGCCAGGACTGTTGGGGACAAGCAACGTTTACAATGCTAAAATGTCAATTTTTGTTCATTGTAGTAATAGGAGCAGCGGGACTGCGTCCCCAGCACCCCGGCCGCCTGCTAGCTTATGCCCCAAATAACAACACACAAACTGTATTCATTTAAACACTGCTTGGCCCATTTCTATCTAGCCTCTTCTAGGCTAACTCTTGCACCTGGACTAGCCCATTTCTAATAATCTGCTGTAGCCCACGAGGTGGCTTACCAGGGAGATTCTAGCCTACGTCCATCCTGGGTCGGAGCTTCATTGCCTGTGTCTGCCCAGGAGCAGGGAGCATGGCATCTCTCTGAGGCGTCTGCCCCCGAGAGGAGAGCTGTCGAGTCTGAGCTCACTTCCTCTTCCTCCCAGCATTCTGTTCTGTTTACTTCTCCCACCTATGTTTTAACCTATGAGGGCCAAGCAGTTTCTTTATTGCTTAACCAATGAAATCAACAGATTGATATATGACACTCCCACATCAGTTCATCAGGACTGCCCAGTCATTAGGTCCATTCTCCAAATGTGCCTCCTTGGGCAGCTCAAGGGGGCAGTGCAGGGTCACAACTGCCCCTGATGTCCTGTCTACCATAGTCCCCTGTGCCTTTATCAGGGACAGCATAATCCTGTCTGGGTAAAAACAGCTCGAAAGACCAACACTGGCATATTTAAAATAATTCTGACGATATCTTTGCTGTCGAAGTTTCCTATCTGCCCACATGGCCAGACTTGCAGGCTCCTGGCTCTGTTTAAACCGTTCAAAGTGGAACCTGGGGCGGGGCCTGGAAGGATGTGTGTAGAATGATGTTTGTAAAATGCAGAAACCTAAGGTGTGCAAATGTTAGTGAAATCTATCCAAGGCTGTCATTTCCTTGGACATTAGCCCCAGTCGGCCATGAACTTGCCTTTTTCTTTCTTTCTTTCTTCTTCTTCTTCTTCTTCTTCTTCTTCTTCTTCTTCTTCTTCTTCTTCTTCTTCTCCTCTTTCTCCTCCTCCTCCTCCTCCTCTCCTCCTCCTCCTCCCCCTCCTCTTCTCCCCCCTCCTCTTCTCCTCCTCCTCCCCCTCCCCCTCCTCCTCTTCCTCCTCCTCCTCCTCCTCCTTCTCTTCTTCTTCTTCTTCTTCTTCTTCTTCTTCTTCTTCTTCTTCTTCTTTTTCGAGACAGGGTTTCTCTGTGGTTTTGGAGCCTGTCCTGGAACAAGCCCTTGTAGACCAGGCTGGTCTCGAACTCACAGAGATCCGCCTGCCTCTGCCTTCCGAGTGCTGGGATTAAAGACGTGTGCCACCACCACCCGGCTCTTCTTTTCTTCTCCAGTATAGAATTTTCCTTTATTAATTTCTAAATGTGCAGAGTGATTTCTTACTGAGAAGGCATCATTTCAATAACAGGGCAGCCTAGGCTCCTTGGCAGGAGGCAGGGAGAGGAATGGAGGGAAGCTAGGGAGAGAGAGAGGGAGAGAGAGAGATTGAGAAATCAATGTTGGTGTATTGTATTAACTAGGTTTTATGTGGATCTTATTGGCCTTCCTGCTAGCATCCCACCATGTAGCAGGTTACTGTGAGCTGACTTCTCTTATACTGCTCAGCCTGAAGTCTTGACACAGACCAGTGTTTAGGGACATCATCAGTGACTGTTGTAAGCTGTCTTGCCTCAGGCCTTTGGTTTGGGGAGACCATTGTAGCCAGGGTGACCATCACCTTGCTTCCCGATCAGCAGCTTCGGCAGCTTTAGAAAGGATGTAGCCTAGGGCATGTGCGGAGAGGCCTCCTGGTTTTGAGATGCAGAGATAGGTAGACCTGGGAGGAAGGCATCTTCTGGCTTCCTGAGCCCTGCCATCCCAGGCCAGTGTCGGATTACAAGGTGCTCTGCAGAGCAGGTGCTGTGGCAGGGACCCCAGGGCCTGGCGCTTTTGTTGTAACTTGATTCCATGGTGCATGGCCTCCAGGACCCTCCAGGAAATTCCTCAGTGGAAGTTCAGAAAGAGCTTTGCTTAATTTCCTGCCTGGGCCTGTTGTGGTAGAGGGGAAGGTGTTGGCCCAGAGGGCTTAGGGTCTGTTTGGTGCCTTCCTGGCTCATTGTGGAGCTTTACTCATGGTAAGGTCTGGGGCCGAGGCGGGAGGCCTCTGCAGGGATCTTCATTCCTGGCTTCATCCAGACTCTCCTGAAGCTAAGTTGTCTGAAATCCCCCAACAGAGCAGCCACTGGTAGACAATATGGCTTCCCCTGGAGCCACGCTGCAAGCCAGTGATTCTGGGGTACTGTACAGCAGACGCACCCCACACATCAAGTCTCAGGGCATTCTCGTCAGGCAAGCAGCCTGCCTGGTGCTGGGGCATGGCTGTCAGCCAAGCATGTCCACTTAACACACATTCCTTTGCCAAAATCCTAGTCACATTAATATTTTGAAACCTCAAATCAGTTCTTTTAAGACCAGAACCACATGCTGGTAAAGTTCGTGGGCTCCGATGTTTTGCACCTGGTCTGGGATTCAGTCAGCTCTGTCCCCAACTCCATTGTACCTATGCAGGGCTCTGCCCTCCTGAGCCTGGGTTTATCTGGCCACGAAACAAGAATGTTGGAGCAGAAAATCTTCATGGGCCTACAGCTTTAAGGGTTTATGATTCTTGTGGGGTTAGAGACTCTGAAGTTCACTCGTTTATAGAAGAATTTATGTGAAATCCACAAGGGCCTATGATTGCTTGTAAATGTTTGAAATGTGTTTTTTCACAAGTCTAAACACAGGCAAAAACGGCAAGAATGTAAACAGTGCTCAGTAGAGCCCTTTCTGCTAGAGCTTGCTGGAGCCCGGAGGAGCATAATAACAGCACCAAAGAGGCTCACGTAGGTAGAAGCTGGAACTGGGGGCTTCATCCCAGGCTGCCCAGGGAGGGGAACAGCTGCTGGACACAGATACGGTCATGCTTCTTCTCGTCTCTGCCATAACAAAGGCCTAAAAGTTTGTGGTCCAGACTTTCAACTTCTCTTGAGAGGGCCTTGTAGTTTCTTTCCTTCCTGCCATCTTGGAGACTTGTTGAAGCTCCAAAACCCTGAGTATTGGTGTCCAAGACTAGACAGACTGGGAAAATGGACCACAGGCCCCAGAGGCAAACTCCAGCCTGTAATTGCTCCTTTTTCTGAGGGTAAAGCTCTGGACTCCACAGGAGCGACTGATATGGAGGCTGCTGTTGGATGGATAATAATACAGCTGGAGAGATTGGTGCCACCATCAATGTGGACTCAGCAGGCTGGGGACCCTTAGGAGCCCAACATGAGTCTACAGAGCTACTGTCCATGCCTGTGCCAGTGTTTATGGAGACAGTGCTGGCATCTGACTTGATGGTGGCTGAAGCTTGGTGAGGGCCTGGGTGGGAGAATCACGGATGGAGAGGTGGTGCTACCTAGTGAGAATCACGGATGGAGAGGTGGTGCTACCTAGTGAGAATGGGCCAGTGCGACTGGGATAGCCGCCCTGAGGAGATGGCTTTGTCCTGAGCCTGGAGGACTGGAGGACCTAGTGTGCTGAGTTATACTGAGAGTAATCCCAGGCCACACAGCTGCATGGCAGAGGTCTAAAGCTCGGGGACGGGACCAGAATGTAGTAATAATGGACTGTGTACTGGGCAGCTCTGCCTGTGGCCTTTTGAGTTAGGATGGCTGTGTGGGTATGGGATGCCATATGTGCCCACCAGAGCCTTCGTCATGACTGAAGCATGGCATCCAGGAAGCTAAATGCCAGACACTTGGGTAGGAAATTGAAAATCATGACTCACTTGAGTCCGTAGGGAATTAATAGAGTCCTTCCCACTTCCGCCCACTTCCTGTGCTCCTCCTGGCAGGGGCCATTCTCAACTTTGTCTCTGTAGTTATTCATGTCTTCCAAATGTGCCTACTTAGCCTCCCTGCCGTCTCTTTGTTCCACCAGCCCATAACTGTTTGAGAAGAGAGTGGGCAGGAGTTTCTCCATAGGGGTCCTTACCCAGTGACAAAATGACCTTTGTCCTCGGAGGTCAGGAGAGAAACCAAGGGGAGAAGTGGGGTGGGAGGAGGGGATAGGAAGCTCAAGGCAGGGGCTGTGATGGTGAGGAGGAGGAAGCCAGGATGCTGCTCTTCTCACAAGGACTGCAGAGGCACCTGCAGAAGCCCTGCCCATCCTCCAGACCTCCCTGCTTGAGACCCAGCTCCAGGGCCAGCAGCTCTTTCGAGCCTTGTCGGATTGCTGAGACTTGCGTTCTCAACTTGTGAGTTCCTGTGTCAATCCCCTATGCTGCAGGTCCTTGCTACCCAGTATGTGGTCCATGGTGTGGGAAGGATTGTGACTGTCTAAGCAGGGACTGGGATTGGACTTATTAGGAAGGGATGGAGGTGAAAGGTCAAGAGAGCATTTATGGGCAGGTTATATAGGGCCACAAGGTTCCTGGAGAAGGCTCTGCAGCTCTCGAGATGTTCTTGACCAAGACAGTGTTCGCTTTGTGACCCTGAACCGAGATGTTATGAAATCACGGCCACAACTTGGAGACAGTGTAGGTCTGAGAGCTCAGGGACCGGATGTGATGACCAATCTTTTCCTCAGCCTCAAATCCTGCAGATCTCACAGCAGCTGTTTGCTTCTCTGCTTCTCTTTCTCAAAGTCTAGCCTACCGAAAGCAGAGGTCAGAGAGACCCTGGTTATGGCAGACCCAAGTTTGGTGAAGGACCAGTTCCCCTCCCTCGCTTTTCCATCCTCAGCACATGAATGTGCAATTTCTTAATCGCGAGGCTGGGAGACCGTGGCAGCATCCAGGAGGCCAGCGCTGCTGCGCAGTGTCAGTGTTTGCTGCATATGGTAGGAGGGGACCTCCAGACAGAGTTCTCAGCACCCAGCCAGGGTCACCAGGACGGGGTGGCCTTGGAGTCTTTAGGACAGGGGATGATCCAGTGAAGCCTAGCCTCCCTCATAGCTCTGGCTGTCAACAGTTGTGGTTAGCCTGGCCTTGGTCAGGGTCCTTCCAAATGAAGGGAAGTACTCACCTTAATGTCAGGCTCATGGGAAAGTTCGTGAAGGGTGCTTTGCTCGGAGTCAGACAGACCAAGAATGAGTTTATGAAGCACACAGCAAGCAACTGTGAAAGAGTGAATGGTGAGGAGCAGGAGGAAGTGAGAGAGAGACAGCAAAGCATCAGCAAATCCAGAGATTCCGGCATCCAGCAAGGATGACTGGGGTAGCTTGATCATGAGACCAGCTAAGGTTAGATCATCAAATCCAGAGCTCCCAGCATCCAGTAGAGGTTAGCTGGGGAAGTGTTGGGGCCTCCATTCTGAGTCCTGGACAGTGTAGTGTGCCCTTGATGTGTGGCTTCCAGACCAAAGAACAAGTGGCAAATAGCAGCTGGACAAATGTGAGGCACTGGGGAGGCCAGCTGGACTGTCATGCATGAGAAATCTGTTCCACGGAGGAGCTTCCCATGGCCCGACTTCCATCTTCCCATTCCCACTGCAGGTATTTTTATATCTCAGGATAAACAAGAGTACCTTAACTAGTAGTGCCTATTGGAAATGGATTCCCTTCTAGCTGTCCTCAAGGACAAAATGTTTGTAACACCCTTAGCTGTTTTCTGTTCTCTTTTCCCTTGGCACAGAGTTAGGGGGCCAACCTGTCTCAGAAAAAAAGTGTTATGGAGAATATTTGAAATAAATACACTGGAATGTATAACACAAGGTCCCACCTTGCCCTCAGAATCTCCTTGCAACAAGCTTAAACAGCAATGGCAGTTCACCAATATAATTTTTAACAAAAGGTCGGGTGAGGAGCCTCAGGAAGGACAGAAAGATGCCTAGAAGGCTGGCTAGCCTCCACTCACCATGAACATCCCTGGGTGGCATAGGAACTGGAGGCAGTGAGGGTCTAAGTCAGTGGATGAAGTGTATTGCCTGCCTGCAGAATGGGATGTTACCTTAGAAAGCTCCAGCCCAAGGACTTGGGATGTTTGGAAATTCTGCAGCAACACCTGACAAGGCAAGAGTCCTCAGAGGGAACTTTGCTCTCTCAGGGCTGGGAAGCTTTGATGATACGGGACATTTAGGATGTCAGTGACATGGCTAGAGGCAGTGCTGGCCTGGGCCTGCCAGGTAAAGCCTCTCTTTCTTAGAGGCAACAGCTATCAGAGAGCTGCAGCCTCTTGCAGCCGGTGGTGAAAGCCAGCGTGGGGGAAGGAATGGGATAAGCATGAATGTCTTCTGACTCGCCAGGGACAGGAGGGCTGAAGGGCTGGAGCTGTGAGGGTGATGATGACCTTGGCTCCCTGGTAGCATGTGATGGCTGTGGGGGAATCAGTATCGTGCATTCATTTCTGGTTGACGGCTCAAGCCACATCCCATAGAAGAGTTTCAATCTTACACGGTGTAGGCTCACAACTATAGCTAAGCCTTCCCGATGCTACTCTACTATGCAAGGCAAAAGCATTCTCTGCTTAGAACTCTTGTCACTGCAACGGGATGGAAGATGGGAGTTTTGTCACAAGGATTTAGACCTGACACATTTTGTAGAAGCTGGTAGAAGTACCAATGGAAGAGGCTCTTTCTGCATTTCATGGTGAGCCTGAAGATACCTGAAGTTACTCTCTCTCTCTCTCTGTGTGTGTGTGTGTGTGTGTGTGTGTGTGTGTGTGTGTGTATACACACGCCTAGCTCCATCCCCCAGTGGACTGCAGGAGCTCGGCTGTCCCCACTGCTCTGTATACTCCTAGAAGTCCTAAGCTCAGGGCTTGGCCCAGCCTGGCTGCACAATAAATATTTCCTGTGTTAAAACGACGTCCATCTGTCGGAGTCGGTGTGAACAGAGCTCTGCCTTGGGGCAGAGGCGGAAGCTGAGGGACCTTGGAGGGCCTTTCCTGCTCTTAGATCCCGAGACAGCCACTGGGAAGCACTCCAGATAGCGATAGGTTTTTGGGAGATGAAACGGGAAGGGAATCCGGGATATGAAAGTAAAATTGAATTTGGGGGCGGGGTCCCGGGTTTCAGCTGGGCTGGAGTACTTGCTACAGGTGAGGACATATGACCGACCACCCCTTCTGACAAGCCAGACCCTGCCTAGCATCTTTCTATGTGAACGCCTCTCATCGTCACAAGACTCTTTAGATAGGCATGCTGACCCATGTCCAAGATGGGAGATGGGAAAGAAGAGATAAATGAAGTAACTCAGAAAGGGTCTATTGTTCTCCCTGGGGCACCTTCTCCAGGCAGGCCCCCTCCAGCAAAGGCAAGTAACATTTTCGTCTCTCCCCTCTAATCCTAGAAGTTCTCAGCTGAATTCTATCTTTCCTGAGTTTGCCAAGAAAGCGCTTTGAGGCTGGGTGAGTTTTTAGGACCCCTGGTTTGCTTTTGCATCGGCCCTGGTGGTCTTCAGCACGGGGACAGATTTCCATGCGGATCCTTTCAGTCTGTGCTGCAGAGCTGGCTCTGTGGCCACATGTGCAATTCATAAAGCTAGTCTGCATTTTCCACAGGCCCCGGTTTCCAGGGCTTTTTGGCCTGAACACTGTGAGCTCTCCGGAGCTCCCCCGAGAACGGCTGTCCACAGATCGCTCGGCTCTGCGCATCCTCTGTGTGCCTGTGAAGTTTGGCACAGGGGTCCTATTATTGCTCCGGGATCAAATTCTGGAGTTTTATTTTATTAATATTCTTTCTCCACGGGGAGTTTTTTTTTTCGGGGAGAGGGGAGGGGAGATCCGGACTAATTCTGTTTTCTCCGGGTTTATCAGCATTCCCAGCAGGCATGCAGACTTGGCCTCTTTCTCTCACATTTAATCCCATTTGCCACGTTGGCTCATGTCTTCAATATCCCGAGGGCTGGTCCTGCGCAGTTCATAGAAATAAAAGTGTGACCTTAGGCAGGGGGCACATGTTTATTACCACCATAAACCCTCAGCCCTTGCACCAGGCTTTGCACTTCCTGTGTACACTAATTTGCTCTAAACCAGAATAAGCTTGGCTTTAAGGCCAATCTTAGTGTTGCAAGAATTGATACTGGCCTCCTGCTCTGACGTCCTTTCATGCCAGACTGTGGAAGCTTCCAGACCTGCCCTGGCTGGCCCACTGGGGAAGGTGTGCTGGTGCTGTTCACACTGGCTACCCTGTCTCTGTCTTTGTCCAAGCCTGCAAGGTTTGTGGTGAAGAGGTTGCTGTTTTGGTGCCTGGGTGGGACACGATTGCCCTTGGTCCTGGTCTCAGCCTCTCAGTAGCTTTTCTTGGATGTCTGCTGCCTTTCCTGTGATGGTCACAGCACTTAACAACTGTGAACCCCATGGGCCATGACCAACTCCTAGATCCTGGGACCACTTCTCACTGTGATGGTGTATTGGATCCCCTCCAAAGCAGACACTTTAGAATCCTAACTCATAGCCCCTCAGAATGCATCTTATCTGGAACAGAGTCACCGAGGCAATGATTGGTTACATGAAGAGGTCATACTGCATAGGGCAGGACACTTTTCCTGATGTCCTTGTATAAGGAGTCACCGAGATGTGCAGGGAGAAGGCTGTGTGATGCTGAGGGCAGAGGTTGCTATTGCCAGTAAACCATCAGAAGCTGGGAGGAGACACAGTGATCCCTTCCAGGCCTCAGAGGGTTCGAGACCCCACAGATACTTGATCTCAGTCTTCTAGCCTTTAGCAGAATGAGGCAGCAAGTTTCTCTTGTCTTTAGTCATGTGCTTTGGGATGCTTTGTGAGTGTAGCCGTAAGTTCTGAGGTCTGCCCTCTTGTCAGGGGAGCAGCTTTCCTGTCCCTTGTCACAGCCACCTGCTCTCTGGAGGGACCAGCATCACTGTCCTCAGCGCACACCCAGAGAGGCCACCCAGAGTGTGCCCCCACTGGACACACCCATAGAGCACTCACAGCACTGGGTACCCTTTTCAGAGGCTGTGTGTTGGGCAGGCAAGGCTTAGAGCAGCTGCAGGGCCACTGCCTTGTCCTAAGCAAAGTTATATTATCTTGTAGATGGCTCTGGCCAGTTAGGTTTTAGAGTTGATATCCAAAGGCACGGATTTCCTATTACTTCCCCTGTGGGGAACGATCTGAGACTCTGATGTGATGAGAGGCATTTCTGAATGCTAATAGAGAAATATAAGACTTGTGAAAGTGGAAAATTTATGAAATGCAAACTCTTGTTTTTTTATTGGTGATTTTTTGAGGCAGATTCTGGCTGCCATTAGGCTGTGTGATCTAGAGTCTTTCCAGAATGTTTCAGCCTTGGCCTGTTATTTGTGATCTCTTTACCACTTTTGGCAGAAAAACCTCACATCTGGCTGCCTGTTCTACTCTTCAGTGACTGACTTTATCAAAGACCTCCGTTCTCACAGAGGTTGGAGAGATCTTTAAGACAAGACCGAGCATGTCTGAACTTTACTCTGACAGTGTATCTGTTCCTGCTCCATGAGCTGCAGTGTCCACATGAAAAGTACAGGCTGAGAAGAGATGAGGTTCCAGGACTCTGGTTCCAGAATTTCTGCACAATGGCCAGTGAACCATACAAGCTGTGGTCATTGAGCAAAGATACCAGTGGGAGGTTGAACTCTAAGAGGCTAATCTTAGAGCATTGCTCTTCCAGCAAATGTTCATTAAGTGGCTGTCACATGTTGCAGAATAGTCCTTTTGTACACTGTGAAGATGTGTTGTTCTCATTGGTTTAATAAAGAGCAAAATGGCCAATTGCTAGGCAGAAAGAAGAGGTGGGATTTGCAGAGGGGGAGAGAGCCCTGGGATGAAGAATGGAAGAGTCACCTAAAGACACGGGGAGAAGCAGGATGAACATGCCATACTGAGGAAAGGTATTGAGCTATGTGATAGAATATAAGTAAAAAACATGGGTTAATTTAAGTTGTAAGACTCAGTTAGTAATAAGCCTAACCTACTGGACAAACATTTATAATTAATAATAAGTCACTGTGTGGTTATTTGGGAGCTGACCAGTGGGACAGAAAATTCCACCTACAGTCACATATCAGGTACACATGCTCGGAAACAGTAATAGACATGGCTGGTCACACACCCCAGCTATGCCCTGTTCTCTTTCAAGGTGATAAGAAGAAAACTGAAGCCAGGGAGGTGGAGGGACCAGAAGCAAGTTGGGGAATCGAGTACATGGGGTCTGAGCAGATGATTTGGGGCAGGTAATGTGTAGAGAGCCTGGTGCTGATAGCATGTTGTTGTGCCTTGTTGGCGTCCAGTCATTGGGGAGAAGCTGAAGGGTCGAGGTTCCCTGTTGAAAACATGGTAGATCTTGCAGACTTACTGCTCAGTCTTTGGCTTTAGCTAGAGGTACAGAAACACAGCTTGAGCCCATCTCCCCATTCAGGTGAAGCCCTGTCCTGTGTTTGAAGCTGTCAGTGGACGCTGGTCCCTAGTGCTGATTCTTCAGCAGGGTAATTACCTTCCCAAGATGTTCTGCAGGGAGTGGGATCCAGATTTGACTCTTTGCTCTTAAAGTCACCCCCAACCAGGATGCTGCTCCAAGCTGAGGATGTGTGTCTGCCCTTGGAGGCTTCTGTCCCTACTGCCCAATGAGATCCTTTCTCTCTAAACGACTCACAGGCTTACAGACATATTGTGTTCATGGGAGGTAAGTGGTGTGTGTGTGTGTGTGTGTGTGTGTGTGTGTGTGTTTTGAAAGTAAGGTTCTGGAACTAAGGACAGTTAAGTGTAGAAATGCAAGTGGCTTTGGTCCATGGTTACGATTGGTACTGGGGCCTCCACTCATTCCTCTGGCTTTAATTGTGCATGTTTTAATCAGAACACACTTGTGGTCCATATGTATGAAATTTAACTTTGGCTCACCCAGCGGGCTCCTGCATTTAGAGACTTAACTATGGAGAATGCCTTTTTAAAAATTAAAACTCTTTTGAGATTCCTGTGAGGTTGTAATATATATCCCGGAGGTGTCCCCTGCACAGTCTACTCAGTTTTCCCTTCTAACATCCTGGAGACCATAGCAAGGTCTTCCTACCAGGATGAGGATGATGATGCCCTCAAGACACCATGGGGCTCGTGCCCACTCCTTTGTCTGTAGCAGCAACCAGTACTGTAATTGTCATTTCCGTAGTCTTGCAGGATGTGGTTCTGTCATTCCAACCTTGGAGACTTCGTTTGTCATTGGCAGCCTAGGCCTTCTGGCAATCTGAACTTTTTCCTTACCCAATCATTATACAAATTGCCTGGGGTATGAATCCTCCCAATGAAAATGATGTCTGTGCCATAGATTCTTCATATATAAGACTGGGGTGATAATGATGGAGATAGCTGAGAAGGGTGTCATGGACTAACCACTGAGAAGGGTGTCATGGACTAACCAAAGTACTAGGTCTAAGGTATCAGAAACAGTGCTTCTCAGGTTAAAATGGTGTGTCAGTTATGTGGGCCTTGTTCACATTATGAATAGCAAGGACTCTGGAGTGCTGGGTTCTAGCAGCATGAAAAAGCATTGCCTTTGTCTTCCTACCACACACCTGCAGTTATGTTGCTTAGATCCCAGAGCTCTGAACCTGAGCTTTGGGGTTCAGACCCTTGACCATCCCAGTGGTCCCGAGACTGAGGCTGGTGATCAGCCTCCAAGGGAATGGGTGAGAGTGCAGATGTGGTCACCATGGGAACGGCAGCCATGCTGTGGCAACAATCTCCCAGTGTGCCATCCCAGAGTTTGCTTGTCCCATATTCCCATGGTTCCCAACTCCTGGGTATGCAGCTCGTTTAGTCCATGACAGTTGGAAGGCCATCTTCTGGCATGAAATCTTACAAGGAGCATACGTCTTATAAAATGCAGACAGCATTTTGATATGTTTCTGGAGACCTCTATTCTCCTCCCCTTCCCCTGCTAAGAAGGAACAGCCTCTGCCACCTCACTGGTGTGAACCTCTTGAGTCACACTGGGAGATATTAGTGTCTGACAAAAGAGAGTCACACTATATACCGTGTCTCTCTGCCTCAGTTTGCCTTTTCTTTTGCGACTTAATATATCCTTGATGTTGTCTCTTATTCACATAGGGTTTTAGTTTCATTGTTCTTGATAGCCACACCCCATGGATACCCACATACTTCTGAGTTATGTTCTGCTGATGAAGTCAGTCCTCCACAAGTTTTTATCTCTCTGAGTTGTAGTGAATATACTCTGAGATGAATGCCTGGAAGAGGGACTGCTAGAGCAGAGGGTTGCTATGTGCATTTCCCACAAGTGACAGCCTCCAAAGAGCATGGCTTCCATGCCCTGCTTCGTGTAATGATGCACATGGTCCATCTGCCCTCCATCCTCGCTGCCACCCGCCCACCCCCTGTCATCTGCCCCCCCCTGGTGCCACTCTTGCCAGGCTCCTGGAGGAAGAGAATGTCTTGCGCTTACTTTAAACTCTGTTCTTCTGGCCAGGGGGATGGTTGAACATCTTTTCCTATTCTTCTCTGTCCACCTGCATCTCAGGAAATGAGGTTTGCAGGAGCACAGACCCAGATCTGTGCCGGTCCAGCTCAGCTCGCCTCTGGCTTGGCACCATGGTAAGCGTCAAGCTTCAGGCTTTGAGCTTCCCAGAGAAGGTTAAGCAGAAGCACACACAGCAGTCCCCGGGGCCTGTAGTTCATGTTGGAAAAAAAGAAGAAAGCTTCCGTGTGACACCAGACACTCCTGTTCTGGTGGCTGTACATTGTCATCCCTTGTCTGTGCAGGAGCAACTGTATCCAGCCTGCTGTGTCCAAGCATGGACTCTGTCCACAGGTCTGTGTGATCCTGTGGTGGGAAGCAGGAGAAGCCCTAGGCCTGTGGCCAGCAGACCTGAGTTCAAATCCAAACTCTCTCTGGAAGAACATGCTGAGCTGCCTCAGCCCTCCTCCTCTCCACTCTCACCACCATCTTGTAGCTTTTCCCTGGCCTTTCTCTCCTGGTTTCATTGCCCGTGTGTTCTCTGTAATGCCACTAGCTCCTCCTCAGCCCTGGGGCACCTCTTCCATTCCTTCTTTTACAAGATCTTTCATCTGGGTGTCTTCCAAATTCCCATGGATGGTCTAGCCCCCTTGCCCCTGGAAATCCCCATGATGGCTGTGGGATCCCATTGTGCTGGCTTCCAGCGAGACACTGACTGCTAGCCATCATCCCACATTCTCCACTGCTTTGTGAGCAGGGCCACTTGCTGTCTGTGCCCAGGAACACAGGAAGGCACATGTGTCCACAATGGAACACGCTTCACCATGTCTCTCTTCCTACGCACTGTGTCTTAGTCAAGTTGAGTAGTCACTTAGGCCAGAGACCTGAAGAGTCAGCCCTTGGGACCTCTCTGTCTTTAGCAACTTTCTTCTGATTGCTCACTTCCCACTAAATAAAATTCAAATCCAAGATTTTGACTTCATTTAAGTTCCAGTTTTTTGAGCCTTGGTTCCTTGTGTGCTTTCTATAGTCAGGTTGGGCTGAACTTTTGGCAATTTCTCAGCTACCCTCTACATCTATAGCAAGTTCTCTCAGGCTTAGCATTACTGACATTTGAATCAGATTCTTCTCTGTGGCTGCCCTGTGTTCTGTGAGCAGTGTTCCTAGCTAGTCCCTACTCTGAATGTTCCCAGATATTGCCAGATGGGTCCCCAGGAGACAAAAATCTCACCGTGGTGAAAACCAGAGCTCCAGAGTCGTACTGATTCTCCTTGCAAAGTTCTTGCCTAGGTCGTTCCACTCTTGACTCTAGAATGCAAATTATAGAAAGCATAGGGTTTGGCGTTGATGGTGGGGATCAACATTAGTGCAGTGAGTATGGAAATCATAGCTAAAACTATATAGAAAATAAATATAAAAACATAGCTAGAACTAGTGCTGTAGTATGATTCAGCTAAATGAGTTCTGGGTACAGATCCCAAGGAATCAAAGTCAGCACACTGCAGAAGCACTCTGGTATGTTTACCAGAGTGGTAGCTGCATCGCCAAAATGTGTTTACCTGGCTGTTTATCAACCTACGAATGGATCAGGAAAACGTAGTGTACACGGATTGTGGAGTTTTATTCAGCAACGAAGAAAGAAATTATGTTGTTTAGAGAACAAATAGAGAGAGCTGGGTTTCATTGTGTAAAGAGAAGTAAGCCAGGCTCAACCAAGACAAGTCTTACATGTCACCATCGCGTTTGTGGAGTCCAGGGGGTGGAAGAGGCCTGGATGTAAAAAGGGGAACAGTTAGGAATATGAAAGGGGATGGAAGGAGAGGGTCTGGGGGAAAAATGGTGTTTTCTTAGTTAGGGTTGCTATTGCTAAGATAAAACACAGTAACCAAAAGGAAATCAGGGAGGCAAGGGTTTATTTGGCTTACACTTCCACATCACTGTTCATCTTTGGAGCAAGTGAGGATAGGAACTCAGGCAGAGTAGGAACCTGGAGGCAGGAGCTGATGCAGAGGCCATGGAGGGGTGCTTACTGGCTTGCTCTTCATGGCTTGTCCAGTCTGCTCTCTTATAGAACCCAGGACCACCAGCCCAAAGTGGTACTACCCACAATGAGCTGGGCCCTACCATGTCGCTCACTAGTTAAGAAAATGCCTAACAGCCTGTTCTTATGGAGGCATATTCTCAGTTGAGGCTCCTTCCTCTCTGATGATTCTAGCTTGTGTCAAGTTGACATAAAACCAGTCAGCACAGGAGTCAATATGTTCATAGTACATTACATTCATATATGAAAATATCAATAATGAAACCCATTACTCTGAACAATTGGCATGCACTAGTAAAACTATTTCAAATTAAAAAGAAATAAAAATATACTCTAGGATTGCTGAGTGTGCAAGAGATGAGAATTGGAGAAATAGGTAGAACTGAGCATAATGGTGTGAGCCGTTTCCCTGGGACACGCCCATGCTGGGTTAGTGATGTCAGCCGTTTCCCTGGGACACGCCCCATGCTGGGTTAGTGATGTCAGCTTATCCCTGGGACACGCCCATGCTGGGTTAGTGATGTCAGCTTATCCCTGGGACACGCCCATGCTGGGTTAGTGATGTCAGCTTATCCCTGGGACACGCCCATGCTGGGTTAGTGATATCAGCTTATCCCTGGGACACGCTCATGCTGGGTTAGTGATGTCAGCTTATCCTTGGGGCACGCCCATGCTGGGTTAGTGATGTCAGCTTATCTTTGGGACACACCCATCTGGGTTAATGATGTCAGCTTATTCCCGGGACACGCCCACGCTGGGTTAGTGATGTCAGCTTATCCCTGGGACACGCCCATGCTGGGTGAGTGATA